>NC_047044.1:0-600000 GCF_011762595.2 Tursiops truncatus | reverse complement strand
CTGGAGCTGCCTCACCTGGGATGGAGAAGACAGAGGTCAGGAGTTTCGTCTTGATGATGAGGCTGAGGTGTCTGTTGGATGTCAAGTGGATCTGCTGATGAGGTGGAGTGGAAGAGTCCAGAATCCAAGGGACGTTTGGGTTGTTGGATGGGAGGGGCAGCCCTGTGACGTGGAAGCTCCCACGCACGTCACCCTGGCTCTGGCACCCTGCAGGAAGCCCGGCCCAGCTCCCAGCCCCCGTGTTGCACGCTCTTGTTCTGGGACGTCTCTCCCCACTTATCCAATAACTCCCCAGGGCCTTTCCCACTTCCTTGTGTATTCCCAGCAATGAGCCCAAGACAGGGACTTAGCAGTGTTTCGTATCATTTAAGGAACAAGTATCTCCCCACCTCTCAGGAAGGGGTTGTAATTACACTGTGCATCTACGGAGGGGCGAGGCCCAGGCTGTCGATCAGACTGAGGGATCTGACCCAGTAAAACAAAAACATGCCCATCAAAGCTAAATTGGACCCCAGCCAACAATACCAGGATACCCGTGGTTTCCAACAGCACATGGAACATTTGTGGAAGGAGACAAGGAGGAAAGCCTCGATACATTTTTTTTAATTAATTCATCCAAGTTTCATTGTCTGACCATGACAACATTAAATTAGAAATTATTAACAGAAAAATATCTGCAAAATCCTCAAATATTTAGAAACGAAACAATATACCGCTAAAATAACCCCATGGGTCAAAGAAGAAATCACAAAGGAAATTAGAAACTGAAGGAAAATGAAAATACAACACGTCAAATTTTGTACAATGCAGCTGAGTCGGAGCTTACAGAAATGTGTACTTTTAAACACATATCAAAAATGAAGAAAGTTCCAAAATTCATTATCTAATTTTTCACCTTAAAAAGTTAGAAAACTACAAATCAAAGTAGAAGAAGAAGGAGGTGGAGGAGGAGGAGAGAGGCAGTAGAGGGGGGCAGGGGTGGGGGAGGACGAAGAAGACAAAAACAGGAAATAACGAATAGAGAAAAATCAATGAAACCAAGAGGTGTTTTCTGAAAAGACAAATAAAACTGATAAACCTGTAGCTAGACTGATGAAGACAAGAGGGTAGACATAAATTTCCAACATCAGGCATGAAAGATGGTTCATCACAGTGGATCACACGGACATAAAAAGGATGGTAAGGAAATACTGTGAACAATTTATGCTAATAATTGGACACCTTGGATGAAATGGACAAATCCCATAAAAGATGAAATTACCAAAGTTTATGCAATATTGCTCAATACTGGTAACTTAAATAGCCCTTTAACTATTGAATGTATTGAATTTGTTAAAGCAGATGTACAATGTATGTCTGATAGGCCACAAGGCAGGCTGTTCTAGTTAGCGTAGAGGTCAAGCCAAATCAGGTATAAGCCAGAAGGACTTCCCCACACCTCAATATGTGAAAATTTCTTCATCACTCAGGAGCAAAGATGCCACCCTTGACCACACATTACCAAGTTGAATCAATACACAAAAAGGATAATAAACAATGACCAAGTTGAGTGTTCCCAGAAAAGCACGGGTGGCTTAACATTTGAAAAATCAATCAGTATTATTCACTCTCATTAACACCCGAAAACGACATGATCACTTCAACAGACACAGAAAAAAGCATTTGATAAAATTCCACACCCAAGCGCGATAAGAACTCTCAGAAAAATAGGAACAGAGGGAACTTCCTCAACTTGATAAAGCATGTCTGCCAAAGCTACACCTAACAGCACAGAGTTGTGAGATGCTCTGCCTTCCCCGCTCCTCCGATGGACGGAGGGAGGCCCACCTAGGCGAAGCCCCGCCCATCTGCGCGAAGCCCTGCCCACCAGCGCACGCCTTGAGCTCCAGGCATGACGTCACTCCCACGCCGCGCACTAACGGTCAGCAACCGCCGACCACCCGCAGCTAACAGGCTTGGCGCGTGCAACACCCCCATTGGCCGAGCTTGACCAGGCGTGGGCGCAGGCGCGGGCGCCACAACCCTATTGGCCAAGCTCGAGGGCGCGCAGGCGCAGGCTCGGGCGCAGCAACCCCATTGGCTGAGGGCAGCGGGAGCGGCGGGCCGCGTGCGGGCGCCTAGGGCGGCGGAGACGAACGGCCGGGCCATGCTGCACCTCGCGGGCAAGCTGGTGGCCTTCTTCTGGAGGAGGGCGGAAGAACCCGAGGAGGAGGCCGGGCCGCCGGGGCCCAAGCTCGCAGAAGGTGCCTCGCGGGAAGGGCTGGTACGCGCGGCCCCCTGAGGCCGCCCAGCCAGACGGTGGACCGGGACTGTGGACGGGCGCGGGGGTGGGGGTGGGGCGGCTGGTGACGTAGTGAGAGCCGCTGAGGCCCTCAAAGCCTGGTTCCTGCGCCTGGTGGGGCGGGAGTGGGGGAGGAGCGTGGTCCGAGCCGGGTCCCAGGGCGTTAGTGTGACGAGATCGGGATTTGAGAGCTTTTGCTTGTTTTCTAACTCGAAGCTGAGGCGTGTCTGTCCCGTGATGATCTCTTCTTTGCAGTGTAACTTAAATAGGTCTTCTCAGTACGTAATAGCATTTTACGGCTTTTGGGGTCTGTGCCTCCTTGTTTCCGCTTTGTGTTTTCATGCGCCGGGAGCGCCTTGACACGTCGTCCCGGCGCGGCTTCCCGTTCTCTCTGTGTCAGTGTCCCTTGCGGTTGTGTGCTTCGACAGCTCTGAAGAGTGTAACCTGGCTGTCTTAAGCTGTCATTTTAGAGTCTCGTGGCATTCTCCTCCTGTTTACTTGAAATTGTTTTCGAACCCATCTTCCCGAAGTACAAGCTGTACGTACTTCTGTTTCTGCCACAGCGTCCCTCCCTGCACCCCGAATTACACGGTTGCTTTTCCCCAAGGCTTTTCGCATTTCCTCCCAATTCCTCTTCGCATCTGAGACTTGAACGCCGGGTAGCGATTCTCTAGTTGCCTCTCTAACCTCTGAAAAGACGAAATGCTCCGCAAGAGAAGCCAGAACGTCGGCCGTGGAGTTACTTGTTGGGGCAGCGCGCTGAAAGCCGTCTCTGCCCAGAGTTGTTAGTGCCTCTTTGCCGCCTGGAGTAAGTCGCTTCGTCCGTCCGCGCGGGTCTTGTCTGTTAAATGTGGCCCTTGAACAGCAGTCGGAGTTCCAGCCAGGCTTCCGCGGGCTTCCGTGGCTGGGCCGTGCCCTGGGCACTTGGGTGTCTTCTGTGTCTGACAAGGAGCAGACGAGGTGCTGTGCGGACTCGGAGCACGGGTTCTGGCCGGGGTCTCTTGAGTGGATGAGGGCAGGCCCTGTTCTACGCCAGACTTGCCCCCCAGGCCCAGAACGTCTTCCAGCGCCTGCTTTGGTGAAATAACACAGAATCGCCTGACCGTGCTGCTGGTGGTATTGATAACAGCGGCGATGAGGATGCGCAGTAGCCACTCCCCGATGCTGCTATAATGCTAACAGCAGTTTACGATGCCCCCAGCCTGTGCCAGCCACTCAGAGGTCTACGCGTTGCACGCGTCTGTCACGTAATAACCCTCACACAGCTCTCTCGGACAGAGACCACGACTGTCCCCGTTTTACAAGTGAGGACAGGCACGGGGTGGTAAAGCCCTAGCCCGGGTTCCACAGATGGCTGGGGAAGAGCTGGCCGTCAGATGCAGACGGGCTCTCCCCATCGAGCCCACCGCCTGTGCCCCTGGGAGGAACCTGGGTAGTCTGCCTCCAAAACCCTGCTTTCTGCGCACCCCAGTCCCCAGGGAGGTTCTCAGCCCACAGGGCTCCTGGCCCCACGGACGCTCTGGGGGGCTTAACTGTAGTGTGCACTTGATTTGTGGTCAATATAACCTCTCTGTTTACCCGTCTTAGGTGACACCAAGTTGAAAACTGTCCAGGGTGTCGTGACGAGGTACTGCGGCGATTATGGCATGATTGATGATTTGATCTACTTCTCCAATGAGGCTTTGACTAGCAAAGTGCTTCTAAATGTTGGACAGGAAGTTATTGCGGTCGTGGAAGAAAATAAGGTGTCGAATGGACTGAAAGCAATCCGGGTAAGGCCTGAGTTCATGAGGAAGCCTCCTACACCTTGGGCTTCACGCCGCTGTCCTCCTGTTCAGTTACCTGTCAGAGACAACCTGTAGCTTTATGCCATGGAGAGAAACACTGTTACCACTTCTGTATCCACTCTTCTAGTCTTTTAAAAAAGTATTGTTAAAAATAACTATTTGGATCCTTTGTTATCCAGTTAGCCAAGATAATTAATGAACTCTGCTATTCAGCAAGTGTTTCTTTAAAAAACAAATTGTGTTTTTGTACTCTGATTTCCTGGAAGTGTAATTGTCAGTCAGAGAGTATGTGCACATTTAACGTGTTAATGGTTATCATCAAATTATCCTTCAGTAACGCTGCACTAATCATACTCAGGGGCAGGATGAGACACTTGTTACCCACGTTGGCAAAAGGATGTGGACGTTATTGATCTTGGAAATCTGCACCAATCACTTTGAAAAGGGATCTTATAATTTTAATTTGCACTTAAGCCTTAAAGGAGATTAAATTTTCACATTTTTTCTATGAGTTATTTTAGTGTCCTTTTATCATTTTTTTGTTGGGTTCAACTTTTTAAAATTAAACTTGCTACATTTTGGAAATTAGACTTTTTTAAGCAAAATTATTATATGAAAATGTTGCAAATGTTTCCCCCCAAGATCATCTTTTGACTTTGTTTTATAAAGTCTCATTTTATGTAGTTAACATGTCTGTCTTTTCCATGTGGCTCTCGGGCTCTGTACGAATCCTTAGAGAGGCTTTTCCCACTTTTCATTCGACATGCACTCAGGTTTTCCTGTGAAAATTTATGGACATTTAAATGTTTAATTTACCTGGAACTTACTGGATGTACAGACTGAAAGAAGGAGCCAGACGTTTCTTCCCCGGTAGCGCACCAGTCATCCGCTGAGTGGTCCCCTGTTTCCTACTGAGTGGGAAGGTCCCTTTCTCACACACCAGAATCCCATCTGCCTGGGACCCCGTCTGGACCCTGTCGGTTCCCTGTCGGTTCTGATGCCTGCACGTGGCCCACGTGGCACGGTTGTGTCCTCAGGTGGCAGGCTGTTTTCTCTCTTCCTCCTCTTTGTGGATGGACTTCTCTGGGCTCTCCCCTCGATGTGGATAAACGTTAGAGTAATCCTGCCATTTCTCCTCCTGGGCTCAGACTCACCCAGACCAGCACTGAGTGTGTGGATCCATTTAGGTCAAGCGACGTGTGGATCATAGCAGGTCTTCTCCAGCTATAAATTTTGTCTGTCCACTTATTTAAGCCTTCTTTTGTGTTCTTTTGTTCACTTCAGTTCTGCAGATTCCTTGTGAAGTTTATTTTTGAGAATTGTAATGTTTTTGTTCCATTATCAATATAATTTTTCTTTGTATTTTCAAATTAATCTTTTTCTTTCCCTCTAGGAAATCTGTTGATTTTTTTTTGTTACGTAATTTGGTATCTTGCAAATTTACTGAGCTCCACTACTTTTTAAAATGGTCAAGACATACTTTGTTACCATTACATTTTAGTAAATGCCACCTACCAGCCATGTGTGGCTATTTAAATTTAAATTTATTAAAATTAAATAAAATTTAGAATTAATTCCTCAGTTTCACGAGCCACATTTCAAGCACTGAACGTAGCTGGTGGCACCAAATTGGACGGCGCGAATGTAGAACGTCTGTGTGGTGGCTGGAGGGCCTGCAGGGCCGCTGTGGCCGGGAACGTGCCGCCAGCGAGGAACAGGCGCTTCCTCCTTGCTCTCCACCTGCACTTGGACTCCGCAGGCCAAGTACTTGCCTTGTTTGTTTTTAGCTCTTCTGGAAGATGCTTGAATCACTTGATTTACCAACATTTAACAGTTTTAACTGACTTCCTTTGTGAAAGTTGTGGAATTGGCTCATTTGCTCTACCCTCTGGATTTGTTTGCTCATTTTTTATTCAGGTTTTTTTATTGTGGTAAAATATGCATAACATAAAATTAATTTTAATTTAAATTTTTTAATGCCATTCAGTGGCACTAAGTACGTTCATGTTGTTGTGCGCTTATACCCACTGTCTGTTTTCATAACTTTTCATCATCCCAAATATAAACTCTATACCCATTAAACAATAATCCACTATTCTACTTTCTGTCTCTATAAATGTGACTATCCTGGGTACCTCATGTAAGTGGAATCGTATGATATTAGTCCTTTTGTGTCTGCCGTATTAGACTTAGCATAATATTTTCAAGGCATATCCGTGTAACATGTATCAGAACTTCATTCCTTACTATGGCTAAATGATATTCCATTGTATGCATAGATTACATTTTGTTTCTCCACTCACCTGTTTATGGGCACTTGCGTTGTTTCTACTTTCTGGCTGTTGTGGGTAATGCTGCTGTGAAAAGTACCTTTCTGAGTCCCAGTTTTCAATTCTTTTGGGTCTATACCTTGGAGTAGAATTGCATGCTCATGTGGTAATCCTATATTTAACTTTTTGAGGGTACGCCAAAGTTTCCCCAGTGGCTGCACCATTTTACATTCCCACCAGCAGCACAGGGGTTCCAGTTTCTCCACATCTCCACCAACTTGAATTATTTTCCCATTTTTTGATAGTAGCCACTCTAGTGGATGTGAAGGGGTGTTTTATTGTGGTTTTGATTTATATTTCCCTAATAATTAGTGATGTTGAGCATCTTTTCATGTGCTTATTGGTCATTTATATATCTTCTTTAGAGAAATGTCTTTTCAGTTCTTTTGCTTGTATTTTAATCAGGTTGTTTATTTTCTTGTTAAGTTGTAGAAGTTTTTTAATATATTCTGGATATTAATCCCTTATCAGATATGTGGTTTACAGATATTTCCTCCCATTCTGTGAATTTTTTAACTTTTTCTTATATCCTTTGATGCACCAAAGTTTTGAATTTTGATGGAGTACAATTTATCCTTTTTTAATAGCCTGTGCCTTTGATGTCACACTTAAAAAAATCATTAACTAATCCAAGATCATGAAGATTTTCTCCTGTGATTTCTTCTAAGGGTTTTATAGTTTTAGTTCTTAAATTTAAGTCTGACCCATTTTTGAATTAATTTTTGAATATGGTGTTGGATGAGGGTTTGACTTCATTCTTTTGCACGCTGAGAGCCAGTTCTCCCACCACCGTTTTTTGAGAAGACCTTTTCCCTCTTGAAGGGTCCTGGCACCTTTGTTGGCACTTTTGACCAGATATGTGAGGGTTTATTTCTGGGCTCTTTATTTCATTGGTATTTTGTCTGTCTTTACACTCTTTTAATTACTGTAGCTTTGTAGTAAGTTTTTTGGGGTTTTTTTGTTTGGTTTTTTACTTTTTTTTTGGCTGCATTCAGTCTTTGTTGCTGCGCGCGGGCTTTTCTCTGGTTGCGGCGAGCGGGGGCTACTCTTTGTTGCGGTGCATGCACTTCTCATTGTGGTGGCTTCTCGTGGAGCACGGGCTCTAGGTGTGTGGGCTTCGGTAGTTGTGGCACGTGGGCTCAGTAGTTGTGGCTCGCAGGCTCTAGAGCGCTGGCTCAGTCGCTGTGGCGCATGGGCTGAGTTGCTCTGCAGCATATGGGATCTTCCGGACCAGGGCTTGAACCCATGTCCCCTGCATTGGCAGGTGGATTCTTAACCACTGCACCACCAGGGAAGCCCTTGTAGTAAGTTTTGAAATCAAAAAGTGTGAGTCCTCCAACTTTGCTCTTCCTTTTCAAGATTGTTTTGGCTATTCAGCATTACTCGAGATTCCATATGCATTCTGGGATGGGTTTTTCTATTTCTGCAAAAAACATCATTGGGATTTTGATAGAGATTGCATTGAATCCATAGATCGCTTTGGGTAGTATTGATGTCTTAATGTTAATCCGTGAACGTGAGATGTGTTTCCATTTATTTGTGTCTTCTCTGACTGCTTGCAACCACATTTTATAGTTTTCAGTGTACAGGTCTTCCACCTCCTTGGTTAAATTTATTCCTAAGTGTTTTATTCTTTTTGATGCTATCGTAAATGGAATTGTTTTCTCAGTTGCCTTTTTTAAATTGTTCATTGCAAGTGTATAGAAATACGACTGATTTTTGTATATTGATTTCATACGCTGGAACTTTGCTGAATTCATTTATTAGCTCTAAGAGGTGTTTTGTAGATTTTTTAGCGTTTTCTGTGTGTAAGATCATGTCATCTATAAGTAGATAATTTTCTTCTTCCTTTCCAATTTGGATATTAAAATTGCTTCTTCTTGCCTAATTGCTCTGGCTGGGACTTCCAGTATTATGTTGAACAGAAGTGGTGAAAACAGGCATCCTTGCCTTGTTCCTTATCCTCGGGGGAAAGCTTTCAGTCTCTCACCACCGAGTGTCACGTGAGCTGTGGGTTTCTCACATGTGGCCTTTATCCTGTTGAGGAAGTTCCAGTCTCTTCCTGTTGGATTGAGTTCTTATCGTGTGAAGGTGTTGAGTTATGTCAGATGCTTTTTCTGTATCAGCTGAGATGACCGCATATTTTTTCCTGTGTCCTGCCAGTGTGCTGGATGGTGCTGACTGACTGTCATGTGTGGAGCCACGTCTGCATTCTGGGGTAACCCCCCCATCGTGGTGTACAACACATTTCTTATGCAGCTGCATTCAGTTTGCCAGTATTTCATTGAAGATTTTTGCCTCTGTTCATAAGGGGGTCTTGGCCAGAGGTTTGCTTTCCTTGGAGTCCTCAGTATGTCTTAAGTAGCAGTTTGCCTGTCTTGCAGGTGGAAGCCGTCTCAGATAAATGGGAAGACAACAGCAAGAGGCACGGCAGAGGGCTGTCCGACTCCAGCCCCCGAGTGCTGGTCGGCTGTGTGACCTCGCTGATGGACGGCGCCGGCTACATCAACCAGACCACGTACTTCTCCCTGGAGAGTGTGTGTGAAGGTACACGGGATGCGTTTCTGCTTCATGTTTAAAATTAGGTTTTGTGGGGTTTTTTTTTTAATGTTCATAACGAGATTTGAGATGGACCAGGGACCGGTTTTCATCTGCCAGGTCCTCAGAGTGTTGCCCTTAAAGCCTCTGCCCAACATCTGGTTCCTCCTATCTGGATCTCATCCCAGGCCTCTGACATCCCACCCCACCCCACCCCACCCTGAGGCTGGAGCTCTTTACCCCAGATGCCCCCCTGCTCTGCCCCCAGGCCTGCCCTGTGTGGACCAGCCAGCCTTGCCCTTTCCCTTCTGGTCTGTCTGTCTGAGCAGTGGCTTTGCTGTGGGTGCTCTGTAGCTGGGCTGCCTTTGTGCCTCTGGCAGTCTGCCTAGAACACCCACCGACCTGGAAGCTGCTGCTTCAGGAGCTTTGCCTCCAGTGGCTTTGTGCCACTGCACGTGGTGCAGCACGGCCCCGCTGCTGAGTAGCAGTGTCCGCAGATGGTTGGGCTGCTGTGTGCTCGTCACCAGCTTTCTTGAGAAACAAACTCCATATTTCATTAGGCACTGTTGTTTTTTGAGCTTAACTGCTGCAAAAATGTTTATTACAAAACAACCAAAAGGTTATCACCGGTTGTGGCTACACCGCGTGCCACGCCCAACCTGTCCAGACCACTCTCTCCCCGCTTCGCGTCAGGACGGCTTGGCTGCCACCTCACGTCACTGCCCCTGCCGTTTCCCCGCTTTCCCGGCCACCCTACCAGCTCCCTGGCACAGCGAGGGGCTCCCTCTCCTGGGCTGGGATACCCGTAGCCGCCCAGGCCTCAGGTCTGAGCACATCTCCCTGTGTCACCGTGCACCCTGGGTGTCCCTGATGGGGAGGGTACTCACAGTGCCTGCAAGGAGCTGGCAGAGGAGTGCCACACGTACCCATACCTCCTGGAGCCAGGGCTGTGGGTAGAGGGCTGCCATTCTGCCCACTTGGTTGCAGTTGTTGATGACACTTTGTTACGTTTTTCTTTGTTTGAACTTTGGGGAGTATCTGAAATCAAATGGGGTCCTGACACTGTGCAGACCAGGTCCCCTGCTCTTGCCTTGTAGGCAGGAAGACAGGTTGGCCTGTAACAGCCTCTGCTCCGTTGGCGTGGGTAAACCTGGAAGAGAATCCAGGTGGATACGCTGGTTCCTAACAGGAACAGTGAGCACCTTTCTCAACCAGTCATGTGTGTCTCAGAACAGAAACATAACTGCAGAGTGAATTGTACACTTTGATGTTGCATTACCAAGTAACATGCCCGGTTTCCCTGCCTTGGAGGTTTCAAGCCTTGCAAGGGGGACTGGGTGGAGGCCGAGTACTGGATCCGGCCGGGCACGTGGAGCAGTGAGGCCATCTCGGTGAAGCCACTGAGGTACAAGCGTGTGGACCGGGTAGGTGCTGAGCCTCGAGCGGCCCGGGGTCCTGGGTGCAATGGGAGGTCAGGATAAATGAGGGTCCGTCTCGGGCAGAGAAGACCCTGATGTCTTACCGAGGTCACCGGCGGCCGGCCTGCACACTCACATAGTTAAATTCTAGGTCACGAAGGGACGAGGAGTGTTAAAGCGTCTGATGGTGGGGATGCGTGGAGTGGGGTGTGGGCTCTGCCCTCGCTCGTAGCAACGGCTGTGGTCTGGGGAGTGGGGACTGGAACAGAGGAGGGAATTGAGGTTGCGGGTGGAGGTGTGCGCTGGGCCCCGCTCCCTGCCTGGCCGGTCCCGCTGGGGGCATTGCTCCTCCTCCGAGACCAGGCCTGAGCCTCACTGGCTGCGGCAGCCCCGTGCACACTGCCAGCGTCTGGTGCTGTGCTTGCAGGTCTGCGTGTCCAGCCTCTGTGGGAGGAACGGGGTGATCAACGACTACATCTTTTTCACTCTGGACTCCCTGAAGCTCCCGGAAGGCTACGTGCCACAGAGGCATGACGTGGTCAGCGCGGTGGTGGTGGAGAGCAGCCAGTCGTGCTACACGTGGAGGGCCCTGTGCGTGACCCCAGTGCAGAGGCGGTGAGGAGGCGGCGGCTCGGGGGGCGGGGGCCTGGGGTGCATCTGAGAGCCGGTTGAACAAGGCAGGTAGCAGACCGTCCAGGCCCTGAGCTGGCGGGGCTGGAGGGAGAGCCCTCGTGGGGGCTGGGGGTCCTCACAGCTGCCTGAAGGCTGAGTGAGAGGCCGCCTCTTGATAGCTCATGGTGATGATCTCCATATTTTCGTGGGCTTTGTGTGTTGTGTTCTTTCACATGTTGGCATTTTGTAGAACACGTTGGACGTGGTCAGTGCTTTGTTTTATTTTGGCTATGCCAGTTGTGTCACGCATGCAGTACCTAGTTCCCCAACCAGGGATCGAACCCGGACCCTCTGCATTGGGAACGTGGAGTCTTACTCACTGGACCACCAGGGAAGTCCTGGTCGGTTCTTAAAATTACTGAATTTCCTGTATCTGGTTCTTCCTTCTGTGCGCCCGTGACTTCTTGCCTCCAACACGCGTGTTTATGCAGCACGGCAGGCCTTCCCGAGCTCCCGCCCCGTCTCTGCTGCTCTCTCTCCGTAGTGCTCGTCTCAGGGAGCTCGTTACATGGTTTCTGAAGTCCTTCTGTTTATTGTCTGATCTCCTCAGCGGAGCAGATTGCTTGCAGGGGGGAGTGTCTCATGAGCCACAGGACGGGCAGGCAGGGGAGCCCCATCTCAGGAGGACTGAGCTGCCTGGCGCAGCTGGGAGGGATGTGCTGGGACCGGGGTGTGGGCAGAAGGGGAACATGGTGAGGTGGGCCCTGCCGTGACCAGGCTGTCTGGTGGACACAGCCTCCTGCCCCACGGGACCTGCTCTCCTTTTGGAGAATGACTCTGCCCGTCCTCATAACAGCGAAGTGCGGGAGATGCATACCCTTGCCCCCTCCACCGGGAAGGCCCAGGAGGCCCGGGAGTTCTGGCTTCAGTCCATCTGATGGGCCCAGGGGTGTGAGGATGTGAGGCCAAGCAGGCGCTTGTTTGCCAGGCATCTGTGCCGGGATCTTGGAGGCCGAACCGGGGCCTCGGCTCCCTGCTGGCTCTGTGATCCTGCTGGCCGTCGGCCCTGCCCACATTAGGTATTGTCACTCGGAACCTCCTGCCACTTTAAGGGAGCTCCGTGTTGTTGGGACGCGGGCTTCCTGATCGTTGTCTTCACAGCACAGTTAACTGGGCTCCTGATGGCCGTGGGCAGGGGCGGATCGTGGGAGGGCAGCCAGGACTGGTGCAAACTGGCCATCCGAGAGAAGCAGCTGCCGTCTCGCCTGCAGGCCAGCGTGTTCGTCGGAAGGGAGTCTGGGTCCCTGTTGCCCTGTCTGTCTGATTCTTCGCAGCACTTACCTTAACCTGCTCTGTGACTCACCATGTTTCCAGAGGACCCGCGTCTGCCGAATGGAGTGGGTGGGGGCAGGAGCGGGGGGCTCCCTGGCAGTGGGCGGTGAGCTTCGGGTGAGCCTCCCCTGGTGGCCTGGCTGCAGTGGACTCTGGCCCCTCCAGTGAGGGGAGCTGGTCCCCGTAAGGGTGACCAGTCGGGCACTTACCCCGAGCTCCATGCGTCTGCCTCGAGCAGCCGTCTTCACGGGGCCAGGGAAGTCGTCACACCTTCATTTTCAGACACTGGCTGTGAGCCAACCCCAGCTCTTGTGCAGCCCCTCATCATCCCCCCGTCAGTGCGGGGCTGGGGTGAGCGGTGGAGGGGTCGCTGGCCCGGTAAGCAGTCAGGCCCCGCGTCCTGTCCACCCAGCAGATGCCCCGTATGCTGTGGTCCCTGTGCTGCATCCTGACCGTGGTTTCCTCCCATCCTGGTCCTGGCTCCACGGCGTTAGCCCCAAGTGGAGGATGCTGCCCTGCACTCAGACGCACCGTCCGGCTGCCCGCTCAAGGGTCTGAAGGACAGCGAAGTGTCGTGTGCAAAGCAGGGACCTGCACTCCTCCGGGCCAGGCCTGTAGCGGCGTCCAGCATCCCCCCTCCAGGCTCCGGGTGGGTTCCGCCCAGAACCCGCAGGTGGCTCCTGACTCCTGTCTTGGTGCGTCTCTGCCTGCCCATAAGCCGCTACGGCTGGCCGTCTGCCAGGACAGATGACCGCTCCCACGGCCGCCCCAGGCGGGGGCTGAGGCATGGCTGCCTGATCTCAGGGCGGCCCTGGCCGTGTGGATGAGGAGAGGAAGGTGGGGAGCGGGGGGCGGGCAGGGCCGTGTGGCCAGCAGGGAGTTAAGGGGGGCTGGCTGAGAGGGCGTGGCTGCTGTGGTGGAGGGTGTCTCTGGGTGGGTGTGTGCACAGGGACCAGGTGTGAAGGAGCCTGTTTCCAGGTGGCACTACGGGAGGGTCAGGGAGGGCAGGAAGGAGCTGAGGGTGCACGGTGGGCACAGCGCCCGAGCTTCATGGCAGCGTCAGGAGGACAGAGGGGGACGAATGGTCCCTTCTCACGGGAGGGTGGAATCTGCTCATTTTCTAAAGATAAAAGTTCTCATTTAATTAGTTTCAAATATTTTGAAGCCACACTCTTTTTCCAGCGAAAGCTTAGTAGTGGGTCACTGACGAGCAAAGCCCCTTGCGGCAGCCGGGGAGGGTCTGGGGAGGAGCATTGAACACCCTTCCCTCTGTGACCAGGGCTGGGGGGTGCAGGGGCGAGGAGTCCCGGGGCTCGGGGGGTGCACAGCTGGCGAAGGCTGCCCGTGTTCTCAGATCCCCAGAGCTCCCACCAGGGCCCTCCTCTCCTCTGGATTCAGCAGGGCTTGTAGTTTCTTCTTCAGGGTGATCTGCTGTCTTACTCAGAAGTTCTAAGTGTCGTCCTTACTTGGTCGCCTCTTTGCGGTTGGCCCCTTATCCCCTCGCCCTGTGGTTGGTGTGGCCCGGAAGGGCAGGGAAGGCAGGTGGGGCCTCAGGACGCGCCACCCGCCCATGCTGACCCCAACACTGTCCTGTGGCTGCTTTATCCAGGGGCACCTCTGTGGTCCAGGAGGCTGCTGACGAGGCCTGTGGAGCCCTTTTACTGAAAAACAAAGGTGACATTGAAGTCACGAGGATGACAAATTTTGGAACGCTGAAAGAAGGAGAAAGCAAAAATGTGGTGATCTGGATAGAGTAAGTTTGCCATTCAAACAGAAGTACAAACTGTGGTTTAAGAATTTCTGTAGAACCGATTTTATTTTGCTTGCTTATTTTTTCCTTTATGTATATCTTTCTAGATTTTCCACCCTGAAATAGCCTTTTTACTTATACTCATAAAAGTATTTGCAATTGCCATTCACTAGTTACATTGAATTCTGTTTTATGGTAACAGTATTTTAGCTTTAGAAATCCTATCTCTGTTCATGGCTAATTTTCCTTTTCCAGGAATAAAGGAGACACTCCTCAAAACTTAGTCAGCTGCAAGTTGGGTGGCTGGGATAAAGCTAAACAGTTCAGATTTCAGATGCTGGATAAAATCCAGACGTGCCCTGAAGTGTCTCTTGTTTCCGTTCCTGAGAAGGAGAAGAATTTTGCGGATGAAAATATTAACTCATTAGACAGCTGCAGGAAAAACAAAACCTATCAGACATTGGAGAGCAGTCTGGTGAACAACAGAGAAGCCTCTCCAGGTAGACGTTTCAGCTGTTGCCATTGGATCAGCTGCGCGAGCCCTGTCGGGTCCGGGAGCTGGTGCAGCCGCTCCAGGGTCTGGGCAGGCTAGTGGCAGCGTTTACCCTGTGGGCTCTTTGGTCTGGACCCTTCTCTGATACTTGGGGCTAAAACAGCTGGAGAAATGCCCGGCGTGCTTTACACGAGCTGCTTCGTGCTTTACACGAGCTGCTTCCTGCAATGATTCTAAATTGGGAAGAGGATGCCTGCAGCCCCCTTGCCTGTCGCTCACCTGTCGGGGGCTTCGGCCACTCGTCTATGTGTGATAGTCCCTTCCACCAGCACCACCACTGTCAGAACAGTTCACCTTTGGTCTAATTTTGGATTTAAATTTCATCTCCCAGATGACTATGCCTGTAAAGGAGAAAAGCAGAAGAATGTGTCACAGAAGCCCGAACCTGGTGGGCTCATTCCTCCAGGTGGAAAAACCCTGATCGTGGTTACCTGTGATGCAAAGTACGTGGCTGGAGGGTATGGAGGGAGTTGACTTTGCAGGCATCTGCGCGTTTGTCTTGTTCGGTTTCGCTTATGGTACTTATAGGTTGGATGTAAAAAGTATTGGTAACTATTTTGATGGGACGGAATCACAAGGAAAAGTGCTAGTGGAGGAAGTGGCTTGAGTAAGGGTACCCCCGCTGACTCCTGACTACGGAGGACGGGCACGGCCAAGCCCCCACAGCCTTGGGAAGCCGGGGCCCCGAGGCCCCTGCTGCTGCTCCCCAGGCCTGGCCTCAGCTCGGCCCTGAGACCTGCCTGCCCTTCTCCCTCCACCCGGGCAGCCCAGCCAGACACAGGCTCCCGAGCCCTCGTGGGCGCTTCCGTCTCCTGCCTCCTTCCCCGTGTCCAGAACCCCCGGCTCTGCCTGCTGGTCCCCTGGCAGCTGGGCACTTTGGTGCAGTCCTTCTCCCCTCCCTCATCTCATCTACACTTGGTGATTTAAAATTTGTCAGAGGGTGGCTCTGATTAAATCAGCACCTTGCTTCAGGCCCGGGTGGCGCTTTGAGCCAAGGGCAGTCCTCGAGCCAGTGGTTGGTGATGCAGCCCCCATGGCGCCTCCATAACGTGACAGTGGGGCCGGGACTCGAGCAGCAGTGGAAAGTGGGCAGAAGGCAGAGTGGGAGGTGGTGTCTCTGGTCACGCTACACAGCTCTGATTTAAACTTGGGAGTACTAGAAATATTGTTTCCATTCTTAAGCGTGAGAATTACAGACAATACCATTTCAAGTGTGTGATTTTAGCTTGGGAAAACATTAGCATTGCTTATTTTAGAACGTCCATTTTTTCCCTCTAAAAGAATTATTAAAAGCTAAGGGTGGGCTTACCTGGTGGCACGGTGGTTAAGAATCCACCTGCCAGTGCAGGAGACACGGGTTCGAGCCCTGGTCCGGGAAGATCCCACATGCCGCGGAGCAACTAAGCCCGTGCACCACAACTACTGAGCCCTCGTGCCACAACTACTGAAGCCCGTGCGTCTAGAGCCCATGCTCTGCAACAACAGAAGCCACCGCAATAAGAAACCCACGCACCACAACGAAGGGTAGCCCCCGCTCGCCACAATTAGAGAAAGCCCACGCACAGCAACGAAGACCCAACGCAGACAAAAATAAAGAAATAAATTAATTTTAAATTAATAATAAAAAAGCTAAGGGTGACTGGTTTGCTAGCTCTGTGACTTTCCCTGTGTGAACGAAGGGAGATTGTGTTGAACCTGCCTCTGTCACTTACGACTCACACTAAACTGTGTCTTGTTTCTCCAGGAATTCTGGCCGCTGCAAGGAGCTCCTTCTGCTTTGCTTCTCCAATTTCATAATCGGGCGATTCCTTGAAGTGAACGTCGTAAGTGAGGAGGAATCACTGATAGCTGTCCGAGAACCCTTTTCATGGAAGAAGTCTAAAAGTTCCCAAGTGTTAGCTTCCACCAAAACTACAGTTGTCATGACCATGCAGAAAAGGTACCATGAGCGGACGACAATGCAAGCCCAGATCTTGGGCTCACGGTGTGAGGGATGCACGTAGCTGCTGTTGTTGGAGGGAGGTGGACGTCCTGGATAAAGGGGTGCAGCTGAGGCCCAGCGCCCTCCATTGTCCTGGGGACACGCTGTGAGGACGGCGGGGGGTGGGGGTGTCTGCAGCACCCCAGCTAGTCTCAAGGTGACTCGCAGTGCACGCTGTGATTTGACCCCTGCCCTCGGCTCCTGCCACCTTTCATGTTCCCATCAGCCCAGCCCGCCCACCTCCCGAGACAGCCCGTGTCCCACATGGGCACCCAGGGCACCAAGCAGCGAGGGGTCAGTGAGACGTGGTTGGCATGGCTTTCGAGGGCCATTCACGGCACCCGAGTGTCGCTTGTCGAGGGCAGGAGGGTTGCTTGGCTGTTTGAAGCCCATTTGAAGATGTGACACCTTTGGAAAATGAAATTAAGAAAAAGCATGTAATCTGCTAGTGACGCGTGGCTGGGGGCTCGGGGACAACCTGACCGTATCTGGGGTGTCGTCTGGAGAAAGTGCCGCGCATCCACGCTTTCTCGTCTGCAGTTATAAATCCCAAAAGCTCTGAAAAGCAGATTTTGCTTTTTTAAGTTAGGTGCCAAAAAATCATGACCTATAGGCTGGAGGACGTTCCACGACTTAGTCGTGTGGACGCGCCCCCTCATCTGCTGCCCAGAACTCACTGGGATGGTACATGCGGTTTTTCTGTGGTGAGAAGTCCTGAATCCCAGATCACATCTGACCTGGGAACAGTTGAAGATAAGGTACTGTGGGCTTCCACTAATGCGTGGGCTGGAGGGGAATCTGTTCAAGTATTGTGTGCTCATTGACCTTTGGGGTTAGACCACTGTTTGAATCCCAGCACTGCCACCCGGAAGCTGTGCCATCTCAGGCCAGTTTCTCAACCTCTCTGAGGCTTAGTTTCATTTGTAAAGTGCTAGTCCCCCCCTGCCCCACACGTGCCATTTCTGGCACTGAGCAGTCAACAGCAATCAGTAAGTAAGAACAGTACTGGGCGTGTAAACAGTAGTTGAGTGGCTCCAGGGATGGAACCTGAACACAGGAGCAAGAAGTCATGTGGCCTGCGGGCGGCAGGTCCACATGGCTGGACTCCAGTTACAGGAGCTTTTAAGAACCTCTGGCTGTCGTTTAGTGGTGCACCAAGCAGCTTTCCCGTTACAGTTTGGCTTAACTAGAGGAGTGAGGTAGAGCAACAGCACAAGTATTTAATCCTCTGGTAAGCTTTTCCCCATTGAATATTAATACATTGTCACTGTACAGGAGCGTCCCTAAAGCGAACACTCGGGACTTCCCTGGTGGCACAGTGGTTAAGAATCCACCTGCCAATGCAGGGGACGTTGGTTCGATCCCTGGTCCGGGAAGATCCCACACACCGCGGAGCAGCTAAGCCCGTGCGCCACAACTACTGAGCCTGCACTCTAGAGCCCGCAAGCCACAGCTACTGAGCCTGCATGCCACAACTACTGAAGCCTGCGTGCCTGGAGCCCATGCTGCGCAGCAAGAGGAGCCACTGCAATGAGAAGCCTGCGCACCGCAACAAAGACACAACGCAGCCAAAAATAAATAAATAAAAAATAAATGTATAAAAAAAAGAAAATGCAAGTAATCTATATTTAGAAAAAAAAGAGAGAGCACTGGGACACCATCAAATGGGTCCCAGAGGAGAAGAGAGAGGGAAAGGGGCAGAGAACATACATGAAGACATAACAGCTGAAAACTTCCCTAACCTGGGAAAGGAAACAGACATCCAAGTCCAGGACGCAGAGAGTCCCAAACAGGATCAACCCAAAGAAGACCATGCTAAGACCCATTGTAATTAAAAAGGCAAAAATTAAAGATAGAGAATATTAAAAGCAGCACATTAGGTACAAGGGAACTCCTATAAGACAATTCGCTGACTTTTCAGCAGAAACTCTGCAGGCTAGAAGGGAGTAGCATGATATATTTAAAGTGATGAAAGGGAAGACCCTACACCCAAGAATATTCTACCCAGCAAGTCTCTCATTCACATTTGATGGAGAAATTAAAAGCTTTACAGACAAGCAAAAGCTAAAAGAATTCAGAGTCACCAAACCAGCTTTACCAGAAATGATAAAGGGACTTCTTTTAGCCAAAAAGAAAAGACCACAACTACATACATAAAAATTCTGGAAGAAAAAGCTTATAGGAAAAGGGAAATACACAGTAAAGGTAGTAAAGCCAGCCTCGTATAAGGCTAGTAATAATGTTGAAAGACAAAAGTAGTAAATCATATATATCCGCAATAAGGAGTTAAGGAATACACAGAACAAAAAGATGTCAAATATGATGTCAAAAGCAATAATCATGGGGCTTCCCTGGTGGCACAGTGGTTAAGAATCCACCTGCCAATGCAGGGGACGCGGGTTCGAGCCCTGCTACAGGAAGATCCCACAGCCGCGGAGCAACTAAGCCCGTGCGCCACAACTACTGAGCCTGTGCCCTAGAGCCTGTGAGCCACATCTACTGAAGCCCGCGCACCTAGAGCCCATGCTCCGCAACAAGAGAAGCCACCATAATGAGAAGCTTGTGCACCACAACAAAGAGTAGCCCCTGCTTTCCGCAACTGGAGAAAGCCCACATGTAGCAACAAAGACCCAACACAGCCAAAAATAAAAAATAATTTAAAAAAAAAAATAATCCTGATGGGAGGAGAGTAAAAATGCAGGGTTGTTGGAAATGCATTTGAACTTAAGAGACCAGCAACTTAGATAACCATAGATGGACGAATGGATGGATGAGGAGATGGTGATGGATAGATGGAGGAACAGGTAGCTGTGCACACTGTGGAGAATATAGTCAATAACGATGTAATATATTTGCGTTGTAACGTATCGTAACTATACTTACTGTGATGATCATTTTGAAATGTACAGAAATATCAAATCCCTGTGTTGTGTAATAAGGAATAACAGTGTTGTAGGTCGATTATACTTCAAAAACAAACTTACAGAAAAAGAGATGAGACTTGTGGTCACCGGAGGTGGGGTTTGGCGGGGGGAATTGGATGAAGGGGGTCAGAAGGTACAAACCTCCAGCTATAAGATGAATAAGTACTAGGGATGTAACGTACAGCGTGACACATGTAATGAACATGGCAGTATGTTATATGTGGAAGGTGTCGAGAGTGATCCTGGGAGTTCCCGTCACAAGGAGATATTTTTTTCTTTCTTTAGTTTTGTATCCATATGAGAAGGTGGGTGGTCACTACACTTACCGTGGTCACTATTTCATGATGCATGTAAGTCAGATCATTCTGCTGCGCACCTTAAATGTCTACAGTGCTGTCGTCAATTACATGTCCGTGAAACTGGAAGGAAAAAATAAAGCATAAGAGTTGAGCTTATTGGAAGCTTAGAAACAGTGTTTTCAAGCTCACTGGTCCCAGGGGCTTTTGGGAGTTTGGCATGTTCTTCTGCTGGAGGCAAAGCAGCTCGCGGGAGAGCGGCCCCAAAGCTAAACAGCGCTTTGCAAAGCACTGCCTGAGGCCAGCGGTTCACGTAGCAGTTGCTTTTGGTGACTGAACCTCTTTCTGAAATAGGAAAGGATGTTTAAGTGGAGACGTCCGGGGTGAAGTGCCTGGTGCTGAAGGGTGGTTTCTAACTTGCGAATCTCCTTTTAAGGAACCTGAGACGACAGCTTCCGAGTTTTCTCCCGCAGTACCCGATACCAGACAGGCTTAAAGAATGCGTGGGGCAGAAAATCGACATCCTGACCTTTCAGCCGCTACTCGCAGAGGTAGGAAAAGTGTCTCACGTGAAGTACTGATTCTTCACCACACTCGAGTTGTTTTCTGAACAAACTCAGGGTGAACCTTTGTTGGGTTCAGCCCTGGTGTGGGCTGTGTTCACCCCGGGAGCGGCGGGGCCCATCGCTGTGTCCCTTTGCAGATTGTCGGGGCTTTGGGGGCTGGGGGCAAAGCGGGGGTGGGGGGACCCCCTGCCCCCCCATCCCGGCCTCTCTTCTACCCTGTGGCCGAGCCTCCCAGCAGCTTTCCATTTGTGACAGAGCTCTGAGCAGCTAAGCAGGGGAACCGGGAAAAGGCCTGTAGCCACACAGACCAGTGGGGGGTGGGGGAGGAGGAGGCCAGGCCTCCCGTAGGGCTCCTCTGGCAGGTCGTCTCCTTGTCACCCTCCCTGGCGGGCCTGTTTCAGATCCGCTGGGGGAGGCCTGGTCTGAGCCTGCCCGCTGTGGCAGGTGGTGGTCAGAGCTGTGAGAAGGGGTGGACCTGCCAGAGGAGGCCAAGGGCAGGGGCCGCGCTGAGCAAGGCTGAGGCAGGGGTCCAGGGAGGGAGGGAGAGTGTCTGTTCCGCTGGCAGTGATGGCGGAGCGCGGCCCCTTTCCAGGAGGGCACTTTCCCAAGGGTTTGGGTGTCTGCTGCCTGAGGAGTGGGTGAGTGGAATGAGGGCCAGGGCCTGTGCTGCATCAGGGCAAGAAGGAGGGAGGAGCCTGGATGGTGGCTGCAGGGAAACTTGGGACTCGCCAGAGATTCATGGAGGGTGAGGGAGCCCTGATCTGGGAGAGCTGGGGTGGCAGGCGGAGAGGAAAGGAGGCTTGGGAGGAAGCTGAAGGCACCGAGGAGCACGCCTGCCCTGGGACTGATGGACAGAGCCGTCTGTCTGCTGGGCCTTGGGCCCGCGGCAGGGCTGGGCCAGAAGCTGCCCCCGGTGCTGGTGCTGCGATGCTGCCCGTGCCACCGGCCCGAGGTGCCCCACCCCAGGGTCACACTGGCGTCCTGCAGCGGGGAGGGTGCCGCAGGGGCACTGGGCACTGTCCAGGGACGGCACGACCACACAGATGGAGCAGCACCTAGGAGGGTACGTGGGCAGGACTGTGGGTTGGAAGCGGGGAGATCCGCCAGGCAGTTGTTGCAGTGATGGTTGCAGGGCCTGAACCGAGGCTGGAGCAGCAAACCAGCCCTAAAACACCTTCGAGAAGAACTTCGGGGCTGAGAAATTGATGCCGATGCAAATACAGCTTCTGGGACCATCGTGTGCCGGAAGCACGCCTGCACCTGTCCTGTAACGCAGCCTGGGCGCCGGGAAGGGATCTCCTCGTGAGCGTAGCAGTTACGGGTGTCTTCAGCATTCATGATAGTATGATAGTAATGGTCATGAAAAAGTGCTGTATGGTCTAAGGTTCCAGAGTACTTGCCCCTTTGTGATTCTTTAATTCACGCATGTGTCACCCCAGTACTTCCTGACTTCCTGTGCCCTTGTAACCGCCTCCCAACGCAGGTCCCCTTCCTGGGGCTCCTCCCATCCTTCTGGGGGACCTGAGCATCCCCTGCAGTGGTTGGTCTGTCAGCCTTGCGGGTCTCGCCCGGTCTTGACCTCTGGGCAGGCGCTGCAGAGACGCTGCCCCGCACATCCTCCCTCCTGGCGTTTCTCCAGGGGCTCTGCTTTCCTTCTCACCTTGGTTCTTTTGCACGGAGTCTGTGTTTTTTTTTCTAGCTCCTCTTAGGATTTTCTCTTTTTCACTAGTTTTAAGGAATTTAATTTACAGTGTGAGTTGCTGTAGTTTTCTTCACGTTCCTTGGCTTGGGTTTTTTGAGCTTACTGGAGAAAGTGAATTTACGGTTTTTCTCAAATTTCAAAGTTCTTGGCCATTCCGTCTTCAAGTATTCTTTCTGCCCCGCTCTCCACGTTCCCATTACATGTGTATGAGGCCACATGAAGTTGCCCCACAGCTCAACGGCTGCTCCGTTCATTTCTCTTCGGTCTTTTTTCCTCTGTGTTTCAGTCTGAGTAGTTTCTGTTGCTGTGTCTTCGAGTTCACTGATTTTTTCTTTTGCAGTGTACAGTCCCATCCAGTGTTTTTTTTGTTTTGTTTTGTTTTTTGCGGTACGCGGGCCTCTCACTGTTGTGGCCTCTCCCGTTGCGGAGCACAGGCTCCGGACGCGCAGGCTCAGCGGCCATGGCTCACGGGCCCAGCCGCTCCACGGCACGTGGGATCCTCCCAGACAGGGGCACGAACCCGTGTCCCCTGCATCGGCAGGCGGACCCTCAACCACTGTGCCACCAGGGAAGCCCCAGTATTTTTTTATGTCAGACATTGTTGCTATTATCTCCACAAGTTCAATTAGGCTCTTTTTTTATATTTTCTGTCTCTACTTAATATGCTTAGTCTTTCCTCACCTTTGTTTTCTTCAGTTTTTTTTCCCTCAACTCTTTGAATGTATGTAGTACAGTTACAACAAGTGTATTAATGTTCTTGTGGTACTGGTTACACCACAGGTGTCGTTTTTGGTTCTGTCTCTGTTGATAGGTTTTCCTCCTCATGGGTTGCAGCTTGTGCTTAGTTCCGTGCCTGGCCATCTTTGTTTGGACACTAAACATTCTGGATTTTACCTTGTTGGGTATTTCATATTTTTTCGTTCTTGAAAATACTTTTGAACTTCGTTCTGGGATGCACTTAAGTTACTTGGAAATAGCCAGATACTTTTAAGCCTGGCTTTAAAGCCTTGTTACGGGCTTCCCTGGTGGCGCAGTGGTTGGGGGTCCACCTGCCGATGCAGGGGACGTGGGTTTGTGCCCCCGTCCGGGAGGGTCCCGAGTGCCGCGGGCCGGCTGGACCCGTGGGCCGTGGCTGCTGGGCCTGCGCGTCCGGAGCCTGTGCTCCGCAACGGGAGAGGCCACAGCAGTGAGAGGCCCGCGTACCGCAAAAAAAGAAGCCTTGTTAGGAGGGACCAGAGTTGTTTCTAATATAGGGCTGATTCCTTCTGAGTACTCTACCCAGTGCCCCTTTACCTGAAGCCTTTCCATTTGGGCTGGTGGGACCCACAGCATTCTCAGCCCTGTGTGAGTTCTGGGATTTGTTACCTCTGACCCCGTGGTTCTCAACAGGTGAACTTCCCCCCAGGAGACATTTTTGGTTGTCACGACTGAGAGTGTGAACAGCATCTAGTGGGTGGAGGCCAGAGATGCTGCTAAACACTGTGCAGTGCCCGGGACAGCCCTGCCCCAGAGACCGGTCCACCCCGGTGTCGGAAGTGCCGAGGCTGAGGAGCCCCGTTCTGCTCCCATCACGTGCATCTCCCCATCCGATGTGGTTTCTCACGCTCGTGTGCTGACCTCTGCGCGGCGGAGGGCTCACGTGGCTGCCCCGGGCTCGCTCTGAGCAGAGCTTGGAGGCTCTGTCTGATAGGAGCTGGGCGGTTGGGGCTTCACTCAGATGGTTCCCCATCTCAGGGCCACTGCCCTGAGCTGCCCAGTCGTCAGTGTTTGAAGGCTGTTTCGTCTGTCCGTGGGACTTACCCACCCCAGAGCTGCTGGCTTCCTGATGTGGGTGTGTGTGGAGTGGTCCTCAGCGCTCACTATCTTGCTGGCTTCTTTTTCAGCTTTTGAACGTGTCAAATCACAAGGAGAAGTTTTCAACTTTGCTCTGGCTTGAGGAGATTCATGCAGAAATAGAACTGAAAGAGTATAGTATGAGTGGGGTCACCTTGAAAAGAAACGGGGACTTGCTGGTTCTGGAGGTCCCAGGATTAGCTGAAAGTAGACCTTCTCTTTACACAGGTAGGTTTGTTACGTGTCATGTTTTCCTAGATGGACTAGAAACATTGAACCACAGTCAGGAAAAAGAATGTTTTTAACTGGCAACGCAGTAGTCACGCTGATTTTCTTTGCTTTGGGTTATAATTTCACTCAGAACTTGGCCAGCCTCTCTCTCTTCACACTGATGTGATTTTAAGCTGTTGATCCCAGTAATGTTTTTGTCTTACTCCACTTCTTCAGAGTGTTTGATTTTACAGTACAGCCAAAAAAAACTTATTGATTTTGTAGTTTTACGTGTGGTAATGTTTTTTAACTAGGTGATAAACTGATTTTAAAAACTCAAGAGTACAGCGGACACGTCATCGAGTACATCGGCTATGTGACTGAGGTGAGAGGCCACTGTTAGTTAGTTCATGTTGGACTAGCCCAGCGGACGGTTGCAGAGGTAAACTTCCTGCCTCAGCTCGGGATGGGGGTCCCCTGGTGTTGATGGTATTTTGGAAAATTTGAGGATCAAATGAACATTTAAATAAATGTGATGTGTAAAGAAATCTTATCACTTTCAGCCGTGTAAAACACACTTACCTGTTAAGTACATCACATGTAAGGCGTGCATTTAGTCAGAGTCGGCGTTCTGAATATGTTCTAGGAGAGAGAGCCTGCGAAGGAAAAACACACCTACACGTTGAACACTCTGGTGTCTCCACGGGGAAGGCTGTGTTGGTCTAAGGCCCCGTGCCCATGCGGCTCTGAGCGCGGCCAGGGCTTCTCCAGCTACTCTCCCTGCTCCCTGCCGGGCACAGCGCAGGGACGGAGCTCGGGGGCCGCGCGGAGGGACCCACGGAGCCCGCACGCTGCCTGATGTGGGAACTGGGGCACCGAAGCCCCGAGCTGGGGTTGGGGGGTACGAGGACCAGCAGAGCCTCCCCCGAGGGTGGGGCCGGGCCCTCGCTGGGGCGGCAGGCGATGTGCCCCCAGGGACAAGGGGAAGACGGGCATGAATAATCCAGTGTGGAGACTCGTTCCTCTCCTCGAGAAGATGAGGAAGTGGCATCTGATCACCGTAAAAGACAGCAAGGATGTTGTTAGTGGAAAGGGCCCAGAAGGCGTCTCCAGAGGCGAGAAGCTGTGAGCACATCACAGGGACGGCCGCTGCAGGCTGGGAAAGGCAAGAGAAGAGGCCGTGAGCACATCGCAGGGGCCGCCGTTCCAGGCTGGGGACTCGGACTCCGCAGACCTCGCCGTACGGGCTGCCGGGGCGCCAGCCAGGACCGCAGCATCACACGAGCCCGCTGGGGCCGATAGAAGCAGAAGAGGTGGTGTTTTGAGTCGAGTGGGCCTCTCAGGTGGGCGAGCTGTGCCTGGAGAGCAAGGTCGGGGTGCAGGCTGGTCCGTGGCAGAAGTGTGCCCCCGCCTGGCCTCATGGTAGTGTCGCTCCCACCAAGTCAGAGAAGCTTGGACGCGGATGCGCCCACCACCCTCGAGACGGGATGCGCTGTCCCCACGCCCCAGGCCGCTGGACCAGGCCTGAAGGTCGGGCGAGCCTCTTAGGCCTCGCGTGTTGTGGTTTACCCAGAATAAGTCCCCGCCCTGGAGGGCGTGTGTCCTGGGCACCGGAAGCCTCCCTGCCTGCACAGGCATCCACGTCACTCTCTCCCTTCAGAAGCATCTTGCTCCTGCCTGACGTCCTGCACTGACCCAGCTCTGCAGACAAGGCCCTCACCCCCCGAGGGGGCGGTCCCACGTCCCTCACTCAGCACTCCCCGCACAGGGCCAAGGCCCCGTCTCGGGACACGCCTGTCCCTGTGCTCCTCGGGGCGTGCTCAGGGCCCGTGACCATGGCCACAAGGGCCCACGTCTGGGAAGGGAGGGAGAGCACGGGGCGGGGTGGTTAGGGGGTTTTCAGGGCGTTTGTAGAAAGATGGCCACAGCTGCAGCCCTTGTCGCCTGTGAAAGCAGAGCCAGGATTTCCTGGGGCAGGAGCTCACTCTCCTTGATGACAGGTGGCCTGGCCGGGTGCCCCCTCCACTGCAGGGCAGGAGCCACTCAGCCTCAGCTAGAGGGCCCATCACCCTCCCCAGCGTGAGACCCCCTAGCTGTTGGCAAGGGCGTGAGGAGCCCAGAACGGCCAAGTGACCATCTCAGCTTCCAGAGAGTAGACCAGTTGTGCCCTTAGGACTGCCCTGTGGACTAAAACCTCAGAAGAAGCAGGACCAGGGATCTCAGGGGTGAGGCCCCCTTGGCCCCTGACTCCCAGGCTGGCGAGTCCAGAGCTGAAGCTGCCCTGCCGACCTTCCCGCGGGACCGTCCGTGAAGCTGGCCGCTCCTGAGTGATGGGTGCCCGCTAAAGCTGTCCTGTCTCGGGTCTTGGCTGTTGCTTTCCGTGATTCTCCGGAACCCCATGGCCAGCGCAGTGGCCTGGGGGCCATGAAGGCACCGGGGCCCTCAGGAGCGCCCCCGGATGGTGGGGCAGGCAGAGCGTGGTGCTTCGGGGAGCGGCGGCGGGGGGGGGGGGATGGAAGGCTCCTTGGGCTGAGCCAGCACTGCCCCTGGCCCATGCGCACCTCTGCAGAGGGCCTCCCTGTCTGCTGGGAGCAAACAGGTCGCTTGTTCCCTTCTCTCCGAGTTCAGCTCCATAAGCAGAGTTGTTGTTTCTAAATGCTATTTGACTCATGAAAGCTGTCCTGTTGTGTGGTTTTATGTTATCTTATGATTGCTTATCTTGGTTTTCCCAGTTTGTTTTTTTTTGCATAGTTTTTCAAATTTCTGTAAATGATAGCATCAGTAGATGATGTCCTTGGGGCCTCAACCTGTTGATAGCAATTCAAGTCAGTCCTCACTGCTGGTGGTTTCCTTGTGTGCCTGATGGTCTGTGATTACAGATTCATTTTCATTTGCCTTAATCTCTGGGAAACCCAGGACCCTGTGCTGGGCTTGCTTTCCTTTTAAGGGGCTTGTGTTTGCTTCTGCCGAGAGCAGGGGGTACTGTGAGCCTCACGTCGCAGCCTCTGCCCTTGCTGGCCCCCAGCTCTTGGGAGGCCCCGCTGCCTAGTGTTCCCGTCCTGTTTCAGCTCCTCTCAGCATGGGGTTTCCTTCCTGCTCCTCTGAGGATTCTTAGGCAGGACCTAGCTTTGGCTGGAGGGTCCCTGAATGTCTGCTTCCCTGTCCTGATGGGGGAGGGAGTCTCATGGCCGGCACCCCCTGCTCTTTGCGGTCGATCATGTGTCTCCTTCAGAGGTGGCGGCCTGTCTTGCACACCCTGTGTTCACGAGCCCACACGCCCGGTGGAAGCGTCGGCAGGTGTGCTGCTGGGGGTGGGGGCAGAACAGCGTGGTGACTGAGTCCTTTCCCATCATCTTGTACTCATTTCAGATGCCAGATTTCAGCTCAGATCTGCAGGATGAATGCTTCATGATGAGTTGCTGAATATGAATAGGAGATTGTCCCAAGGAATCAAGTACATAGTATAAAAAGTCAATGATTTGTTTATTTTTAGATTCATGAAGAAGATGTAACCCTTAAACTTAATCCAGAGTTTGAACAAGCATATAACTCTGAACCTATGGATGTGGAATTTACATACAACAGGTAACGCTTCCAGGGACTCTTCCTTCTGGGTGGGCGGCTGTCTCACCTTCCTCGGTCTCTTGCTACCTAGGGGGCGGCATGCGTGCTCGTGGGTTGTGAGCGGGCTCCCTGCACCCGTGTCACATGCCTCTGTGGTCACAGCTTTGTCACCAGCCGTTTGGTAAGCGTTTGCATGTCGGTTCCTTTTTGGATCTTAAGTGAGAATCCGTGGTCCCTCATGTGCCGTCACCACCAGCCGCTCCTCCTCCACCTCACTTGTCACGTGTCACGAGGCGGGGACACCACCACCAGCTGTCTCTCCCCCTCCTCCACCAAGCCCCCACCATTAGCTGGGATTTTGTGTTTCTCTCTCCTTTACTTTTTAAAACAGAAGTTGGTGTGTTTGCGCACAGACACACACACGGGCAAGTGTTTGCGTTAGTTGCAGCTGTTTTGCACTTGCCGCCTGTGGTCTGGAGCTGTGGGTTTGCTGACACAAGGTCTGCGGGCTGTGTCCGCAGCCTCCTTGTGCCCCACCGGGCGCGTCCGCCCTCCTGCCAGTGGGTACAGCGCTGCCCGCGCTCTGGCGGCTGCTGTGGACACCCGCTGTCTCCTCGTGCACACCCACCCCCAGGTTTTCTCGGCTGCGCACTTCGGGGTGGGCTCGGGGTTTGGGGGACGCTAATGTTCCAGCTGTACACGTGGTGGCAGAAGTGCCCCAGCAGCTCAGGGTCTGTAATGCCCTCCCGAAACCTGATTTTGTGAAACCCTCGGCGTGTGCCTGCCTGGTAGGTGTGAGCTGTGTCTCGCTATGGTCTTGATGTATGTTTCTCTGACTACTTCTAAGGTCAAGAGTCCCCCTGTTTATTGGCTGTAAAATTCCTTCATCTGTGAAATGCTTCCTCGTGTCTTTTATTGACTATAATTTGATTTTTTAAATTATTTGTAGCTGTCCTTTCTGTCTCCTTTATGCTAGACTATTCTTAGATACACCTGTTACAGACAACTTTTCTGGGTTTGTTACTTGTCTTTTCACTTTCTTAAAATATCTTTTGAGTAACAGAAGGTGGTAGTTTTAAGATAGTGGAATTTATCAGGGTTTTTGTATACCAGTGCTTTTCGTGTTTTGTTTAAGAACTCTTTCAGTGTTTGGGCTGCAGCCAGGTTGGAAGGTGTTGCAGGTGAATGGATGGTGCAAGCGTGGAGTTGGCCCTTTTGAAGGGTGTTTGGCTGGGAAAGCAGAGAAGCCAGGACAGAGAGATGAGTGAGGAGGAGGCGCCCAGGGTCCGGGCGGCCTTGCCTGGTTTGCTGCTTACAGTGAGAGGAGCCAGCACCGCTCGTGTGAAGCCAGTGAGGTGGGTGTGGCGACCAGGCAGCAGGAGTGACGCGTGGGGTCGCGGGCTCCGGACCCTGGCCAAGGCCGTGGTCTTTGGCAGAGGCACACGTCCTCCATTGTGCTGGGCACACATGAGGTGGGAGCCGATGGTGAGTGGGAATTTGTAAGGGCTCCTTGTCGCTCTAGGACGTGAGGTGAGGATGTTCGCAGAGAAAGAAGAGGATGTGGACCTGGGGTGGGGGCGGGGGCGGAGGAAACACTGCTGCAGTCGGTGCAAGAGCCGCCCGACCGAAGGACACGGGCAGGTGGGTGGACGGATGCGCTGTGGGGCGTGAGCCTAGGAAGAAAGTGACCAGGAAGAAGCCAGAGGGCCGTGGGGCTGAAGACCACCGGGCAGTTTCCTGACCCAGAGTGTTGGAAAGACAGGAAGTTGAGGTCGAGGCA
Organism: Tursiops truncatus; assembly: GCF_011762595.2. Taxonomy (NCBI): domain Eukaryota; kingdom Metazoa; phylum Chordata; class Mammalia; order Artiodactyla; family Delphinidae; genus Tursiops; species Tursiops truncatus. The sequence goes on along the minus strand of NC_047044.1, from coordinate 570,543 downwards.
GGATGTCGGAATCTGAGTTCAGAGGGGATGCTGTCTGCAGCCGTCCAAGTGGGGAGCGAGGCGGGAACGAGGGCCAGTGGCTGCTGCTTCTGCACAGAGGGTTTGCTCGCCCCACATAAGTTTTTGGTGGTTTTGCATTGTTACTCAAAATCAGGCGATTTCACACTTTAAAAAATCTGTATTTACCACTTATTTTGACAAACGGAAGGACTGGGCGGCACCGCAGTGCAGCAGGAGGGACAGAGCCAAGAGGCCGGGCCCTCTGGACGGGCGGATGGCTGCACCTTTATGCTACGTGCAGGCATTTTTCCTTTTTAAGAAAGTAGGTTTACTGAGAGGTAATGAACGTAAAATAATCTACGCCTGTTTAAAGTGTACGGCTTGATGGTGTTGACATTTGTACACCCCGTGAAACAAGCTTCACGGTGAAGACTGCAGGCAGGTCTGGCACCGCAGGTGTTTCCTGCTGCCCTTGTCGTTCCTTCTCTGCGCCCCAGCTCCCAAGCAGCACACATTAGTTTGCATTTTGTAGAATTTACGTGAGGACCTACTCTTTTTTGCCTGGCATCTTTCACTCAGCTTAATTACTTTGGGATTCAGCCTTGCTTTTGCATGAATTCATTCCTTTTTATGACTGAGTAATGCTCCATTATAAGAACATACCCGAGGTTACTAATCCAGGCATCTGTGGGTGGACGCTGGGCTGTTTGCAGATGTGGCTGTTAGAAGTGAAGCTGCTGTAAACATCCGCGTGGACAGGCATTTTGATTTCTCTTGGGTAAGCGCCTGGCAGTGCCATGGCTGCAGGCGGCAGCAGGTGTACACTGAGCTTCCTGAGACACTGCCAGACTCTCCTCAAGGGGCTGCACTGCTCGTGTTCCCACCGTGCTCCCCACGTGCACAGCCCTGGGGTGCTCGGTGGTTCCTCCTCAGGCTCGGTGTGCAGTGAGGGCTCACCTTGCTGTGATGACCGACGCCGAGCGCCTCCTCTGCTCGCTGGCCGGCACTCGGCCTTCGTGAAGGTGCCCGCTCGGGTCTGTGGTTCACGTTCTGTATCGTTTGCTTTATTGTTGAGTTTTCAGCGTTGTTCACATATTCTCAGTACAAGTCCTTTATCAGGTATGTTTTTTGCAAATATTTTCTCAGACTGTGGCTTGTATTTTCATTTTTAGTAGTGCCTTTTGAAGAGCAGGAATTCTTAATTTTGATGATGTTCAGTTTATCGGTTTTTCTTTCATGGATCATGCTTTTGGTGACGCGTTTAAGAAGTCTGCCAAACTCAAGGTCACAAAGATTTTCTCCTGCATTTTTCTCTAGAAATTTTGCAGCTTTAAGTTTTACATTTAGGGCTGTGATCTGTTCCAAGGTAATTTTTACAAGTGATGCAAGGTATGGATTGATCTGGCGGGGGCTGTCCAGTTGTCCCAGCACCATTTGTTGAAAAGACAGACTGTCCTTTGTCCAGTGAGTGACCTTTTCACCTTTTTGAAAACCAGTTGAGGGGATATATGTGTACATATAGCTGATTCACTTTGTTTTGCAGGAGAAACTAACACAACATTGTAAAGCAATTATACTCCAATTAAAATACATGTATTAAAATAACATTTAAAATAAAGGTTTATAAAAACCAAAAAAAAAGAAAAGAAAAGAAAGCCAATTGGCCTACGCATGTGGATCTATCCCTAAGCTGTCCATTCTGCTCCACTGGTGCGTCTGTCAGTCTTGCAGCCTACACCACAGAGTCTCGGTCACTGTGCCTTTGTGATAAGTCTTGAAATCAGGGAGGGCACGGCCTCCACTGTGTCCCTCTCTTGCAGAGTTGTAGCTGTTCCAGGTCTTTGGTATTCCCATGTGGATTTTAGAATCCGCCTGTCGGTTTCTACAAAAAGCCTCTTGAGATTCTGATCAGGACGACATTGACTCTTTAGGTCCACTTAAGGGAGAATTGACATCTTTTTTTTTTTAATTGAAGTATAGCTGATTTACAATATTGTTTTAGTTTCAGGTGTACAGCGAGGTGATTCTGTTATATAGTTTGTATTTTTTTCAGATTCTTTTCCTTTATGGGTTATTAGAAGATGTTCGACACAGTTCCCTGTGCTATACAGTAGGTCCTTGTTGGCTGTCTGTTTTATGTATATAGTAGTGTGTATTTGTTAATCCCAAACTCCTAATTTATCCTTCTCCCCTCTCCCTTTTGGTAACCGTAAGTTTGTTTTCTATGTCTGTGAGTCTGTTTCTGTTTTTGGTAAATAGATTCATTTGTATTACTTTTTAGGTTCCACATATAAGTGATATCAAATAATATTTGTCATTGTCTGTCTGACTTCACCTAGTACGATAATCTCTGGGTCCATCCATGTAAGTGGCATTACTTCACTCTTTATGGCTGAGTGGTATTCGGAGAATTGACATCTTAATATTGAGTTTTCTAACCCTTGGAAATGGTATATCTCTCCATCTAGTTAGGCAGTTTTTCATTTCTTTAGGCAGTGCTTTGTACTTTTCACTGTACAGGTTTTGTATATCTTTTGTCAAATTTGTCCCTGACTCTTTAAATGCAATTGATGTTTGTATATTAATCTTGTATCCTGCCAGCTTGCTAAACTCACTTGATGGTTCTAGTAGCTTTTTACAGATTACATAGGATCTTCTGTGTATACAGTAAAATCATGTATTCAAATAAAGACGGTTTTGCTGCTTCCTTTCTCATCTGGATGCATCTTGTTTTTTCTCGCCTCACACTGGCTAGAGCCTCCAGAATGGTGTTAAGTAGGAAGTGGCGGGAAGTGGCGTCCTTGCCTTGTTCCTGATCTTAGGCCAGTAGCGCTCACTCTTGAACCATCTAGTGCTGTGTGGGCTGCAGGTTTTTGTATTTGGCCCTGTCAGGTTAAGGAGATAGACTCCTAGTTTGCTGAGATTTATTTAATCAAAAATGGATATGGGATTTTGTCAAATGCTTTTTCTGTATCTATTGAGATGATCATGTGGGTTTTCAGCTTTGGTCTATTAAGATAGTCAGTTACATTGATTGTAAAATCAACTTTGCATTCTTAGAATAAACCCCGCTTGGCCATGATGTAATTTCCTTTTATATATTGTTAGATCTGATTTTCTAAAATTGTAGTAATTTTTTCGTCTATGTTCATGAGGAATATTGGTCTTTAGTTTCTTGAAGTATCTTTTTCTGATTTTGGTACGAGGTAACACTGGCCGCACAGTAAGTTGGAAGGTGTCACCTCCTCTTCCATTTTCTGGGACAGTTTGTGTAGAATGGGTATTATGTTGACAAAAATATTAATCAGTAGTCAATCTAAGAAACAAATGAAGAATTTTATTTTAGCTAACCTGAGGATTGTAACCTGGGCGACAGTCTTTCAGAAGCTCTGAGGACTGTTCCCAAGAGGTAGGGCGGAGACCAGTATAGGTGTGATTTGAAGGGGTGTGTGCAACCAAGCACAGTTTGGTGGGAGGTCACTGCTGTTCACACGGAACAGATGCCTTAGCTAATGGTTTTAGTGCTTTTCTGAACATGGGAAGAAGCAGAATACTGGGTTTATAAAATTTTCTCCTGAAAATATCTAACTATCTGAGGACCAGTTCTGCCAGTTTTCCCAGAGCACAAATGCTTCATCCTTATCTTCCCTGAATTCCTTTTGGGATGTACTGTGCAGTTGTTAACGACTTGATTCTTGTAGAACTGGAGGATGGACAACATTTTTTATGTTACAGTCCCCTCCCTTTCAGTCTTAATTTCAACCAAGGTTTGGGAGGCATTTAGTGACCGTTTTGTCCCATGGTGCTAGGAATGCTCATTCCCAGCTCAGATGGGGATTTCATTGCTGGGCCCCTCAGTGTGCTGGACTAGGCCCTGTTAACAGTGTAGCCCAAAGCCTCCGGACCACCTGTCGCTCTAGTCATTTATGGTCCAGGAAATGATTCCCTCTGGTTGCTTCTTCCCACATCTAGAGTTACTCTGCTGCAGTCATTGAGCTTATGGAACTGTGTATTTGGTCAATTGTTTCAGGTCACCTAGTCATCATTATTTTTATCGGGGGCTCAGTCACACATTTGGTAATGCAGGAAGCAATAATCTTGTTGTTAGGAAGAATAGGAAGAATACAGGTGATAGAGCTGGTAACACTAATAAGGTCATAAGTATTTAAGCTGAGAACTACCATTCACTGCAGCCCAGAGTCTCCCCAGGTCGTCTGACCTGTCTGCTCTGCACCAATCACTGTCTTTAAGGGAAACGACACATTGGCCTTGTCCATAAAGTCCACCAAAGATGTCTGCACGTGTACAAGGTGAGTGGTGGGTCACCGTGACCCCTCACAGGACTGAGAAAGGAATGTTATCTTCTAAGGAGTTACATGGCTGGCTCCAGAAGGAGAAAAATCAGTCTTTGGTTGAGCAGGTATTTCTGCCATGGGGGAGGTCAGGTTAACACATAACGCAGATGCAGATACACACTAGTCGGAGGGAGGAGGCCAAAGGGCAGAGAACAAGTTTATGTTTAAAGTTTTCTTGTCTTGCCTTAAAATATGACTTTCATCAGTTCTTCCTTAAATGCTTGGTAGAATTCACCAGCAAAACCTTCTAGGTCGGAAGTTTTCTCTGTGGGAAGCTTCCTGACTACAAATTCAGTTTCTTTAGGAGATTAAGAACCTTAGTTTCTTGCCACATGGACTCTGGTAGTGTGTGTGTCTTTACGGATTTGTGCGTTTCATCTGCGTTATCTCATGTATTTGTGTGAAATTGCTCATGATGTTTCCTTATTGTTCGTCTAGTGTTTGTAGAGTCTTTGCTGACGTTACCGCTCTCATTCCCAGGACTGGCAACACGTCTGCCCTTTCTTTTCCTGTCAGTTTGGCTAGAGCTTTGTCGGCTTTACTGATCTCATTGAAGGATGGACTTCCAGCCTCATCAGTATTCTCTCGTGTGTCTCTGTCTCTAGTCTATCGGGGTTTTGGGGGGGGGGGTTTTGGCTGCACTGCGTGGCTGGTGGGGTCTTAGTTCCCCAACCAGGGATCGAACCCGGGTCTACGGCAGTGAAAGCCCATGTCCTAACCACTGGGCCACCAGGGTACTCCCAGTCCGTTGGGTTTTGCTCTGATCTTTATTATCCCTGCTGGACCTTTAGGTTCTAAGCTTCTTCCTATCACAGACAGTGAAGCAATAAACATTCTTACGTCTTTGTACCGTGATGGTGGGAGAATTGTCATCGTTGCCGTATGGGGTCTAGGAGAGCTTCCTTTAAGTCCTCTCTTCTTTCTGTTCTTTGTCCTCCTTTGGAATCCTTGTCTGTCATTGTGTTAGCTCCCACCCAGCTGCTTTACTTTTCTCTCGTGGCTTCCATCTCCGTGTCTTTGTCTTGTTTTTTGTTTTAGTAAATACTGCTGGTATTTTACCATCTAGTGTCTTGCTGTCCTTCGGATTAATTGTGTTAAGGAATTTTAAGGGTCAGTTTCTGTTCTGAGCTATTACATTCATTTCCTTTTTGGCATTTCTTGAGATAATAATTTTTCGTTCAGCCTATTCAGGAGATGGATATTTCGACTGGATAACTTTCTGTCGAACCTTTCTTACAGGCCCAAGATGAAAAACGTGGTGTTCTGTGTGGTGAATTCCTCCCGTAATGTGCTCCAAGGATTTCCTGGGAAACGTTTGGCTCGTGTTTTCATGCTGTTTTCATGCTGTTTTCATGCTGTTAGGGGTAAGGTGCTGGGCTGCAAGTTGGCGGGAGTCTGGTTTCCTCGGGCGTTTTAGAGTCTTTGTTATGGTGACTTCCCACTGGAAGGTTTCTTCCTCTTTAATTCATCTGCTTTAAGTTGTCTTTTCTTTCTTGGAGTCACAGCCTTGCTAAGTCCTAGGAGGGTCTTTTCTGGTTGCTGCTCCTCTTGAGTGGAGTTTATTGTATCCCAGGGGTGATGGGGCTGCCAGGAGCCTGGGGCCCTGCAGGTGAGGCTCCGGTTCCTTCTGGCCCCGTACACGCCCACAGAACGCTGCGCTGTGGGAGCGGGCCCTGACGGTGACCTGCATTTTCCGGAAATCCGTAAATCCACCTGTGGCCGGAGTTCTGAGGTGGCTTGAACCAGCTCTCGTGCCTTTGCTTGTTCGAGGCCAGATGCTCCTTTCTGAGCATTCTCTTCTTTTGTGCTTTGGAGCTTTGGTCATCTTGTTCCATTGAAGGTGGAATTTTATTTTCCATTTTTTGTTCTTTTTGTTGTGTTAAAATACAAGAGAACAGGGACTTACCTGGCGGTCCAGTGGTTAAGACTCCACGCTTCCACTGTAGTGGGCACAGGGGTTCTATCCCTGATCAGGGAACTAAAATCCCGTTTGACGTGCGGCAAAGCCAAAAAAATAAAAAAAAAATGGAGAACAGGCCCACAGTGGAGTCGCTTATACTAAGCCCCACGTCACCAAACTGAGGTTTTACTGAATTGCAGTCTTGGCTGTCCCAGAAATGGAATTGTGAACCAGTCAGCCAGGAACCCCCTGATTAGCACTGGGGGGTCGTCTCCCTGAATGACCCCTGCCGTCCCCTCAAGGACAGTGACCTTTGCCCCAGCCCGCCTTTTGGCCTAAATCCCTCCTTGTCCCTGCTCCCTTCTGCCTGTAGAAGTCTTTCATTTTGAACATCTCCTCAGAGCTCTTCTGTCTGCTAACGGGATGCTTTACTGCCTGATGCGAATCAATTTTTGCTCTAATAAACTTAAATTATTTTTTTAATTTTATTTTTGGCTGTGTTGGGTCTTTTCTGTAGAGATTCCCCATCTGCTCAACCATTATGTCCATCTTTAAATCTTAAATGTATTTATAACAACTGTTTTCAACTTCTTGTATGCTAATTGAGTGTCTAGTTCATTTCTGGGTCTGTTTCTTTTAACTTTTCCCATGAGGATGCTGCTTATTTTCCTGCTGTTTTGCTTGTCTAATAATTTTTTAATTTATTTAATTTTTTTATTTTTGGCTGCGTTGGGTCTTTGTTGCTGCGTGCGGGCTTTCTCTAGTTGCGGCGAGTGGGGCCTACTCTTCGTTGCAGTGCGTGGGCTTCTCATTGCGGTGGCTTCTCTCGTTGCAGAGCGTGGGCTCTAGGCACGCGGGCTTCAGTAGTTGTGGCTCGCGGGCTCTAGAGCGCAGGCTCAGTAGTTGTGGCTCGCGGCCTTAGTTGCTCTGCAGCGTGTGGGATCTCCCCGGACCAGGGCTCAAACCCGTGTCCCCTGCATTGGCAGGCGGATTCTTAACCACTGCACCACAAGGGAAGCCCCAATACTTAGCATTTTTAACATGCTTCAGTTTATTTTCTTACTGTTGTTCTGAGTAAATTTCACAGGAGTGAATCTTTACCATCAAAGTTATTTTCCTATTGATGCAGCTCTGACAGTTCACAGGCTATATTTCCTCCTTTTTCTACTTGTCCACTTTATACATTAAAACAGGAATATTCCCAGAAAGGAAGGCATCCCTGCTGTCCTGACAGGTGTTGAGAGTTTCCTCGTAAAACTCCTGCTGGTTCCTCCAGCCTGGTCTCATGTGAGTGTTTCTTAAGGGTCCCAGGGTGCTGACCCACATCACTCTCTCCCACAGGACCACCAGCAGACGGTGTCACTTTGCACTTGAACAAGTTGTCCACTTGGGCGTAAAAGGTATTAACTTTTGTGGGATGACGGTGTTACATCTTCCCAGAGTATTTTTAGAAGCGTCACGTAAAATTTTGTCTAAACCACAGTCTCTTCATTCATACATTAGAAGTAAAACTATGTGATACCCAGTGTTTTCCTTTCTATTGGGGACGTTCAGTGTTTTCTTACAATTTCAGCTATGTAGAAATAGCATGCTTAAGTTATTAAAAATAAAATGATTGCACTCTGCTTTCCCCCCTAAATGTAACTCATTTTTGTACTTACAAATAGACAAGTAAATGGCTTTGTTGCCAAGAATATGCGGTGCTGGCACTATGCTGTAGGTGAGAAGCAGTGCACAGGGCCAGAGAGGAGAGGAATACACAGACATGAATTTCTTCAGGACGAGCTGCCTCTGTTCATCTTTCTTAAGCTTTCCAGTAATGTCTACCTTCTCGCTTTTTCTTGTTCTAAAAGTGTTGTTTCCAGAAGAAATCATTTTACAGTCTCCCCAAGTGACATGGGATTGGAAACACGCACAAGACATCAAAAACCACGGACAGCCCACCTCCAAGGTATTGCTTTATTTATTTTATTTTTTATTTTTTTGGCTGTGCTGGGTCTTCGTTGCCGCACACGGGCTTCCTCTAGTTGCAGCGAGCGGGGGCTACTCTTCCTTGCAGTGCGCGGGCTTCTCATTGCAGTGGCTTCTCTTGTTGTGGAGCACGGGCTCTAGGTGCACGGGCTTCAGTAGTTGTGGCACGCGGGCTCAGTAGTTGTGGCACGTGGGCTCCAGAGTGCAGGCTCAGTAGTTGTGGTGCACGGGCTTAGCTGCTCCGCAGCATGTGGGATCTTCCCGGACCAGGGATTGAACCTGTGTCCCCTGCATTGGCAGGCGGATTCTTAACCACTGTGCCACCAGGGAAGTCCCAAAGCTTTCTTTTTAAGCCATTTTTCTGCATGATTTTTCTAGAATAGGAAAGCCTTGAAGGACCAAACTAAGCACACCCCAGAGGAGCAGCGAGCGGGTGCCCAGGACACACCAGGGCCATGGGCGTTCGCCACAGAGACAGGCAGGCTGGGTGAGTCTGGGGACCAAGCCAGCTCCTGCAGGACTTGGTGGGGGGGGGATCTCGGGCAGGCGAGGGGACATGTGTTCTGACCCTCCTGATGGTGGGCTGCTCTTGTCCACCTGTTAACAACCACTCTTAACACCTTGGTGACACTGCACAGGTGATGCGGGGAGTGGGCGGAGTGGCCTATGCTTTTGCTCTCAGCCGACTATCCCGAAGCAAGTGGCGCTGGGACGGGTCGTGAGGGGACCAGCCGTGACCTCCGCCGACCCTGTCTCTCCCTTTGGATGCAGTCAGCGGAGCCCCGAAAGCGAGAGAGGAGTTTTTCAACCCCCTGCTGAACGAAAACCAGAAGTTGGCGGTGAGGAGGATTCTGAGTGGAGACTGCCGCCCGATCCCCTATGTGCTCTTCGGGCCTCCTGGGACTGGCAAGACGGTGACCATCATAGAGGCTGTTTTACAGGTAATGGTGGGTGGGGACGGGGTCGCGGTAAACAGAGCTGTGTGCTCCTGTCATCGGGAAGCATCGGTTTAAACCATAGATCAGAACGTTGGAAAGAGTTTGAAAAACCCCAGTTGTTTCGTATTTAACAAAGTTTGTTATGTGGCTATAGGACTTTAAGAGCTCATTTCCTACGTTTAGACAGGAGTCGCTCCACTTCAGAATCGAAACTGCACAAGTGTCTGGCGCCTCCACTGAGATTTAAATTGAGTTGTGGACATTGTGTTCAGTGTCCTGCGTCGCTGGGGACTCGGGTCGCCTGTGGGTACCCAGGCCCGGGAGGTTTAGGGTCTGGGAGACGGGGACTCCACCACCTGCACACAGTGGCAGGGCCAGGCTCAGACGCATGAGGGGTGACGTGGGCCCATGCAGCAAGTCCACGTCAGGAGCCCTCATGGCTGGGCTTGGCACTGGCCGCTGACCCGTCCCCTTTTGCCTCCCGTGTGTCCTGGGGAAGGTCTTCCACGCTCTGCCGGACAGTCGGATCCTGGTGTGCGCACCCTCCAACAGCGCGGCCGACCTTGTGTGCCTGCGGCTGCACGAGAGCCGGGCACTGCGGCTGGGCGCCATGGTCCGTGTGAACGCCACCTGCAGGTTCAAGGAGGTGAGCGTCCTCCCCCGACCTTGTCCCAACACCACAGCAGAGCACGAGGACTGTTTCCTTCCTGAAGGTTTAGTGACGTTCTGGGCGTTCCCGGCTATGTTAAATGCTGAAGCTACTCTCTTATTTTTCCCCAAAGGTACAGTTGCTTTTTGGTTCTGTTGGTTTACTATAAACGCTCCCAGTTTGGTTAACAAAAGAGATTGAATCTAGAAAATGTAGGTGGTTGTTTTGGGGAAGGATCTGCGGGATTCACTGTTATAGTCGTGGTTCTGGAGTCTGTAAAACATGGACTAAGTTGATAGGAAAACACAAGACGTTTTGATAGGAAGAACAATCTTAGATCAATAGTGAGTCACAGCTAAGAAGTGGCAGCAGGATGAGCTTATCATTCAGAATTCCAGTCAGCTTTGTGACTGTCCAGTGTAAAGAAATGCTCAGTAACCTGGCAGACGGCCTGCCCCCACAGAGCGCCACAGAGACCATCAGGCCGTATTGCAGAGATGGGGAAGACATCTGGAAGGCCTCTCGCTTCAGGGTGGTCATCACCACGTGCAGCAGCGCGGGACTCTTCTACCAGATAGGGTTGAGGTGGGCTCTTGGGGCTTCCTGGGCAGAGGTGGGGAGGAGGTGGTGTGTTCGCGGAGAGTCGGGAGGTACCCGGGGGTGGGGGCAGGAGCAGGGGGCAGGCAGCCCCAGGCAGCGAGGCGAGGCCTTGCTGGGCAGGACACATGGACAAGAGTGACCCCGGGAACGTGCCTTCTCTAGAGTCGGACACTTCACGCACGTGTTTGTGGACGAAGCGGGCCAGGCGAGTGAGCCCGAGTGCCTCATCCCCCTGGGGCTGGTCTCAGACGTCAGCGGCCAGGTGAGGCTCATGCGCTGTAGTCGCCCCAACCTTGGCCCCTGCGCGCCACACACCAGGGGACTCGCTCATGAGACGGATGCCGAGAGCCGTCCCGTTCGTGTCACAGATCATCCTGGCCGGAGACCCCATGCAGCTCGGACCGGTCATCAAGTCCAGACTTGCCACGGCCTATGGGCTGCACGTCTCTATGCTGGAGAGACTGATGTCCCGACCAGCGTATCTGCGAGACGAAGATGCTTTTGGAGCCTGTGGTGCCTACAACCCCTTGTTGGTGAGCTTGGACCCCACGTGCTTCTTGGTGGGACTCGAGCAGAGGGGCCCACGGGGGAGCTCACCACCCTGTGTCCCCTGAGCCACACCCAGGGGCAGGGCCCAAGCAGCCCACCCTCCTTCTGCCACCACCCCCAAAGTGCACCTGAGGCACTTTCAGCAACTCCACGGTCCCAGGAACTCAGGAACTGCTTCCAGGGCCTGCTGAGGGGCTCTCTGGGGGGCCGGCCCTTGCAGGCAGCGCCAGCCCCTCAGTAAGAGAGCTTCAGTCTGTGTCGCTGTGGGAAACGGGAGGGAGCTCTGCAAGTTTACCTGGAAGAGAAGGCAGCGTGTCTGCGGTCTCCCGAGGTACCGGTGGATGTGCCAGTCCCTGGGTTCTCAGCCGACCTCTGATGACACAGAGGGATGGGCCTCAGGGTCTGCATTGCAGGAGCCCCCAGCACCCTGGAGCTCGGGAGCTTTGTGTCCATGGGGTCCCCTGTTGAGGTGAGCCAATAACATTATCCTCTGGGCTCCCCCAGTATAGAGACAAGGAGAGGTTCCCCTCTGGACTTTGAACAGCAAGCCAGGTACGGTGATCGTGGGCAGATGGTCAGGGCAACTGCCTGGGGCCTATTCCACATTCCAGATTGTCAGCCCCGGGCCCTTTCCCCCTGGAGAACAGGGAGGGCACGTGGGCACAGGGCGGATGGGGCGGCGGGCAGGTGTCCAGGCCAGTACCGCGGGGCCCGGCCCGGCCCAGGGAGAAGCCGTGCTGCTGAGTCAGGTTTGGGGTTTAGATTAGTGTCTCAGAGGCTGGACCTGTCTTGGTGACTGAGTTGAAGTTTGTCAACAGGAGAGTCCTGGGCCTCTGGCCTTCTCACCCCAGGAAGAAGGAAAGACTAGGGTGAACTTCCTGGCCAGTTGGAGGCAGGAAACAAAGCTGTCCTTGCTCCGCGTCTTGGCGCTTCGTCCCCCGGCACCTCGGGGGGCTGGCTGTGGGTAGCCATCCTGCCTCGGGGCCCAGGGCCCGGCTCCCACTGCAGCCAAGCCAGGACCAGCTCCCCGGGCTGCTCTAACGGCCGGGGTCGCGACACAGGGAATCAGGGTGCAGCTTGCAGACAGCCTGCAGCCCCGCACAGGGACACTTTCTCTCCTGTTCTTTTCTGTCAGAGCCCAGTCGCCCGAGGTGGAGGTACCAAGAGCGCTTCCAAGTCCAGTGGAGGTGCCGGGGGCGGGCGTCACAGGCAGGGCCGCCCGGGTGTGATTCGAGGTGACCACGCACCTTTCCCCTGGAGGCACGTCGGGTGCGCGTGCTAGCTTTGGCCCTGGACCTGCCCCTGCTTCCTACCTGCAGGTGACGAAGCTCGTGAAAAACTACAGGTCCCACTCAGCTCTGCTGGCCCTACCATCCAGACTGTTCTACCACCAAGAGCTGGAAGTCTGCGCAGACCCCAGGGTGGTGACCTCCTTGCTGGGCTGGGAGAAGTTACCCAGGAAGGGCTTCCCCCTCATCTTCCACGGAGTGAGGGTGAGTGTGGGCCGGGCTTGGCAGGAGGGCGACCCCTCAGTGCTACCTACGGTTACACGTCTCCTGGTTACCATGTGGAATCTGGTGGTTAACCCAGCATCATTAACCCGGCATTTCCTGAGAGCTTGTGGTGGGCTTGCTCCCTGCTGTTCCCGGGGCAGAAAAGCCAGTGAGGAAGGGGCTCTGCCCCTGCAGGACCAGCCCCTCGGCACTCGGGTGGCTGCACAGAAGGCCCCGGAGGGGGGCGGCCCGAGGTGGGCATCGAAGGGGGGCATCCTGAGGGAGTTGACAGGGTCGATCGGGGGCTGGGAGGTGAGCAGACCTGAGGAAGCTCCTGCCACCGCCCCACCCCTTCCCCCTGTGATTCGATGGTATCGAGGGGGAGGACCAATCCTGGGGACAGAGCCTGCCCTCCTCCAGGGCCTCACTGGGTGGGGGGCCCCCAGAGGGAGGTGTTAGACGCCCGGTAGCGCTCACTAAAACCAGGGAGTTTGTACTGGGAGTTTGGTGGTTAGAAGCCGAAGTCAGGTTTGGCGTGAGCCCCTTCCTCGCCAAACTCTCCTGCAGAATTGGGGCTGGAGTGGTGTCTGCCCGTCCTCTCAGCAGCCTGCCTTCCCGGGGACAGCACTCGGCCCCTCGACGTTTAGCTTGACCCGCTGTGTCAGCGGTGGGCTCGTGTGTCCAGGTGTGGCTTGGGGTGCCCATCCTCTGGATGGGAGCGAGTTGGAGGAAGAGGGGGCCCTGTGGGGAGACCAGCGTGGTCGCTTGGCACGAGGCCCCTCCAGGAATGCCGCTCCCCCGGCCTCTGCTCGAAGGCTTCCCCAGGTTTCAGGGGCAGCAAAGCAGACGCGGTGGGGGCAGCAGAGCAGTCAGCCAAAAAGGGGAGGTCCGCCCGAGAGCACCCACGCTCCCAGTGGAGGGACTGGCCTTGGAGAGGTCAGCTCTGCCCACAGCAACCCATGTGTTTCCTGCAAACTACGTAAGGGTCACAATAGGCTCATTCGCGACAAAAACTGGGTGTGGAAGGGAGTGGTAAATGTGCAGAAACGTTGTGTAGAAGGAAATGGAGACTCGAGGCCACTGGGCGACCTGCCGTGGAGCTGCGGGGACGGGGTGCTCGCCGTGAGAAGAACAGCGTCCAGAGAGGCTACCTTACTTAGTGGGTATTTCTTGGGGCCTGACTGTGTACTGGCTCCATTCTGGGCCCCCAGAAGAAAATGAGGGTGAGGCCTCTGGGGCTGGGTTGCAGGGAACAGGGGGGTCCACTCCCACCGTCGGAGCAAAAGGGCATTGTCGTCCGTTGTTTCGAGGCTGCAGCACTGCCAGGGCCCTCGCTCCCCCACAGGGCACTCCATCCCTGGAATGAGACCTCCAGGTGTCACCTGTATGCTCCCCTCGCCAGCCCCTCCCCCAGAGCTCCAGAAAGACCCCCATCTCCCTCACTGCTCTGTCCCCAGCCCAGGGCATCTCACAGAGGGGCCCAGTCGAGGGGGCAGCTGAGCCCCAGCAGTGCCCAAGGGGGGCTGGGCCCAAGGCAACTGGGGTCTTGTCCTAAAGGAAGTGCGGCCGGGAGCCGGGAACCTGCGCCCAGACGGCAGGGCTGAGTGGGCAGCGTGGCTGCACCCACGCCTCAGGTTCTGACCGTCTGGCCTGTTACGGGAGAGGCAGCAGCCTTTGGTCTAATTGGAAAACCAGCTTTGGACTTTATTCTCACCGGTTTTCTGCTTCATTCGTCTCAGATTTATCTCTGCTCCTCCCCTCGCTGACTTGCTTACCTTTCCTTTGCTTGTTGTAGTTCCCACGAGGCGGGCGCGTGGCCCCTGTGCTCCTCGCAGGGGCTCGGGTGGCCACGCCCCCAGCTCTGCCCTTCCACGCGCGTCTTCGTGTCTGTCGAGGTGCTTGAGGCTTTATTTTCCCTTTTGACCCAGGAGTTCTAAAGAAGTGTGTTTCCACGTGGTTAAGGATGTTTGGGTGACCTATATTTTACTTCTGAGTGTACTAGGTTCTGATCAAGAACGAGGGCCTGTAAATTCTGCTTTTAAAAACTTGTGGCCACATAGGTATCAGCCGGCCGGCCGCCTCCCCCAGGCCACGAGGTCTGCTCTTGCCAGGACGCACGGGCATTTTGGCAGGGGGTGGGGTCCCAGTTCAGAGACGCGCCCAGCCAACCCTCCTCCCCTGGCATCTGTGCATCCAGAACGAGTCCTTACTGCTGAGCATCCGTCTGTCCTGCTGGACCGCAAGTCTGCACGAGAGCAGCGCTCCTCCTCTGTCTCTGCTGAGTCACCACCCTGACTTCTCCCTAGTTCATAGACCCTTCACAAGCTCCTATCGAGAAAATGACGTTTTTGTGATGGACGTGCCATTCTCTTGTCTTCCTGCTAACTCAGGGCGAGGAAGCTCGAGAGGGGCGAAGCCCATCGTGGTTCAACCCTGCCGAGGCCGTCCAGGTCATGCGCTACTGCTGCCTGCTGGCCAGAAGCATCTCCAGCCAGGTGTCCGCTGGCGACATCGGCGTGATCACGCCTTACCGGAAGCAGGTGTGGGTCTGCCCCAGCCAGCTCCTCTGCGCCTTCCTGTCTGTGGGGTCTGAGGAAGGAAGTTGGACACGGCTCTCTCTGCATCTGTACAGCCGCTGTGCCTGTGCCCCAAACGGGGTGGGGGGGCGGGGGCTGGGGACACGTGGTGACCTCACCTCGGCGCGCATGCGGTCACTGCGTGTGAGAAGGCCCGTCCCCTGGGCTGAGGGAGCCGCCTCTGGCCCGCACCCTCCAGCCCCTTGTGCTGGCGGGAGCTGAGCTTTTGTCCTTCTCACAATTTCAAGTTGCATCTCCTTTACTAGCACCTCTGGAGACCTTCACACACCCCCAGTCTTGCTCAACTCATCAGCTGCCCCCCCTTCAGAACCGTCCCCCGCCCCGTCCTCTCCCTCCTGGCTTTCCTGTTGTGGCCACACAGCCTGGTTCCTGTCATAACCACTCAGGCCCCGGGGGTGGGATCCTCTGGACGGCGCTCTCTCCCCGCCAACCCCAGGAGGCACTCTGGACCCACCCCCACTCTCAGCACAGGGAGTCCTCGCCTCTTGACGCAAAGCCCTGCTCCTGGGAGGTGCTGCCCCGGCCCCGTACACCCCACCTGAGATCGGTGTTTGTGCTGTGAGCGGCTTAGAGTTGATGAGCCGAGATCAGGGGTTGAAAGGCCATGGGGCTCAGCGGTTAACGTTCAGCTTACGCTGTAATATGTAAAGAAATGGTCAGATTTGTGAAATTTTATCTTTGATCTCATCTCCTTCAAAGGTGGAGAAAATCAGAATTCTTTTGCAAAATGTTGATCTGATGGATATAAAGGTTGGATCCGTGGAGGAGTTTCAAGGGCAAGAGTACCTGGTTATCATCATCTCAACTGTAGGTACCCCCGTCCCAGGGGCCTGCGCCAGGCTGGCTGCTGTGCGGGGCCTCCCGGGGGCAGGAGGGGCCTTGGACCGTCACCTTGAGCAGTTAACTGTAGGGCGTTCTTTTTAAAAAAAAATGAAGTACAGAAACCCAGGAAGAAGTAGTTAAATGTTGGAGAAGGAGGGCTGGGATGTTGAAGGGGTGGGATTGGCAAGGAGCCTGCGGGCCGGGAAGGTTGGCTCGGCTCTCAGAAGTCTGTTCTTCTCTTTAAAATTCCCTTTATGGACAGTGCGTGTTAACTGCTGGCAGGTTGGGGAGTTCAGGTAGGAGGAAAAGCAGCGTTGCCTCAAGCCCCGCACCGGAGGTCACCCCTTGGCGTGTGGAGTGCCCCCTTGGCTGTAGGCGGAACGCCGCGAGGCCTGCTCCTCACCCATTGCCTTTCTCTTCTGTGACCACAGATGGAGTCATACTGACGCTGAACGTTTTTAAATGCTTTTTATATATTGAGTTTATTTCCACACCGAAAAATTTTAAACACTATTTTTATCCATCTCTGGGTTTCTTAGGTGCGGTCAAATGAAGACATATTTGAAGATGATAGATATTTTTTGGGATTCTTGGCCGACTCAAAAAGATTTAATGTTGCAATCACCAGACCCAAAGCCTTGCTGATTGTGGTGGGAAATCCTCATGTTCTTGTCAGGGTGAGCTGGGACCCAGGGCTCAGGGAGAGGGGCCCAGGGGGGCAGCGGGATGGCTGTCAGGTGCGAGCCCCGCCCCTTTGTGTGTCGTCAGGATCCGTGTTTCGGGGCTTTGCTGGAGTACAGCATCACGAATGGGGTGTACACGGGATGCAACCTGCCGCCCGAGCTGCAGCCCCTGCAGGAGTGAGCACTGCCGTCTCCTGCCCCTGCGGGCCCTGCCCCTGGGCTGCAGCCACCCTCCACCCGGCCCTGGGATGACATTTGGGGTCAGCGCCTCCTTCCTTTCACAGCTTAATGAGCAAACTTCAGTGCCCCTCGTAAGACCACCCTGGGAAGAGGGGGCTGCAAGCCCCCCCCCACCGCGGTGGTCCCTGAGCGTGAGCCTGAGCTGTCATGGGGACCCCGCTCACTGGACCCCGCATTTCCAAGTCTGCTGCCATGGCCGGGTGTGCGGCCGCCCCTCTCTGCCCAGCAGAGCCCCTGCTGAGAAGCAGGGGCCGGAGGCCACGTTCCACACCCCGAGGGACGCCATCTGGGCTGCGGCCTGCCTAGTTTCCAGCCGTGGCCACAGGCCTGAGACCCCTGGTCTGACGTCTGCTCTCGCTGCTGTCAGCTCCGCACGCAGCCTGTGCCCACCCCTGGGCAGTCTCTGCAGCTGTCACCGAAATAAATGCTTGAGTGGGACACTTGCGTGGCCTCCGCATCCAATATTGGGGTTGGCAGTCAGGCTTTCACATGGCCTCCAGGCCCTTGAGCCACGTTCAGTTCACACGCCAGCTGTGTGAAGCCTGGGGGCTCCGGGGCTCTTTGCCCAGAGCTGGGCCGGCAGGGCAGGGGTGGGGGTCAGCATCCTCCCCACCCTGCATCCTGGTGCAGCTGGGCGGGGCCTGTTTCCGAGCCTTTGGAGGCCACAGGCAGGGCCACAGAGACCTTCCCGTGGGTGCTGCAGAGGTGGAGGGCGTGGCGGGAGGGACAGGGCAGACAGTGTCCGCACCAGGGTTCCCAAGGCCACCCCAGGACCCTAGCACCCCCCGTGACGGGCTGCCCCCGCCCCTGCTCCTCAGGGCCTTGTCCCTTTGTCGGCAGCTGTGAGCACTGGAAATGCCGTCTCCTGGCTCACAGGTGGGGAAGTTGAGGCCCCGGTGGCTCAGCCTGGAGCCCACAGGGGCCCCCGGGCCTGGGGTTGGGCTCTCCTAACTGCGGACACATCACAAATGGCCGCTGTGGGTCAGTTGGTGGGGGAATGGCTGGGTTCAGAAACAGAGCCAGTAGCTTGTCAGGACATGAGAAGGTTCTGGCCTTGACCGCCTGCATGGGCTGCCAGGACGGTTGTCAGGTCACCCTGAGCAGCCTCGAGCCCCACCTGGCAGAGTCTGAGTGGAAGTCGGTCCCACTGAACCCCCTCGGTCTGCACCTCCTGCCCACTTGCCACCTGGCTCTGCCCCCCTTGGTCTTCTCCGTGGCCGAGTCCCAGTCCAGCACACCCTGCTTTGCCGTGCCACCCTCTCCAGAGCAGGGTCTTGGGGGCCGGGCCTCTGACACCAACCGGTGACAGTGGAGACCTAGAAATTCCGGGGGTGGGGGGAGAACCAGTGTTGGCTGAGCACACGCGGCTGGGTCCCACCCTCCATCCTCCGTGGCGAGTAGCGGGATTTGGTCACCACCACGTGCCAGGGCAGGAGCGGCAGGGGCTGCAGGCAGTAAGGGGCTGGGCGGGCCGGGGACACCTCAGCAGGGACCCAGAGGTGTCTCTGGGGCGGCAGTACTCGGGGCACACCTGTGTGCCAAGGGCAGGAGGGCACTGCACAGCCTGGCTGGGCCAGAACAGGCAGGAGCCCCCATGTGACCTTTGGATGGGGATGGGGGCCGGTGCCCAAGCAGGGACGTCTGCTGCCTGTGGGCAGAAGCGCACGGTGCCTGCCCTCCAAGGGTCAGTCTGTGGGAGGCCGAGCCACCTAGACCAGCATGGAGACCTTGTGAAGCAGAGGTAAGAGGCGCCACAGGGGACTTGCCTGGTGGCGCAGTGGTTAAGAATCCGCCTGCCAATGCAGGGGACGTTGGTTCGATCCCTGGTCCGGGAAGATCCCACACACCGCGGAGCAGCTAAGCCCGTGCGCCACAACTACTGAGCCTGTGCTCTAGAGCCCGTGAGCCACAACTACTGAGCCCACGTGCCACGACTCCTGAAGCCTGCGTGCCTAGAGCCCGTGCTCCACAGCAAGAGAAGCCACCACAATGAGAAGCCCACGCACTGCAACAAAGAGTAGCCCCTGCTCGTCGCAACTAGAGAAAGCCTGCGTGCAGCAACGAAGACCCCACACAGCGAAGAAAAAAAAAAAAGCACCGTGGGCAGGTGTGGCTGCACAGAGATCCCCTAAGTGAAACTTGGAAATTGTGTGTCCTGCCCCTCGTTTGTAAGTTATCCAAGCTTTTTGTTCATTTTTTAAAGATGCTCATGCCCAGCATGTTGTAACTGTTGCCATTTTAAAGTAGAACAGTTCCAGCAGCCTTTTCAGCATCTCCGGCAGATTCAAAATGCCATTGCAATTTGACGCTCGCCCTCGTCCACTTAAAAAGGACCCCAGCAAGCTGTCCTTTCACAGCTGTAATCGTCATGTTATTCTTCCTTCCCACAGAACTGCACCCCAGTGCAGAATGTGCTGGGTTGGAAGTTACGGCGTCACAGAGGGTCTGTTCTCCCGGGCACACGGTGGGCTGTGGCCCGCCGCCCCACCCAGCCCCGCGGGGCCAGCTGAGAGCTCTGGCCAACGAAGGGCCAGCAGAAGTGCCGCAGACTCGAGTGGACCAGCTCCACCTCCTCCACCAGGGGTCTGGGCGCCCCAGGGCGGCGGCTCCAGTCTCCAGAGTGAGGGGGCCGGTGGGGCAGAGCTCCCAGCCCACCTGCTGTCCAAGTGTGGGGTGAGATGATCCTCCGCCGCGTTGTGCCCTGGCCTGTCCCATCCAGCACCCTCGGCTGCTCCCAGACAAAATACCTGCAGTACGTCGAGGGGGTCGTTGGTCCTCATCTGTGAGACCATGAGGCCAGACCTGGGAACAAGAACTTCCTCTGTGTTCTCAGAATCGTTAGGTACGTACTCAATCAACACGATGCAGAGACATTGCAAATTTTCGTAACTGAACGTGGAAGTAGAATTAGAAATGCGTCAGTTGAGCCTCCCGTCTTCAAGGGCGAACATTACTTGGGGTTCGCCCAAGTGATAAGACATGGTTCAAGCGTTAGGCTTTCTTCCTATTTTTCGTCTTCATTGATATGCGAGCTGATAAAACGTCACCTAAATAGAGATGAGAATGAAGGTTTTACTGTAGTAATGTCCCTCAACCTTGCAAAGCCCTTCCATGTGTCAAAAGCCACATGTCAATGGATCAGCACGAGAAAGGGCAGGCTGCTCCCCTAATGCCATCCTGCCCCAGAGACAGGATTTGGGGAGAGTAGCCTCCCAGTCTGGGCTGGCCGGGGGTGAGGACCGGAGCAGCCCCTGCTGTCCACCCATGCCCAGGCGGCAGGGAGGGTGGAGCTTGGAGACTCTGCAGGGTCAGAACCCCTGTCCAGGTGTCACCTCCCCACCCAGGCCCCTCTCTGAGATGAGGACAGCGTCAGAGGGGCTGCCGTAATGGGGTAGGGGTGCAGGGCCGCCAGCTCCAGCTGCGCCCTCTGTCCTGTGGGTCCTGTGCGCTCGTCCTGCCAGCATCCGCCGCGCACCCGCTGTGCTCCAGTGGCACCTCTGCCACCTGCCATAGCCACTTGCCAATTCTGAGAGCACGTGGAGACCAGCGGTTTTTCTCCTAACCAGACTAACCAACTGAAATACACCTCAGAAAGCGGCGGCTGTTTGCAGCGGAACTACTACAGGGTGTCTTGGAAGTAACCTGAAGAACCAACGAGACGCTACAGAGAAATGATGGTTCTATTACACGAGGCACAGAAGACGCAAGTAAATGGACGGACGTGCCCTGTCCACGCGTGGAACAGCCTGAGGCAGCGCAGACTTCCACCTTCCCCGTCCTCCAAAATGCATACGGAAAAGGAAAGGCCATGAATACCTGAGGGAAAAGGAGAATGTGGGGGGCCTCCAACAGCATGTGGGATCACGGAAACGTGCTGCTGCAGGGGAGAGGCCAGCCCTGACTGGAGGTGTCTGGGTTGTTGGGGATGGAAGCAGCCCGACTCCCTCAGTGAGCAGTACACAGGTAGAACGGGTGGGCGTCGCTCAGAAACACTGGTGAGTCTTCAAAGGCACAGCGACCCCCGGACTTCCCTGGCGGTCCAGTGGCTAAGAGTCCGCGCTCCCAATGCAGGAAGCCCGGGCTCCATTCCTGGTGAGGGAACTGGGTTCCGCGTGCATGCTGCAACTAAGACCCGGCGCAGCCTAAATAGACCCTCCCGGGCCGGGGCTCGAACCCGTGTCCCCTGCATCGGCAGGCGGACTCTCAGCACCTGCGCCACCAGGGAAGCCCCGGGTGAATTACTGAGTGAAGTTGAAACTCCAGCTATGCTAAATATTTTACAAAGAGCACGTGTATATCCTATTACAGTGGGATGGGGACCTTTTATGAAAGAATAAGAGGTGATACAGCGAGTCTTGCAGGCAGTCTGCATGAAGGTGGCAGCTGGGCTCTGCGCCAGAGACCGAACCTAGGCGGGTGAGAGAGGGGTGGTGCCTGAAGGTGGGCACGGGGGTGTCGGAGCGGAGGGGGTAAAGGTCAGGAAGATACGGGCACAGGCCGACCGGGAGAATGCCACTGACCAAGGCAAACGGATGGGGTGATGGGGAGGAGGTGCAGGGCTAGAGAGGCCGCGGGACCGCGTGGAGGTGACGCGGGGTGGGGGGGGGGGGAGGGCACCGGGGCGACGGCTGCAGTGCACAGGCCGTGAGGAGACGCCCCGCAGCGTCCGCCGGCCGGCTGCCCTGCGTGGCGGGCGGCAGTCCCCCGTCTGCGTCCGCAGCAGCCCGGGTGGGTGGGAGCCTCAGCGCCCACGGTGGCGGCCAGGCTTCGGTAGAGAGCAGAGAGCGGGTGCGGGAGGCGGACGAGGAACCCCCCCTCTCCGCGGGGCGGCTCCCGGACGCGGGGCTGGAAGACGGGGGCCCAGGACGCGGCCGGCCCCACCGCAGCTCCGCCGCGTGCAGCCACCGCCGACCCTCGGGCGAGGGGAGCCCCCCACTCGGCCTCCCCCTCCTCCCTGCCCTGAGGAAGAGGAAGAACCAGTCATTGTTCATTCATTTTATTTAAATATTTTTTGCTAAGTCATCACCGGCGCCGCATCTGCGTGCGGGGGGGGGGGGGCGGGGGGGCGGAGCCACGCCGCGCGTCGCCGCAGGTAAACAGCCCCCTCCCCGCGGCGGGACCGCAGCCGCCGCCCGCCGCTCGGGGCGGGGGTCCCGCCGCCGCCCCCGCCGGAAAGAAGCGCCGGGGCCGCGCCGTGGCTGCAGCCGAGGCGGGGGCGGCGGCCCCTGCGCCCCCCGCAGCCCGCGCCGGCCCGGGCGGCCCGACCCCTGCCCCGGGGGGCGGCGGCGGAGCGCCCCCCGCCCCCACCGCGGGCCCCGCGCCCCCGGTCCCCCGCGCCCCCCATGCACCACCTCCTGGAGCCGTCCGCGGACATGGCGACGGCGCTGCTGGCCGGCGAGAAGCTGCGCGAGCTGATCCTGCCCGGCGCGCAGGACGACAAGGCGGGCGCCCTGGCCGCGCTGCTGCTGCAGCTCAAGCTGGAGCTGCCGTTCGATCGCGTGGTCACCATCGGCACCGTGCTGGTCCCCATCCTGCTGGTCACCCTGGTCTTCACCAAGAACTTCGCAGGTGAGGCCGGAGGCGCGCGGCGGGAGGGGCGCGTGCCCTCCCGGGCCACCCTCGCTGCGCCAGCCGCCGCCGCGGGCCTCCCCACTGGGGCCGGCCGTGTGGGCGGTGCCCCGGGGTCTCCCCGCAGACCCTCAACACTCCCCCACCCTTGCATGTGTCGCCGGTCGCTGGGGCTGCCTTCCTGACCCCTCTCTTCCGATGTATTGAATTTACCTTCCGTGGGCTCACACCTGGCGGACCCGGCGGTCCCAGGCATCAAGGAGATGTGGGGTCTGGTGTGGAAGAGAGGCGACCAGAAGGGGGAGTGGGCAGGGTCTGAGGGAAGGAGGAGTGGCCAGGTGGGGACCAAGAAAGGAAGTTACAGGTGATGGGGACAGTGGACACCAAAGCACGGCCTCTGGGCAGGGTTCTGGGGCGGGTGGTGGGATGAAGACCCTGAGAAGTGGGCAGATTCTGGTCGGTTGCTGTGGGGGGGCACTGGGAGCCTGGGCAGGTCTTGGGCAGGGGCCCCCCAGGGCAGGCAGGGCCTGGAGGAGCAGCAGGCACTGGTGGGCAGTGGACCCTCCTGGCCTCAGCAGCAGGCCCAGCGCCTGTGAGGCTGATGCAGGTAGAAGAAGAAATCGGACAAGGGCAGTGACCACGGCAGCGTGGACGGGATGAGAGGTTGAAGGTGCCGCCAACAGGCGTGGTCCTGATTAGATTCAGTGCATTTGGGGAGCACCTGAGGGCCTCCTAAGGACAGGTGACCCAGGTGAGGCAGGAAGGAGGAGTGGGCTCCCGGGGCCCAAGGGTCCACACGCGGCAGGTGGGTGGGCGGCTGGAGACGGGAAACGGCCCCCCACGCAGGGTCTGGCTGGCAAGCGGTCTCAGGGCCCAGATGTCCAGGGAGGCCCCTTCGCAGCCCATCAGCCCGTGGCACGGAGGGCGACTCTCCCCTGAGGGACGTGGACAGGCTTCCTTGCACAAAGGACTCACCCGTTAGGGGTCCCTGTGACATGAGGGTGGACGTTGTCCAGGCTGCCTCATCCCACCCCCGGGGGGGGCACGCCCGGCCTCAGCACGCTCCCCAGGAGCCTGGGGGGGAAGTCAGGCTGTGCACAGGTGTCTCCTGGGGCAGCCTTGACAGATTAGCACAAACTTGTGGCTCCAAATGCTAGAGCCTTATCGGCTCACAGTGCAGAGGCCCGAAGTCCAAAATCCAGGTGTGGGCGGGCCATGCTCCCGAAGCCCCAGGCAGAGTCCCTCCTTGCCTCTCCAGTGCTGGAGGCGCCGCAGTCCTGCGCCCTCCTTGGCTTCATTGTGGCCGCATCACCTGATCTCTGCCTGCATTTTCACACCTCCTCCTGGGTGTCTGTCCAAATTTCCCTCCTCTTATGAGGACACCAGTCATTGGATTGGGGCCCCCTTGATCCAGCGTGACTCATCTCAACTTGATCACATCTGCAAAGACTCTTTCCAAACAAGGTCACATTCACAGGGACCAGGGCTTGGGGCTAGAACATCTTTTGGGGGAACAATCCTACCCACTCCAGATGCACACGGTGGGGTAGGCTGAGGACTCAGTCGCCGTCAGGCGACCTCCTGTGACAGGGCCCCCACCTTGATATCCTGCTGTGAACCAGCTTCCCCCATGTGGGGGGGCCTCAGCACCTCTGCATCCAGCCAGGCTGGGCTGCTGGGTCTCCCCGAGTGTGTCCTTCATCTCTGCTCCTGGCGGTGCCCTTGGTCTCCCTGTGCCGCCTGCCCTTTCACACCCACCTGCGTGTGTCTGGGGCACTCCTGGGCCCGATGCTGGTCGGGAGGGGCCCGGTGCCTCCCTAGCGAGGGCGAGGCAGGCCTTCTGAGCCAGGGCAGGCGGGTGCCGGTCCTGCGGCCCAGCACCCCGCGACCCAAAATCCACTCGGTGGAGCATGTCTGGCGCGTGGGGCCCAGGTCTGCCCCATGGTAATCCTGTTCCAGGTCACAGAGCAAATGGGGAGCGGCGGTGGCTTCACGAGCTCTCCCGCTGCTGAGTGACTGAGGCCGCGCAGTCCCCTTGCTCCCACCGCGGTTCGGGGCAGTGGCGGCTGCCTCTCCTGCTCTCCTGGATCAGGGTCCGTCTACCTGGTGCTCCTCCCAGAGCTCAGAATCGTCCCCGGGTCCCTTCTCCAGATGTGAGGACAGTAGGGGACCACTGCAGTGGACCAAAGAGGGGCAAGAGGAAGCAAGGTCAGAAGCTCTGACCCTCAAGGGGCGCTGGAGGCCCCTCCAGCTGCATCCCCCACCCCCAGACAGGAGCACACCCGACCCGTCCCCTCAGCACTGGGTCGCCATCCATCTTCAGGTTCCGAGCCCAGAGTATGTCCTGCCACTGCTGGAAGGATCCACGTCCCATCCACCGGAGCCCGGCTCAGCTCGAGGGGACCCGGCGCTCACCCCCACCAGCCCACCCAGCGCCCAGATCCTCACCTGGTGCCCTGGCGCAGGGGGCGGGGGTCCGACGTGTCTGCCTGTTGGTGACACGTGGGCAAGCACGTGCTGGCCGTTGGGCTCATGGTGAGGAGCCGGCCCGGCGGGGACCTCCCTGGACGCCCGGGCCTGTGCGCATCCCCAGGCTGGAGGGTGGCAGGTGGCGGGAAGGCCCCGGTGGCTCCACAGACACCCGCGCTGTGCAGACCCGTTCGGTGGTGGATGGAGGGTCAGCCAGGCGCGCGGCCAGCAGAGAGGATGGCGGGGGAGCGGGGCATTGAAGGGCTACCGGCTTCTCCAGATGTTATGTGGGCCCTGGGAAGGGGGGACCAACAGCTGCTTTTTCCTAAACTGGCCAAACGCAGGCAGACCTCGTTTTATTGTGCTTCGCAGATATTGCGTTTCTCACGATTTGAAGGTTTGTGACCACCCTGCGACGAGCAGGTCTCCTGGTGCCATTTCCCAACAGCATTTGCTCAGTTCGTGTCTCTGCGCCATATTTTGGTAATTCTCACAATATTTCAAGCTTTTTCCTTATTAATACATTTGTTACGGTGACCTGTGAGCAGTGATCTTTGATATTACTATTGCGAAAAGATTACGACTCGCTGAAGGCTCGGACGGTGGATAGCATTTTTTAGCAATAAAGTATTTTTAATTAAGGTACGTACGTTGGTTTTTAGACATACGTGCAGCGTGTAGACATAGACCACAGTGGAGTATAACCAGTGCTTTCATACGCGCTGGGGGAGAAAAGAATTTGTGTGACTTGCTTCGTTGTGATCTTTGCTTTAGCGCTGGCGTCTGGAACCAAACCCTCGACATCTCCGAGATGCCTGTAACGGGTGTGCCTCTTCTACCCTCAGTCAGGCAGGGTCTCCAAAGGAACTGGGGCGCTCGCGCTGGGAGGGGACGCTGTCGAGGGCTGGGCTTGGCCTGGGGACCGGGAGCAGCCCCGGGATTGCAAGCGAATTCGGAATCGCACACGCGGCTCCTTCCCCGAAGCGCCTCGCAAGCCCTGGCTGCTGCTCTGGCTCAATGTTCTCCACGGCACCGCAGTCGGCCCCGCGCGCTCCACGACGGGGTCTCTGGGAGCACCCGGGGCTGCGAGGGCCCTGGCCCCGGTGTCCTCTCGGGGCATAGCCAGGGGCGCTCGGGTCCGGAGTCCACACAGTGCCATCCTCAGGAAAGGTGCCCTGGGTGAGCTGGCTGGGTCTGCGGGTCCCCGTCGGACACCCGTGCTGGCACCGCAGTGTTTGAGCGCCCGGTGCCCAGGCCCCTTGGCTCAGCGGTCGCCCTCACCCCCAACCAGAGTCCGGCCCAGCACCCAGGCCCCTGCAGCTCAAGTCAGGACATGCGGCCACAGCTCTTCCAGGCCAGGGTCACTGCACACGTGTGTCCTGAGGCACCGGCATGACACATCCGGTCTCTGCTAGGCTGTTGGACCTGCTTCGCAGGTCAGGGAAAGACAGAGACCCCGGTGTAGAGCCCGAGAGGCCCTGGAGCTGGACCTCTCCTGAGCCAGGGCTCATCCCTCCTCCCCTCCCAGCAGCCAGGGGGCGGTGGCAGACGGGAGAGGATGTGGGGACCCATGGGGGCCCTGCTTCCATCCACGGGTGACCCAGCTCCCCTGTGCCTGCAGCACTCACGGCCAGAGGACAGGCCCCCTCCGTGCCCCAGAGCCGCGGCACCCTCCCAGTTCCCCTGGGGCCTGGACCAGGGCCCTGGGGGTCCCAGGGACCTCTCCCCGCCATCCTTTTCCCCCAGAGAAGAGCGTCTGCCCTTCCGTGGCCTGGAGTTGGCTGTGAGGACAAAAAGCAAGTGAATAAAATGCTGTCTTCTCAACCACGAGGGGGGATCCTGTGCCTTTTCCACGTTCTCTGAGCCCAACTCACCGCTAGGCCCCAAACCCGTGTCCTCGTCAGGGGCCTCGGGCTGTGGGTGCCAGCGTTTCCTGACCCAGCGCCATCCTCGGCCAAGCCCGTCCCTCGTGCGCCCACGGCACAGCCTCCTCACGGAGCCCCTGGCCTCGCCACCACAGCCGAGCAGAGCTCACCGCCCGTCACTCCTGCCCCCAGCCCTCCGTGACTCCCCAGTGCCTGCCACGTGGAGCCCCAGGTCCTGCTGCCGTGGCCGTTGGACCACACCACCTGGAACGAGCTGTGGGCCCCACTCCGGTGACCCTGAGGCCCACCTCAAGCCCCCCTCAACCCTCAGGATGGTGCGGGGCTGCCACGCTGGTGGCAATGGCTGGGGCTCTGCGTATGTAAGAGGCCAGGTGACCTCCGTGCACTGGGACCGAAGACACTTGCGGGGTCTCCGTGCCCAGATGTGTAGCTGGCCCCCTCGGCCCCTGCGAGGCACCAGCAGTGACCTCAAAGGCCGGCCTTAACGTGGGGCAGGCCTTGGGAGGGGCCTGCACAGACAGACAGACAGACAGGTGCGTTGGTCCCCGCTGCTTCCTGGTCTCAAGCCTCGTGGGGTGAGGGCCGTAAGCTGGAGCGGAGGGAGACTCGGCGGACCCGCCCTGGGGGCCGTTCTTCAGGGCGCGAGGGAGGGTCCAGGCTAGGGCGGGCTGGCATGTATGCTAGCTGTGGTCGGGCTGGGGGCAGTGACCTCCTGTCAGGGGGACGCTGCGCTCTGGGCGGGCGCCCGGGCTCTGCCACTTGCAAGAGGGCATATGTGCCCAGCCTGTGGTGACAAGGACTGGAGCCTGGCCTGACAGCCGAGTGGCCCCGCCTTCAGGGGCCGTGAACGGTGACGCCTGCCCTGAGCACGGCTCCGAGCCGGCCAAGCTCTTCCCTCTGAGAAGCATTGAACGGGAGGCCCAGCTGGAGGGCGGGGGGGGGGGGGGGGGGGGGGGGGCAGGGACAGCGTCCCACGTTCTCCGCTGTTGGTTGGCACCTGTCCTTACCTGGGGGCAGACAGCTCAGTGACGACCGTTTTTCCTGCGTGACATTGTGGGCTGGGTGGTGAATCCTTCCTGTCGGATCCCCGGGGTGGCTGCCCCTGCCCACCCAGTGTCCGGGGACCCCAGGCCTGCCCTTCCCCAGGACAGTGGGTCTTGGGGGGACACTCCTCAACTCTCAAGAGCAGGCAGGGCCACTTTTGCTGTTCCTTAGATGTGCCACCGTAACCGGCTCTGGGTAGGTAGGACCCGGCCAAGACACCTGCCCTTCTCAAGATGGAGCCCGTGGCAGTGCCAGGCTGGGGGCTGGTCCAGCTGTGCCACTGGAAGAGAAGCCCCAGCTGAGTGGTGTGGCCTGTGCCGCCCTCTCCAGGACTCGTCCCTGTGTGCACATGGGGACGTTATGGCACTCGAAGGGGGGCCTGAGGTTCCAAGTGCAGGTCGGCCCCCCAGGGCGGGGTGGGCACGGCCGTACCCTCCACCTCCAACCCACCTCTGTCTGTGCCACAGCTGACTGCAGTACGTGGGGGGCAGGGTACCCGGGGGGAGACCCACGCCACCACGCTGAGATGTGCGGAAGGGGGCTCAGCGCGGGGCAGGCGGGAGGGGTCCGATGCCCGGCTCGCCCCCAGCCCCCTCTCCTCTCTGCCCCCAGAGGAGCCCATTTACTGCTACACGCCGCACAACTTCACCCGCGACCAGGCGCTGTACGCCCGCGGCTACTGCTGGACGGAGCTGCGGGACGCGCTGCCCGGCGTGGACGCCAGCCTGTGGCCGTCGCTGTTTGAGCACAAGCTGCTGCCCTACTCGCTGCTGGCCTTCGCGGCCATCATGTACGTGCCCGCGCTGGGCTGGGAGTTCCTGGCGTCCACGCGCCTCACCTCCGAGCTCAACTTCCTGCTGCAGGAGATCGACAACTGCTACCACAGGGCTGCCGAGGGCCGCGCGCCCAAGATCGAGAAGCAGATCCAATCCAAGGGGCCCGGCATCACGGAGCGCGAGCGGCGTGAGATCATCGAGAACGCGGAGAAGGAGAAGAGCCCAGAGCAGAACCTGTTCGAGAAGTACCTGGAGCGCCGCGGCCGCAGCAACTTCCTGGCCAAACTCTACCTGGCGCGGCACCTGCTCATCCTGCTGCTCAGCGTGGCGCCCATCTCCTACCTGTGCACCTACTACGCCACCCAGAAGCAGAATGAGTTCACCTGCGCGCTGGGCGCGGCCCCGGGTGGCGGCCCGGCCGTGCGTGTCACCTGCAAGCTGCCATCTGTGCAGCTGCAGCGCATCGTGGCGGGCGTGGACATCGTGCTGCTCTGCTCCATGAACCTCATCATCCTCGTCAACCTCATCCACCTCTTCATCTTCCGCAAGAGCAACTTCATCTTCGACAAGCTGCACAAGGTGGGCATCAAGACCCGCCGGCAGTGGCGCCGCTCGCAGTTCTGCGACATCAACATCCTGGCCATGTTCTGCAACGAGAACCGCGACCACATCAAGTCGCTCAACCGGCTGGACTTCATTACCAACGAGAGCGACCTCATGTACGACAACGTGGTGCGGCAGCTGCTGGCCGCGCTTGCGCAGTCCAACCACGACGCCACGCCCACCGTGCGCGACGAGGGCGTGCAGACCGTGGATCCCAGCGCCAACCCCGCCGAGCCCGAGGGCGCCGCTGAGCCGCCCGTGGTCAAGCGGCCCCGCAAGAAGATGAAGTGGATCCCCACCAGCAACCCGCTGCCCCAGCCCTTCAAGGAGCCTCTGGCCATCATGCGCGTGGAGAACAGCAAGGCCGAGAAGCCCAAGCCCGTGCGCCGCAAGACGGCCACCGACACACTGATTGCGCCGCTGCTGGACGCGGGCGCACGCGCCGCGCACCATTATAAGGGTGGCGGGGGCGACACGGGCCCGCCCCCCGACAAGAAGCATGCCCGCCACTTCTCCCTGGACGTGCATCCCTACATCCTGGGCACCAAGAAGTCCAAGGCCGAGGCCATGCCTGCCGCCCTGCCAGCCTCCCGGAGCCAGGAAGGGGGCTTCCTGTCCCAGGCAGAGGAGTGTGGGCTGGGCCTGACCGCGGCACCCACCACAGGTAGGGATGGGCAGGGCTGGAGGGGTGTGAAAGGGGTTAAGGACTGAACCAGCTGGGTGGAAGCAGGGGGTGGGCAGGGGAGCCAGCTGCCGGGGTGACGACAGGTGGGACCCTCACTCGAGGGCCCTGTGAAGCACACGGGATGAAGGGCTGGCGGGGACACACGGTAAGGTTGCTCGGCACCTGAAGAAGGTTCTGGAAACGGGCGCTGTGTTCCTGGGGCGGCCAGAGCCCCTCCAGGCCGGCCGCTGTGTGCGGGAGCTTCAGAGCCTGAGCGGGCCAGGCGGGAGGAGGGGGGAGGCAGCGGGTGGGGAGAGGGGCCTGCAGAGGCTCTGTGCTCTGGGCTGTTTGCAGATGCACCGCTCCCCGCAGAGCCAGCCCGGGCCGCGCTGCCCTCAGGGGGCCCGTTTCACATCTGCTCGCCCTCCGCCGCCCCCGCCACGGCCCCTCTGTCGCCAGCCAGCCTGGGCAAGCCTGACCCCCTCGCCGTCCTGAGCCGCAACGCCACCCGCCCGCTGCTGCATATCAGCACCCTGTATGAGGCACGGGAGGAGGAGGACGTGGCCCCCCGAGCGCCCCCGGATGTGGGCAGCCTCCTCACCATCCCTCCCCCACAGCAGATCCTCATTGCCACCTTTGAGGAGACAAGGACAGCAGTGAGTGCTGTGGAGTTCTGAGGGGACAGGGCTGCCCAGGCCGTCGCAGGCCCCCCTGCATGACCGCAGTGCGCCACTGCCCCCAGCGCCCCCGTGGACGCGGCCTCTGCTTCGCCCGGCACCGCCCACACCCTGGCCTCCTGTGCGCATGCCACGGGGCTCAGCACCTCGCCTCCCCGGCCCCTCAGATGGCACCGTCGGGGCGCTGGCTGGGCCAGGGGCTGGCCGCGACCCCCGTCGAGCCCGTGGCCAGAAAGGCCCAGAGCCACCCCCCGCCCCCTGCATCAGGCGCTCGGCTGTGAAATGAAGAATTTATTTTTTTAGTTGATTTTGTCTTAGGCCTGGGACGCTGGCCCATGAGGGGCCGGGCAGTGGCAGGACAACTCAGGAGGGAGCTGGGGGTGGTGGCACGTCAGGGCTGCCCCCTGCAGGGACCGGGAGCCCTCGGTGGGAGGGGCCCCCCTCCAGTCAAAGGTCAACGTGCACTTTCTCCTCGTATCCCGACAAACCTGTACTTTATTTTACTATGATTACTGTAACTAGCGAGTATATTTATTACCAGGAGGCTTCAGACGCATTCAAAACAAAGGATGTCGTGTGTGTGAGTGTGGGAGCGTGCAGAAGAGAGAGCGAGGGCGCCAGCGTGCCAGTGGGTGTGTGCGTTAGCGGTAAGCGTGCGAGTGTGTGCGTGAGTGCGCACGGGTGAAGCTGGGCGAGGGCGCCAGCATGCCAGCGAGGGCAGGAATCCAACGCAATAACCACGTCCCTCCAAGGCCATCAGCACCCCCCCCCGCCCGAGGGTCCACGACGCTTCCGTGGGAGCCCAGGGCCGGCGCTGGGCGGGGCCATCCCTATTACCTCAGCCACGGCGACAACGTGACAGTATTAACAAGGTAGCACCGAGCATATCAATAAAGATTATTCTGATACCCCTGAGTCCTGAGTGGTCCATCCTGCCGGAGGCCTGTGGTCCAACTGAGGCCTCCTGTGTCCGGGGCCTCCACCCAACCTGCACGGGGTGGAGGTGCTGGGGGCGGGGGGGGGGGGCAGCAGGGCCGTGGGAGGCGCCCCGATGCCCTCCAGGTCGCCTGGGGGCCCTGCTGCATCCACAGCTGAACGAGAACACACAGTCCTCGTGCGGCTGACACACCGTGGTCTCCAGCTAACGTGCGTGCATGCTGGGCCACGGGGTGATTCACACAGACTCAGTGGAGATGGAGTGCGCCCTCCCAGGAAGCCGGCCCCCCCATCAGACGCTTGAGGGCAGGGGCTGCCAGGTGCACTTGGGGGGAATAGCAAGAACTGGCAGGACTCAGGAGGGCTTCCTGGAAGGGGTGCCCCTGATGTGCTCTGGAGGTGTTCATGTCATGGGGATCGCAGGCGCGGGGGTGCTTTCCTCACCAGGCCCAGATGCAGGTGGGGCTGAGGCTGGCCCCGGGCGTGCACCAGGGAGTCACACACCCCACAGGCCACAGCAGGAGACCCCGAGGGTCTGAAGAGAGGCTCCTTGGAGGCAGGTAGCTGGGGCAGCTGGGCCAGAAACCCCTGGGGGCTAGACCAGGTGGGCTGCGGGCCTCAATCACAAGGGGGCTCAGGCGAGACCGGGGTGGGACCACCTGCTGCACCATGTGGAGGCCTGACTGGTCTGGCCTCCTCGAAGCCCCTCCGCAGGCCCCTCCGTGGAGCAGCCCTGAGCTGGGCAGGCTGGGCTTCCCGGGAGTGCAGCCGATCCGTCATCCAGGGCTGCGTCCCAACTTGGGTGTTTCTGTTTTTGTTTTTCATAAATTTATTTCTTTTCGGCTGCGTGTGGGCTTCCTCTGGTTGCGGTGCGCGGGCTTCTCGTTGCAGTGGCTTCTCTTGTTGCGGAGCACGGGCTCTGGGCGCGCGGGCTCAGTAGTTGTGGCATGCGGGCTCTATAGAGCACAGGCTCAGTAGTTGTGGTGCACAGGCTTAGCTGCTCCGCGGCATGTGGGATCTTCCCGGACCAGGGCTTGAACCCGTGTCCCCTGCACTGGCAGGCGGATTCTGAACCACTGCGCCACCAGGGAAGTCCCCCAACTTGGGTTTTAGATGTAGGTTTTTATCATCACTCAGGCATGGTGAAGCCAAGAGATCAGGAGACGACTGCCACTGCAAAGACAGTTTATCACAGGTCCCAAGAGGAGGGGGCCCCAGGGCCGGTCAGGAGGCAGGGAGAGGGGACACGTGGGCAGGAGCCTTCACTGGGTTTCCGCAGGGAGAGATGTGAGGCAGGGTGAGCAGGCTCAGGACCGGCCAGCGTGAATAATCTCGGTGCGCTCAGGGCGGAGGGGCTGCCCCTAGTCGTCGGTGCCTGGCCCAGATGATTGGGGCAGGCAGAGGGTGGCCCCGAGGACATAGTGCACCTCATGGAGGAGGGATGATCTGGGGCTGTGGATGGCTGGTTTGCTTGTGAAACTGTTTGCTGTCTCTAGGAATTGGCTGACTCTGGGAGTGGCAGTCTCTCCAGGGTCAGCGCGGCCCCAGATGGCAAAACGGTACAATTCATACCCCCTGTTCCCAGAAAGCACTCACCCTCGGCCAGGTCAGGACACTCTCCCCAGCCCAGCATCCCAGGTCATATGGCCAGCTGCCTCCTGGGCTGGCCCTCACCATTTCCACTCATCTGGGGAAGGGACCCCACAGGACCCAGGCAGGCTGACCAGGTCCTGCAGGGTGGGATGAGCCCCTGGCCCCTCGGTCCCACATGGGCAGCCAGCTCCGTGGTGGTGGTGAGCCAGGCACTGGGGCCAAGGTGACCCTGCAGGGGTAGGGGCTGCTGTGCCCACCCAGGAGTCCAGTTCCCACTCACCTCAGGCAGCAGTGTTTGCCACGGGCCCCCCGGCAATCCCTGAGCAGGGCTGGAGCCCAGACCGGCTCTCCACCCCTGCCCATGCACACTCAGGGGCTCTGCTCAGAGTGGAGACATTCCCAGAGACCTGCGGGGCGCGCTGCCTGGCCGTGCGCTGAGTCCACAGTAGTTCCTCATGCACACGTGTCCAGGTGGGGCTAAGGCACACCAGCCACTGAGCCCCACCCCGCCCCGGTCTCTGTCTTCGGCGGGACTGCTGTGCCCAGCCCTGCCCCCCGAGCCAAGGCCCAGCAGGACATTTCAGGCCAGTCTCCTCCAGAGGTCTGTTCCTTGGTGTGTGAACTGACCCACTGCCCTGGGGAACAGAAGGGAGGCAGCGTCCCACAGAAGCAGACCTCTTCCTGCAGATGCCAGGGATGCCACCTTGCCCGGAGGGGGCAGAGGGCGCACCGTGGGCATCAGCATTCCTTTGACACACCCTCCACCTGCCTCCTTGCTCCTTCCCTCCAGCCCCGGGCAGGGCAGGTGGAGGTGCCTTCCCTCTCCCAAGAGGAGGGGCTGTGGGAGAAGCTCAGACCCCACCCCAGACAGCCAGGCCTGGAACCCAGGCCTCTCTCCATCACACAGCCCAGCATGGACATCTCAGCCAGACTGGCTCTAGGTCCTGGGGCAAGTGCCTCGAGGGGACAACATTGCGCTCACTCCAGCTCTCTTGTGTGGGTGGCCAAGGTGGGGGGCGGGCAGAAGCGATCTGTGCCAGCACAAAGGAGATGAACAATAGGAACCAGACAGAGAGGGCAGGACAGGGGTCCTGGACCACGAGACGGGCAGATAAACGTCAACCCAGAGCCTCTCGCGTAACAGAGCCCCGCCTGCCGACAGGCGCCTGCCTTGCATGAGACTGGACGGGGCATCACCTCCCACGTCAGCCAGCCTGCAGGAGGGCCACCCCCAGACTCAGAATGTGGGAACCCGGACCCTGTGCGGGACAGAAGGGCTGGGCCAGCACCCCCTTCCTGGAACCTGAGGGGAAGCCCGGCGCCCAGCTCGGACCGCTGGTGGGCCGGCCCGGCAGGCCCAGACCAGGCCCGGGCCAGACGGGGCTATCCCTCACCCCGGGGCCCCGCCCCCACCCTGTGCCCCCCCCTCCCCTCCAGCCGTCCCACCGCCCCCGCCCGCGCCCCCCCGGACCCCAGCCGCCAGGCCGAGGGGTGGCCCAGGTGCTCACATGGGTGCAATCCACGACCCGAACTCTCTGCTCCTCGCGTTGCACTATCGCTGACCCCTTCGGGCGGGATTGACGGTTCTGTATCATAGCAGGCCATATGAACGTCAACCCCCTTTTACTGACCGGGAGATGCGGCCAGAGAACTTTGGAGCGCTTCGCAACGCCGCCCCAGTCGGGTGGCAGGCCTGGGACTCGAACCCGGGTTCTTAGACGCCGCTTGAGTCCTCGAATCCCGACGCTGGAGGCGGGGAGGGGAGGGGCGGGGCTTTCTCGCGCGCGGCCTTCTGGGAAGTGAAGTCCGCGGCTGCTCGCGCGCGGCCCCCTGGGAACTGTAGTCCACGGGCTCGGGACAGGCTCGCTGCAAGGGCGGGCCGAAGGCGCGCGGAACTACACTTCCCGGCATGCCGCGCTCCGCCCGGCCCTCCGGCCCCGGCCCGTCCGGCCGGCCCGCCCCGCGGCCGCGGTCCGCCCCGTCTGGTGGAGCGACGAGCCGCATGGAGGCCGGCTGAGGAGCGCCGCCCCGCCTTGGTACGCCGCGCGGCACGGGCCTGGGGCGGGGGGCGGCGCGCGGGGGCCCCGGCGGGTCGAGGTCAGCCCGCGGTCCAGGTCGGATGCTGCCCCGCATCGGGCCGGGCCCAGCCAGCTCCCAAGCGTGAGGTCTTGGGCCGGAAGGATCAGCCCCGACCTCCGAGGAGTGCGCGCGGGGCCGGAGTCGACCGCGAGGGTCGCGAGGGTTCGAGGGCTCGGATGGTGCAGGCCGGAGGCGGGGCCGGGG
Source organism: Tursiops truncatus (assembly GCF_011762595.2). Taxonomy (NCBI): domain Eukaryota; kingdom Metazoa; phylum Chordata; class Mammalia; order Artiodactyla; family Delphinidae; genus Tursiops; species Tursiops truncatus. The sequence goes on along the minus strand of NC_047044.1, from coordinate 535,247 downwards.
GGCGGGGCCCGGAGTCGGGGGTCGGGGCCGGGGGCGGGGTCGGCCGGAGTCGGGGGCGGGGGACCGGGCGTGAGGGGCAGGGTCCCCTCCTCCCCAGACGGCGGCGGCAGGGTCTCAGTGGAGACCCTGGGTCCTTCTGCGTGCCGGAGGCCTCTGCCCTTCAAGCCGAGCAAGCAGAGCTGCCATATGGGCAAAGGAGACCAAACTTCCGAGGCCTTGTAGGTCTTTACTTACCGTGTTTCTGTGAAGAGCTATATTGATACATAAGTTACATGCCACAAAGCCCCAGAGTTCACGTATGCGTCTTTGTGAAAACTGTCCCGAGAAAGGAAAGCAAAGCGCACCCTTCAGCGAGGAGCTCGCTCAGAAGTCCTCGGCTGACTTTGGGCGTCAGGGCAGCCTCATCAGGAGATTGATGGTTTCCAGGCTGAATACTCCTGGCTTTCGGGGTCCCCTGGAGAGGAAGATGTCCGGGCCACCAGCTCGGCGCGCTCCTGTGCAGGCTCCACTCTCCCTGGGCCTCTCCCTTTTGCCGCTGTTGCCCCCCTTGCGTGGCTGGGAGGGAGCCCTGACCTTGGGGCCCCTGGTCAGCCTTACAGGATGGCGGTGATGTTGCAGCCAGGAGAGGGCCTGGCACGGTGGGCGGGCAGGCCCCTACACAGCACCCTGCAGTGGAGGTCAGTGTGGGGACCCAGCACTGGGTAGAGTCCGCGTTCCAAGAGGGTTGGCCGGGTGTGGTAGGCCTCCGGCTCAGGTGTGAGTTGGCATGTGCCCTCTGCCCCCATCCTGCCCTCAGCCACACCTCCATAAAGCAGAGCCTGCCAGACCCAGGAGGGTCTCCGGTGGCCAAGGTGCCCAGACTTCAGAAGTGGGGATGGATGTAGGGGGTCAGGGCTTTGGGCCGCACCCTGCTGCCTCCCAGGTCTCCAGCCCGCTAGTCTGTCCAGTTTGGAACCCTTGGCTTTGTGAGCAGGCCTAGTGGGTTGGTTGGGAGATGTTTTTTCTGGGAACTCCATCTGGTGCTGGTCAGCTCTTGGTCTGGGAGGCAATTTCTGGCTTCCTAATTTTTAGAGGGGTGAACGAGAGAGCATGGCTGTCTCAGTCTGCTCTGCAATCATGACAACACACCACTGAAGGGGGCTTAACGGTTTTCTCACAGTTCTGGAGACGGAAAAGTCAAGATCAAGGGGCTGGCTGATTTGGTAGCTGGTGAGGGGTCTTTCTTCCTGGCCTCCAGACAGCTGCCTTCTCACTGTATCCTCACCGGGCAGCTCTCCCGGGTCTCTTCCCAGGAAGGCTCTGATCCCATCCTGGGGCACAGCCTCATGACCTCACCCAACCCTCACCATCTCTCAAAGTCCCCGCCTCCCAATTTCACCCCCACTGGGGTTAGGGCTTCAAACTATGAGGGGACACAATTCAGTCCATAGCCGTCCCTGGAAGGGGACAGCTGCCTGGACTGGGCAGGCGGGAGCCCGTGGCCTGCCACGCAGCCTGCACTGTCCGGTGTCCTCAAGTCTGTCCTGCCAGGGGCACCCAGCAAACCGTTTCCTACGCTAACACCCCATCCAACAAGAGCACCTTGACACGTTCCCTGGGGGTCCCTAATGCAAGTGGGGCTCTCCCTGCCCTGTGAGCAGGTGCATTCTCTGGTGAACCCGACAAGATAGGTCCTCACGGGGGTCAGGGGTTCCCTCGGATTTGGAGTTCGTTTTCCTAGAAGCGCGTGGGTGGCGCTGTCATCTGCGTGGAGCCAGATAAGGGTGGGGTCCCTCTCTGTGGACGAGTCTCCTGAAACCAAGTGGCTGGTTCTCTTCATGCCCCAGCAGAGGGAAGCTGAGGTGACATCTCAGTGTGGCACGCCTCGTGCTGCTCGTGGGTGGCTGGGTGGCTGTTCTAACCACCTCGGCCCTAAAGGCAGGAGCTAAGAGCCTGGCGAGTTGGAACGACTTGCCCAAGGCCGTGCCGCACCAAGCAGCAGCCTGAGATCTGGCCGACCCTGTGGCCGTCCCCCGCGGGACAGGTGCTGGCAGCCGCCTAGAGGGCTGGCCTCTGGTGGCCAGGCTCAGGAGGCCTTTCCCGCCACTGAGCCTGATGCCTCCCCAGGCGGTGCTCCGTGGACAGTCCGGCTCAGCAGTGACGCCTGTTGTGGGGGTGAGCACCGGAATCGGGCAGAAGGGTCTCCTTTGTGCCGGGCTCCCCAGGGTCTCGGCGTTGGTGGCCGCGGCGTGGCCAGGTTGCTGGGCGGAAGCCTGGTTCCGGGCTCCCTGGGGCTGTGCTGGCTATGGGAGCTGGGCGCTGGAGACTGGGTTTACGAGGGGGCACGTCGATCTCCCCGCGAGGTGTTAGCCTGGGGTCGCTGGTCGCTGCAGCCTGTGGTGGTGTGATGAGCAGCCAGGACCCGTCGTCCAGAGATTTTGTGGCCAGAAACACAGCCTGCGGGTGTGGGAGGTGGAGGCCGGGCCCAGGGTTCTATGGCGTTGGGCCCTTTGCTCCCCTCCCGTAAATGTTTAGAGAGGCTCGGATCGCAGCCGTAAATATTTGAAAATGCACCATGGTGAGCGGGGCTGCCTAGGGGTGGAGGGATTGATGACCCACTGAACTTACTGATACATCCTACAAGGGTAGCAGCAGGGGCCCTGGCGGAGGTTGCAGGAAACCAGGATATTGGGAAGTGTGTGCATGTGATAACATCAGAGACGCTTCTCAGAATCACAGGCTCTTGGCCCTGAAGGGGCCTCGGTGGCCTTCCTGCCTGACCCCTCCCAGGCCAGGCACCCACCCCAGCGAGCTCGAGGGGACCTGGGTCCTGGTGCTGCGGTTGGTGGCCCAGCCATCTCGGGGCTCGAGGCTCGTCTGCCCCCTGGGGACAGAGTGAGTCTGGCCTGGCCTGGCCTGGCCAGGCCAAGTGCAGGGAGGGCAAGGGCAGGGCCGACCCAGACCTGTGACCCTCACCCCTGTGGGAGGGAGGCTGAGGCCTCGGTGGCCCTCCTCTTACCGCCTGTCACGTAGGCTTCCCAGGACAGCACTGGACGCTCCCTTGAGAAGTTTCTCTAGTACTTTGGCAGCCTTGTGTGAAGCGGACCGGGGGGATGCTCTCCTGGGCTCGGGAACCTGAGAGGCAGGCGGGCCCCAGCCGGGCAGCACACACAGCTTCCTGTTTCTATTTCGGTCGGTGCCTTGCATCAGTGGAGCGCCTTCGTCTGTGAAGTGGGAAGGAGGCGGCCCTGGGAGTGGTGAGGCCGGGTGAGCCGCCGCCCCTGGGGACCGGGCGCCCTCGTGCTGCGGCTCCTTCCCCGATGGCGGGTCGCCCGGGGGCCCAGGCCGGGCTCAGACCCCAGAGCCGGCTCCCCTGCCCCGTGCGGAGGCCCACGGCTCTGCCTGCCGCCCTTCTCCGCTGGCAGGCCTGCCCCCTTCTGGTCCTGAGCCAGTTTCTCTTCCAGACCCTTCCCCCAACCTCATTTCTTCCAGAAAGCACAGCCGTCCTCGTCCTCAGGATGGGCTGCCCCTGCGCTGAGCCACCTGCCTGAGCCTGTCCTGCCGGCCGCAGGCGAGGAAGCGGAGCTCCAAGCAGGCTGGGAACAGAGCCCGGGTTAGGGCTGGGCTCAGGGTCACGGGTACGAGGGGGAAGGAACTTGACCTAGCGTCGTGTTTATTTATTATTTGTTTTTCCTCTTTGTTGTGAAAGTGCAACAGTGAAACTGACAGGCGCCCCGGGGGTGTCCCACTGCCCGCATGGGGCCTCCCGGCATGTCCCGTCGGTTCACATGTGACAGACACAGACTCTAAAAACCCACGATACGGCGCCCACGACTGAAACCAAATTAGACTCGTTCCTCACGGGACGGCCTCCAGTCATCTGTCAGGTTCTCCCGCGGGTGCCAAGCCCCGTGTCCTTTGGCGGCCAGACCCCGGCTCTAAACTCAGAGCTGGAACCGGAGGCTCTGTCAGACTCTGGTTTGAGTTTCCGGCAGGACCTTGGGAGGTTCGGGTGAAGTCCGTGTGGCGGATGTCCAGGACACCGTGTCCCAGGCCCAGCAGGGATCTTCCCTCTGCTGGGAACAGCCTTGCTGGGCTCCTGCACCCCGTCTCCCCTCCGGAAGGGACAGCGCAAGCGGCTGCCACGTGACCTCGGGGGCTCGGCTCCTAGCTCAGCTTCTTCGAGTTTGTGCCTCTTTTCTCCAACCAGAAGAAGTCTCGGTTCTCAGTGACGACGGCACACCTGTGCTGTTCGCCATCCCTCCCCCTGCCCCTCCTGAGTCTGTGCCGATGCCTGTGTGATGCTGCTGGTGACACGTATTGTCGCCACATGTGGCTCCTGAAAGCGAGGCTGCAGCCGCACCGCCTTCCGCGCCAGCCCAGCACACAGGTTCCCTTCTGCCGCCTGGTTTTGTCTTTTTAGGGAATTTTATAAATTGTGTTGTATTCCAAAGTCAAACAGGAGGCCCCCAGGTCTGGCCGGCTGCCCCCGGGGGTAACCCCCTGCTGGGCGAGCGGGGGGCCGGGCGGCACATCCTGCTCTCGGGCGACTCAGGCTCGCCGCCCGGGTGTCCCCAGCCTGCTCTCAGCCCCGCACCGCAGATCCCGAGATCACCTGTGCCCGGGGCCGAGGTCCTGCCCACGGATCATTCCCAATGGACGCAGCACCACGGGGCACTGACCCCCGTGCCCGGCCCCGGGGCTCCAGGTGAGGACGCGGCTCCTGTGTTTCCTCAGGCTTCACTCGTCGGTGCCGGGAGCCACCGCCCGCCATGGAGGGGCAGGACGAACAGCCCCTTCGCGAGGTCAGAGCCCTGGGCCGGGGGGCCAGAGGGCGGGGGCGGGGGCCGGGGCGGCCCCGTGGAGAGTGGGGCTCCCCCCGTGAGGCTCCCTGGGATCCCTCTGGCCTCTGTGCAGAGAAGCCCCTCACTGGTCTTCCTGGGATGTTGCTAGTCAGCTGAGGGCCCGGGGCAGGGCGCCCTGAGGGCGGGCCGCCTGTGAGGGGATTGTCTGGGGGACACAGCCGACAGGCTCTGGGGCTTGGTGGGGCAGCCGCACGAGTCCCGGCAGGCCCCGGAGAGGCGAGCACCGCCACTCGAACGCTCCCCTTCCCTCCGCAGGCCAGCACAGAGCCCATCGTGACTTCAGGGGGTTCGGAGGTGGTGCCCAGGGTGCTCCCCGGAGAGCCCCAGAACCTGTGTGCGTGCTCCCTGGGTCGCCGTGCCGGGCGGGAGGGGCTTGGGCTGGGTGATCTCCAGAGCCTGTGGTGGACCAGGGGCCCAGGCCCACCCTGGGGGGTGGCAGGGGGGCTTCTTGGGCGCGAGCAGGGCTGTGGCAGGAGCCCCCTCCTCAGGTGCGGAGGCCGGGTGCCCTGCACAGCCCCACCCCGTCCTGGGCCCCTCGGCGGCCTGGGGGCTCCCCTTGGCGTGGGGCCTGGCCGCACGTCCTGGTGAGCAAGTACCAGTGGCTCGAGGCCCGGAGAGGCCCCCACGTGCGTCCGCGTTCCGCGGGGCAGCACGCACCCCCGTCCCTGCGCCCCGGAGGCCCAGGCTGCCCGTGTGGGAGGATGGCCCCAAGCCAGGCCTTGCTGTCCCTGCAGCCGACGTGGACGCTTTCCACCTGCTCCTGGAGATGAAGCTGAAGAGGCGGCAAGAGCGGCCCAACCTGCCGCGCACGGTGACCGAGCTGGTGGCCGAGGACGGGAGCCGCGTGTACGTGGTGGGCACGGCCCACTTCAGCGACGACAGCAAGAAAGACGTGGCGAAGGTGAGGCCCGTGAGCCGCCACTGCTGCTGCGGCAGGACACGCAGACCCGGGCCGTCCCTCCCGCTGTAGTTACTTCCGGCACCGAGCTGTCTCCACGGCGGCTGAGCGGCGGTGGGGTCGACCTGGGGGTGGGCCTCCGGGTCCGGCGTGGCTCTGCCCGTGGGGCCCGCGGTGAGCTGGCATGTCCGTCGCAGACCATCCGGGAGGTGCAGCCCGACGTGGTGGTGGTCGAGCTGTGCCAGTACCGCGTGTCCATGCTGAAGATGGACGAGCGCACACTGCTGCGCGAGGCCAAGGAGATCAGCCTGGAGAAGCTGCAGCAGGCCGTCAGGCAGGTGCGCGTGCCCGCCCCGTGGGGACCCTGGCCCGAGGGACAGTGAGGAGAGGCGGCTGGGGCCCCAACCCCAAGGCAGGAGCTGGTCAGGGACCCTGAGGGCCCCGGAGTGTGCTGGCAGGTCACCAGGGGCGGGGGTGGGGCCTCAGCGTGTCATGTGGCCCAGAGCTGCGACCCCACTGTGCCTCGCGCAGGGGCTCTGGACCCAGGACCCAAGTCCACTCACACTGACAGGTGCCCCAAGGGGGATGTGGGCAGAGGAGCTGGGGGTCTGGCCTGGAGGGGTGAGGGGGGAAAGGGGGCACCCGTGGGGCAGAGGCCAGGCAGCCGGTCTGAGACTGCACGGCCTGCGGCGGGCCTGCTCTGGGAAGGTCGTCTGAAGGGCCGGGAGGGGCCTCTGAGCGTGCACCGTGGGTGAGGCGCCCACCATGAGGCCCTGCTGGACGTCAGCGTGGCCCTCGCTCCTCCCCAGAGCACAGGGCAGGCCTCCCGCAGGGCCGCAGGCACCTCATGCTCTGCCGCGCGCCGGCTGACGGGGCCTCTCCCTGCAGAACGGGGTCATGTCGGGACTCATGCAGATGCTGCTGCTGAAGGTGTCCGCCCACATCACTGAGCAGCTGGGCATGGCCCCTGGCGGCGAGTTCCGGGAGGCTTTCAAGGAGGTGGGCCCGGGCCCGGCCGGGGGGCGGAGGGGGCTCGGCGCTTGGGAGCTGTCCGGGGCCCGAGGCTCCCCCGCCAACACCCAGCCTCTGCCCAGGCCAGCAAGGTGCCTTTCTGCAAGTTCCACCTGGGCGACCGGCCTATCCCCGTCACCTTCAAGAGGGCCATCGCCGCCCTCTCTTTCTGGCAGAAGATCAAGCTGGCCTGGGGCCTGTGTTTCCTGTCGGACCCTATCAGGTAGGGCCCCTCGGCCTCCCGGCCCGGGAATGGTGACCAGTGGCCTGAGATACCCACAGAGCACTTGGTCCACACCTGGCCTGGCCCAGACCGCCACACGGCACACGCCTCTCATTCTTGGGCGGAGCCTCCTCTCAAAGGGCCTCCCCAGCCCTTCCTCCTGCCAGGATCCCAGACAGAAGGTGCGAGGTCCCCGCCCTGGGTCAGCCGTCCCTCGGGCTGGCAGCACGCCCTTCTCCCCCAGCAAGGATGACGTGGAGCGGTGCAAGCAGAAGGACCTGCTGGAGCAGATGATGGCCGAGATGATCGGCGAGTTCCCCGACCTGCACCGCACCATCGTGTCTGAGCGGGACATCTATCTGACCTACATGCTGAGGCAGGCGGCCCGGCGCCTGGAGCTGCCCCGTGCCTCTGACGGTGAGGATGGGCTGCGGCGTAGTCGCTGGGGACCCACCAGGGCCAGTCGGGTGGGCGGTGCTGATGCGTCTCTCTCCCCTGCAGCCGAGCCCAGGAAGTGCGTCCCCTCCGTGGTGGTGGGCGTCGTGGGCATGGGCCACGTCCCCGGCATCGAGAAGAACTGGACCACCGACCTCAACATCCAGGAGATAATGACGTGAGTGCCGCCCACCCAGCCCTCCGTCCCGCCCCACCCCACCCACGTGGAGCCGGGCTGGGGGCTGGGGGATCGTGCGTCCCCAGCCAGGCCCAGCCCGCCCTCCCTTCCCCAGCGTCCCCCCGCCGTCCGTCTGCGGCAGAGTGTCCTGGCTGGCCGCGAAGGCCGCCTTCCTGGGCCTCCTGGGCTACGGCCTGTACTGGATGGGGCGCCGTGCCAGCAGCCTGGTCTTGTCACTGCCCGCCGCCCAGTACTGCCTGCAGAGGGCCTCCGAGGCCTGGCCGCACAAGTAGGAAGGACAGAGGGAGCCACCACGTCCGTCCAGGGGGCTGCCCGCGGCTGCTCCTGTGACACGGCCGAGGGGCACGGGGGGCCGGCCCCCTGAGGAGCTCCTGGGTGCCACCCCCCATGGGGGTCCGGCCTAGCCTCACCTGCCCTCTCCCAACCCGCCCAAATAAAGAATTATTTCACTGTCTGAGCTCGGGCTTCCCAGCAGCCCCCCTCCACCCCCTCCCTGCGGCCGCTGGGAAGTTCACCGGCCCGGGATGAGCTGGCGGGGGAGGGGTGAGGTGCGGTGGGCCGCAGCCGGCCAGCCCCTACCTCACTGTGCCTTCTCTCTGCGTCGCAGGCGGCGCTTCGCGGGGGTGCCGGGCCAGCACGCGGGGAAGGGCAGCTTGGCCCGTGCAGCCCTTCGCGTGGCTCCTTGGCGGCCCCGGGTGAGCGCCAGCAACGGCTGTGCCTACAGAGGCTGTGCGTTTCTGGCTTTTAAAAGTGTCTGAAACTTTTCTACTCAGGTATTTTTAACTTAAAACAAACCGAAGCAAATGTCAGGAAATACTAGCCTTAAATCTGGTTGGGACCAAGAGAACATCTTTCTCTTGGAGTCTTGGTCCCAGGAAGACAGGGGTGTGGCAAGGGTCAGTTTCGGCCATGGGCAGCCAGGCTGGCCTCCAACCGCTGCCCGTCCAGCTGCCCCCGTGGTCTACCTCCAGCCGTGGGGGCTGCAGGGCCGCCGCCCTCTCGGGGTGGAGCCTGCCTGGCCCGCAGGCAGTTGAGCCTGCTTCCTGTGCAGCTAGTGGTGGGACCTGGGGGTCACCCCGACCCTCAGTGGATGGCTGGCAGCGATCCACCAGGCCCGCCAGTTTGCACAGGAACCGCATTGGGTGCAGCTGGGCCCAAGGTCGAGCTGGCCCCATACAGCACTTGACCCCGGTCACTACCTGTTTGCGTCGTGTCCTGGTCACCTGTTTTCGACATAGCATCTGTGCATCCCGTCAGGGGCCCAGGGCCACGTTTGGTTGTGTCTGTGTTGACTCAGTGTCTAAATCAGGTGAAAGCCATGGCCACAATCTGGCCCGAGGAGCCTTGGGCTGGGCCATGTCCTTGTCATTCACACGCTCGTGTACACGTCCCTTAGAGACTGAAATAAAATCTAATTTTGGAAGCCTGCTTTGTGAAATGTGCGGGAATGGGACTCAAGTGACAGGGAGGGTGGGGAAGGGCATCAGGATGTTGGTGGTACCCACCCATCCCTTGTGGACCCCTGCCCTCCCTTCTAGTCCGCACCCTGGGGCTCCCCTCCCTGCCCAGCCCCACACCCTGGCATGCCGGAGGGGAGGAGGTGGGAGCGAGTGGGGACCGGCGGCTCCCATCGCCCAGAAAGGCGACAGTGGGCATGGAGACGCGTGTGGGCCGCCCCGGGGGCGCGGCAGGAGGCGGCGGGGTGGCGCTTCTCCACGTGTTTGCCCCCCAGGAAGCGTGGCCGCCTGCCCTGCGCTGGGTCTCAGGGCTCTTCTGTGCCTCTCTGCCCTGGTCCAGCTCTGAGGCACACTGTCAAAGGCTGGTAGGAGTGGGTGGTGGGCCCATGGTGGACCAGGGGCTCCAGGGGCTACTGAGCTTCCCTCTGCCCGGGGTCTTCTCTCCACAGGTCCAGGCGGTCCTGCTGGGACCCCAGGGTCTGGCCGGGTGTGGGGGAGTGGAAGGGGCCCAGTGCGTAATGGCTGGGTGGCCTCGGAGCTGTCACCCACAGGTCTGCACCCTGCAGGCTTCTCACTCCCCTTGAGGACCCACCTGGGTGCCTGCCCTAAACAGCCTGGGGGAGGGGCAGGCAAGGACCAGGCCCCCTCCAGGCTGGTGTTAGGGGGGGCCAGCTGGGCCGAGCGAGGGAGGCGGGGAAGCCAAGGCAGACCCTCCTAGGGCAGCAGGTGAAGGCCATGTTGGACCCACAGGGAGAGGTGGGTCCAGGGGCGGCGGGAGGAATCGAGGGTCTGACGGAGGGCTGGGGGCCGGCAAGTGCTAGGAGCCTGAAGGCCAGCGGCTTCCAGAAGGGAAGAGGCCTGAGGCAGGTGTGGCCCAAGGCGAGAGGACAGTGGCTGCACGTCTGCCAGGACCAAGGTTGTAAGTCACCTGCTGGACTGTCCACGGGCCCTTCTCGGGCTCTGGGTCTGGTCACCCGGAGAACTCCGACCCCTCCTGGCCCAAGTCTTCCCCAGGGAGAGGCTGCTCTCAGATCTGGGTGGAGAACCAGAGGGCCCCAGAGGTGTGTACGCCAGCCAGCCAGAGGAGCCAGTGCCCCGTCCAGGAGAGCAGCCTGCAGTTCGTGTATCACTTTGGCAAAAACAGATGTTACCGTGGGCTGTTGGGAGGGAAGGGCCGGGCCAGGCCAGAGGCCATCCTCAGACACCTGCACCTGGAACAGAGATGCTCTCTGGGCGCTGGCTACAGTCAGGAAAGGAGAAGAGAAGTCTACTTCCAAGGGAACAAAGATGGCCAGGATACAAGTTAAGTATAAAATAACATCCATTAAATTGAAGCCGTCAGCCTGAGGCCTGGGGAGTTACTGTGAGTCTTCACCCTATTTCTGAGAATGTTAGTGTATTCCAATGCAAGTTTGTATTACACTGACAAGCAGAAAAACAACAAGGTTTCATTTCTCAAACATATGAAGAGTGCTTAGGGGAGAGCGACATCCCTCCCGCCTGGACCGTGGAGGGGCAGGCCCCTCCGACCCACCCAGGCCCAGCCAGCACGGGAGGCGCTGACGTCCTCGCCCCACCCCAGGTTCTGTGACAAGCGTGCAGACAGTGGTTGGACGGTGATTCAGAGGTGAGACGGGCGGGGAGAGGCTGCTGGAATTTGAGAGGTGCCGGCAGGAGTACAAAGAGGGCTTTGGAGACTGGGGAGGTAGGAAGGCCGTGCAGCCAGGGCCCCGGGGCCTTGTTGAGAACACAGGGCAGGCCTGAGCCTGGGTGACCACTGGCCGGGGCTGGAACACATCTTGGGCCTGACCTCCCAGCCCGGCCTGCACAGCGAGCTGACGGTGGATCTGCGGGACATGGGCAACCACTCGCTGCGGGCCCGCTACGACAGCTTCCGCGTGGACCAGGAAGACCGGTTTTATTGGCTCTACCTCTCGGCCCGTACTCAGGGCCGCAGGTGAGTGCCTGGGAGGGCTGGGGGCTTTCGTACCGCCCCCCTGCCCACAAGCATCGTGGTGTGCTGACATGCTTCCCGGGCTAGGGGCTGGGGAGAAGGTTGGGACCCCAGAGTCCCCAACTTCCCAGCCTACTTCTGCCAGCCTCAGCTCTCCGGGAAAGGATGTTCCTCCCGGACCACCTGCCGGGGGGCCCAGATGGCCAGGATCCAGGACGGGGGTGCAGCTGAAGGGCTGCAGTGCCACGGCCCACACCGTACAGGGTACACGTTCCAGGGCTCCGGCCGTGTCCGCAACCCGGAGGGCTGTGGCTGCACCACACGCCCCATGGCTGAACGCCCTGCGCCGAAGGCCCACAGCTCTGCCAGCTGCAGCCGCGAGCCCTCACGCGCCAGCTGGTGGCACAGCGATGGCGACCAGGCCAACCTCAACACACCGAGGCCGGAGCGCACCGGGGCCAACTCAGGCATGCGCCGGACGCCTGTGGACCGGCCCTGCGCTCTAGCGGGCTGCGCACTCGCACTGCCACCCCCAGGGCCTAGGCCTGCCCTGCAAGGATGGCGCAGCCTGGCTGTCGGCTGAGTCTTCTTTGCAGGGAGGGCCAGGAAGGGGCCAAGCTCAGCTCCCACGCATCAGGGCCACGTGGACCCTGCGCTCCAGCGGCACCTGCAGGTACCGGATGGGCCTAGGGAGGTCCACGAGGCCATGCAGCCCAAGAGTGAGGCAGAGGCAAGGTTGCCAGGGCTGGGAGGGCCACTGACCCTCCCACACTGACCTGCAGAACCACTGGAACCCACCAGATGTTCCCTCTGCTGTGAGCTCAGGCAGGGCAGGCAGTAGGGCACAGAGCCCGGCACTCACAGGCCCTCAAACACCCAGTCCCTCCAGATTCCAGAGTAGGGGTAGGACAGTGGGGTGAGGCGGCCAGGAGATGGGGCAGGAGGGCCTGGGCCTGGGGAAGAGGGGAGTCTCAGGTCAGGTCTCCCAGGTAGCTAGGAAGGAGGCTGGGAACAGGGGACTCTGCTAGCAGACCACGTGGGGAAGACCCCAGGTGGGTCCAGGTGGAAGGGAAGCTGCAGGAGGGGGCTCCAGGGTGCCAAGGAGGCTGCAGGAGGGGGCTCCAGGGTGCCAAGCACCTACCACGTTCTCCCCGTTGTCCGTGGGACCCCCCCACCCCACACAGAAGGCAGTGTCATTGCTCACGTCAGGGAAGAGGACCCCGAGCTGGAGGTGGGTGAGGGCTTCGCCGAGGTCACAGAGCCGGCAGGGGCGGAGCTGGTTCATACGAGGTCTGGGGCGCCATGCTGGGGCCCCAGGGGGAGGTTCCGAGGCGTCTCCCTGAAGTTGGTGTGGAATCGGGGCAGCGGGAACAGAACAGCCCCAGCCACAGGTGAGCTCACGAGTTTGTCCGCGGTCTCGGGTGTGACTCTGGGTCCAGGTGGGCAGGGGCTTGGGAACCCCTGCAAGGACCACCCGTGCCACGCAGGCATCAGCGGGGTCCCCTGGGGGGCCCTCCACAAGGCTCTTCTGAACAGAACCCCTGAGTCATTCTGCAACACTGACCCCAGCTCCTCACCTGGGGTCGGGCCCTTCAAGGCCAGGCTTGCCCTCCCCACCCTGCGCCCACCCTAGGCCTCCTGGGCATCTATGGGGGGTTTCTCTGGGCCAGGCTCTGTTCTGGGGGAACTGGTGCCCAGATCACCAAGGCTCCCACCCTTCCAGAGCGTGGGTGAGAAGAAAGACACACAGGAAACAGGAAAATAAGGGAATGAGCTAATTTCAGAGAGAAGTGCAAGGAAAAACACAGGAGGCAGGCAGGAGAGGTGGGCCTGGGATCCAGCCCGCGTGTGAGGAACCCTGCTTGGAGCAGGGAAAGAGCAGGAGCAAAGGCCCTGCACGAGGGAGTCGCCTGGCCCAAGGCTGGCAGGCTCTCAGCTTTGGCGTCGCCCTGGGGCTCTTCCTGGCCCAAAAATGTCCCCCAACTTTCGGACAGATCTGGACAAAGGTCCTCTTTCCCTCCTTCCCTGTGCGCAGTGGGCAAAGGACAATCCAGGGCCAAACCTCAGCAAAGCGTGGGGCCGGGTCTGACCTTGGCTTCACCGCGGAGTTGGGAGGCACCCCGGAGGTCCCATGGGGACGTCACTCGTCACGGCCACCGGCCCGGAGCGCTCAGCCCGGACTGGCCGGTGCCTCCGGGACGGACCGCCAGGGACCTGCCGTTGTGGCGCAGGGCAGTCATTCCGGACGGCCCAGTCTCCGCCGCGCGCTCCAGCCATCAGCCGCAGCCCCGCGGACCGGGACCCGGACAGGCCGGGACCTCGCAATCCCCGAGGCGAGACCTGGAGCAGAAGCAGATAGATGGCGTGACCAATCAGAGCCAGGCTTTCGCGGGCGCCGCCCCCGGCAATTGGGCGGTGGGGCGCGGGGCGGGGCTTCCGGTCGGGGCACAGGGGCTTCCGGTCGGGGCACAGGGGCTTCCGCCGCCGCGGCGCCTCGGATGGCCGCGCTCCGGCTAACGCTCGCGGCCGCCCGCGCCCGGCTGCCCCTCGCCCGCCGCCCGCCGCCAGCGCCCTGCTCCGCGTCGGCCGGCGCCATGGAGCCTGAGCCCCGCTGGCTGGCGGGGCTGCGCTTCGACAACCGCGCCCTGCGCGCGCTGCCGGTGGAGACGCCGCCGTCTGGCCCCGAGGGCGCCCCGTCCGCGCCGCGGCCCGTGCCCGGCGCCTGCTTCAGCCGCGTGCGGCCCGCGCCCCTGCGGCAGCCGCGCGTCGTGGCGCTGTCGGAGCCCGCGCTGGCGCTGCTGGGCCTGGGCGCGCCGCCCGCCGACGCCGCCGCCCGCGAGGCTCGTGAGGCCGAGGCCGCGCTCTTTTTCAGCGGCAACGCGCTGCTGCCGGGCGCCGAGCCCGCCGCGCACTGCTATTGCGGCCACCAGTTCGGTCAGTTCGCCGGGCAGCTGGGCGACGGCGCCGCCATGTACCTGGGCGAGGTGTGCACGGCGGCCGGCGAGCGCTGGGAGCTGCAGCTCAAGGGCGCCGGCCCCACGCCCTTCTCCAGGTGTGTTTGCGCCCGTACCCGCGGAGCTGTCCTCCCCGGTGGGGCGGTTGGGGGGGAGATTAACTACGGAAAAGTGTGACGTGGGGACGTAGAACGTGGTGGGTAGCAGAGCCCGAGTCACAGGCCCCGAGGCCAGGACAGGAGGCGAGGGAGCAGGTTCTGTGGCTCGTGGCCGCCTCGGAGCGCCCGTCTGCCTGGAAGAGGGGGGGAGGGGAGGGTCCTGCCGCCCCTCAGGTCAGGCTGAGCGTCTGATCACACAGCGCTGGCAGCTGCCCATGCTCTGTTCTCATAAACTATCCAGAGAGTTCGGAGTCAGTTCTACGTGCAGCACGTTCATGTTTACCGCGTGCCCAGCCCTGCTGCTTGCTCGGCGCACTCGGCTTCCGGCTTCCTCTGAATGCTGAGCGGGCAGTCAGCTTCGCTCCCACACCCTTTAGCACTGCAGATGCCTACTGTGCAGCCGGTGCCCTGGACCGGGACAGATCCTCGGCCCAGTGGACCTTCTCCCAGGCCCGGGCTTCCAAGCACTTGGGGACCAGCCATGTTCTGACCCCGCAGTGAGGTGGGCAGTGTCAGATGCCCATCCAGGGGCTCATGGGCCAGGGCCGGGGTCCAGATGCCCACAGCCTGAGCCAGCAGGGCACCCTTCCCGCAGCTGTCATGCCTCTCCTGTACACACAGTGTTGATAGTCTCTGCTCCTTTTCACTAAAAAAGGTCATATATTTAGCCCATATTTGTTAAATGCTTATTGAATGGCTGAAAGAATCACACCTAACTTGGCGTTTTATGTTCCAAGAAATCCCGAGGGTGTGTCTCTGGTCTGGCCCCTCCCATGAGCTCTCCCCTCCCCTCCCTTCAGAGACCGAACCGGGCCCCCACCTCTAGCAGCGCCACCTCAGATCCTCAGGATAGCTGGTGCTTCCACATCCCCCAGTCTTCAAACCTTGGTGTCTCTGAAGTGTCCTGAGTGAAGCCTGGCACCCACCCCACCCTCCTGGAACAGCCTGCTCAGAGCTGTCTGCACTCGTGGCCGGCAGAAGCATTTCTGTTCCTCGGGGTCACGGTAAATGTTTATCGCCCTGGGGCCTTCACACTGTACGAGCATCTTTCAGCTTTATGTGTTCATTTTAATCATTTGTTTTTGCCATTTATAAAAAACATTTTTGTGAGAGTATAATCTGCTGTTGCAAGTTGCTTTTAGTATTTGAAGACTTGAGCTGTAAGTCAGTGTTTCCAGACCTGAGGTCCTTTAAAAGAAAGAGGCTGTTTGACCCTTACCAGATGTGCACCCACCCACCACCCCCAGCATTTCCTGGGGTCCCCAGCCTCAACAAGGCTTGAGGCTAACATCTGAAGTGGTGTGAGTGGCTTGAGGCCAGCAGCTGCTCGAGTCCCCCCGGCGTGGGTTTTGGGGGGTGCGCAGGTGGCTTCTGCCTCCCATGGGAGTTGGGATTTCAGGACGGCCTCTCCTGCCAGGTGCAGAAGAGCTTGCCCTCAGCTGGGTCCACCCCAGCACTTTGGGAACAGACGTAGGCGCCCAGGAGAAGGGACCATTGTCACGTGTCCATGCGGCTCTCTGGGGGCAGGGCCACCCTGAGGCCCTGCACCCTTGCTGTGTAATCATTATTCAGTTCTGCTTTCTGCTCTGGGCACTTTGCCCCAGGCAAGGAGATAGGCAGCTTGTTTTCTGGATCATTTTTATCAGATCCACAATTAGCTTGGACTGTACTGGCTTCCTGCTAAACAGGCTGGGGGCGGGTGTGGAGTGACATTTGAGGATGGATTACAGACTAGAAGGGGGTGAGTGGAGTGCAGCTGTGGACCGAGGGTCTCGTCAGCCACGGGCAGGCACAGTCACCCTGCAGACAGCCCCGGGGTGACTGTCAGGCCGGGTTTCTAGAGGTGTCACTCACACCCAGGCTCCCAGGTGAGGGCAAGGCAGGAGGCCTGCAGAGATCTCCACTGACCCCCGGCCTAGGCCGCAGCACCCCAGACTCACGCTGGGCCCGGCTCTGGCCTCTTCCCGGCAGAGGACGTGGGCAGGCGTGCACCCTGGGCACCTTCACTCAGCCTCAGTGTCCTTCTGCAGGTGAGATGGAAGTGAGCCCAGTGTCTTCCCACCAGTTTTTGTTCTTTCCTAGAGAATTTTCCAAACTGTTTCAGGTGCCTTCCTGCCTGGGAGAGTGCTGGCACACTGCCATGCCCTGGGCCAGGCCAGGAAGCCAGGCCCGACCCTGAAGAGCAGAGATCCAAGCTCACTTTGTTGTTGTGTCTGTTTGCTGGGTGGAGGCTCTTGGAGGTCGAAGTGTCCAGCGCCCTTCATCTTACAAGGAGGGGCTGAGGACGTGGCTCATGCAGGCCAGCTGTTCTCGTGTGCTGCTACCACTTTCCTTCTTTAATTTTAAAAAGTAATAAGAGTTTCCAGTCCAGCATGTAAGAAACTTTGGAAATCATCACTCCACTCTAACAAGTAAAAAGCTGAACAAACTGAAAAATCAACAAGTCTTCTTAGATCTGCAAGAAAAGTGAGGTCAGAGGGCAAATTGCTGCCCCACCCCCCAAATTGGAGAGACTGACGGGCAAATGCAAAGAATTACGAGTTACCAGAGCGGAAGTCTGCACAGATCCTTGCCCTGTAATTGGTGAATTGCTGGAGGCTCAGTGTGTACCAGTCAGTTGAAAATTCCGGGCCCAGTCATAAGCGAGCCCCACACTCTGGTGAGTTTCACCTCCTGGAGCTCTCCTGTCTTCTCACAGTGAATATTGGTGGAAAATCCCTTTGTGCTTCTGGCAGGAGGGGGGAGAAGGAGGTCTGTGGAGTACACCAGAGCACTCTGTTCTGAACAAGGCTGCCCTTGGGGGAAGCTAATTAACCAGAGCCTGACCTGCTGGGGTGTTATCAGAGCCCCTCCGACCTGGGGAAGGGAAATGCCCAGCTCCAGCGCCCTCTGGCGGAGAGGAGACTGAAAAGCACATATGGAAGCTCTCAGTCCAGAGGCACAGGGTCCCTGAGAGTCTGAGGCCTCCACCTGACACCTGTAACCCACCTCTACATCACTGAAGGCCTGCTTACAGTAGTTCCTTTTACCCCATACATCATGCCTGGCTATCAAGAAAAAATTACAAAACATACTAAAAGGCAGAAAACACAGCTGGAAGAGACAAGGCCAGCATCAGAACTAGCCTCAGACATGGCCGAGATGTTGGAATTATCAGACCAACACAATTCCAATTGTGTTGGAATTTAACACAATTATGATTAATATACTCAGGGCTCTAATGGATAAAGCAGGCAGCATTCAAGAATAGATGGGCAGGGGGCTTCCCTGGTGGTGCAGTGGTTAAGAATCTGCCTGCCAATGCAGGGGACACGGGTTCATGCCCTGGTCGGGGAAGATCCCACACGCCACAAAGCGGCTGGGCCCGTGAGCCGTGGCCACTGAGCCTGCGCGTCCGGAGCCTGTGCTCCGCAAAGGGAGAGGCCACAACAGTGAGAGGCCCGTGTACCGGGAAAAAAAAAAAAAAAGAATAGATGGGCAGGACTTCCCTGGTGGTGCAGTGGTTAAGAATCCGCCTGCCAATGCAGGGGACATGGGTTCGAGCCCTGGTCCGGGAAGATCCCACATGCCGCAGAGCATCTAAGCCAGTGCGCCACAACTACTGAACCTGTGCTCTAGAGCCCACGAGCCACAACTACTGAGCCTGCATGCCAGAACTACTGAGCCCATGCGCCTAAAGCCTGTGCTCTGCAACAAGAGAAGCCACTGCAATGAGAAGCCTGCACACAGCAACGAAGACCCAATGCAGCCAAAAATAAATAAATTTATTTATTTTAAAAATAAAAATAAATAAAATGAGACTAGAGGAATTCCCTGGTGGTCCACTGGTTAAGGCTCAGGCCTTCACTGACAAGGGTCTGGATTTGGTCCCTGGTCGGGGTACTAAGGTCCCTCAAGCCGCTCAGCATGGCCAAAAATAAATAAATAAAACCTTTAAAAAAAAAAAGAATAGATGGGCAGGCAGAGCAACTAAGCCCATGCACCACAGCTACTGAGCCCATGCTCTAGAGCCCACAAGCCACAACTACTGAGCCCACGTGCTGCAACTAATGAAGCCCTCACGCCTAGAGCCTGTGCTCAACAACAAGAGAAGCCACTGCAATGAGAAGCCCAGGCGCCTCAACAAAGCCCACGCAAAGCAGCGAAGACCCAACAGAGCCAAAAATTAAATAAATAAATAAATGAAAACAGAAAAAGAATAGATGGGCAGTGTAAACAGAGAGATGGAAATTCTGAAAAAGATGAAAAGGAAATGCTAGAGATTTCTAGCAAAAACACTGTAACCAAAATGAAGAATGCCTCTGATGGACATGTTGCTAGACTGGACACAGATGAGGAAAGAATCTCTGAGCTTGAAGATATCTCATGAGAAACCTCCAAAGATAAAAAGCAAAAAAAGTTAAAAAAAAATAAAGACTGAAAAAATCCAAACACTCACCAAGAATTGTCGGACAAATGCAAAAGAAGTAACACGTGTGTAATAGGAATACCAGGAGAGAAAGAGAGAAGGAAACAGAAGAAATATTTGAAGAAATGACTGAGAATTTCCCCAAATTAATGTTAGACCCCAAACAGATCCAAGAAGCTCAGAGCACACGGAGCGGGATGAATGCCTCCCCCACCCCCACCAAAAGACAAAAACAAAAAAACTATACCTAGGCTCATAATTTTCAAACTACAGAGAGGCAGAAATAAAGAAAAAAAGTGAAAGAAGCTAGAGGAAGGAAACACTTCACCTACAGAGGAGCAAAGATAAGAATTACATCTGACTTCTCAGAAGCCAGGGAAGCAAGAGGAAAGTGGACTGAAGTATCTACAGTGATGAGGAAAAGAAAACACCCACCTGGAATCCCGTACCCTGTGAGATTATCCTTCAAAAGTGAAGGAGAAATAAAGACTTCCTCAGACAAACAGAAATTGAGGGGAATTGTTAGCAGCTGAGCTGTCTTGCCAGAAATGTTAAAGGATGTTCTTTATAGGGAATGAAAATGATGTAGGTCAGAAGCCTGAATCCTCATAAACAAAGAGCATAAGAGAAAGAAGTGAAAGTACAGAAAGAAAGTTCTCATCTTAATTGATATTACAGGTAATAGCTTGTTTAAAATAATAGTAACGATGCATTTATGTATAAATGAGATTAATGACACCAGTCAAATAAGGGATGGGAGGGAGGGATTAGGATTATTTTGTTATTATAAGGCACTCATACTACCCATGGAGCAGGATGGCGTTACCTGAAAGTAGACTTGGATTAGTTGTAAATGGTATATTACAAACTCTAGGGCAAGCTTTTTAAAAAATTATTATTATTTAATTATTTGATTTTTGGATGCATTGGGTCTTCGTTGCTGCGTGCGGGCTTTCTCTAGTTGTGGCGAGCAGGGTCTACTCTTCGTTGTGGTGCACGGGCTTCTCATTGCAGTGGTTTCTCTTGTTGCGGAGCATGGGCTCTAGGCGCGCGGGCTTCAGTAGATGTGGCTCACAGGCTCAACAGTTGTGGCTCGCAGGCTCTAGAGCACAGGCTCAGTAGTTGTGGCGCACGGACTTAGTTCCTCTGCAGCATGTGGGATCTTCCCAGACCAGGGCTCAAACCCATGTCCCCTGCATTGGCAGGTGGATTCTTTACCACTGTGCCACCAGGGAAGTCCTAGGGCAACCATTTTTTAAAGAGTAAAACAAAACAAAAAAGTATAACTGATACGCTAGGCGAGAACTGATGAAAAAAGAAAAAGTGGAATCACAAAATGCTCAGTTAAAACCACAAAAGGCAGAAAAAGAGTGAAAGAGAAAACAAAGAGCAAGGCCAATAAATTAAAAAACAAGACCAAACTCTATATTGTCCATAAGAAATCCACTTTAAATATGAAGACACATGTAGATTAAAAGTAAGTGGATGGGGGAGTTCCCTGGTGGCCTAGTGGTTAGGATTCGGCGCTTTCACTGTGGAGGCCCAGGTTCAGTCCCTGGTTGGGGAACCATCCCGCGTGCTGCCAAAATACAAAAAAAAAAAAAAGGAAATGGATGGAGGAAAGCACACCATGCTAACACTAGTTAGCAGGAGTAGCCATGTTAATTCAGAAAGAGAGGACTTCAGAGTAAGGAAAGTCATTGGGGATAAAGAGGCGTATGACAAACTGATGAAGGGGTCAGGGAGGCGGAACAGTCCTTACTTGTATATGTGCCAGAGCACCATGAGGCAGAAACTGACAGAACTGCAAAGGGGCACAGATGAATCCACTGTCATTGTTGGAGACTCAACACCCCGCTATCAGAAATGGACAGAGCAGGGCCTTCCCTGGTGGCGCAGTGGTTGAGAGTCCGCCTGCCGATGCAGGGGACACGGGTTCGTGCCCTGGTCCGGGAGGATCCCACATGCCGCGGAGCGGCTGGGCCCGTGAGCCATGGCCGCTGAGCCTGCACGTCCAGAGCCTGTGCTCCGCGGTGGGAGGGGCCACAACAGTGAGAGGCCCGCCTACCGCAAAAAAAAAAAAAAAAAAAAGAAATGGACAGAGCCAGCAGGCAGAAAATTGGTAAGGCCATCTTTGAACTCAGTTAACACCATCAATCAACTGGATATAAAGAACATCTATAGCCTATTTCATCTAACAACAATGGGATACATACTCTTCTCAGGCCCACATGGAACATTTATCCAGAGAGTCCACATTCTAGGCCATAAAACACACCTTAACAAATTTTTTAGAATAAAAATCATACAGCGTCTGTTCTCAGGCCACAATGGAATCAAACTAGAAATCAATAACATAACTGAAAATCCCAAAATACTTGGAGATTATGCAACATACTTCTAAATAACACATGGTCAAAGACAAAATCTCGAGAAATTTTTAAGTATTTTGAACTAAATGAAAATGAAAACACCAAATGTATGGGGTACGGTGAAAGCAGTGCTTTGAGGGAAGTTTATAGCAGCGAGTGCATATGTTAGTAAAGAAGAGAGATCTAAAACCAATCATTTAAGCTTCCACATTAGGGAACTACAGAAAGAAGAGCAAATCAAATCCAGAGTAAGCAAAAGAAAAGAAATAATAAGAATTAGAGCAGGAGTCAGTGAAAGTGAAATAGGAAATCAGTGAAACCAAAAGCTTGTTCTTTGAAAAGATCAATAAAATCAGTAAACCTCTAGCCAGGCTAACTAAGAAAGAAAGTGAGGACACAAGTACTAATACCAGAAACTAAAGAGGGGACATCATGCAGATCATAGGGACATTAAAAGGCTAATAAAATTACTCTGAACAACTGTGCTCACAAATTTGATAACCTAGGTGAAATGGACCAATTCCTTGAAAGACACAATTTGCCAAAACTCACAAGAAAAAAATAAGGCAATCTGAATAGGCCTATATATATTAAAGAAATTGAGTCAACAATTAATAATCTTCCAAAACAGAAAGCACCAGGCCCAGATGGACTCACCAGTGAATTCTACCAAACAGTTAAGGATGAAATTATTCCACTCTTTTTCGCAGAATGGAAGCAGAGGAAATACTTCCTAACTCATTCTATGAGGCCAGCATTACCCTAATACCAGATCCAGACAAAGACAATACAAGAAAACTACACACCAAAACCCCTCATGAACGTAGATAAAGAAATCTTCAACAAAATATTAGCAAATCAAATCCAACAATGTTTAAAAAGAATTATACATCACCACCAAATGGGATTTATTCCAGGTATGCAAGTCTGGTTCAGTATTCAAAAATTAATTAATGTGGTCCATCAGATCAACAGGCTAAAGAAGACTCGCATCATCACATCAGTTGAAGCAGAAAAGGCATTTGACAAAACCCAAGACCTATTCATGGTAAAAACTCAGTAAATTAGCAACAGAGAGGAACTTCCTCAACTTGACAGAGGATCTACAGAAAACCTATAGCTAAATCTACTCAATCATGAGAACCTCAAAGCTTTCCCACTAAGATTAGAAACAAGACAAAGATGTTCCCTCTTTCCATTGCTTTTCAACATCCCTGGAGGTCCTATAGCTAATGTAACAAGACAAGAAAAGCAAAGGCATACAGATTGAGGTGGAAGAAATAAAAATTGTTTTTGTTTGCAGCTGAACATCTATGTAGAAAATCTCAAAGAACTGACCAAGAAATGAGCTCATAAGCAGTTATAGCAAGGTTGCAGGATACAGTTACTACATAGGTCAATCACTTTAGTATATCCCAGCAGTGAACAAGTGGAATTTGAAATTAAAAACAATACTGTTTACATTAGCAACCCTAAAAATTAGATTCACACCTAAGTGTGAGTTCACACTTAGGTGTGAATCTAACAAAATATAAGACGTCTACTAGGAAAACTACAAAACTGATAAAAGATCTCAAAGAAGAACTAAATCAATGTAAAGATATTCCACGTTCATGGATAGGAAGACTCAGTATTGTCAAGATATTGGTTCTTCCCAACTCAATCTATAGATTCAACGCAATCCCAATCAAAGTCGTGGCAAGTTATTTTGTAGATATTGACAAACTGATTCTAAAATTTATATCGAGAGGCAAAAGACCCAACATAGCCCTCAGAATACTGGGGGAGAAGAACAAAGTCAGAGGACTGACACTACCGCACTTCAAGACTTACCATAAAGCTTCGGCAATCAAGAGAGTGTGGCTTTGCAACTACCGAAGCCCGTGCACCCAGAGCCCGTGCTCTGCAACGAGAAGCCGCCACGATGAGAAGCCCGCGCACCTAGAGCCCGTGCTCTGCAACGAGAAGCCGCCACGATGAGAAGCCCACGCACGACATCCAAGAGTAGCCCCCGCTCGCTACAACTAGAGAGAAAGCCCACGCGAAACAACGAAGACCCAATGCAGCCAAAAATAAATAAATAAAATAAATAGTTTTTTTTAAAAAAGAGAGTGGTTTTGGCCAAAGCATACATAGGTCAATGGGACAGAACAGAGAGCCCAGAAATAGACCTACATAGATGTGGATCTTTGACAAAGGAGCAAAGGCAATCCAATGGAGCAATGATAGTATTTTCAGCAGATTGTACCGGAACAACTGGATATCAACATACAAAAAAAAAAAAAAATCTAGACACAGACCTGACACCCTTCATGAAAATTAACTCAAAATGGATCACAGACCTAAACAAAATGCAAAAATGTAAAACTCCTAGAAGATAAAATAGAAAATCTGGATGACCTTGGGTATAGAAATGACTTTTTAGGTACCATACCAAAGACAGGATCCATGAAGAAATAATTGATAGGCTGGACTTTATTAAAGTTAAAACTTCGGTGAGGGACAATGTCAGGAGAAATGAGAAGACAAGCCACAGACTGGGGGAAAATCTCTGCAAAAGACACATCTGATAAAGGACTGTTATCCAAAATATACAAAGAACTCTTAAAACGCAACAATAAGAAAACAAACTGATTTTAAAATGGAGCAAAGACCTTGCTAGACACCTTCCCAAAGAAGACACAGAGATGACATATAAGCACTTTAAAAGATGTTTCACATCATGTGTCATCAGGAAAATGCAAATTAACAAGGAGACGCCATCACACAGCTAGGAGGATGGCCAGATTCCCGAGCACGGACAACACGACATGCTGGCGAGCATGTAGAGCGACAGGAGCTCCCGTTCACGGCTGCTGGGCCTGCAGGACGGCGCAGCCGCTTGGGCAGACGGTGTGGTGGTTTCTTACCAAACTAAATACACGCTCACCACATGATCCAAGGATCACGCTCCTCAGCGTTTACCCAAAGCAGCTGAAGACACGTCCACACGAAAATCCTGTATATGGATGTTCACAGCAACTTTATTCCTAATCGCCAAAACTTGGAAGCTGCCAAGATGTCCTTCAAGGTGAATAAACAAACCGTGGCCCATCCAGACAATGGGATATTAGTCAGCAAAAGAATAGAAAGAAAAAAAAAAGAAAAGAAATGAGGCATCAAGCCATGAAGAGACGTGGAAGAACCTTAGATGCACATAGGAAGTGAATGTGAAAGGCCACACAGGGATTCCAACTGTGACATTCTGGAAAAGGCAAAACTATGGAGACAATAGAAGACCAGGGGTTGGGAGGGGAGAGATGACCAGGTAGAGCACAGAGGGTTTTTCGGGCCGTGAAAGTGTTCTGTAGACACTGTAATGGTGGATCTCTGTCAGACCCACAGAGTGGACGACACTGCAAGTGAACCCTGGTGTAAGCAGTGGACGCTGGGTGACGATGATGTGTCGGCATAGCTTCATCAGGTGTGACAGATGTCTCCCCTTGGTGGGGATGTTGATACTGGGGGAGGCTGTGTGTGTGGTGGCGGGGTATATGAGAAGTCTCTTTGGCTTCTGACCAGTTTTGCTGTGAACCTAAAACTGCCTAGGAAAAGAAAGTCTATTTAAAATAACAGTAATAATGAAGGTTTAGCATAAGAAAACACCCACGTGATTCAGAGCTGCCTGAGGGAGACTGGGGTCCTCCCCGCCACTGCAGATGATGCTCTGTGTCTGCGCTGTTGTAAAAGGATGTCCACAACGTAAATTCATAAACACGGAATTGTGGATTTGCGAGCGTGTGTGTGACCCTGGGAGTAGCCTTCCCTGACTTGTGTGTGGACTTGGCCTCCTGCTGCGGGCCAGGCACCCTGTGCTGCGGTTCCAGGCCTGGAGGAGGTTAGGGGCTTAGCTCCTGGGATCGTCCAAAGCAGACTCTTTACAGTGATGTCAGAGCTGCTCGTGGGTTGTTTTTATTTTACTTTATTTATTTTTTTTTTTTGCGGTACGCAGGCCTCTCACTGTTGTGGCCTCTCCCGCTGCGGAGCACAGGCTCTGGACGCGCAGGCTCAGCGGCCATGGCTCCCGGGCCCAGCTGCTCTGCACGTGGGATCTTCCCGGACCGGGGCACGAGCCCGTGTCCCCTGCATCGGCAGGCTGACTCTCAACCACTGCGCCACCAGGGAAGCCCATGGGTTGTTTTTAAGAAGCCATTAGGAGGCGTTCTTCCAGCCCCTTCCCTCTGTGACCATGTCTTGGTGTTGAGTGGAGCCCAGCAGTGACCTCTGTGCTTGACCTCAGACAGGCCGACGGTCGCAAGGTGCTGCGCTCGAGCATCCGCGAGTTCCTGTGCAGCGAGGCCATGTTCCACCTGGGCATCCCCACCACGCGGGCCGGCGCCTGCGTCACGTCTCAGTCCACCGTCGAGCGGGACGTGTTCTACGACGGCAACCCCAGGCCCGAGCAGTGCGCGGTCGTGCTGCGCGTGGCCCCCACGTTCCTCAGGTAACGCCCGTCCTCGTGCTCCTGTGTCGCCCCGGTGGCCGGAGTGCACCTGCCCGGCCAGGGTGCAGGGCCTGGGGCGACCAGAGGAGATCGCCCAGTGCAGGTTCTGGGGCGGTGTGTCCAGAGCTGTGGACCTGGAGTTTATGACCAGGAGCTACATAAGATGCACCCAGAAAACGGCCTCGCTGTGCTGCTGGATGAGCGGCTGTGACGCCTGGCGTGCCCGCTTCCTCTGGCCCCTTTCACTGACTGGAGGCCTCCTGGCTGCTGTCTCCAGCGGGGCCTGTCAGTCCTCGACGTCACCACGCTGTCTGGCGTCGGGTGCTCAGTACTGACCACCTGAACCCAGAGTCGCCAGGAGGTGGCTGTGGCCATCTGGCGGGGTCAGGTGACCCAGGCCGACCCTGTGCGTCAGCTGTCACCAGCTTTCCGTTTGTCCTCCGGGGGTGGAGGTGTCGGGGCAGGCGTTGGCCTCGTCCTGGGAGACCCGGGGCCTCCGGGCACAGCTGCACTAGTGGCCTTTGGACCAGGTCGTCTTTGCTGTGAGCTGATCTGTGTCTCGTAGGGCGTTCAGGCAGCGTTCCTGGCTTCCACCCACGAGCTGCTGGTAGTAACCCCCATCGTGACAACCAAAAATGCCTCCGGACGTTAGCCCGCCCCCTGGGGGCTATAGCTGCCCCACCGCTGAGCCTGCGGGTCACCCCACTACAGGACGCCGGTGACGGGCGCATCCCTCGGTGTGGGAGGCCGGACAGAGAACCCCTCTCGTCCCTGCAGGGCGGCCGTGGCATTCCCGGCCCCGTGCACCCCGGGAAGGGCCCTGTGTCTGCCTGAGTCGCTGGACGGCCAGCTGCCTTTGGTGGTTTGTCCCCCCTGCCCCGCCACGAGGGCTAGCAGCACCCTCCCTCCTTCCTTCCTCGTGAGGGGGAGGCATCACATTTAACCTGTTGTCAACGCGGGTCTTCCCTCCAGGTTCGGATCCTTTGAGATCTTCAAGTCCTCGGACGAGCACACGGGGCGCGCAGGCCCCAGCGTGGGGAGGAACGACATCCGAGTGCAGATGCTTGACTATGTCATCAGCACTTTCTACCCCGAGATCCAGGCCACCCACGCCAGCGACAGCGTGCAGAGACACGCCGCCTTCTTCCGGGAGGTCGGTGGGAGCTGCCCCCCCCGGGGGCAGACGCTGGGTGCCCGGCCCCAGGGGCAACTTCTCAGATACGGCTGAGGGTCGGGGTCCTGGGACAGACCCCAGGTCACTGTTGGAGCAGCATCGAGGGGCCACGTGGGGAGCTTGGGAGGGAGTCAGGGCTGGTGGGTGCTGGGCCTCCCGCGTGGGGCCTGTGTTCACGGTGGCCCCAGACACACACCCTTGGCCTCTCCGTTTCCCCCAGAACTCGTAGGCGTCGCCTCACACGACAGTCACAGTTGTGGGAGGTGGCGCAGCCTCAGCCAGTGAAACAGGCAGCAGGGCGAGGGGTCGGCCTGAGGGCCGGAGGCCACCGTCCTGCACCTGTCACTCCTCGGACCCCACTGCAGCCGCACTGTTGCCTCTCGTCTGTCACGTGGGTGATAGGGGGCGGCAGCGGGGCTGTTTGAGCCCCTCTCCCTGCAGCCCAGGGCGAGGCGGGGCCCTGGGCACAGCATCTGGACCTGGGCAGTTCTCGCCTGAGAATGTGTAACTTCCTCCCTCGTTTCCACGTGGTCATCCTACGGGGCCTGAGTCATGGGAATGTCCAGGTTCCCTGACTTTTCTGGTTTGGATTAAAGCCAAAAAACAGTGAGTACATAAGAGAGAGAGAGGGTGTATGTGAGGAACAGAGCCACTGATGTCAACTCATCCAAAATACTTCTCCCTTCTTAACCGTCCTTGGTGGTTCTGCCCACAGCTGAGCGTCAGCTCACAGGACAGGACACGGTCGCTGGCGCGGGGGGCAGAGGGGAGCACCCAGCGGCTGTCCTGTGCCACTGTTGCAGGTGACGCGGCGCACGGCCCAGCTGGTGGCTGAGTGGCAGTGCGTGGGCTTCTGCCACGGCGTGCTCAACACGGACAACATGAGTATCGTGGGGCTCACCATCGACTATGGGCCCTTCGGCTTCCTGGACAGGTGGGCATCCCGCCGCCTGCCAGGGGGCCCTGGCGGGGAGGCACGTGACAGCGCGGGCATCTCAAGGCGACGGGAAGGACCTGCAGGGCTGTGTGGCTGCTCTTGTTAGTGTTTTGTTCGGTGTTTAATTCTCAGTAAGGCCTGGTCAGCCAGCCGTCCCCAGAGCAGGAGTCCCTGGAGGGTTCTGAGCACAGGAGCACTTTAAACAGCACCCTCTCAGCTCCCGGGTGGAGAGTGGGCTGAAGGGGCGGCCGCGGGGGCCGCGCTGGAGTGCGGCTCCCCTGCTCTAGAGGCTGCGGGGCCCCGTGGGGCAGGCAGTGGAGCGGCAGCCACCCAGGGCCTGCACTGTCCTCGGCAGGTCCTCTCAGGCAGCTCCCGGCTCTCCCCACGTGGCAGGTATGACCCCGACCACGTGTGCAACGCCTCCGACACCGCCGGGCGCTACTCGTACAGCAGGCAGCCCGAGGTGTGCAAGTGGAACCTGCAGAAGCTGGCGGAGGCCCTGGACCCCGCGCTGCCCCTCGAGCTGGCCGAGGCCATCCTGGCAGAGGAGTTCGATGCCGAGTTCCACAGGCACTACTTGCAGAAAATGCGCTGGAAGCTGGGCCTTGTGCGGGCTGAGCGGGAGGAGGACAGCGCCCTGGTGGCCAGGCTCCTGGAGACCATGCACCTGACGGGTGAGTGTGGGTAGGGCGCGTGCACCACGTTGTGGTGAAACAACATGAAACCGACCTTTAACGTCTCGGTGGCTTTAAGCACATTCACCTTGTCTTGCAACCGTCACTGCGTCCACAGAACTTTCTCGTCTTCCCAGACGGACATCTGCACCTGTGAAGCGCCAGCTCCCCGGCCCCTCCCCCCACCCCTGGTAACCTCACGCCTGCTTTCTAAGAACTCGCCTCCTCCAGGGACCTCAGGCAAGGGGATCATGAGGCTCTTCTCCCCGTGTGTCCAGCTCACCCCACGCAGCACGACGTCCTCCATGGTGGTCATCCCTGCTGTACGGACAGTCTGTGCGGGTGGCCTGCCTTTTGCTCGTCCCTGGTCTGTGGGACACTTGGGCTGTTCCACCCTGTGGCCGCCATGCATAATACCGCTGCTGTGAACACAGACGTGCCGTGTCTTTGCGTTCCTGTTTCCCATCCTGTCCAGGGTGCCGCTCCGGCTAGGACGCCTGGTTCTGCGCGGCAGAAGTGGCCGAGCCAGCGTCACTTACCGTTCCTGCTCCTGGGGGAAAAAGCTCTGTCGCACACGAGTGTGATGCGAGCCGTTGGCCTGTGTACACGTGGCTTTTCTCAAGTAGAGGATGTTTCCTTCTGCCCCTCACTGGGTGTTTCCACACTGGGCCTCAGTTGAGGTGATCACCAGGTTTTACTTCCTCATTCACGTCCTGTCTTAGTTCAAACTGCCTCTCACGGTCTGGAAGCTGGGGGTCGAGGATCAGGGTGCCGCCTTCTGGCTGTCCTCACACGGCAGGGTAGGGAGCAGGGGCATGACCCTCGTGACCTACCTCCCAGAGGCCCCCGCTCCAAACACCATCACCCTGCAGAGCTGGGTTTCCATATATGAATCGGGCAGGGGACACACACACGCCTTGCGTCTGGGGATAAGCCCTGCTTGCTCCTTCTGGTGTTCTGCTGAGGTTTCTTTTACATCTGTATTTACAAGGGATACTGGTCTGTGGTTTTCTTTTCTTGTGCTGTCTTTGTTTGGCTTTGGTATCGAGGCAGTGCTGACCTCATGAATGAGTTAGGAAGCGTTCCCTCCTATTTGTCAGAAGAATCTGAGAAGGACTGGTGTTAATTCTTCTTTAAATGTTTGGTAGAATTCACCAGTGAAGCTGTCTGGTCCTAACATTCCCTGTGTTAGGAAGTTTCCAGTCTCCTTACTTGCTATGGGACTATTTAGATTTTCTGTTTCTTCTTGAGTCAGGTTTGGTAATTTATGTGTTTCTGGGAGTTTGTGTCATCTATGTTATCTAAATTATTATAGTGTTTTCTTAGTCTTTTATTTCTGTACAGTCTGCAGTGATGTCCCCACTTTTATTTCCTTTATTACCTGTGTCTTTTTTTCTTTCTTAGCGTAGCTAGAACTTTGTCAGTTTTACTGATCTTTTCAAAGAACCAACTTTGGTTTCAGTGATTTTCTCTTGTTTTTCTCTATTTCATTTATCTCTGTTCTAATCTCATTTCCTTCCTTTATGCTACTAACTTTGGTCTTATTTAGTTCTTTTTCTACTTCTTTAGATGTAAGATTAGATTATTGATTGAGAAGTAACTGGCGTAGGGCATTATATAAGTCTCAGTTGTGCTACATGATTTGCTGTATGTGTATAACGTGAAATGATCACCACACAGTTACAAGTTTATTTTTTTCTGGTGATGAGAGAAAAGCTGCTCTTTCACCGCATTTACAGCCATAAACCTCCCTCTGAGCACTGCTGCTTTTGGTTCATACCTCTGAGTATTTTCTAATTTCCCTCGTGATTTCTTTGTAGACCCAGTAGTTGATTCGTTTTCACATTACTTGTGAATTTTCCAGTCGTCCTTCCATTTGTGACTTCATGCCATCGTGGCTGCAGAAGACACGGGTCTTTTCAGTGTATTAAGACTGGTTTTATGGCCCAACACGTGGTCTGCTGTGGAGAACGTGCATCTGAGAGCTTGGGTGGAGTGTCGTGTCTGTTGTTCACGTTGTTTCCTCGTTGACCTTCTGTCCACGTGTTGGGTGGTGACGTCCCAACTCTTACAGAACTGCTCGAGTCCACCCTTCAGGTTTGTTTGTTTGTTTTTAAATTGGAGTGTAGTTGATTTGAAACGTTTTGTTCCCCTTCAGTTTTGCGAGTCTTTGCTTTGTGTATTGGGGGCTCGTTTGGTGCATGTTTGTAATTGTTACATCTTCTTGCTGAACTGACTCATCAATACATAATGCTCCTCTTCATCAAGTTCTTACATAAAGTCTATTTTTCTGATGTCAGCGTAGCCACCCCAGCTCTCTTTAGGTTACTATCAGTATGCAAATCATGGGATATTTTTTCCATCCTTTTGCTTTTGACTTATGAGTCTACAGCGAGTTATCTTACTGTAGTTGGATCATGTTTTTTTTTTTTTTTTATCCGTTCTGCCAGTCTCTGCTCTTTGAATGGAGACTTTAATCCATTTACTTTTTTTTTTTTTTTTTTTGGTTTGCAGCATCTTTGTTCCCCAACCAGGGATTGCACCCGTGCCCTCAGCAGTGAAGGCACAGAGTCCTAACCGCTGGATCAGGGAATTCCCCAATTCATTTACTTTTAAAGTAATTACTGATAAGGGAGGACTTATGCTGTTTCGCTCTTTGTTTTCTGTCTTACACCATTTTTGTCCTTCATTTTCTCTGTTACTGCTCTCGTGCTTAGGTCATCTTTTGCAGTATACCGTTCTGGTTTCCTTCTCATTTTCCCTTGTGTCTGTTTGTTTTTTGGATGTTTCCTTGGGGGTTTTGGTGACAGTGTTTTAGCAAGTTGCTGAGGCCCTCACAGCGTCTGTCTGTGTCACGTCCTGTGCCGTCTTGACCCTGCAGCTCCTGAAGCAGGCGGTGCTAACTGCCGCGACAGTGACGAGGGCCAAGGCCCGGCCTCGGTGCCTTCACTGTATTTACCCATCTTACAGATGAAGAAACCAGGCTTGGAGGCCTTGAGAGACTGAGTGACTCGTCAGGTTCAGAGTGGGGGCTGAGCTGGGAGGACTGAGGGGAGGGCTCAGGAGTCCCCAGCCTGACGCTGAGCCGGGCACCACACACGTGTTGGATGAACACGTACGGTCCTCTGGTGATGGGACGGTGCCCTGAGCAGCTGCGTGTTCCAGGTGCTGACTTCACAAACTCCTTCTACCTGCTGAGCTCCTTCCCAGCCGGGCCGGAGTCTCCGGACCTGGACGAGTTCCTGGCCGCGCTGACTGCACAGTGTGCCTCTCTGGAGGAGCTGAGGCTCGCTTTCCGACCCCAGATGGATCCCCGGTGGGTACTGGGGTCTTGCTTCCCTAGCATTTGTTTCTGGAAAGGGAGGAACATTTAGAACGAAGCCTTCGGGAGGACGCTGGAGACGGAGTGCCCAGGCGGCCGCTCCACTCCCAGGAGCGGGATGGTCAGACCCTGGCTTTGTGGCACTGAGGCCCTCTGGTCAGAGGAAAGGATGGAGATGCTGACACAGGAATGGGGAGGCCAGGCAGCACAGGCTGGGGCACGGTGGTCTCTGCTCTGGGGAGGCTCCCCAGGAAGAGCCTGGGTGTGGGCCTGCAGACTCCAGCCAGACCAGGCTTTCTGCGCCATCGTGTCACGTCCTGAGGGTGCAGCTCAAAACCCATCACCAACGTGTCCCGTCCCATGGCAAACAGGCATCTAGTGCAGCAGTGCGGGGAGGGGCTGAAGCTGGCAGGACCTGCTGAGCATGGAGCCAGGGGAACTGGGGAAGGGGGTGTCAGGGGCTGCCCTGCCCCCAGAGGTGGAGAAGCGTCCAGCCCTGTGATCACCGTGGGAGGAGCTGGCAGCAGTGAACCTCTCCCAGAGGGACTGGGTCCTGGGTTGGATGTCAGTGGGTGGGTGGCTGCCGGCAGGGAGCCGGGGCCGGCCCGGGTCAGCCTGCGGCGTCCGTGTGCCCCGTCACATGCGGGGGCTGCGGTAGAACAAGGGCGGACGGCTGGTAGCGGTCCCACGTCTGCTGCATCCGTCGGACCCAGGCTCACCCCTGGTGGGGCTGGGGCCAGGGCAGCGGCGGGGACGACGTGGCCTGGGGCCCCTCACGCGCCCGCTCCACGCAGGCAGCTGTCCATGATGCTCATGCTGGCGCAGTCGAACCCGCAGCTTCTGGCGCTCATCGGCACGCGGGCGAGCCTGGCGCGGGAGCTGGAGCGCGTGGAGCGGCAGTCGCGGCTGGAGCAGCTGAGCCCGGCCGAGCTGCACAGCAAGAACAGGAGCCACTGGGCCGAGTGGCTCCTGGAGTACAGGTGGGCCCCCGCCCCCCACACCCCGCCCCCAGTGGGGACCCCAGGGCCGCGGGGCGGGGCTGCTCTGCTGACGCTCGGCTCGGGTGTGACTCCAGAGCCCGGCTGGAGAAGGATCAGGAGGCCGCCGGCGACACCGCGGCCTGGCAGGCCGAGCGCGTGCGCGTCATGCACGCCAACAACCCCAAGTACGTCCTGAGGAACTACATCGCACAGGGCGCCATCCAGGCCGCCGAGAGCGGAGACTTCTCAGAGGCAAGCGGCCCGCCCGGCCCTCCCCTCCTGGTCCCCTCCCGGTGCCGGGGAGGCGGGACCCCAACAAACACTGCACCCCCTGCTCTCCTCCAGGTGCGGCGGGTGCTGAAGCTGCTGGAGACCCCTTACCGTGGGGAGGGGGAGGCCGCCGAGGCCTGCGAGGCCGCCGAGCCCGAGGAGGCCAGTGGGGAGGCCGGCGGGGTGGCCAGCCGGCGGCGCTCGTACAGCTGCAAGCCCCCGCTCTGGGCCGCGGAGCTGTGTGTGACGTGATCGTCGTAACCGCCTTGGAGGCCTCCACACAGGAGCCCCGAGGCCCGAGCCCTCGAGTCCACGAGGCGAGGCGGCGCCCGCCCCACCCGTCTCTCCATGACGGCAGAGATGCCCAGTCAGGACCTGACCCGTCTCTGTCCGATGCCGACTCGGCAGCACCGCCCAGCCCCCAGGCTCTGCTCCCGGCGACAGGCTGCTTGGCGCCAGGACTGCTCAGCTCAGCAGAGGGGACCGCGGACGCACAGCCCCCGCCCACCTCGCCAGCCTGGCGGGGGACGCAGCCCCTAAATAAACTGGCAGCTCCCTCGGTCGCCTCCGCCTCCGTGTGTTCGCTCCGCCCCCGCCCCGGCCCAGGACCCGCCCGGTAGAGAGAGGCGTGAGTGGGGCGGGCAGCACCTTTATTGCAGCGCAGGCACCCCCGCCGGGGCCGCACAGGCCTCAGGCGTCCTGGTAGTAGCTGTTGAAGTTGATGCGCAGCAGGAAGTCCTCCAGGTGGGGCTGGTAGCCGCGGTTCACCAGCTTGCTCACCACTGGGGGGAGGGCGTCAGTGAGCAGCTCGGCCCCGCCCCCACCCCGCCTGGCCCTGCCCGGCCCCAGGGGAGGGTCACCTTTGAAGAGGAAGTGGGAGTAGTACTTGAAAGTGCTGTAGGACTGCTGCAGGAGGGCGAAGTTGGGGTGCTCGGGGCCGCGCCAGGGCTGGGCGATGAGCTGGCTGCGGAACTTGAGCACCAGGCTGAAGGTGCTGTGAATGATGTTCATGACCGGCGCCGCCTTCTCCGTCAGCAGGCCCCTGGGGGGCAGGCGGGGGCTGCGGTGAGCGCGCCCGACGCGGGGGACACGGGGGACGCGGCCCCGGCCCCGCGCCTCACCTGAACACAGCCTTGTGCAGGTACTCGGCGTGGGCGCGCTGGATCTCCTCTAGGTCGCCCACCGAGGCCAGCCTGGCCTGGAACTCGCACCAGGTGACGTGCAGGATCTGGTTGGCGATGTAGCCCTGGATGACCTTCACGAAGTGCTGCATCTCGTGCTTGAACAGCTGCAGCTGGCGGAACTGCACCGAGCCGGCCGCGTGGCTCACCCGCGCTGCGGGGGGGGGGGGGGGGGGGGGGGTTGAGCTACAGCCACGGGCTGAGGGGACACCGGGGCCCCGCCAGGCTCACCTGTGCGCTTGAGGTGGAAGCAGACATCCTTGAGTGTCCACATCATGAGCTTCAGCTGCAACAGGAAGGAGAAAATGCCGCTGTACCGGCTCAAGCAGCCCTCGGTGACCACGATGTTGAGGGGCCAGTCAACCTGCCAGGGAAGCCAACTCAGCACGCCTGCGTCCCGGGACCGCCCCCCGCCCATCTGCACAAGGGGGCCCTGCTCACCTTGTACCTGAGCTCCAGGCAGCTCAGCACGTCCGGGGCATTGGGGGCAAACGTCTCGGGCAGGAACTTGAGGGCGAAGGAGAGGTTGGCGGCGTGCGGCGTGTCGCCGTGCAGGCTGTACTGCAGGGCCTTGCTCAGCACGGAGTTGAGCACCAGCGGGCTGAGGAGCTCCCCAGGCGTCTGTCCCGCCCCGAGCTGCAGCAGCAGGGCACGGGTGTCCCGAGGCGTCCCGAGGCCTCCAGGCCCCCTCCCGCAGCCCCACCTGTGCCCGCCCCACCCGGGCCTCACCTTCTCGAAGAGCAGGTCGCTGAGGGACTGCGCAAACTCCCCGTCCTCCATCAGCAGGAAGTGCCGCAGCGCCTCGAAGTGTGCCCCGAGGTGCAGCTCCACGAAGAAGTAGTCGACTGCGGCCTTGTTCACCAGGGAGACGCTGGCAGGAGGGGCCAGGCGTCACTGGCCGGCAAGGCGCGGAGGGCCGGGTGGGGAGGGCCGGGCGGGGCAGGTGGGCGGGCACTCACTGGGCAGCCAGCGGGGCCGTGATGGAGTGCTTCATGAGCACGGGCAGCGGCAGCAGCTCACTCAGCTGCACTGCACTCGCATCTGCGTCTGACTGGGCCCCGGGGTCCTCGGGGAGGGCAAAAGCTCGGGGCAGCCCGTGGTGCAGGAGGCGGGCAACGGGAGGCTCTGCTGCAGGGGTGACACGGACCACGGTCCCGCACCAGGGACACGCTGGCCAGGCTCCCTCCCGCCACGGCCAGCCCACTCACACATGGCCTCGTAGCTGTCCGGGTACCGCTCCAGGCAGTACTGCCCCGCCAGGCCTGCCAGGTAGGCCTGCTCCCTGTCCCAGCGCTGGGCCGCCTCCTCGCCAGGGCCTGGGCTGCTCCGGGTGTCTACGCCCTCCTGAGACAACCCAGCCTCAAGGAGCCCGCCTGTTCCCCTCGAATGGGAGAGGACGGACTGGGCGGGGGGCATCCCCCGCGTGCTGCCCAGTCCCAGGGCGGAGCCCTCACTGCCCACGACAGGCCAGGCGGGGGCAGGGGGCCCACCAGCAGCACACGCTGCCCCGACTCCTGGTCCCCAGCCCCTGACCCCGTCTGCCCTGACCTGTGAGCTCGGAGGGCCACCTGGAGAGAGGTCCTGGGAGTCCCCACTCGCCCCCGGGCCTGAGCGGAACGAACGGGGTTGGAGGGGGCGTCAGGGCCCAGCACCTGCCGCTGGACAGCGCCCCACCAAGTCCCCGGGGCAGCCAGCTTCTCACCCGCCCCCCGGGCTCACCGACGCCCCCCGTCACAGGACAGCCCTGGGGGCCCCACTGACCTGGCTCCTCAGGGATACTGTCTTCCAGAGCAGTGGGCGCAGCCTCCGCAGACAGCAAGTCCTGCAGGCCAGTCTCCTCCCCACGGCCAGAGCCGCCTGAGGCCGTCTCTGCAGGCAGCCGTGGCTCGTCTTCCCGGGCAGGGCTCTGGGCTCCCAAGCTGAGGCCTGACCGGGACCCATGGTCAGGGGGCGCCCAGGGGGGCCCGGGCACGTTGGGCTCAGCTTCCCCTGAGAGCAACCCCAGCATCACACTGGACTGAGACACGTGTCCGTGGACGTTCCACCGTGGCCGGGAGGGGGCCACATCCCACACGTTCTCCCCCACCCTGATGCTGGCATCAGACACGTGTCCGTGGACGTTCCACCGTGGCCGGGAGGGGGCCACATCCCACACGTTCTCCCCCACCCTGATGTTGGCATCAGACACGTGTCCGTGGACGTTCCACCGTGGCCGGGCGGGAGCCATTCCAGAAGCATAACCCTCTGTGGGAACACCAGGCTCTGCCACTTGCCCACAGAGCTGCCCCGGGTCCTGGCTGCTCTCCTCCTGGCAGGAGGGGTGCTGGGGGGGGTGCGCGTAAGGCAGAGCCACCCGCCCATCTGGGACACACGTGTCCAGCTGCACGTGAGTGTCCTCCCGCAGCCGCTGCCCCTCACTGCCCAAGCTGCCTCCTGCAGTCTGCAGGGCCCCTGGGGAAGCTGGGGCGGCCACAGACGGCCTCAGGATGGTTCTGAAATCGTACTCCTGCGGCCCGGAGGGCCCTGTGTCCGCTGCTGCGGACGGAGCCAGGGGAGGCAGGTCCGAGCCAATGGTCTGCAGCGCCTCGTCCAGGACGGGGGCCGCGCTGGTGAGCACAGGCTGCTCAGCCCCCTGGGCCGTGGGCAGGAAGTCTCGGATGCTGAGGCCCACAGAGAACGGTCCCGGCCCCTCCGCCTGCTCTGACAGCGGGCCTGCTCCTGGCCCTGAGCCGCAGGCCCCAGCTGCTGGAGGCTCGAGGGGCTGCGGCGTCAGCACGCTCTGCCTGTCGGGGCTGTCCCGGGCAGCCTCGTGCCGCCCCTCATGCCCAGGATCACAGCTGCCGCCTCCGTCGGGGTGCTCAGGGCCCAGAAAGGAAGCCTGAAACACAAGTGCGCGTTGGTCCCTCCCATTATCCGGCTCTGTCCCCCAAGTTCGGTTCTGCACCCAGCACCAAAACCCATGACAGGGGGGCAGTGGGGACACAGGCCAGGCACGGGGCAGCCAGCTCGGAGCCCCACGCTATGTGCCCTGGGTCCTGCCCCGGCCCCTCGCCCGGGAGCGGGCACTCACCTGGAAGCGGGCACCCGGGAGGATGGCCAGCGGCTCCAGGGGCTTCCCCTCCGCCATGTCTTCCAGCAGCTCCTGAAATTCAACCAGCAGGATGTGCGGCGGCAGCCGTGGGGGTGGAAGTCACAGCCCCACCGCCCGCAACTGTCGGGCACCGCGATGCGGCGGGGCTCACGCGGCACTTGGCTCGCAGCCCGGCTGGCGCCCAGCACCACCTGTGTCGTCTGAGGGCAGCACGGCCTCTCCGGGTCACGACCCCTCTGAACACGCGATGAGAGCCTTACTCGTGCTCCTCCAGCGGGCACACAGGAAGGTCTGCGTGCGACCTCAGGGCTTCTGAGTCCCCGGGGGGCCGGGGAAGAGCTCCCCTGTGAACAGCAGCGCTACCTGAACGCGTTTCTGATCTTCTAAGAGAAAACGAAGCCGAGCGCCGGCCAATCTGTGCCTCTGGACCTTCCACAGCGCCTTCTGCTCCCGACGAGCTGCCTCTGCAGACAACTTGCTGTAATGATCCACCAGGGCCTGCCTGTAGCCACCAAGAGAGGACTGGTCACCATGGTCACCCCACTGTCCAGCCAGTGCCCCGTGGGCAGGAGGCTCTCCGTGGCAGAGACCCCTGATGGGCAGTCCACATGCCCAGCACCTTCCCCGGGCAGGTAGCTGCTCCCGCAACACCTGCAGGGGCCTCGCTGGGCAGGTCTTTCTGGCCCCCAGACTAGGAGCCCCCAGCGGGCAGGCCCAGTGAATTCACTCCGCAGAGTGAACACCAGATGAGCCCCTACACAGCCTGAAGCAGAGGGACTGGCGAGGGGCCGGGGGCTGCCCAGGGCCTCTAGGAGGTGAGGCCTCACTTCGTCAGCTGCGTAAAAGGCAACTTCCCGTTCTGCTGGCGCAAACCCCAGAGAACTGATTATCAATGCAAAAGGGTACACAGGGTGCAGTGTAAACATTTTATTTGCTTCATTCAAAGCTGGCCTGGCGTGTTAACACCCAACGATTTTGATCCTCTCGCCATCAGGAACTGGTTTCAAACCTGGACCGGCCATTTTTAATTCGGTTGTCACAGGCCAGGGACACAGCCTCTACACCTAGTTTCCTCCTCGTGTGAACAGGTGAATAATGTCTACTCACACACACACACGTGTGTACACACAAGACAGCACGGATGCACGGGCACAGGCATACACGCACTCATCACTTGGCTGGCTCAGTCACAGCTCCATAAACCGCCCCCAAGGTCAGGACAACTGAGACCCCGAGACGGTGAGCAGGAAGGGACAGCCCCTCCCACAAAGGGCCCCCCTTCGAGATGCCAGCTCTGCTGCCAGCTTATGGGAAATGCAGGGGAGGGCGGGACAAGCTGATGGCACAGCAAGAGACAGACTCGCAGATACTGTGCTGGAGAAATTCCTGTTCTCTGTCAAACTGCTAACAGGTTTAAGAAAAAATTAGAAAAACAGGAGCTGTTTAACTTAAAAGAAACAAAGAGACAGAGAGGCGACAGGAACACAGTGTGTGCCCCAACCCTGAACCCGAGTCCACACAAACCGACCGCAAGGAGACCTTCTGAGCTCAGACCACTACTCTTCCGGCCTGATCATACACCTGCAAGGTGTCAAAATAAAAGGTAAAGGCCCATCAAAGATCAAACGAGCCACGGTGTCCCCACGGTGTCCCCACGGTGCCCTCGTCCCAGGGAGGCCGACCCGGAGTGGCCACTACGCCCGCGGCCACCTACCTGGCCTTCCTCTCCAGCTGCTCCTCCAGGGCCTTCAGCCTCCTCTGCCGGTCCCGGAGCTCACGGGCGTAGCTGAAGTCATCATCCAGCTCCTCCTGCCTGGCCGCCCGGCGGCGCTGCACAACACCCCCGGCGGCCCCGCTGGTGAAGCCGCCGCCCCGAGCCTGTGCCACCCCCGGGCCAACCCCACCCACCTCCTGGTCCTTCACAAACTGCTCCTTCAGCCTCTGAAACTGCTCTCGCTTCTGGGCATCCAAGGCCATCCGCTCAGACAGCTGCCGATCTGCGACAAGACAGTAAGGGGCATGTTATGAGGAGCCCCAGCAG
The DNA here is from genome assembly GCF_011762595.2 of Tursiops truncatus. Taxonomy (NCBI): domain Eukaryota; kingdom Metazoa; phylum Chordata; class Mammalia; order Artiodactyla; family Delphinidae; genus Tursiops; species Tursiops truncatus. Next base: position 496,181 of record NC_047044.1, on the reverse strand, counting down.
GCAGCCCCCCGACGCAGAGGGGGACCCGAGCCACACGCACCGCTGAGCGCGCTCAGGACCCTGGACGCCGCTTCCCGGGCCTGGACGATTAATTCTTGTTTTGCAATTTCCATTCGTAATTCCTGAAAAAGACCACCAGTGATTGACGCATCTAATCCTCCCTCCCATGCCCCTGGGATGGCCTGGGAGAGGGGTCCGCTCAGACCCTGGGTGGGCTCTGGGGGCACGGTGCCCACCCCACACAGTGGTGAGGGCTGGTTCCCAGGCAATCGATACACTCTCCCAGAGCAATCTGGAGCCAAGACCCCAGGCCTGTATGCCCACCCTGAAGGGGACGGGCTTCCCTGCAGGGACGGAGGGCCAGGCCAGGCCGCCCCAGCAGGGTGTACAGCCTCCTCTGCACCTCCAACGCTCACCCCCGCCACTTGCTCTCTGGGGTCTGCCCAGCCCCCATCTCCCTGCTGCCCACCAGGTGCCGGGCCAGGAAGGACTTTCCATCAAACCCCTCCCCAGGCCACAGGAGGCGCAAAGCTTGGGCCCCAGTACACCTGCCCCTCCTGAGCAGGAGGGGAGCCCACTGTCCAGCCCACGCTGGGAGGAGGGGGAGAGAGAGGCGCAAGGAACCCTGGGAGGAGGGGGAGAGGCGCAAGGAACCCTGGGAGGAGAGGGAGGCGCAAGAAAAGGCCCGTGGCCCAAGGCGCCCCTCCCTCACCTTCTCCTCCTTGCTGATGGAGCTGTGGCGCGCCACCCTCTCCATCCGGCCCACGTAGATGGCACAGTCCTTCTCGATGTCCTTCAGCTCCTCGAGGGAGAATATCACCGAGACGCGAGGGACCGGGACATCGGAGCAGCAGAGGTAATGCTGCCGAGGAGGGAGGACCTGCCGTGAGCCCGGAGGCACTCAGACCCACACCCCTCTCGGCCTCCCTGTTTCTGGCGACCCACACGGACAGCCTGCTTCCTCGGACACCCTGCACTCCTCGCTGGCATCCTCCACGGCTCCAGGACATCACAGGCTGGGCGGGTTTCCGCCCAGGCCAAGGCTGCCCTGTGGCAGAAGCCGGGTCTGCCTCCCACAAATAACACTTCAGAAGAAGCTGCCCAGAGCCGGACACGCCCACACGCACTTCCTAAGGTCAGCTCAGACAGGACTGCCCCAGCCGCCACGCCCTCCCCCCAGGGCCGAGCCCACCATGTCGTCCAACCTCTGGGCTGCTCCTGGGGCCTCACCAGTATGAGTCTCCTCCCCTGCATGGGCCGCTCCCACCCAGCCCTGAGCCTGTCCTGGCCGCTCCAGTCTGATCTCAGCCCTGCACTCGGCCGGCTGCTGCCCCCTGATCCAGCCTGCACTCGGCGGTTCCACTGCCAGGAACCCCCAGGTCCACACGCCTGGCCAGCCTGCTCGGACATCAGACAGCACCTCCAGGCAGAGGCTGCCGGTCCACACCCCACCACTGCCACCCGGCCATCTTCCGCAGAGCCTCAGCCGCACGGAGCGCGGCCAAGCCCTGTGAGCGCTGCACAAGACCCCCTGGGTCCACCTGCCTGGCGACGCAGCCCATCCCTGCCCTGCCGGGGCGGTTTCCAATGCAGAGGAGGGCAGGGAGGAGCCCGCTGCCCCCCGGCCTCTGAAACGCCCTCGGCTCTCCTCCCGTCTGAACGAGCGCCCAGAAACTCAACCGAAGTTGAGCTCGTGAAACTCTCAAGGGAAACTGAGGGAGAGGTCACCACGACCCCTGCTCCAACACAGCTGACCCAGAGCTAAGGACAGATCACCAGGCCGCAGGGGGCCGGGGGCTGGCACACGGCGAGCAGGAAGCACCCTGCGGGGGGCACGTGCCAGCCGCCCTCACCCGGGGGCAGCAGAGCTTCAGCAGGTTGATGGTCTTCCCGCAGACATACACGTCGTGGGCGACATGCCTCAGGAACACGGGGACGCAGTCCTCCACCTCTTTGGAAATAAGCACGTAGCCGTGGGTCCAGTAAAACTTATCTACGTGCGGGACGAGACAGCCGGGTCTGAGTCCAACCACGGCCCCGACCCGCCGAGGGTGTGGGGTCCCGGCCGCAGCCGGCCGCCACCTACCTCTGAAGCCCAAGTACTCGTGGTTGACCTGGATCATGAACTCGCCGTAAACGTCTCTGAAGACCCCACTGTACACCCAGTCGTGGATGAACCTGCCAGGGTGGGTGGGCCAGTGGTGAGGTGGGTGGCACCCACGGGGGTAGACAGCTGCGCCCCGGTGCCCACAGTCCGAACCCCCCATCGTGCCCTCCCCGTGCCACCCCCATCTCTGATCCCTGCGCTGAGCAGGCGCCCCGACGCGAGGACGAGCTCGAACGTGTTAGGGCTGAGCGGGGCCCCGACCCCATGCCGGCCCCCACCGCGTGTAGGGCTCGCAGCTGGTCTTCAGCAGAGACAGCAGGACCGGGTAGTGCTCGTTGCTGCAGTTATCCAGGGCCTCCTGGTAGAGGTAGGAGAGCAGCTTCACCCCCTGGAGGCGGCAAGAGGAGGGCTCAGCGCACACGGCACAGACAGCAGGCGGGGAGCCCTGCCCGTCCCGTGGGGCTGGCCAGGCCCACACCCGGCAGGAACCCAGACTCACAGTGGGGAACGCAGCCCCGGGCGCTCTGCCCCCAGCACCCAGGAGTCCAGTGCCGACACCGCAGAGCTCAGCCAGGTACCTGGACACACAGGCCGGTGAGACCAGGTGAGCAGAACACGTCCCAGGCCCTACTCTGCCTGTCCAGATGGTCTGGCTTTAAAACCACCTGCACCTCAAGGACCTCAGGTGTGAGCCTCCTACCGGGCCCCTCCCAGGGCACCCCACGCAACGCCACCTCCTCCCCAGGTCTGGCCAAGACTGAATTCCCCTGAGTCCACAACCCTTCCCCAAACCTGCCACTATCCGGCCTCCCCCAGGCTGCCACCTCCTCTGCCCTGGATGGCTGCCAAGTCCCCCCGGGCCCCTCGCCCCCAACACCCCGCTTCAGGCCGTGCTCCACACGTCAGTACAGCGCGACAGCACCCTCCAGATGCCCCCAGGCTCCCATCTCCAGCCCCAGGACCTCCACACTCCTGCCCCTCTGCCTGCAAGCACTCCTCTCCCACTGAGCCCCTCAGCCCGCCCCAGCCCCCCACTTTGCCTTCTCCAGGTGGCACCTGCCAGCGGCCCTTGGCCTGGCATTTACTAACTGGCTCCTGGGTGCCAGGGGCCGGGTCTGTCTGTAGGCACCCTGTGTGCCTGTCAGGCAGGAGCCCCCGATCCTGGGCAGGGCCTGCATGGTGGGCTGCCAACAGACAGCGCCCAGCACCTCGTGAACTCAGCTGGGTCAAGGGGCTGTCCAGACGCCTACCAGGAGGGCTGTTTTCATGGCCGCCCACCACCCAGCAAGCCCCACACCTGCCCCTGTCCAGCTACCAGGCTGCCGTGCTGAGGCTCACCTGAGCTGCCGGCCCAGTTTCTTGAAGAGAAAGGCAATGGTGAGGAGGCTCAGGGTGGGCGGGGTGGAGAGCACACAGGCCCGGTAGTACTGCAGGTACCTCCTCAGGCCGCTGGTGAAGGCCTGCGGGGCAGGGGGCAGGGGGCAGGGGGCAGGGGGCTGGGCGGAGGACGGCTAGGCACTTGGGGGACTGCCGCCAAGCTCAGAGCCAGAGGACAAGCCGGCGCAGGCAAAAGGCAGGGCTTCCACCCCCAACCCTGGGGCTCCGTGTTCCAAGGAACGGGCATCTGTGGGTCACGTGCGGACACCGAGCCTGGCCGGAGCCCGAGGCCACTGCAAATCCTGTCCCCGCAGCCAGGGCCAGCTGCACCGGGAAACCGGACCCTGCGGATCCCAAGCAGCTGGGCTCTGTGCACAGACGCCAGCCCTCAGAGGGTCTCTGGCTGCTCAGATCACTGGGGTCTCGAGGCCACACGTGTCCTGGGCAGCCACAGCAGTATGGCCCCAGCTCAGCTCATGCCGTTCCAGGAGGTCTGCGTGGAACACTCCAGAACAAACGTCAGGCACCCCCCAGCAAGGAGACAGCTGTCCCGCCCTCACACCCCAGAGAGCCAACACATCAGTCCTGTCTTGGTTTCCTTCTGCCCTCCTAGCCCCACTGTGACCCATCCTAGAACCTGAGCCTCGTCACGTCACCCCAGCAGCCCCGCTGCGTTGCCCGCACCCTTCTCTCAGTCTGGATGCCCCTCCCACGCAGCTGCCCCCGCTGCCCTGGGGGCTGTTGCCAGCGAATGGGCCAAAGACAAGGCTTTCAAGAGGACCTGGTTCAGCCCCACGCCAGGGACCCAGTGGGGAACAGGCAGCATGGGCCCAACCCACACCGCCTGGCCTGCCCCCGGGGCCCCCAGCACTGGCCACACCTGCCTCGCACTCTCTCGTGGCCCCAACATGTCTGCCCCAGGTTTCCAGTGAAGTGACGGGCCAGGTAAGACGTAATCGCCGGCCACCCCATTCCTGAAGGGCAACTGACGGATTTGGGACATCACCGAGGAGAACACCGTTTGTACTCAGAGGCCCTGGTGCAGGACCTGTGGACAGCTCTCAGGCACACCTGCAGCAGCATGAGGCGGGGCCGTACCTGGAACACGAGGCCCTCGCTGCACGAGGAGTCCAGCACAGGCTGCAGAGAGAAGTGGCTCAGGCGCGCGTAGTGGGTCCCGCACTCAGCCACCTCCGAGAGGAGGCTGCTGATGCTCTCGGGGGATGCTCCTGAGACGTGGACACCCTGCTTCACCGTGAAGGCCTGCGCTGGCTGGACAGGACGAAGGCGGGGGTCACTGGGGCCGGGCATCCAGAGCCAGTGTGGTGCTGCATCCCATTCCACCCGTTCACCCAACCACAGCACTGCCCACAGCACCCCCAAGACCAGGGGCCCCGACCCAGATACACACACAGGAAAGGGCGCAGGAGGCAGAAGGCCTTCCAGGCTACCTGAGGGGTGCACACAGACACCTGCTTGGGGCTGGGGCTGTGAGAAAGTGCTTGCCGTTAGATCAGGCACCTGTCCTGAGGAAATAATGGAAAAGGCACACAGACACCTGCCATGGCGTGTTCCCCACAATGTGGTTTACAACCGCAGAGCACGGAAACAACCTAAGAGAGGGCTGACTGCAACCACGCTTGTGGGATGCAGTGAAAGCTGTGTGAACAGGAAAACGTACAGCTGCAGGTACCTGCGCTGAAAAGAAGGTCTCAAATAAATACCCACACTGTACACCTTAATGAAGTAGAAAAAGAGCAAATGAAACCCAAAGCTAACAGAAGAAGAGAAACAATAAAATAGGGAATAGAGGGGCTTCCCTGGTGGCGCAGTGGTTAAGCATCAGCCTGCCAGTGCAGGGGACACGATTTGAGCTCTGGTCCGGGAATATCCCACATGCTGTGGAGCTACTGAGCCTGCGCACCACAAATACCGTGCTCCGCAACGAGATAGGCCACCGCTATAAGAAGCCCACGCACCACAACGAAGAGTAGCCCCCGACTGCCACAACTAGAGGAAGCCTGCGCACAGCAACGAAGACCCAACACAGCCTTAAATTAATTCATTCATTAATTAATTGGAAAAAAATAGGCTGGGACCAGCACAACACCTCCCAACAAGATAATAAATGTTAACGTCATGTGAATTTTACAATTTAAAGAAAATAAAATCAACAAAAACCCCAAAATGAAAAGTCCAACACCATATGGCTTCACTGGTAAATCCTACCAAACAATTAAAGAACTACCACCAGTTATTCTTAAACTCTTCCAAAAATTAAAGAGGAGGGAACACTTCCTAATTCTAAGAGGCCAGTATTGCCCTGATGCCAAAGCAAGATAAAGACATTACAAGGAAAAGACTACAGGCCAACATCCCTTATGAACACAGATGCAAAAATCCTTGATAATATATTAACAAACTGAATCTATCAGCATGTTAAAGGATTATACACCATGACCACGTGGGTTTTATCTCGGCAATGCAAGGGCAGTTCAACATACAAAAATCAATGTAGGGACTTCCCTGGTGGCGCAGTGGTTAAGAATCCCCCTGCCGATGCAGGGGACACGGGTTCGAGCCCTGGTCCGGGAAGATCCCACATGCCACAGAGCAACTAAGCCCGTGTGCCGTAACTACTGAGCCTGCACTCTAGAGCCCGCATGCCACAACTACTGAAGCCCGCACGCCTAGAGCCCATGCTCCGCAGCAAGAGAAGCCACTGCAATGAGAAGCACGCACACCGCAATGAAGAGTAGCCCCCGGCTTTCCACAGCTAGAGAAAGCCCACACGCAGCAATGAAGACCCGAGGTAGCCAAAAATAAATAAATGAATAAATTTATTTTTAAAAAATCAATGTAATACACATTAATAGAACGAAGGAAAAAATTAGATATGATCATCTCAGCAGATGCAAAAAAACCAACTGACAAAACTCAATACTCTTTCATGATAAAAACACTCAATAAACTAGGAAAAGAATGGAACTTTCTCAACAGGATAAAGGCCACGTGTGAAAAACCCACAGCTTACGTGACACTCAGTGGTGAGAGACTGAAAGCTTTCCCCCGAGGATAAGGAACAAGGCAAGGATGGCTGTTTTCACCACTTCTGTTCAACATAATACTGGAAGTCCCAGCCAGAGCAATTAGGCAAGAAGAAGCAATTTTAACATCCAAATTGGAAAGGAAGAAGAAAATTATCTGTCTGCAGATAACATGATCTTATATACAGAGAACACTAAAGAATCTACAAAACACCTGTTAGAGCTAATAAAGGAATTCAGCAAAGTTCCAGGATATGAAATCAACAAACAAAAATCAGTTGTATTTCTATACACTTGCAACGAACAAGCCAAATAAAGGAAACTAAGAAAACAATTCCAGTTACTAGTGTAACATAAGAATAAAATCCTTAAGAGAGAAACTTAACTGAGAAGGCAAAAGACTTGTTACAGAGAAAACTAGAAAACATCGCTGAAAGAAATTAAAGACCTAAATAAACGCGAAGACACCCAACGTTCACGGACTGGAATGTCTAGTAATGTTAGGATAATAATACACCCAGGGAATTCCCTGGCTGTCCAGTGGTTAAGACTCAGCACTTCCACTGCAGGGGGCACAGGTTCAATCCCTGGTCAGGGAACTAAGATCCCACATGCTGTGTGGTGTGGCCAAAAATAATAATAATAATACACCCAAATCGATCTGTGGATTCAATGCAATGCCTATCAATATCCCAATGGTGTTTTTAGCAGAAATAGGAAAAACCATCCTAAAATTCATAATGGTATTGCAAGGGGCCCTGAATAACCACAGCGATCTTAAAAAAAAGTTGTAAAACTCACACCTCCCAAGGTCAAAACTTCCTACAAAGTTACAGTAATCAAAACAGTGTAGAACTTGGGGAGTTCCCTGCTGCCCTAGTGGTTAGGACTCGGCGCTCTCACTGCCGTGGGCCGGGTTCAATCCTTGGTTTGAACTGAGATCCCGCAAGCTGCGCAGCACGGCACCCCAAAAAAACAGAACACTGTAGTACTGACATTAGGACAGACATGAAGACCAGTGGAACAGAACAGAGGCCAAAAATAAACACTCACATATACGGTCAATTAATGCATAAGGATACCAAGACCATACAAATGGGGAAAGAACAGTCTTTTCAACAAATGGTGCTCGGTAAACAGACTATCCACATGCAAAAGATTTGAGTTGGACCCTCCCCCTGCACTTGAGTTAATACAAAATTAACTCAAACTTGATCAAATATCTAAACTTAAGAGCTGAAACAATAAACTCTTAGAAGGAAACATAGAGGCCTTGAATTTGGTGATTTCTCAAATATGACACCAAAGGTACAAGCAACAAAAGAAAGAAAAAGAAAACCTGAACTTCATCAGAATTAAAAACTTTTGTACTTCAAAGGATACTATCAAGAGAATGAAAAAACAACCTACAGAATGGGAGAAAATATTTGCAAATCATATATCTGATAAGGGATTACTATCCACAATATATAAAGAACTCCAACTCAACGGCCCAATTCAAAAAAGGGCAAAGGACATGTGAGGACACAGTAAGAAAGCAGCTGTCTGAAAGCCAAGGAGAAAGGCCTCAGGAGAAATTAATCCTGCAAGCACCTTAATATTGTACCTCCGGCATCCAAAACTATGGGAAAATACATTTCCGTTCTCTAAACCCAAAAACAAACAAACAAAAAAAAGGCAAAGGACCAAAATAGACATTTCTTCAAAAAAGACATGCCCATGAGGAATGCTCGGGACTTCCCTGGTGGCACAGTGGTTAAGAATCCACCTGCCAACGCAGGGGACACGGGTTGGAGCCCTGGTCCAGGAAGATCTCACATGCCATGGAGCAAATAAGCCCGTGTGACACAACTACTGAGTCTGTGTGCCACAACTACTGAAGCCCATGCGCCTAGAGCCCATGCTCCACAACAAAAGAAGCCACCGCGGGCTTCCCTGGTGGCGCAGTGGTTGAGAGTCCGCCTGCCGATGCAGGGGACGCGGGTTCGTGTCCCGGTCCGGGAAGATCCCACATGCCGGGGAGCAGCTGGGCCCGTGAGCCATGGCCGCTGAGCCTGCGCGTCTGGAGCCTGTGCTCCACAACGGGAGAGGCCACAGCAGTGAGAGGCCTGCGTACCGCAAAAGAAAAAAAAAAAGAAGCCACCGCAATGAGAAGCCTGTGCATCGCAACAAAGAGTAGCCCTGCTCGCCGCAACTTGAGAAGGCCTGCGCAGAGCAACGAAGACCCAACGCAGCCAAGAATTAATTAATTAAAAACAAAAAGGGAAAAAAATCTTAAAAAAAATAAATGCTCAGCATCATTAGCCATGATGGAAATGCAGATCTAAACTACAATGAGATACCACTTCACACCTGCTGGGGTGGCTACTATTTACCAAAAAAGGGGTGGGGGGATAAGTACTGGTAAGGACGCAGAAAGACGGAAACCCCAGGCCACTGCTGGAGGGAGTGTGAAAGGGTGCAGCCATGGTGGAAGATAATCTGTTGGCTCCTCGGAAAGGTAAACGTACACCGTATGAGCCCTGCAAGTACTGCAATTCCACTCCTAGGAATATACCCAAATGAACTGAAAGCTGGGACTCAACAGATTCTCGCGCACCCATGTTCACACAGCACTATTCACAACGGCCAAAAGGTGAAATCCACGCAAGTGTCCATCAACGTGATGAATGGACAGCAAAGTGCGGTCTGTATGTGCATGGAGTACTTCTCAGCCTTAAAAAGCAGGAAATTCTGACACTGGTTAGAACATGAATGAACCCTGAGAACGTTATGCTGAATGAAATAAGTCAGACACAAAAGGACAAACGCTGTATGATTCCACTCACATGAGGAAAATCACAGAGACAGGAAGTAGAAAGGTGGGTACCGTGGGCTGGGGGAGGGGGAAATGGGGAGTCAGTGTTTAATGAGGACAGAGTTTCAGTTTGGGAAGATGAAAAATTTTGGAAACAGACAGTGGGATGATTACACAGCATTGTGAGCGTAATTAATGCTACTGAACAGGACACCTGATGGTGGGTGAGATGGTAAACGTTAAGTTACGGCTGTGTTACCACAATTTTAAAAGAGTGGAGAGGGCTGCTTCCACTCCACAGAGAAGGGCCATTCACACAACAGAGCACTATGAGGCCACGAACGCCGAGTCGGAGCAGCGTTCCGCGCTGCTGAGAGGGCAGCTCAGCACCAGGACCGCCTGCGGTCGGCCGGAGCGCGTCTGCGCCAAGCCCAGGACGTGCCTCTAGCACACGCCCCACCTGAGAACAGCCCTGGGAGGCACACTGAGGACACAGAGAGACCCGGCACAGGACACAGGACAAGGGAAGCATGTGCAGAGCAACACACACAAAAGGCCCCGCCCCCCGCCCCCGCCCGCACTCCTCGAGGATCCACGGAAACAGGTACATTTCTCTTCTTTCACTGACGGCAAAAAACATCTTACTTTTATTCAGTTTTTAAAAGGATGTTAATGAATTAATACTCTTTAGAACTGAAACGAAAAGACAATCACCAGGCAGGCGGTCAAGTGGGCTTCCCGACCACACGCCACCCTGGACTCTGTGGCCGCTGCCCTCCCCCTCCCACCCAGCGCCCAGGTGTGTCACGTGTGAGCATGTCCTTACCTGGCAGAGGGAAAACGTGGCGGACACGACCCCAATCAGGATGTTGAGCGCGTCCTTCACCAGTTCGCACTCCTTCACCAGGACGGGCTGCGGGGCCTGCAGGAGGCCCCCGCCCAGCACCTGCAGCCCTGCTTGGCAGAGCCGGCAGGACCTGTCGAAGGCGGCCCTTCCGGCCTCGGTGAGGTAGGGCTCCTCTCGGTGGCCAGGCGGGCTGTGGGGGACAGAGGGGGGCAGCGAGTGGACGTGAACAGAAGGCGGGACAAAGCGGTTCAACAGCATAAAACGTCTAAGACCAGGTGTGACTCCCCACGGCCCCCAGCTCTCCAGCAGCGCCCGGCAGGCCGTCAGACGGTGCCGCGCAGACAGGGTCCGGAAGCAGCAGCACACGCCCGCGCCGCCCAGCGCCTCCGGGCACACGGCGGTCCTCCGGCTGCCCACCGGCTCGCCACGGCCTCTACATGGGAAACAACACCCAAGCCTGGAGCAGAACATTAACAACAGCGCACGTGTCCATCGCCAGAGGAGTGGAGAAGGACGCGATCCGTCCACACGAGGGAACTATCATCCAGCCTTAAAAAGAAAGGAAATTCTGACACAACGTGTCAGATGCTACAACATGGAGGAACCCTGAGGGCGTGACGCTGTGATACAAGCCAGTCACAAGACAACAAGTACTGAGTGACCCCACTCCTGTGGGGTCCCTAAAGTAGTCACAACCACAGAGACAGAAAGGAGAAGGGTGGGGGCCAGAGGCTGGGGGAGGGGGAGGGGGAGTGAGTGTGTAATGGGGACCGAGCCTCGGTTTGGAGAATGAAACAGTTCTGGAGACGGATGGTGGTGATGGTCACACCACGTGAATGTCCTTAATGCCACTGAACCGTACACTTAAAAAGGGTTAAGATGGGGCTTCCCTGGTGGCACAGTGGTTGAGAGTCCACCTGCTGATGCAGGGGACGCGGGTTCATGCCCCAGTCCGGGAAGATCCCATATGCCGCAGAGCAGCTGGGCCCGTGAGCCATGGCCGCTGAGCCTGTGCTCCGCAATGGGAGAGGCCACAACGGTGAGAGGCCCGCGTACCTCAAAAAAAAAAAAAAAGCATTAAGATGATAAATTTTATGTTATGTGCACTTTATCACCCTCCCCCCACAAAAGCACAAAGAATGTACAGAGGAAAAAGTCTCCTGAAATTCCAGGAGAAATCAGGCCAGCTGGGTCTCACAGAGGGTGGCTCTGGGCACACATCCACCCCTGAGGTCTTTGCCTATGGGGGTCCTGTAGGAAGTTCAGGAACTACCAGTGTCTGCCCAGCCCGGTCACACTGTTCAAAAGAGGCCAAAAAGACAGTATCACTTCTCTCTTTTTTTTTTTTTTTTTTTTTTTGGTACGCGGGCCTCTCACTGCTGTGGCCTCTCCCGTTGAGGAGCACAGGCTCTGGACGCGCAGGCTCAGCGGCCATGGCTCACGGGCCCAGCCGCTCCGCGGCATATGGGATCCTCCCGGACCGGGACACGAAGCCGTGTTCCCTGCATCAGCAGGTGGACTCTCAACCACTGCGCCACCAGGGAAGGCCAGTATCACTTCTTAAACATTCCTTTGGAAACCACCAACCCTACTGAAAGTATGAAAGAACTGTTCTTTAAAATCCACTGGAAAGAGTAATTTCTCAATAAAAGGAGCCCGAGAAAAATCTCAGAACTTGTCAAAACCAAAAATGCTTTTTAACGAACACTGCACCATAATGCGCTCCTTCCCTCACTCACCAAGTGTCTGAGAGCAGCGGCCAGAGCAGGACAAGCCCAGTCCTCATGGGGCAGGTGCGCGGACACAAGCTACAAGGAGGCGCGACTCACCGCCCATGACACGGGTCCCAGAGGGACCTGAGACACTGGTCAGGAAGGCCCCGGGAGCAAGGCCACACCTGGAGCAGTGTCCCTGGCGGAGGGAGCGGCCTGTGTGAAAGCCCAGAGACAGGAAGAGAAAGGGGCCAGGTGCTCGGGGCTCAGTGTGGGGAGGGCGAGGGCAGGGGCCGGCGGTCCACAGTCCAGATGGGGAGGCCATGAGGCATGGCAGGCAGAGTGGCGGTGCACCTCTGATTTCCATCCCTGGAAAGTGGTACTGGCCGAGTGGAGGATAGCCTGAGTGGGCAGGAAAAGCGTGCAGGACGGTCCTGAGTGCCCCGATCAGCAGGTGGGGCCCAGCCGGGCCACGACACCAGCCCACACTCCCTTGGGGCAGGAAGAGCTCGAGGAAAGGAGGAGACTCGGACCTCCAGGGTCCTTCCGAATGGCCCTCCGGGGGTCCCCCGGGGGATGCACGTGCTGCAAGCACCACCCCTCTGCGCACTCGAGTGCTAGGCTCCTGCCCACCCTTCCAGGGCCAGCTCCCGACCACTGTGGCCACACGACCCTTTCAGTGGCTCAGAGCTGAGGGAGGAGAGTCCATGAAGGAAAACAAACTCACACTTGGACCCACAGAGAACTTGGCCTTTAACATCAATGAAACCACTTCCCCAGAAAGGGCGACAGACACAGAGGACTCCCGGCAGCAGGGAGACCGACGCTGGCTCACAGGGTGAGGCACGGGGGCAGGGGTCCTCTGGGGGTTCTCAAGGAGAGGGCAGAGCTCACAATCCAGGGGCTGCAGGTGGACAGGGCGCCGCAACCGCCCATTCGTCAGAGCTCCTGGCAGGAAACTAGCAGGCGGCTGGGATTCAACTGCAACAAGTTCCCGAGATTCTCCAAATGAACTCGAGTGACAGGCCTCAGGGGTTGGGGCAGCAGGTTACGATGGAGCAGGCAGTGGAAGAGCTTTGGGGGAGTGAGCTCAGGCCGTGCCCAGCCACGAGCTGGCCGGGCGTCTCCTGCGGGAGCGCGGGGCACAGGCTATCGCACTGGCTGCCGTCCTCCTGGAAGGGACACCGCAAGGTACTCCTCACGCTGGAGCTGTGGGGCCAGTTCTGCTTTCGGGGGACACTGAGGGGATTAAGCGCATTCAGAAAAAGGGACGAGGATGTTGACCAGCTGAGCAACCATGTCTCCTGAACAGTGACCTGCAAAACTGAGCCTAGCAAAGTGGGAACTGGTAACTGAAATACCACTAGCGAATATTTACAAAAGAAAGCAGTAGCTGCTTGACGGCCAGTGCTTAGACTCGTGAGGGGTTAGCAAACAGCGGAGCGACTAGATTTGCTCTGTGCACACAAGACAGGGTGAAGACTTAACAGGAAGTCACAGGGCAGAGAAGCCCCTCAAAGACAAGACAACCACCAAAACCGACGGTGCCTGGGGGAATCCATGTGGGGGAAGATGACCACGCCAGGAAAGCGACCCCAGCAGGAGCAGGGCCCACACAGCATCCCCGAGGGCGTGCTCACCCTTGGGAGGCACTCGGCTCCCTGGGAACCCCACCTCGTTCACCCAGTGCTCCCCAAACTGGCATCCCACAAAAATGCCAGCAGATGAGATGCAACAAGAGGATCCCATGACCAAACATTTGGGAAATGTGTCCTCTACCCCCACTCTGGGAGGTTGCGAGACACCAGCACACTACAGACTGAGAGATCCTGTGTGCAGAGGCCGTGGATGGGAAGAGCATCTACCAGGGAAACACTGCGAGGACCGAACTTCTCACCAGAGGACCACCCTCAGTCGTTATAGACGTGAAGAACGTTCCCTCGTCAGCACCCCATGCCCAGCACTGACCACACACCTCCGACTGGGAGCCACCGTGGCCAGGATGTAACTCAGTTGCCAACTGACCACTCGGACTGCGAAGTGCGATCTGCAGAAGTTACTGGTTCAGTGGGAACCTGCGTAGGCCCGAGAGCCCTCTCCGCCTGCACTTCTCTCAACCCCTCGGGCGCAGACAACTTGTACACAGCTTGACTGAAACTTGCAAGTTCCTAAACCCAACTACCTGGGCTCTCTGAGTAAAGGCCAGGTTCACCGGGGGCGGGGGGGGGGGGGGGGGGGGGTGGGCACTGTGCATTTTAAGGCAAAGCTCACGAACCATCCAACTTGCTCCCAGCACCTCCGCTTGCTGGCCTCGTAGGTGAGCACGGCGTCCCACAGGTCAATGTCTGGAGTCATGCCCGGCTCCGACTGGGAATCAGGAGTCAGATTGGATGCTGATTGAAACCCTTCATCTTCCGACTGATCCACACTCGAAGAGACCTAGAGGCCAAGAGAAAAGGACATTTCACCTGAACATGGTGTCTAGATTTCACCTGAGTGGGATGAGAGCTCCAGGGGCACTTCCACACGCTTCCATTTACTCTATGGGAAAGACCCGGCAGAACGTTTCTTCTAGTTTCCTCAAGCACATAAGCAGTACACCATGTTTTCACCCCTAAGGAATCATTTAAGGAATTAAACTAATTCGTTACCAATTCCCAATTTCACACAACACAGGCTTGCTGAGGCTTACGAGCCTCAAAATAACTGACAATGACATTTTTCACAAGATGTCTCCGATCTGGAAATTCCATTTTGGGAAACCCAGCATAAAAAAGTCACATAGACACAGAAAAACTCACGTCCGCCAAGATGTTTGCTACAGCATTACGGCTGAAAACAATCTAAATGCCTCACAGTAAGGGAATAACTGAACGATGACAGAACACCCTTTCAGCAAAGCCGCAAAATGCAAAGGCAAAAGACAATTTACTTAATAACGGAAAAATCCCACCTTACCGGGAAAACAGCATATAACACTGCACGAACAGCAGGAACAAATGTTTTTTTGCCACCTATGGCTACTGAACACTTGAAACGCAGGAAGGAACCGGATTTATTTCATCTTCATGAACTTGAATTTAAACATCAACTCGAAGGCAAACGAAGTGACTGAACAGTAAATACAAGAGGAAAGCGGCACGTGGCCGGGGGCTGCGCGGGAGGGGAGGGGGGTGGGGTGGGAGTCCCCACGGCTCAGCCGCCAGTGCTCCGAACTCCAGCTGTCCTCCTTTTGCCCCGATGGAAGGAAGGTCAAACGAGGCCCTTCCCAAGCCCGGGGAGCCGGAGGCAGGAAGCAAACACTCTACCTTGATGGCCAGTCCGGAGAGGTCTGCGCTGTCCGGCACCTGGGGCAGGTCCAGGCGGACGTCCAGGTCGGCCGTGCGGCTGTGCACCAGGGCTCCAAAGAGCGAGACGCGGGTGTCCCTCTCAAACCTGTCCCCGCAGGGGTCGCCATACGAGAAGAGCCCGACGGCGGGCAGGCCGGTGCCCGGCGCCGCCTCCATCACCTGCAGCGTCTTCCGGACCAGGTCCCGACACAGATACTCCTCTCCGGAGATGAGTGACCGCACGTCCGCCTCCAACCCGCTCAGGTCGGCGCAGTCGTAGCCGCCGTAGGGAACGTCTCTCCCGACGGGCCGGCTGTGCAGGAAGAAGTCCCGCCGGCGCCGCAGCATTCGCGGGGGCCCGCTGCCCGCCAGCCGCACCAGCAGGTCCAGCACGGATCCCAGCTCCGCCAGCGGCCGGCGATGCGCGGCCTCCAGCTCCTCCACCAACTCCTCCAGGCGGTCGGCCTCGGCGCCCAGGCCGCTCACTCGCAAGTCGAAGGACAGCATGAGGATCCTGTTTTTCACCGGGAGTCTCGGGAGGCCGGGCTGCAGCTTGCGGGTCTCATCTTGAAAGAGGCTCGTGAACAGAACGTTGTAGGCCACCCTCTTGAGGCTCTGCTTGGCCTTCTTGCGGCTCCCGCGGCGCTGGCCAGAGTGAGCCTTCGCGGCCGGCAGGAGGGCCTCGCACAGGTCGTCCACCAGCTGGGGGACGCTGGCCATGCCCCCTCCTCACGCCGGGCCCTCGAGCGCGGCCTGACTCGCCTTCTCGGGGCCCCGGAGAGGGGACGGCCGGCAGAGGCACCGCCGAGGACGGAGCGTGGGCCAGACCCGCGCGCCCGCTCGCCTGCCGGATCCCCTCACCCCGGAGACAGCGCGCAGCCCCAGCTCCCGCCACCGCGTCACCGCCGCGCGACCAGCCAGACAGCCGGAGCAAGCGCACCGGAACTGCGTCACCTGGGAGGCGGGCGGCACGCGCGGAGGGGGCGGAACCTGGAGGCCGCCTATCAAGGGCCCTTCCGCCCTGGAGCCTCGTTCCCACCGGTGGGGAAACGGGCCGGAATCAACTGAGTTAACTAAATCGGGCTCAATAAGGGAGACGGAGTCAGACTTTCGCTTAACCGACGTTTACTGATTGGGCGGGGAGGGAGCGAGGGAGGGGCCGTCCGTGCAGAGACGGGTCGCCGGAGGGGGAGTCCGCGCTGGGGCGGGGGGATACAGAGCCCCTGAGCCAGTGTCCTGGGCAGCCCCGTAGCCTAGCCCTCAGGACAGAAGCCTGGCGCAGAGGTGTGCTAGTGAATGGTTAACAACAGGCTCTTGGGGGACTAGTTGGTAGTGTCTTTTCTGGGGTGTAAATACTCCCACCCTGGCCGATTTCAAGCTACCAGGTTACAGCACGCAAGGAGGAGCTAGGAAGAGGTGCACAACTGCTTG
This sequence comes from Tursiops truncatus, assembly GCF_011762595.2. Lineage (NCBI taxonomy): Eukaryota > Metazoa > Chordata > Mammalia > Artiodactyla > Delphinidae > Tursiops > Tursiops truncatus. Next base: position 479,534 of record NC_047044.1, on the reverse strand, counting down.
ACGCGGCTATGAGCTTGTTCAGGGCAGCACCCCACTCCCCAGGACGTGAGCCCGTCTCCCCACAGAGCTCTAAGGCAGCTGTCGCCCAAGGCCCCAAGCATTCAGCCTGAGCCTGGCCCCCCAGCCTCACTGGCCACCTGCAGCATCTTCCACCGTGGCTCCAGCTGCCCTCTCAGCTGCATCAGGGCCTGCACGTCCTCTGGGGAGGCCATGGAGAAGGGACCCAGGCTGGGGGCTGCCTCTCCATGCAACACCCTGGCCAGGACCACCACAAGCTGGGGTGTGGATTCCTGAGTCAGCAGCAGAGGTGGAAGCAGTGAGTTGCTGGTTTCTCCTCACTCCCACCCCACAGCAGGTCCACCCCGCCCAGCTCACCTCATCTACAAGGGCCAAGACTCGGCCCCCCGCTGGGCCCCGAAGCAGCGCAGCCAGGAGTGCAGCTTGGGGGTCCCGCAGGCCATGGGCGGGCCCCAGCGCCACCAGCACCAGGTCAGGCTGGAAGCTGTAGGCCAGGGGCAGCACCAGGGCCAGGACACAGCTCAGAAACCCTCCAGTCGTCTGTGGGAGGGACAGCAGCATAGCCCAACCCCTCATCCAGGGAACACCCCTCCAGCTGGCTCAGGCCACCCCACCTCCCAATCTCAGGTGGGCGGACACACCCACAGTCCCGCCAGGAAGGGCAGGTGAAAGCCAGGGGTCTGGCCCTCATGCCGATGCCAGTGAGCTGCAGCTGCCCTGCCCTGTGACACCACCACTCACCCCTGGCAGTGGCACAGAGACGTGGAACATGGACAGGGCAGCTGCCTCCTTGCCCCCAATGTTCAGCCATAGATTCCTCCTTCCAGGGGAGAGCAAGCATATGGATACATGAGCTTGTGTGTGAGATGCCGCCCACCGTCGAGAGCCCGGACAGAAGAAGAACAGCTCAGGGCAGGGATGCTAAGACTGCTGACCCTCTGTGCTGGAGACCCTCCTGGCATTACTCCCAGGGGCCCTCTGCCAAACTCCAGCTGCGGAACGCCCCGCCCACCTGTCACCCCTGGGGATCCAGGGTGATGTGCCCACCCACATACTTGCAGAACTGGACATACCCGTGACCTGAGAGTCATACCCGTCATCCGTGAGATCTGGGGGCCGATCCAGCTGCCCCACAGCCAGACAAAGCAGCCTGGAGGAAGAGTTGGCTCCTGGGTAAGCTGTACTCACCCCGCCTGGAGCCCATGCCCAGAGCCACTCCCACATGGCCAGCCAGGGCAGGGGGTGCCCATGGGCCCTGCCTCGTAGCCTCAGACCAGCCATGTGAGGCCTACCTCTGGGCTCCGTGGGACAGGCCACACCGAATGGCCACATCCAGGGTGGCAGCTGCAGCACAGGCTGGGGTGACTGCAACGCCACTGCTCACCTGTGAAGTGAATCACAGGTGTAGAGGGTAACTCCCAAACCATGTAAACAAACCCATCTGCCCCTTCTTCTGGCCCATGTCTACGAGGCTGTCACCTGTGCACTCTGAGGTCTAACGACTCCATTTCTGAAACTAAGATGCATAAAACTATGAATCATCCCCTTCACTTCTCTGCCAAAGGACATTTCCTTGAGGGAACTGAGGGGGGGTGTTCCTGAACCCTGCCCCTGGGGGCTGTTTTGGGAAGGGTCCTGGGCACAAGGCAATGCTCATGTCCACATGGTTCTGTACCACCCAGCCCTCCCCTGGACAGGCCACCTGTCGCAGGCACGTCCTGGGCCCTGCCCCTGACTCCATGGCCACCCCCCAGCCCCTCCCCAGTGCCCTTACCTGCCCATCCAGGATCCTGTCCAAAAGGTACAGGACTTTCCCGAGTGCAGTGAGGGCCCTGTCCTGGGCCAGGGCCTCATGTGGCCTGTGGTGGACAAACCAGAAGGACACGAGGACACAGAACGACACACAGACCACAGATGAGTCACACAGACACATGTGCAGACACAGTCCCGGGCTTCCCCCCAGGCCCACCCTGCCCACCTGGCCCAGGCCTGCGTCTCCTCCTGTGGGGCTGACCCCTCCTCACAGAGGACGTCAGAGGGCAGGGCTAGGGCAGCATCTGGCGCAGCCAAGGCAACAGCCGTGCGTACGGGGGGCGTGGGATTGAGGCGCGGCTGGTCCAGGAGGGAGCTCAGGGCAGCCACGTCCTGGGTTGCCGCTGCCTTGAATTCGGGCCTCCCGGTCAGCAGCAGAGACGAGGGCCTCCCCTCTGGGGAGTAGGGGCTGGGACTCAGTACAGGGGCCACACCTAGGGGGTGGTTCAGTGTCACAGCCACTGCACGAGAGCCTGCGGCACCATCCCACCTGCCGACCCAGGCCACGCTGACCTTGCTGCTGGAGGCTCATCCAGTGAGGGGCCTGGGCTACCCGGACACTCTGGATGGACTCCAGGGCGCTGCGAGGAGAAGCAGGATCGGTGAGGCCTGGTCTCCCACCCCTAGCCCTCCCCACCCTCCTCCGTCCTGCCCCCCGCACCTGCCATGCGGCACCATGGGCCCCGACAGGGGCGGGGCAGGGTCGCCCAGCAGCGCTTGCACCATCATGCACACGGACTGTGAGAGTGACTCCAGGTGGTAGCCACCCTGGGATAAGGAGGGGGCAGAGACACGAAGGGCAGGGGTGTCAGGGGCCCAGGCAGGATGCCCTGCCCCACGAGGCAGGACCCCTCCAACCACATCTCAGCCTCCGGTGCATGCACCCTCCCAGCTCGCCACAATCACCTCCAGCACAGCGCAGACCCGGCCACCAGCCAGCACCTGCAGCAGCTGCGTGAGGTGGGCAAAGCACTCTGGCGTGGCCTGCATCTGTCCCTGCAACCAGAACCAGGTGTGATGAAGCCCTGGCCCCAGGACTCCAGAAGCCCTCCCCAGCCCGGCCAGGTCCTCACCTCGGGATCCCCGATGGCTGAGTCAAATCCCGCGGAGACTAGGACCAGCTCAGGGTTGAACTGCAGGCAGGGCCCAGTGGGGAGAGGCAGAAAAGAAGCTGGAGCTGAGGCGGAGGAGAGGCCCCTCCAGAGAGACCCTCCTCACCCCAGGGGCTCTGTTCCACTTTGGGCACCGCATCGCCCCCACCCCCCTGCCACTGAGACCGCTTCCACCCCCCTCACGGTCACCTCAAAGGCCACAGGCAACAGCACGTGCAGGAAGGCGGCCACGTAGTCAGCATTTCCCATCCCGACCTGGGGCCAAGGGGCATCAGTGCTGGCCCTGCCAGGGAGCACGGCGGGGTCCTCACCCCTGGGGCCTGGGCTCTGGGGGTGATCGGGGCACGACGCCCTGGGCTTGCACTCGGGGGAGGGGGGAATGTGGGCCGGGGGAGGGGCTCTGGGTGGGGGGCCCGGGGTGAGGGGCAGGCACCTGGTTCCAGGGCAGGTTGACAGTGAAGCCAAGGCCCGGGCCCTGCCCAACAGCGTCTGCATCTGACTCTCGGAGATAGGGCCAGAAGCGCCCGTGCTCATAGCGGTGCCAGGAGAAATAAAGGACGCTGCGACAGTCAGCCGGGGCCAGAGGACAGGCCCCTCAGCCCCAGGGCTCCTTGCAGAAGCCTAACCGCACCCCACCGAGCACACAGCCACGCCTGCTCCCTCAGACTTTCCCAGGCCGGGCAGTGCTCATCCTGAAAAGTAGGGTCGCAGGGGAGGGTCTTGTCCCCACTCCCAGCTTACCTGGGGTCGTCCTCAAAGATATACTGGATGCCCTGGCCATGGTGGACATCCCAGTCAACGATGAGGATCCTGGGGACAGACAGCTCTGGGGTCACTGAGGACAGGGCCTCCCACCTCCAGGCCAGGAGCCAGGCCCAGGATGGGAAGGAGCTGGGTGGGGTCCCTCAAAGGCCCCCTCCACCCCCTTCCCCGCTGGCCTGGGCCTCACCCTGCAGCCAGACCGGCACAAACCTGTGCAGCCCGTGCTGCCGCTGGGCATGTCTGGCCGCTATGGCCACGTTGTTGAACACGCAGAATCCATTGGCGGCAGCCCTCTGGCTATGGTGCCCAGGAGGCCTGCGGGTGGGAGTGGGGTGCGGGGCGTGTCAGGGTCATCCTGCGTCCTCACAGGGCTACCCACAGGTCGGGGCGGCCAGGGAAGGGGGCAGCTCTCACCTCACCAGGGCGAGCCCGTTGCGCACAGCTCCCGCCAGCACTGCATCCACCAGCTGCAGCGCCGCCCCCACAGCCAGCCGGGCACAGTGGAAGGTACTCTGCCAGGGCAGAGGTGCAGGTAAGCCCCCTGCCCACTACCCCTCACAGGCTCTACCAAGCCCTGTGCCAGGCTGCAGGGCACCAAGCACTGCGCAGAACTGGCCAGGCCAGTCCCGGTGCCCGCAGCAGCAGCCAGAAGGGCACTGGCACACGGGAACATTGCCCGTGTGAACAGGCACGAGTACCCGGATGTGTGACTGGGTGGGTGGGTGGGTGTGTCCCCAGGGCACGCACCGGGTGGAAGTAGACGGCATCGTACTGTCCAGACAGGGTCTGGAGCTCCCCGGTGCCCAAGGCCTGGGTCCCCCGCACCAGGGCCACATACTCCGGGCTGCAAAGGGGTTAGGCAGGCAAGGCAGGGTCACCTGGAGGAGCAGGCGGAGAAGAAACAGGGTCTGGACCCCCAGTGGGACCACCCCCCTCACTGCTCCCTCACCCACCCATCCAACGGTGAAACTGAGGCTTGGGGCGTAGGCTCTGTTTGCCAGGCTCCAGCAGGCTGGGGCAGGCCCAGGTCCTGGACCACGGCTTCAGGGGCAGGGGGCCCACCCCAACTCTGACCTGTGCACCAGGCCCAGTTCCGCCTCCGAGGCCTCCCGGGCTGCCAGCTGCAGACACCTTTGCTCCAGGCCACGCTGCTGCAGGCGTTCCAGGGCTGTGGTCAGGCGCTCCGGGCACTCGATCTCGCACTCGGGGCTGAACGGACAGAGAGCTCAGAGTCCAGAGCCCCTCCTCATCCCCCGCCTCTGCCCCTGCCAGGTCCCACTTACTCGTCCCAGAGCAGCCGGGCAGCTGTCATGTCCTCGTGGTATACAAGTGCGGTCCCCATGGCCTGACCGTGGTCACTCTGGGCCACTCAGGGTGGGCAGGACCCAAACACTACCACTCACAGGCAGGTGAGTGCACTGCCCGCCCCCCTTGCCAGCCCCAGGGAGCAGCCCAACGCCTGGAGCACAGCCGGGGGCGCGGGCGCGGAGCCCGGACAGGAAGGAGGCCCCAGGTCCGGCTGGCGCCAGAGCGGGGCAGGGGTCGATAGGGTGGCTCGCGGGGCTTGGCTTCCGGCTTCCTCCAACTCGGACCTGGCATGGACCCGCCTCCGGCTGCCCCAAACCCCGCCCCGATGCAGCGGGGCGGGCCGAAGACTGGGCCCCTCAGGGCTCTGCCCACGCCGCCCTTCCCTCCAGCCGAGGCTCCACCTCCTACTCTCGCCGGAGCCGGGAGGGGGTGGCCGGCCTCGGCGCCCCTGCGTAAGTCGGAGGGGACTGGTGCGAGGACGGAGGGCCAGTGTGCCCAGGCTCCTGCGGGCCGTCACGGCGGCCCCACCTGCGTGCTATGAGCCGAGCCACGCGGGTCCGTGCCCCCCCTCCCCAAGCCTCCCCCAGGCCCACCCTGACCCCGCAGGCCACGGGTCAGACGCGTCAGTAGCCCATTGCGCCCAGCGCTGACCGAGGCCCCCCAGCAAGGGCTCAGGGAGGAGCTGCGCGGGAAGGATCGCGAGGCCGAGGGTCCTTAGGGGCAAGGCCACAAGGAGAGAGCCTCGACCGGGGACGGTAGTCGTGGCTTAGCCCGGCCTGGGCCGCAGCGCAGCGCTGCCCCCAAGGCTCAAGAAGGGAGTGACAGTATCCGATTTAAGCTCCAGGAAGACCCCTGACCGAAGAGCGGACGAGTCGGAGGGTCAGGGTTATGGCAGAGAAACTCCTGGACAGGAGCGGCGCAGCGTCGGGGTAGGCAGGGCGGAGGCCAACAGAGGGAGTGTGGGGGCGAGGGATGAATGAGAGAACGAATGAGGCCAGTAAAGGAGGAGGAGCGGGCCCAGCCAAGACCAAGATGGCCAAAGAGGGGAGGAAACAGGGAGCCCCCGGCCTCAAACGGAGGGGATTTCTGGGGACTGAGCCGGGGTCGGGGGGGGGACCCCGCGGGTCTTTGGGGACGGAGACATGGGCGGAGTCTGGTCTTGGAGGCGGGGCCCAGGCGGACCCTTTTGAGGCAGTGCTTGGATGGGGGGGCGGTTCCTGGGGGGCTGGGGGTGTCTGGGAAGGCGGGCATCTTCGAGGCGGGGCCGCCGCGGGTTGGGTCCCGGGTCTTGGAGGCGGAGCCCTGGAGGCGGGTCTCTTGGAGGCGGGACGTGAGCAGGGGCCCTGAAGTCTAGGAAGTGGGGTCCTGGGGCGGGCGTGCCCCAGTCCCGTTCTCTGGTCGCCCCGGCTGTTCGGGGGCGATCCCTAAGGTGGGATGGATGCAGAGGGAGGCCTTGACAGGGTCCCGCTGCCCGCGGCAAGCAGCGCCACGTGGATCGCCACCTTTCTGGCCAGGCTACCTGCTGGTGCGGGTAGCCGGCGGCCTGCGGGGCTCTGGGAAGACGTGCCCGCCCCTGAGCCAATCACGGCGGCTGGAAAACAGCGTGCTGATTGGCCGTCCTGGGCACGTGGCCGCGAAGGCGGGGCCTGCGCCAGGCCGCCCCGCCTGGATCGCTGAGAGCCGGGGACCCGGGCGGGGCTCCGTCAGAGGCGCGGGAGGGCCCCTGGGCAGAGAAGGCAGGTGCCTTACTCTGGCAACTCGTCTGGCCGTATTCGGCTGGACCAACTGGGTGCGTCCATCTGAGCCCCAGGCCGGGAGGCGGGTGACGGCCTAGCCCCGCTTTGGGCGCGCCTGCCGGGGGACAGGTGGGAGGAGCCAGGGCGGGCGCAGGAGCCCTAGAGTGGCCCCTGACCCAGCTGCCAGTCCTCGGAGACGTCGAATGGCCGGCAGAGGGCCCCGCGGGCTCGCCAATGGCGGTGGGGCATGGCCGGGGGAGGGGCAGGAAAAAGAGCACCGAAACCACCCTTCTGCTAAGGCACAGACGTCTCAGAGACACCTGAGGTGCCTCGAGGCGTCTAGCGTGACCCCACCTCCCCAAGAACCTGGCCTTGGAGAGCGCAGGGAGCCCAAACACCTGGTACTGAGACCCGAGCTGGACCCTAACCCCCTCACCCCGTCAGGCCCTGCCCTGGGTCTGACTCCAGGGTCTTAGCTTAGAGGAAGGCCACCCCACAAGAGGGGCAGGGCCAAGTCCTAATGTGGGGGGCTCCAGACTTGGGGCTCACTGGCACAGGACGGGGGTGTAGGTGGGCACCAGCTTTGTGACCTGGGAGGGAAGGAGGTGCCCAGGCCCGGTGGCTCAAGATGGGGCCGAGGCTCCCAGGCCAGCCCCCTTACTCCATACAAAAGCCTAAAGGTGGAGATGCAGCCCAGAAATCAGGAAGTGAAGCAGAGTGGGAGCTACAAAAGGCTTTATTTCCTCCAGCCGTGTGGCCATACCACGTGGCCAATGTACATTTAAGGGGGGTGGTGCAGAAGCGTCCACACCAACGCCCCCAGGAGACATGTCCCTGAGTCAGTGCTCTGCACCCTCCCGTCCTTCCTTTTCAGTACAGTCCAGAGCAGGCAGGGTCAGAGGCTAGGCTTTGACCCCAAAGCCCATCCCACTCCACAGGTTCTGAGGCTTCTGCTGCACCCTGGGGGAGGGGACCACTGCTCAGGGGGTCAGAGCCCAGCCCCAGGTCAGGTGGGCGTCCTGTCCAGAAAGTCCAGATGCTCCTCCAAGGTTAGGCTGAGGTGGGCTCTGAGAGCAGGGGAACAGGCTTCCAGAAGAGGCTCCATGGAACGAGGGGACTCCTGGGATGCAAGCCCCAGCCAAGGTCCCAGTAGCAAACAGGATCTCCCTTCCAGGCCCAGGGCCCAGGGGTATTCACAGGGCCGTCTCCTTGGAGACCTTGGCCCCCAGCTGTCGGGGAGGCTTGAAGCTGAGCACCTCTCTGTATGTGACACCTGGGGCAGGATGAGAGGGACAGAGTCATGGGAGAAGGGGCCCATCACCTGTTAAGACAGCTCCACAGTGCACACCAAGGATGGACGCCAGTGACCAAGACGAAGCACTGGGCCCAGCTCACTGGTGCTCGCGGGGACCAGCGTTAAGTCCCATGAGATTCCACTTGGGGTGGGGGTGGAGAGCGGAGGCCCAGAGCACAGGCTGTTAGTCACTGAACTAGGGGGCCCGCCCGTCCCCCAAATTAACAGGGTCAGAGACCACCGCTGGGGTTCAGGCACCAGGTGGGCTCCTTTGTCCCACATGTGCAAGTCCACCTGTGTCCATCCACAGGGACTGTCCACCCTGACAGGGCTCCTGTAACCCACACCCACGGCCCCTAGGGTGGCCTTGGCTCCACAGCCTGCCTCAGTGAACAGAGGACATCTGAGGAATGTAAACCAATGTGTTCACTTGAGTGGAGTTGCTCAGGGTCCCACCAGGGCACACCGCAGCTTCTGGATCCAGAACATCTATGAAACGAGTATGGGGACTTCCCTGGTGGCGCAGTGGTTGAGAATCCGCCTGCCACTGCAGGGGACATGGGTTTGACCTCTGGTCCGGGAAGATCCCACATGCTGCGGAGCAACAAAGCCCATGCGCCACAACTATTGAGCCTGCACTCTAGAGCCCGCAAGCCACAACTACTGAGCCCACGTGCCACAACTACTGAAGCCCACGCGCCTAGAGCCCAAGCTCTGCAACGAGAAGCCACCGCAATCAGAAGTCCTCGCAATGCAACGAAGAGTAGCCCCTGCTCGCCGCAACTAGAGAAAGCCTGCGCGCAGCAACTAAGACCCAACAACAAAGACCCAATGCAGCCAGAAATTTTAATAAACGAGTGTGGAATTCCCACCAACTACCTGCAGCATCCAGCTTCCTCGCCGGTGCTCACGTTTCCTGAACCTGGCCCAGAGCAAGCCGTCCCAAAGGAAGGGGGCGCTGCCCCGCCTCCCCTCTGACCAGCCTGCAAGAGGACGGTTCCGCTCCACCTACCCCAGGGTGCCCACGCTCACCTGGCCACAGGAACGCGCCTTTGCGGGACCACTGGTACTCCACAAGCCCAGCTCAGGAAGGACTGTGCCTTTAGAGCAGGTGGTCTGTGTGGTTTGCCCAGCACACAGCACAGTTGTATCGCTACCCCGTGAGGTGCCTCCCAGGCCTCATCTAACCCTGGTGCAGGGGCCCATCCACACAGGGAAGGTTTGTATAGAGAGGTCCTTGCTGTAAAGCTGGCTTTTCCCGGGGAAACAGGAGGTGATGAGTTTGCATTCCTGACCAGGGGCTCAACCACAAACAGACCACATGTCCACCACGGTCTGTAGTAAAAAGCAAAAGCTCTTACTACAGTTTGTGGCGGAGACCGCAGAGAGGATCCTGTGGCCCATGGTTTTCGGTTTTCTTGTTATCTTTCTAGCAACAGAGAACTTACAAGCACAAAACACAGCACAGATAAGGGCAGAGCCGCTGCTGGGACTCCCCGATGACCCTGAAGAATGTGGTTTGAGAAGCACAACCCGTCCAGCCCCACCTCTACCCCCCACATCCAGGACCGCGGCCCCAGGTCTGAGGCACAGCCAGGATGGGGTCTAGGACAGTGGCGACCAGTGCCACAGCTCCGTCGGCGCTGACTGCTGCCCTCAGACGTCCCTGCTCCCCCAGGCGGGTCCCGCAGCCACCGAGAGAAGATGCCTGCCATGCCAGGGTGGAGCTAGACAAGGCCCGTTCCAGCATGGGGCGTCAGGGCCCCAGCAGAGGGAGGCCCGGGGACTGGGCAGGCGTCCCTGAGCCCAGCCTCAGGCTGAGGTGTCGGGAGCCCTCAGAGAAGAAGAGAGAGGCCCTCGGTTTCCAGGCCAATGCAAAGCCTGGAGACGCAGAGCACAGGTAGAGGGAGGTCTCAAGTGCTCAGTGGGGCTAGAGGGGGCGGGCGAGGGGTAGTGAGGAAGGGGGAGGTGCTATGGACTGCCTGGAGTGGGCCTGATCCTGCTGGCAGGACGAGGGGTGTGCAGCTGTCCAGGTAGGAGGGGTCCTGAAAGGGACACAGAGGCCAGAAGATTCAAGAGGTACGAGCAGAGGCCTGGGGGAGTGCGTGCTGGGGGTCTCCGGGGTAGCCCGGTCTCCGGCCTAGACGTGGGGAGGCACGCTGGCAGGCCTGGGGGCCGGGAGAGGCCAAGTGCTCAGGTCGCCTTGGCCCGGAAGCCCAGCTGCCCCCTGACCTCCACTGTGTTCCTCACCTAACCTGCATCCCAGGGTGGGGGGACCCAGGACTCTGAGCCCTGGCCACCTGCACGGGGCTGGTGGGGTCCAGCCACAGGCCCTGCCCAGAGCCCCCCACTCACGCTTCCACTCTTCCAGCGTGCGGTCCACGTCATCAAAGGATTCATCGTACTTTTGGGCTTTGGGCTCGTCCTCCGTGTCGTGGAGCGACTCGAAGTAGGGGTGGGTCAGCGCCTTGGCCGCCGTCACCCGCCGCTCCGCATCCAGCACCAGCATCTTCTCCAGGAGGTTCACGGCTGGGGGAAGGGGGGATCAGGCCAGGCTGAGGGGCGGGTCCCAGGCCCCGGTACCCACGTCACTGCCCCGTGCCCACCGCAGCCCCACCCTACCCAGAGGGCTTGCGTTGGTCAGGATGTCGGCAAAATCCTTTTTCTCTAGCTCGGGGAGGCCGTTCATGTAGTTCTGAGCCTGTGTGGGAAGAAAGGGTGAGGCGCCGGCCGCCAGGCGCAGACCCAGGCCTCCAGCTCACGCCTGGCTCCCAAGTGACCTCGGCACTCTGCAGCCTCTGCACGAACTCGGCGGGAGGCGTCCCCGTCACCTTCATGATCTCCTTCAGCTGGTCCAGGTCTTGGCCGAGGTCAGGAGCACAGCGCGGGGCCAGAGGGCAGAGCTCACCTACCCCCCCAGCCCGGGCAGTGCGCCTGGCCTGCTCCCCCCCAGCCCGGGCAGTGCGCCTGGCCTGCTCCCCCCCAGCCCGGGCAGTGCCCTGGCCTGCTCCCCCCCAGCCCGGGCAGTGCGCCTGGCCTGCTCCCCCCCAGCCCGGGCAGTGCGCCCGGCCTGCTCCCCACAGGTGTAGGGCAGGCCTCCCCCGCACCCAGCTCCAGGTGTAGGATACGGTCGCTGCCTTTGAAGAGCGTCTCCCCTGTGATCATCTCAGCCATGATGCAGCCCACTGACCAGATGTCCACTGAGACAGAAGCCCCTCCATCAGGGCTCTGTGGGCTGGGGAGCGGGGCACACACAGACGCAGGAGTGGGGGCGGCGGAGGGGGGCATGGGCCCAGGAGCCATCTAGCCTACCACGCCCTGCCCAGCCCCGGCCCAGCTCAGCAGCCTCCCCGCAGAGCAGCTCGGGCAGGGGCGGGCTAGGAAGCTGGTGCCGCGTCTCCGGGCAGCTCCTCACCCGTCTGTGTGTAGTGCATCCAATTCAAGATGACCTCAGGCGCCCGGTACCACCGGGTCACCACGTACCCAGTCATCTCGCTATCTGCCTGCCGGGCCAGGCCAAAGTCCAGGATCTACAGCCAGAATCAGAAGGTGGGGCAAAGCGGTCCCTGGGGAGTGGGTGGGCCAGCCGTGGGCCAGAAGACCCCAAGGGCACTGGGCACACCGGGGCCTCCTGCCAAGCCTCTGGGGACCGAGGTTGCAGCCAGGTACCCCTAAGCCTCCCTGCGGGTTCCTCCCCACAGCCAGTGCACCCTGCGCAACCGACTGTGCCTGCCCCCGACCCTTACAACAGGCACCCCGGGGGGGTCTCCTGCCCCTGGACCTCCGCTCCCTGTGAACCACCGGGCCCCAGCCAGCACTTTTGGGAAGGCCTGCTCAGCCCTGCCCTGGCTCGGGCACGGGGAGCTGGGGACACCGCCCGCCCTTCCCCTCAAGCAGGTATGCCCCCGTGCCACCCCACCCAGTGCCTCCCCAGGGCCCATCTGCCCATCAGCTGCTCGGCCACTGCCTGGATGGCTGTGGTCTGTCCCTCCGCCTGGGCCTGGGCCAGTCCGCCTCCAGGCCTGAGGGCCAAGGGGCCGGCGGGCAGATGGGCAGGTGCGGGGGAGGCCCCGAGCCCCCAACCCAACACACACCTTGAGCTCACAGTCCTCGTTCACGGCCAGGTTGCCGGGCTTCAGGTCCTGGGAGCAGAAGAAAGGTGGCTGTGCAGCCCCGCCCGCCAGGGCGCAAGGGCAAGGGCCAGGGCAGCAACTGAATTTGGGAGCATCGGGCTAGACCGGGCCACCCTGCAGCCCTTCCAGGAAGGGTGGAGGTGCACAGCCCCCGGGCTGTGGGCAGGCAGGGTGCCCCCTCGCGGGTGAGACAGGAAGCCCCAAAGGTGGAGCCCCTCGCGCGCCCACAGCCAGGGGAAGCGCCCACCTTGGCCAGACTCACCCTGTGGATGATGCCAGCAGCATGGATGTACTGTGGGGACACAGAGGGGTCAGCAGCAGTCAGTTCGCAGGAACGTCTAGGGGGACCCCACCCACTCTGGCGGCACCCCAAGTCCCCACCTTCAGCCCCTTGAGCATCTGGTAGACGAGGAACTGGATTCGGTCCTCACTCAGCTTCTCGTGCTTCATGAGCTTCCCCAGGTCGGTGCCCATGAACGGCATCACCAGGTAACTGCGGGGCCAGGGAGGGGCCAGACAGCAGGGGTCACGCCCGTGGGCCTGGGCTCAGGCCCTGGAAGAGCCTGTCACCCTGCAGCACCCAGTCCCCACCCCCCACAGCACTGCACTGGGCTCTACCCTCCTACCACCCACCGGGCCCTGCGATGCCAGGCAGGTCGGGACTGCGCTTTGGGGACTCCTGGAGGGTGGCCTAGGGGCTGGGAGACCAAGGCTCATAGGCAGGGGCGGGGGCGTGAGGAAGGAGGGAAGAGCCTGTGGGCAGGGGTGTGACAGCAGGACATCTGGCTCAGAGGGGCAGGCTGGGCAGGTGGACGGAGACACAGAGAGAAGTGCTTAGCACCCTGCCAGCATGAGTCCTTGACCCCTGCCAGGTCAGGCAACGAGGAGCCTGTCCTGCCCCCCCTTCCTGGGCCAGGCCCCTGGCTCTTGGCCAACAGGAGTGTGAGGCCAGGCGTGGCCACCCAGGCAGGCACAGGGCAGCACTGGGTCCCCCCCAACCCGCCGGCAAAGGTCAGCAGCTCCAGTTACAGGCCACACTCTTAGCGCCAGGGTTCCAGAGCACAGGACCCACTCCCAAACCCTCAGGTACGAGGCTCACACCTCCGGCACTGGAGGAGGAGGCCCAGATCCACCCAGTGGTACCAGCACCGTGGGTCCCTGGGGCATGTGGCAGGGGGTGGACTGTGGTGTGGTGAGCGGGTGGGCAGTGGGCACCTGACGCCCATCCAGGCTGCAAGGCAAGGCCTGCCGCAGGCGGCCCACCTGCCAACCCCAAAGCTGAAGTGGACACCCAAGAGCCACCCAACACCACCTGCTCTGCCCGGCCAGCCCCTGGCCGGCACTCACAAGTCTGTGAAATCATCCAGGGTCTCATTGGGTGTGAACACATCCAGCAGCCCAATTACCTGGGGAGGAGGCCAGAGCACCAGGTGGGCTGGGGACACAGATACAGCTGAGGGCACACCCTGCTCTGGGCAGGAAGGGCCCCTGCAGCTGTCCTGGTCTCCCCCCACTGCCCACAGGGCCCAGCTCTGCCCACTGGCAGCTCAACCCTGCCCTGGCACACATGCCCATAAACAAGGGCTATTTTTGGATGGTGACAGCCGGGATCCTTTGGGGGAGGGGCAGCCCCAAGTCTGGGTCAGCTCCCAGCCATCCAAGGAGCTCCAGCCCCTTGGCCCTTCCTCCCCCTCTTCCTATCCCCACTAAAGACCCAGGAACAGCATGGGGACAGCCAGTATCTAGCAGGCCCTTCCAGGGGCCGTGCCTCCGCCAGAGAGGCCCAGGCAGGCAGCCCTGTGAGCACACCGGCAGCCACAGCCGGCCCCGCAGCCCTCTGGTCGGGGCTGCTGGACAGCAGACGGGGAGTGTGACAACTGGCACCTGGGGCTTCTGGTGACAGGGCCTCCAGGGACCCCAGGGGGCCTGCACATCAGAGTGGCTGGAGGCACAGGTGGATGTGCTGGCAGGGGACACCTGGCAGAGGCCACGCGAATGGTGGCCGGGCAGGACGCAGAACGCTCGGAGCGCTTGAGGAATACGGGGAGAGTGGCCAGGTGGCCGAGGACCAGGCCACCACGCAGCCAAAGAGAAGCCAAAGAAAACCCAAGCACGCCCGCAGCACCTGGTGAAGGCTTGCTTTGATCCCAGGAGCTTCGGCAGAACAGTTTAAATAGGTGTGATGCTGAATGTGTCCCCTGGCTGCTATACGGGGACAAACTGGAGTGAGGTGCAGGGACAGCCACCACGGCCAGAGACATGGGTGGCGGGAGGAGAGAACAGTGGGACATCCAGAGAGGGGCCTGGAGGCAGGTGAGGCCCGGGCATCGGGAGGTTTTAGCAAGAATCCTGGAAGTTAAATGGGGGTCCACCAGGTTGGTGGAGACTTCTGGGCCTCTGCAGCACGGGGTGGGGGAGGGGGAGGAGGCCTGAAGTGGGCACAGAAGGGGCAGGACTGGGACCTCAGCCTCTCAGAGCCTACTTCCTCCGGGAAGAGGGGTTTACGAAATGCAGCGCTGGAGGGAGGCGGCGGCACCCGGCTGCTGAGGGGCTGCTGCGGCTCAGGAGGTGGAGTGGGGTCAGGAGAGCAGCTGCAGGAGGGGGGCCGGGTGGGGCGGCAGGGGGGTGCCCGGGAGAGGCTAAGTGCCCCTTCCAGGAAAACCGCTCCTCCCACCTGAAGTTCTCTCTCACCTCGGGGCTCCTGGCTGGAGGCAGGGTTTGGAGTGAGACCTGGAGGATCCCCTCGGCCTGGGCAAGTGGCTGTCCCCTGACCAGACCCTGGGCCGAGGAGCCAGATGGGGCTCCAGCAAGAAGCCAAAGAGCTAAGTCCTTCCCGGGACTGGCCCAGGCGGAGCGGACTAGACCCCGGGGAAGCAGCTCTCTTAGGACGAAGCGGGGCTCGGCCCTCACCACTGTGACCAGTCCCCCCCCCCGGGGACACTGCCTGATCCCTCGCCTCCGCCCGCCCCGCCACCTAGGGGAGCAGCCCAGGGGCTGGGTAGGAGGGACCGGGTCTTCGGGGCACGGTTTGGGGGGAGAAGGGAGATGAGCAGAGGCGAGAGGATGGACGCGGTGCCCGGAGCTGGGGCTGCGCGACTCACGTTCTCATGGCGCATGTGCTTGAGCAGGCGCAGCTCGCGGTAGGCGCGCTTGGCGAACAGCTCGGACTGGAAGGGCCGGTACAGCTTCTTTATGGCCACCTTGGCGCCCGTGCGGCTGTCCACCGCCGAGCTGCGGGGCGCACCGCTTAGCTGGAGGCCCGGGCCGCCAAGCCCCCGGCCACCCCGCCCGGCCTGTGCTCACCACACGGCGCCATAGGCGCCCGAGCCTACGGGCTGCAGGTCCTGGTACACGGCGCGCACCTCCCAGGCCGTCTTGGTCACCTCCTGGCGGTAAAAGCCCTTGCGGGCGGGCGGCGGAGAGCTCATGGCTGGCCGGGCACCGCCCCCGCCGCGGACCCCGCGGGCGCTTCGCCTCGAGGGCCGGGGACCCGGGATCCGTGAGACGCCCTGGCGCGCACCCCGGGCCACCGCCGCGCGGGCAGAGCCGGCTCCGCGCCGTCGCCGGGGCACCCCGCTGCTGGCTTTCGCGTCCGGGCTCTCCGGAGCCGCCGACCCCGGCCCGCGCCCAGCCTCCGCTCGGGTAGCGCGAGGCCCCTCCCCTGCGGGCGGACCAACCGGCCCCCGGGCCGCGCGCACGTGACGCCCCTTCCGCCCTTCTGCCCCTCCGGAAACATGAGGCGGCGGTCGCCGCCTGGGAAGCCGGAGGCTGGGGGAAGGAGGGCGCCGCTTGGCAGCTCTGTCCCATCGTAGACCCAGACGCGGCGCCCGAGATCCCGGCCCTCCTCCGCACTCCGCACTCGGGATGAACTACGCGGACCCGAGTGGAGGCTGTGTCAGCGGGGCCTCGTGGGGCTCGCGCCTCCTCCTCACGACCGCGCCCCCAGGGCGCTAGCGCATCCTGGCAGCCTGAGCTCGTCGACTGCTACCCCCAACCGCAAATCACTGACCACCAGTCCCGCCCACTTCCAACTCCCCACCCCGCAGGACGACCTTCGCCGTGGGGCTGACCCATCCACCCCCCAGTACGGGGTTCCCCGGCCCCTATCTTGCTTCCATCCCCCTTTCCCAGTGAAGAAGTTGATTCTGTCTCCCAAACTCAGGCTGCCTACCAAGCCGGAAGCAGAAAGGGTGGGTCTTGTAGGTTCCCCTGGGCCCCTGTGCTCTGAAGGCTCTTCCTCACTGCACGTCTGGGTGGAGACTGCTCCAGAGATTTGCACGTCCCTCTGCCTGTCCCACCCCTGCTCAGCTGAGGCCCTCAGGCTTGCTCTTCAAAGCCCAGCTCGAACCTCTCCACTCTCTCCGGGGAGACGTGCCTGACCCCAGGGCTGAAGGGGGTCCCTACTGGGGCTCGCTCGGTGGGTGCCCCCTTACCCTTAGGTGGGGCATCATTTCAGGGGTCTGGCCCCATCCTGGACCAGATGCTGCTGGACGACAAAGCCCCCAGCCCTGTGACCCAGACCTGAGAGTGGGGTAATAAGATCCCCAGGGCCCCCTGCCCCGCCCTCTGTGCCTTGCGCCATGAATCAGCAGCTCAGCAGCTCCGGCCTGGCCAGAGCAGCTTTACAGCTGGGGTGCGCGGTGATCTGATCGGGGTGCTCAGGAATTGCAGGCTTGTCAGTGGGGGCAGCCTGCTGTCACTGGAGCCACAACCGCCCATCCCCGTGCCCTTCATGCCCTGGGCCGCCTGTGGCACTCCACCTGCCTCCTCCAGGAAGCCCCCAGCTGGCCCCCTTACTCCCTGTGATGGGGTCCAGAGGTCCAGAAAGGTCGTGCATCAGGCCAGACTCCCAGATGCGTCATGTCCCAGTTGTGCTCCCATCCGCCACCACCCCCCCACAGGACTTGGCCCAGCCAGGTCTCCAGGGGTTCTCCAAGACCTGAGGGCCAGCACCCACACCGACCAGGCCTCTGCAGGCCCAGCTCCCAGATGATCCCCACCCCCACCCCCAGGGCCTAGGGCAAAGGCATAGCAGGTCCCCATCCTGGGGACGCCCTGCTTTCCCAGCCTGAGCTGCAGTGAGCGGCAGGGGCTGCAGCTCAGTGTGTGTCCCGAGGCGAAGCAGCCCTCTTTCCCCTTAACCAGGAGGGAAAGGAAAGCTGCCTCCCTGACCCTGGGGAAGGGCAGGCCTTTGCTCCCAGAGACCTCAGCACCCCCGACCCGCGTCCTCGCTGACCACTGAGTGAAGGGGCAGGTCTGGGTCTGGGCCAGATCCCGCCCAATGAAACTCTGAGGGCAGCGGGTTGACTGCTGGTGGCCATCATGCCCTGTCCACCTCAGACCCCATTGGCCCTCAGGGAGCAGGGAGGGTGAAGGTGGCTGCTCTGACCAGGGACCAGCGGAATATGGCCGCCCTCTCCAGGCAGTGGGGGCAGCGCGGGAGCAGAACCTAGAGCTGGAGACACGAGCCGGGTGAGAGGGGAACTTTATTGCGAAACCCTGGGGCAGGCACTTAGCATTCAGACCTCCCTGGTCCTGCGAGGTGAGAGGTCACCACCTGACAGACGTCCCTTGACGGAGGACCCACACCTCCCACACGCCTGGAGCAGGTCCCTGTCCCAGAGGTCGCTAGGTCAACTCCACTCCGGAAGGCGGGAAGAGGACAAGGGCTGACCCACAGACTTGAGTGCCCCAGCGCCCGGCTGCAGGGCCAGAGGGTGGGCAGAGGTAGAGTGGGCAGAGGTTTCTTCATCAGCTCTGGACCAAGGTCCAGGATCCGGGTCCACATCGGCATGTGTGTCCTCGAGGCTGGAGGCCCCCGTGCCCGCCAGCCCCCCAGCTGGCACAGTGCCCTCATGCCTCAGAACCCTGCTGCAGCCCTCACACCCGATCAAAAGCAGGGGCTTTTGCTCACATGGCTGCCCACGGCCACCCGAGCCCCTTGCATGCTGCCCAGCAGGATCTCAGCAATGCCCCCTCCCACCCACACCAGGAACTGAGGGGAGGGGAGGCAACAGTAGAGCCACCCCAACTTGGGCGTCCTGCTGGCCATGGCCACTGGCCCTCAGGTGCCCTCAGGTTCACACACGTCTGCATCTACTCAGACATGTGAATTCCAGGAGCACATATGTGCCACACAGCATAGGTGAACACACGGCTCCAGGCAGCTGTCCCCACTCTGCCACAGCCATGGAAGATCCTTTGAGTCTCAGCACTTTCCAGGGTAGCCCCCCACTTCCAGGCTGACCATCGAGACCCCTTCCTTTGTCTCCAGGAGGCTCCGGCCCCAAGGCACTGCCCCCCACAGACAGCCCTCTGCGACCCAGGAGATCTGGAAACAGACACCCCCCCCAGGGGGGAGCTCTTATGGCACCCAGGTCCCCCATAGCGAGGTCCCAAAGGAGACCCAGGTTGCTGGGAGGGGGTAGGAGGACCAAGGAAGTCCAGCATGCTCTATCCAGACTCCTACACCCGTGGCTCACACACGTGCAGGCTTCCCACAAGGCGCGGCGTGTAGACAAGGGTCCCAGGCCAGGGGTGGGCGCTGCTGGCCGCAGTGGTGTTGGGAGGTGCCCCTCGTGGGAGTCTGGCGGGCCGAGGCGGGAGGGCAGGCGGGCTCAGGCCCCTCCTCGGGTCCGAGTGCGGCTGGCGAGCCGCATTCCCCTCACTGCTTAACGTCCAGGCTGCCAGGCGGCTGCGGTGGCTCTGGGGGCTTGAAGCTGAGGACTTCCTGGTAGGTGAGCTCTGCGAGGGGAGGAGGAGGGGTGAGCTCAGGCCTTCAGCAGCCCAGGCCCACCACCCTCCGAGAGCAGCCTCGGCCCATGGGCCCCTTCCCGGGCCTGCCCCGTGCTGCCCCCAAGCCTCTGCTGGACACGCCCAACCCCAGCTCTACCTGACCCCCTAGAGTGGGGCTGGGGGGCCGTGTCGTGGCCTCGCTCAGACCACTCTCAAGAGAAACTGGAGCACTTCCTGCAGAAAACAGGCAGCGCTCAGCCTCTGGGGGACGCAGCCCTCAGGCCCACCCTTCCACTCCTCCACCGTGCGCTCCTTGGCCTCAACGCTTTCGTCGTAGGGCTCGGCCTCGGGCTCATCCTCGGGGTCGTGGTACTGGCTGAAGTAGGCATGGGCCAGGGCCTCGGCTGCACTGACCCTCTGGTCACTGTCCAGCACCAGCATCCGTCCCAGGAGGTCCACAGCTGCAGAGGGGCGGGGTGCAGGGCTGGTCATCTCCACAGCCAGGGCTAGACGTGGAGCCCAGCCCGGACCCAGGGCCCATCCTCACCCAGGGGGTTGGCTCCATGGAAGATGCTCCTGAGGTCCTTCTGGGGCATGTGGGGCAGGGACTGGATGTAGGTCCGGGCCTAGGAGCACAGGGGAAGGGCCTGAGGGGCTGCTCGACGCCTGCCTAAGCCAGGCAGAGGCCTGCCGGGAGAAGCCCCCACACTCAGTCTCTCCAGCAGGCCTGGGCGAGGGCATACGCGGACCAGAGACCTCCCCGCTTTGGATCTGGTGGCTACAGCACCTTGCCTGGCTCTACGTGCCTGCAGGTCCCGGGCCTGGTGCCTCTCCACTGTCCACGGCCAGGACATTGCAGGTGCCGAGGTTTTACCCTCAGTGTCCCTCACGCCTGGAATGTCTCCCCGGTTCACCTGTTTCCCCCTGAAGGGGTCGGCGCCTGCCTTGGGGTCTATTCCACTGTGACCCATGCTCCCCCCGTGGTGCCCCATCTATCCCCACAGCGCCCCTTCCTCCAGAGTGCGGGCGGGGGAGTGGCTGGTCAGCGGAGGGGGCTGGTGGCCGATGACTCACGTGTTCCGACGATATCTTTGCCAGAACCTCAGGGCTGGGTGTGCCCACCACCTCCATGATGCGCTTCAGCTGGTCGATGTCTGCCTGGCTCAGGAAGTGCCCAACGGCCAAGCACGGACTCCCCCCGGGACCCCAAACCCCAGGTCACCGCCCAGAACATGCTCTCCTGCCGCTGGGGACAGCAGTGAGCCCAAGGTGGCACGGTGTGGGGCAGAGGGGGCAAGACTGGCTAGAAAGGGCCAGAGCCCACCCCCCTCGACCCCCGCCCCACAGCAGGAGACCCTGGCTCACCCCTAACCTGCGCCAAGGATACAGTCGTTTCCTGGGAAAAGGGCCTTTCCCTGGAGCAGCTCGGCCATGATGCAGCCCACAGACCAGATGTCCACTGTGGGAGGAGGCGTCTCCATCAGTCTGCCCACCCCAAGTCCCTCCTCAGAGAGCTGGGGGCTGGCTGCACTGCACCAGCCCAGCGGCCCCGCACTCACGCTCAGGCCCAAAGCCAGCAGCCCCTCCTCTCTAGACACAACCCTGGGCAGGGGGAAGCGTCAGCCCAGGACCCACCGTGCTCTGCCTTTCTGAAGGTCTGTTTGTGAACGCAGGTCCCCCACCTGGCCTGTCCCCCAGGGTCCTTGGCCTCTGGGTCCCAGCCCCACCCCCTCCCCAGGCCCACCGGCCCCAAGGGGCTGCCCCACACGGGCTGACGTCACCTGTCTGGTTGTAGTGCATCCAGTTCAGCATGATCTCAGGGGCCCGGTACCAGCGCGTGGCCACGTAGCCAGTCATCTCCTCGTCCGCCTGGCGCGCGAGCCCGAAGTCCAGGATCTAGAGGCACCGCCAGGCGTGTCAGCGCCTCCGGGTCTCTGCCTCCCGGCCGGCCGACCCGCCAGCCCCTCCCCCAGCGGCTCACCCGCAGCTCGCAGTCCTCGTTCACAGCCAAGTTGCTGGGTTTCAGGTCCTGCAGGGCGGGCGCGGCGTGAGCGCAGGCAAAGCCGCCGCCGCCGCCGCAGGAGCCCCACGCCCCCCGTCGCGCGCGGCACCTACCCGGTGGATGATCCCCGCCGAGTGGATGTACTGCGAGGGGGAGACGGCGGGGGCGTCAGGTTCTGCCCCCTGCGCCCCCGCCCGCCCCCCGCTTCCGCGCCCACCTTCAGCCCGCGCAGCAGCTGGTACACGAGGAACTGAACGTGCTCGTCGCTCAGCGCCTGGCACTTGACGATGTTGTTCAGGTCGGCGCCCATCAGCGTGGTCACCAGGTACCTGGGTAGCGGCAGGGATGAGCACAGAGTCCCCACCCCAACCCCGCGCCCTCCCCGCCACGGCCGCTCACACTTCGCTGAAGTCCTCGAGGGAGGTGGCCGGCGTGAACACGTCCAGCAGCCCGATGACCTGGGTGCAGAGGGCAGTCAGGGCTCGGCGGCCCGCGGGCGCCCCCCTCCCCCGGCCCGGCCGCCCCCAGCTCACGTTCTCGTGCTTCAGGTGCTTGAGCAGCCGCAGCTCGCGGTACGTCCTCCGCGCATGGATGAGCGACTGGAAGGGGCGCGACAGCTTCTTCACCGCCACCCTCTGGCGCAGCCGCGTGTCGTAGGCTGAGCTGCAAGGCGGCCTGTGAGGCCCAGCCTCGGTCGCGAGGTCCCCACAGGCCAGAAGGCCTCCGGCACCAGGAGGCGGTCTGAACACTCCCTCCAAGCCTCTCCCCTCCCTCCTGGAGTCCTGCACCTTCCTCCAGAGTCAGTTCACCCTCCACCCCACCCTCTGACCCCCAGCCTTCCCAGCCCACCTGGGAGCCCAGGGCAGGACCTGGATTTCTCCTGTCTCCTGGCCCCAGTGACTCTTGCCCCCAGCTCAGGGTGGAAATAACAGGCCAGGGAAACAGCCAGTGGCAGACAGCAGGCAGCACCCCCAGCTCCCCCATAGGCCAGGGGGTCTGGGGGGCCCCCTGAGGGGGTTCCAGAGTCACCTCCAAAGCCCCCAAATATCCAAAATATGGAGAAAAACCTGACCAAAGGGGTTTATTGCATCGTTATCTTTCACAGTGAGAAACTGGACAGCAGGAAATACCTAGCAGAGGGTGGTGCCTGGACCCACAGAATATTTCCCCTCGTGCAACCCCACTCCCCTGAGGTCTAGACCCTCAAGCCCCACACCCAGCTACTCTTCACAGGAGATGCCACACTCACGGGCATCATCCTCAAACACAAGTGGCCTGGTCGTCCAGTGGCCCCACTGCCCCTCGGGAAGGGATGCCTTCGCCCAGTGTTCCCTCTGGCTGCTGCCCCCCCCTTCCCTCCCACTTCATCTCCAGGATCCAGCCTCCCTCCAGAGTGAGTGGAGCCTCAGCCCACCTCCCATGCCCACGCGGCCCAGGGAGCAGCTCCTGCAGGACCTGGGGTGCGCATGGGCCCAGGCAGTGGTGGAGGAAAGACCCTCCCCCATCCAAGTCACTGCTGGGGTGGGAAGTAGGGGAGTGGCTCTTCACGGGGTGCGTGTGCACGCTCGTGTGTGTGTGTGTGTGTGTGTGTGTGTGTGTGTGTGTGTGTGTGTGCGCGCGCAGCAGATCCTTTTGTGTCTGCACAGTCAACAAAGGACTGTGGAAATTGGCACCGGGTCACCAGCTTCCTCAGACATCAGAGGAGGGAGGGAGCCCATCACCGGCATGGGGGCCCTGCAGAGCTAAGTGGTGGAGAGAGACCTCCCCTGGGGAGCCTGACTGTTCCTACGAGTTCCCAGAAGGCACTTCCAGCAAGGGCCCTGTCAGATCCCCCAGGGACCACTCACACATTGGCCCACACCCTCTTCCTGCCCTTGTGGTCTTTGACATGAAGATAGAGGCCTGTGGCTGGAATGGCTGGAATGGCCTGAGGTTCCTGATGGCTGGCCAGTGGCAGAGTGAGATCTGAGGCCCAGGGGACCCCAAACGTCTGCTCCAGGCTCCAGTGCTGGGCCTCGTAAGGGGGTCTGAGAAGTCCCACTCCCAACCTTCTGCAGGATCCTGGAGCAACACCCTGCCCCCAGGGGCCCTGCCTCCCCACACCCATGACCCCCGCAGTCACCCCGCATTTCACAGGTTCTGGGTTCTGGGGGGACACCTCTCAACGTCCACACCCACAGTCGGGCTCACTGTCAACACTGCAACTGCAGCCTGGACTGTCCGCAAGCAAGCCCCTTGCCACCCAAAGCCCCCTCCGGCCTCCACCCCACCAGGTCCAGAGGCCTCCCCCGGCCCCACCCTCCCTCCTGTCTGGGCTCCAGGGCCTAACTGCAGGCTGCGTGTGAGCTCTCTTGGTTGGGGCAAAAATGGGGTGGGGTGTAGACGCCCCCTGGGGGGGATGGTAGGCGTCTCTGATCGGGCCTAAGCCCCATTCGGAGCCTGAGATCCCTTGGAAAATGGGGCAGTGGACTGGACCCACGGGGGAGCTTGAGGTCGTTCTTAGGTGAGGGGTCTTGCCCCCCAGCCCCCAATCTGGGCTCTTCCTTTTCAAACAGAGCTACCCACCCTGGGGTGGGGGTACCTGCCGGAGCCCAGGGCTGCCTGGCCCTTGACCGGGGGCACCCCCGATGCATGCTCAGACATCAAGGGCCCCGGGGGACCTGCCCGCCCTTTCGCCAGCTGTGACGCCGCAGGATTCGGGCCCGGAGGGGGACGCTCCGGGTTGGAGGGGCGGGAGGACGACCCCTCTCCCGCCGGGGAGAGGCTCGGGTAGGAAAGTTTCCCTCACGCCCCCACCCCCCATTCATTCCTCGGATCTGCGTAAGGCCCGGGGGCGGAGGCAGGGCGAGCCCCTCCCCACGCCGGGAACCCCGCACGGGCGGGGAGGGGGCGCGCGCTCAATCCCCCCGCCCTTGCCCCGTCCCGCCCCTACCAGACGGAGCCGTAGGCGCCCGAGCCCACCGGGCGCAGCCCTTGCAGCCGCTGCGGCACCTCCCACACCGTCTTGTTCAGCTCCTGCCGATAGAAGCCGGCGCGCGGGCCCGACATGTCCAGAGCGGCCGCAGCTCGGCCCGCGCCCCGCCCCGCGCCCCCCGCCCCGCGGAGCCCGAGCCGGAGGCCGGAGGCGGAGCGGAGCGGGGCGGAGCCGGGGAGGGGGTTCCCGCAGACGAACGCGCGGCTTCCTGCCCCTCCGCGGCGGCGGTCGAGCGGAAACCGGCCTTCCCGGGGCGGGGTGGGGAGGTGGGGGGAAGGGGATGCCGTGGAACGACTTACCGCCCACCTCCCGGGGTCCACGCACTTCCCCAATGTCCGCCGCGTGGGTCCTCGGCGCGGCACCGCCCGGACCAGGCCGCCACCACCTCTCAGGACTCAGCTCCCCGCACCCTCCCCTGCCGGCACAAACGCCGGCACCGCCCCGCTGTCCACCTCCCGTCCCCGCATCCCGCCATCCGCCTAGTCCGGGTCCTGCGGTTAACGCGCCTTCAAGCTGCTCTGGTCCGTGCATCCCTACTCTCCTCTCACCTGCACCGCACCTCTCCCCGCAGCGTGCTCCCACAGAAATGAAGGTAGAATCCTCTAAATCAAAGAAGCCAGGGACAAGCCGTGGGAGGTATTTTTTATCAGAATAGAAAATGCCCCCTAATAAAAGCTAGGCATTTGCTTGCATAGGGCCCGTCCGCCGCGGGCAGATGTAAGTGCCTTGGATCCTGGGTCAGCCTGCCTTCCCTCCCCCGTGGAGGCCATCCGGCCTTGGCGGTGTGCTTCGCTTCCCGGTAACCCTTCCACGGTCTGCTGTGGCGTCCTGCACGGGCTGGCTCCGGCGCTGGGCCCTGCTGCCCCTTGGGGGAAGCGTGACTGCCGGGCCAGGCCCGGAGACCAGCCCTCAGGACCAGGGACAGCGGCGGCACCAGGGGCCTTTGGGGTGTTGGGCCCATAAGAAGCTCTCCCCAGATGGGTCCTCTTTGGGGCCTGGTACCTTTCCTCCTTCTGAAACAGCTCCCTCAGCTGTCAACTCTTCGAGGAAGCCCACCCTGACTTTCCGAGGTCCTGCGGGGCTCCCCTAGTTGGAAACCACCGTCCCCCGAGATCGGTGAACTCTGCCCAGCACCGCACATTTCCTCTCTCCACCTGGAAGGTGTAGTTCGCACAGGCGGCAGAAACTGTGAAGGGGCCTGTTCCCTAGTTCAGCATCTGTCTAGAGCTCTAGGTCAGAGTGATTATTCCTACTTCCCACTTAAAGTGACAGTGGTTCGGAGAGAACATTGCCTGGGATATAAATACCTCCTGACCCTCCACCCTGCAGAAGCAGTGGGTAGAGGTTGGGCTGCCCCCTCCCAGGAGAGGGGGAAATCAGGCTGAGGTCCCAACCTTCCACTTTTCTGAAACAAACTAAAACCTGAGTTTTTATGTGAAATCCCCTGATACTCAAATATTGATAACCAAATTAAAATAAAACATGTCAACACAGTACCAGGCGAACGGACACTTCTGCCTGGCAGATCCGGACCCTGGGGGGAGCCCAAAAGGGAGAAAGGAAGCAGGGTCCCAGTCCCAGCTGCTCCGGCCTCAGTTCCCTCTCTGGGAGCCAGCAGAGGTCGGCGGGGATGGGGTGAGGACGCCGGTGTCCCTGCCCCCAGCCGCCCCACCCGGGGCCTCCTCGGGGCCTCACGCTAGGGGCACTTTCCCGGCAGCCCGCCGGGCGAAGCAGCCGAGGTTTTGTGCGGAGTTAATGGAGCTTCAGCTAAAGCAGGGAAAGAGGAGGCGGGAGGGAGCAGCGGGCCGTGGGAACCGGCCGCGCTGCAGGGAGGGGCGGCCTTTGTCCCTCTCCCCCACGGGGGCAGGGGTGTCTGTCGACCCGGAATCCCAGCTGCGAGTGGTCAGCGCTGACCAGAGGGGAGCGGCCTCACTGCCCTGCTCAGCGGTCACACACCGCACTGAGACCCTCCCTCAGCGTTCAGCAAACCTGCCCTGGGCACAGGGGCGCCCGCAGTGTGCCCCGCTGCCCCGGCAGATCAGTCTCGGCCAAGTTGCCCTCTGGAGGGGAGGGGGCTGTGATACTGCAGGGGAATGACCAGGGAGGATTCCCCGTGGTGGTGGGGTGGCAGGGGGAGCACAGTCAGAGCCCCCAGAGGTGACGGCAGTGATGCTGGGCCAGCTTCCAGACGGTCCTGCCTCTCAGGACTTAGCCTGACTTGAAGACCAGAATGGAGAGTGGCGGCCATGGGTGCAGGGCCGTGGCAGGCTGGGCAGCGAGCACCGACAGGATTTCAGATTTTTATTCGCACTGTGCTGTGTTTTCACAGCGTTATCCCGGCCGGCAGGTCGAGGACTGAGCCTGGAGGGAGGGTGGTGTGGATGGAGGGCAGCCAGGAGTGGCAGGCCTTGCCAGTGGGTGTGCAGATGGGGCACGGATGGGGCGGCACGGAATAGCCTCCTGTGAGCCCTGGGTCCCCGGAACCCCCCCCGCCTCCTTCCACTCTCTACTGCGATTCACAGCTACCCCTAAGTACCGAAATGCCCCCACCATCCGTGTCCACTGTCCCCTCTCCACAGGTCCAGGCCATCCCCTCTTCAGCCCCACACTGGTCTCCTGGCTGCACTTCTCCCTGAGGTCAGAACGAGCTTCCTAAAATGCTATCTGGCCCTGGCATAGGGGCCCCATGATTTAGGTGAGGTCTCCTGCTCTTAACAAGCAAGCAGGGTGTGGTCCTGGGCTGTTTTCTGCAATTTGGAAGGAAAGGTCATCGAGGTCGCTGGTCACCTCCATCCCTGCATCTCCCCACTCCCACTGCATTGGGAGGAAAGTGGGAAGTGGAAAGTGAAGAAGGCTGGGTCACCCCTTGGTCTGCCAGCCTCCTGCCCACCCCCGTGCACCCAACATCCATGCCCAGTTTCTTCACTGGCCCCATGAAAGCATGGCCCCTGGATCCCTTCACACTCCTGTCCTCCGAGGGGGAAGGGAACCCCACCTGTTAGACCCGCAGCAGAAGGTGGGCTCACTGACTCTTCTCCATCTCATGCCTGGCCGAGGAGCAAGTGGCCCACAGGGGTCCAGTCTAGAAGCCAGGCCTCCAGGTTCCTGCTCCCCCTGCCCCCGCTCCCCCCAGGGTGAACACTCCCAGACCATGCCACCCCTGCTCTGGTTTAGAAGTACCTTGTTCAGATCTCCTGCCCATCTGGGTTTCTGGTCCTGACCATAGCACACTGTCATTTCAGGGTCCCTGGGGTGGGGGACGTCAGCTGTTTGCCTAGTACCCCTTCCACGTGGGAGGGGTGTTCCACGTGGCTCAAAACGGGCTGTCCCTGTACAGAAGTGGCTTATGATCGAGGCCGAGCCCATTGAGACTTCTCAGCCACAATGGTGTGCCCCAAGTGGAGGAGACACAGGCTGGGGTGCCCTGCCACCAGCGTCCCAGGTGTCTGAGAATAAAGGAGCACGTGTTGGGGAGAAGTTCAGATAGATGGAACCCAAAGACATGTGAGCACCTGGATCCAGCCATATCTGAAGCTGGACCCGTTCGCTTGCCTTTACGGAGCCACTAAATCCCTTTTCTGCTAGGGTTGGTATTCTTGGAACACAAGGGCTCCCTCAAGGAAGGCCCTCTCTGCCGCCTTTACTGCTGTGTCCCTAGTGCCCAGGACCACGCGTGTTGAGTGAACGAGTGAGGGGCCCAACGCGCTGGTGCTGCGTGTGCACGCGCACGCGCACGCCCGTGTGGTCACGGTACGTGTGCCTGACTGGCCACAGAGGAGCGCATCTCACGGCTCCTGCCCTGTGTGCAACACAGGGGTTGGGAGCAGTCTGCCTCCCCACATGGCCTGCCTCTGGGAGAAGCCCCTCCTTCCTACAACAAAGGTGCCATTTGCTCTCAGGTGCCTGGGACCCCAGGAGGAGCTGACCCTAATGGCCCCACAGCCTCGAGCAGGGGGACACAGGGCCTCCCTCCAGGAACCACCGTGTCCAGTGGGGTCTGCACCCAGTAGGGCCTTACTAAATGTGTGCTGGGTGGACCACACCTGTGAGGCACCGCACCTCAGGAAGGAGAAAACAGGTCCCCGAGAGCTCGCGCCACCCCCACCCCTGCCACCAGGTGGCGCCCAAGCGGGCCCAATCCCGCACCGTGGGGGGCGGGGCCGCCGCCCTGTGCCCTTGGAACCCCCACCTGCTTCAGGATCACTTTCAGTGCTGGGGTGCACCAGGATGTGCCTCTGGGACAGGTTCGCACCCCAGCGCTCACCTCCCAGCCCTGACCACCATCCTGTCCTGCTGGGGCAGCAGGAAGGCGTGGACTCGGCCGAGCTGGTGGCCGTGGACGGGCTGCCTCAGCACACCCAGCAGGCCTGGCCCAGGGGAGCCAGGGACTGTGGGGTGGGTGTGCGAGGCCACACGGGCCCACCTTCAGGTGAGCTTCTGGGGCCAGGAGTGCACAGGAAGGGAGGCCGTGGGCAGGACAGGCCCGGTACCAAAACGGGGCAGGTGTGTAGGGACGGCGGGTCGGCAGCCCCGGGAAGAACCCAGCCAACCAGCAGAGTGAAAAAGACAGCTGTATTTGATTGACAATTAACAAGATTTACAAAAAGGGTTGCGGGTGTCCTGGCGGAGCTGCTCCCGGCCCCCCGGACCTGGGCAGGGCCTCCAGGTCAGCCTGTCTGACAGGCTGGGACCCTGATCCCCAGTCTGCTGGGTCCCTTCTGGCCGCCTGGGCCTCGACGTCTGACGTCCAGCTTGACCTTTGAGGTGGGGCCTGCAGCACGGAGTCCCCCGGGAGTGCCAGTGCCCCGCAGGGCAGGCCAGCGAGGTCAGGAAGGCATCGTACCACTTTTCTGCCCCAGTCCAGGTAGGGCAGACGGACAGAGTCTGGGCACTAGGTCCTGGGGGCCGAGGGCACTCAGACCTCACCCCAAAAGGCCCAACCCAGGTATCTGAGGCGGCTGCTGGTGCCTGGGGAGGGGGGCTGAGGCCCGACTGCCCCCAGCAACCCAGCGTGGCGCCGGGGACATAAGGCACGTTTTCGAATCACTCAGGAGGCTTGAAGGAGACAGCCCCGATGCTGGTTCTGCAGGAGGGAACTGGTGCTGGTGGGCGCCCGGCACTATTGCTCAGGAGAAGGGTGCTATGAGGCTACAAATGCTGAGGTGGGGGCCCCCCTGCCACGCACACACTCGGAAGCCCGGGGGCTCTTCCTCTGCCAGAGAGAGAAGGGCTGAGTCCTGCCCGCTTGGCCGTGCTCCCC
Organism: Tursiops truncatus; assembly: GCF_011762595.2. Taxonomy (NCBI): domain Eukaryota; kingdom Metazoa; phylum Chordata; class Mammalia; order Artiodactyla; family Delphinidae; genus Tursiops; species Tursiops truncatus. The sequence continues at coordinate 450,388 of NC_047044.1, read as the reverse complement.
CGGGGCCGCCCAGCGCCCGGCAGTGGGTGTCACACACCTGTGTCCCGAGACCATGACGGTGGAGGTCGCAGTCAGAGGTCCGTGACCTTGTTCTCAAGCGCAGCCGCGATCTGCTGCAGGCGGAAGGCCAGCTGCATCTTCTGGGCGGCGGGATCCTCCTCCAGGGCGTTGATGATCTGAGGAGGGGTCACGTCAGAGCACAGGCCAGGGTCAGGGTCAGGGTTAGGGTGAGCACGGCCGTCCTGGAAGGACCGGACCCCTACCTCGTCGTAGTACTTCTGCGTGTACTGGTAGAGCTGGTGCAGGGCCACGAGGGTGTTCAGGGAGTCCGTGTGCGCCTGGGAGGGTGGCGGAAGGGCTGCGTGACCCAGGGACAGGAGGCTGTCTCCCAGTGGAGCAGGCAGACGCGAAGGGTCCCCCGGGCAGTCGTGACGCGCACAGCCACGGCACACCGCGGACAGAGCGTCTCCCACCCATGCAGACCCACGGCAGGCGGGGCTGGCGCAGAGCTGCTCGCGAGCCCCGCCGCCCCCCAAGCCCCCTCGTCTGCGCCTCTCCTTTCCCCCCCGTGGGCACAACTTTGCCCGCCCCCCGTGCAGTCTCCTGGCCCGCGCAGCAGGGCCTTCCGGGGGGGCGGGGGTGGTGGAGGGCTAATCCTGGGGGGGCTCAGCTTGTGGGTCCCCTGTGCCACCCTTACCCGGGAAATCTCTGCCAGGTGTGTGTTCATGTCCTGGTCGCTGACCTGCACCATCTGTCTGATCCCCTTGTAGTAGCTGTGAGGGGAGGGGGAGTTACACAGGGTGGGCCGCAGGGGGCGGGTACTGGAACGGTGGGGTGGGGGGCGGTGGCTCCCGGACGCTGGACCCGAAGCTACCCACGGGCCCCACCTCCTGATCACAGGCCTGCACCGCCCGGGGGCCCCGCTGGGTGGGGGCTGAGGGTGGGCAGCCAGGCTCTGGCCTCGTTGGGGGGTGGGGGGGGACTCACTCCTCCACCATCTTCTTATAGGTGGAGATCTCCTTGGCGTAGAGTAGCTTGTTGCTGGGAGAGTCCTGTGGGGGTCAGAGCCAAGTGACACCCAGGCCGAGACACCTGCACGCGCTCAGGATACCCAGAGAAAGAGGGGTGTGCGGGGGATGGGGGTCCAACGGCGGTAGCTGCCCTACCTACCCACAGACCTGACGGTGTTTTCGTCATTTTGTGATTAATAGTAAAACTCACTTTTTCTCTCTCACGGAAGGGAAGCAGCTCGGGGTCCCAGGCTGCCACAGGTCCACTGCCCAGGGGGCCTCCCTCCGCCCCAGGTACCCTGCACCTGTCTTTCTACTGAGCTCCAGCCCCCGCTGTGCAAATCCACGCCCCAAAGCGACCTCCTCACCTGCACCACAGCCCCCTCCCCTGATGCTTCGCGCTGCCAGGAAGCGGGCTGGGCCGCCCGCAGCTGCACTTACGCGGCTCAGCTTGTGCTCTGTGCGTGTGCAGGCGTCCATGAAGGTCTGTGCGATGACCGACAGGGAGGCGTCCACCACCTCGTGGACGTGCACGTCGAAGATGAAATGGGGGTTCTTGAGGATGTTCACCCAGAACCGGAGAGGTAAACTGAGGCGGAACGACAGGGTGTGAGGGGCCGCCGAGGCCTGGAGCAGGGCGGGCGGGGTGGGTGGAGGCACGGAGCCCACACCTGTTGGTCTTCCAGATGTGGATGGTGTCCTCGTCCTTGATGTCGTGCTTTTCTGCCTGCTCGTCCAGGAAGTCGAAGAAGTACTTGACTGCGGGCGGCACCGCGTGGCCAGGCGCCAGCACGCTCTGGAAGAAGTTGTCCACGAACTGCTGCAGCGTGCCCTGCGGGGCGGGAGCGGGGCTCAGCGCGTCCCACTGGCGCCGTCCCAGGTCTGCCTCCCACACGCCCTCCGCGGCCCACCTTGACCGAGAGCAGGCGGGTCAGGTAGATCTCGGTGATGGCCTTGGTGCGCTCCTTTTCCTTCATGCTGCCACGCTTGGACTTGCCTTCGTCCACCTCGTCCGTTGGCCGCACCAGGTGCCACACCCGGTTCTCCTCCTCCAGGAGGGCGTGGCCTGTGGGGGAGGGGGGTGCTGAAGGACGAGGACCGGGGCCCGGGGCCTGGGTCCCACGCCGGGCTCACAGCTCCCCCGAGACGGCGGCATGGGGCGGACGCTGGCTCACGATGACCTCCAGAGGCCAGAGGGGCCCGGACAAGGGGAAGGGACTCACGCTCCCCAGGCAGGTCCTGCTGGCTGTCCTCAGGCTGCTGGGAGACCCCCACCTTCGACAGGATAAGAGTGGCCCCATCCCGGACCTGGGGAACAGAGTCATGAGGGCGGCCCGCCTGCCCCGCTCTCAGCAGGGGCTTCGGCCCGCCCGGCCGCCACACTCACATTGTAGTGCATCAGCGTGTTGACGCGCTTCCACCGGCCCTCCCGCTGAGAGGTCAGGTCCAGGTCTGACAGGATCTGGGCTGTGGACCCAGGACGCCACTCTGTGGGAGGACACAGCCCAGCTCCTGGAACCCGGCCACAGCCCACCCTGTCCGGGCCTCCTCTCGCTATCCCCCACCCGACCTGGCCGACTGGGCTTCCACGGGCACAGAGCCAGGCACACGAGGGTGGTGCTCACCGAGGACCACACTGTCAGCCTTGGGCCATCGGGAGCAAGGCTGCGTGCGGTACACCTGGTCAATGATCTTCTCCTTGACCTGGGAGATGGTGTCACAGTTGAGGACCTTGACAGGGATGGCGTCGACCCCTTCGTCCTGGACGATCACGCTCACCATCTGCCAGGGGACACAGAACGAAGGGCCAGTTGGGGAGGGGCCCTCGCCCTCGCTCGCCCCAAACCGGGGGCAGTCTTGGGGCTCCCCCCGAGTGGCGACACCCTCAGGTGGAGGAGTGGTGGTGGGGATCCGGAGCCCCTTCAGCACCCAGGCCTCACCCTTTCCTGCGTGCCATGGCTCAGCAGGACAGAGGGCAGAGGACTGCTCACTTCTAGGTATCACGCAACACACAGGCGTCACGGGGGCACACACCACGTACCACCTCCACACGCGCACGAGTTTACCACCACTCACTTGGTGTGCCCAGGCCCCTCAAATGCCTGCAGCAGGCCCGGGCACCCAGGAGGCAGCTGGCTTGGGGTCATGACACTTAGAGCCTCTCTCCAGTGACCCACGAGCCTGCTGGAGACCCATGACCCAGGCCCCTCCCTGAACACGGGTGGGCCCAGCAAGGGGAATGGGTTCTAATGCAAGTCCACGAAGGAGGCGAGTGGCATCAGCTTCTGGTCCTGAGGCTGGCCTGGAACCCGGCCCCTGAGGTCTCCCAGCAGCCCGCCCAGCCCCAGGGGCTCACCAGGGGTGCATACTCCACGTCGTCCCCCAGCAGCCCTGTGTCGTTGAGGGTGTATTTGGCTTTCTTCTGCACAGCATCCACCGGCCCCTTCTCCACCTGATGCTTGATGGCCTTGAAGAGCTTGTACAGCGGCTCCCCTGCGCTGTCCTACAGCAACACGGGGCGGCTGAGCCACGGTGGGACTGATCGTGCCAGGGTGGGAAGCAAACCCGTCCAGGTGGAGCTGGGCTGCAGGGAGGTGGACATTCGGGGGGTACAGCACCACCTCGTCCCTCCCCACCCCCTGGCAGGGCTGTGTGGAGCCCACCTTGAGATACTGGTACAGGCAGATGGACATCCAATTAGACAGCATCCTCTCCACCACCGTCTCAGACCTGGAAATGCAGAAAGGCCTTGTGTTGAGGGGCCCTTTAGTGCCCCTAGGATCAGCTGGCTCTTCCAAGTACCCAGACCACCCTCAGAGCAGCCCAGCCTCCGTCAGTCTGTACATTTACTGCCTGCAGTGACCAATCTCCCAGCCCCCTCAGGGTGGGCCTTTCATCTTCCACCCCATCCTACAAAGGGCTGATGAGAAGGGGGAGCAGATAAGTGGCCAGCACAGACCACCTGCCAGCAGCGATGCCCCCCCGCCATCCCTCTGCCCTACTCACTGGCACTGGCTGTACTTGCTGGCAAACCAGGTGCCTGGACAAGCCTGTGCTGCCCCACTGCCACCCCCTAACACCCCCCACCGCGGCCTCTGCCCTTCCCCACACACCTGCGCAGCATCAGCTTGGGGTTCTTGGCCACCACATACTGCTCCATGAGCTCCAGGAAGAGCGTGCGCATGATGTCCGTGTAGTACTCCAGCTTCCCGTGCAGCGCCACCGTCAGCAGCGACGCAAAGTAGACCTTGGCGCGGGCCGAGAACTCCCGCTGGTTCTCCAAGGTGTGGATGAACTGTGGGGGAGGCCGGTCAGAGCCCCGCCCCGCCCCGCCCCCTCGCTCCAGAGGCCCCGCCCCTCACGGCCCCGCCCCGCTCACGTTGATGAGGAAGCACTTGCTGTTGAGCAGGTTGGAGAACTGGTAGAGCGCCTGCTCCACCAAGGGCCGCCGTGACTCAGGGATGTCCAGCTTGCCCGTGATCATCACGTCCTTGTCGCCGTCCTTGGAGGGCAGGAAGAAGACGCGGTCGGTGTAGGTCTTGTAGTCCAGCACGGGGATGCCTGCCTCGTGCACGTCGTTGGTCTGGTCCTCCATCTCAATCATCAGGTCTGCAGGGAGGTCGTGGTGAGGCATCCGCCCACCGGCAGCCCCCCTCCTCCGTCCCTCCCAATGCAGCCTCTTCCGAGCCCTCCTCCCCCGGGACCTGCAGGACGGCCCCGACCTGTGAACTCCTTCTTGCAGCGGTCACGCACGCTCTCCTCCAAGCCCTCCAGCTGGGACTTGATCTTCTCGTACTCGCGCTCTGCCTGTTGGCTCTTCCTCCTGGGGGCACAGGGAAGCTCCTGGGACCTGGCCTGGATTGTGCTGGCCGGTGGGTGTGGCCAAGGGGCTGAGGCTGCCGGGGGAGAGGCTCACCAGTAGCAGTAGACAGACACGGCGATGACGGCCACCATGGGCACGATGACCAGCGGCAGGATGAGGCTGAGCGGCACGTCACTCACACGCGTGTCATACTCCACGCGGCCCAGCACCCACTCCCGGGAGCCAAACTTCACCTGCGTGGAGAGGCGGAGTCAGCAAGGACAGGTGCGTGGCCGAGACCACGAGAGCCCGGTGCCCTGTCCCCTCCCTGCCCCCACCCTACACGCACAATGAACTCAGGCAGGTTGTGGGTCGTGTCCCGCTTCTGCCGCCGCTTGGGAGGGGGCTGCACCTCTGGGGGCTCACAGTACAGATCGGTCTCCGTCAGGGTCTTCATGACGCACCGCTCGGCACCCACGAAGGCCTCGGCCTCGTGAATTGTCATCGCCTTGTTCAGATTGGTGCCCTGGGGGGCGGGGGATGGGGCCACAGTGCCCAGGAGGGGTTCAGGGATGCCCCGACCAGCTCAGCCCAGACCTTGGGCTGCTCCCCTACACGCACCCGCTCAGGACCTGACCCCGGGGCTGCACTGGTCCTCACCCGCGCGTGAATGAGCTTGTTGACCTGCTTCTTGACGCCCCCTGTGAAGTTCTCGAAGGTGGGGTCGGCGACGTACTCAAAGGCACCAGCCTCAGTCCTGAGCAGGGCTTGGTGCCCATCCATCTGAATGAGCGCCGTGAGGTTGTAGGCCTCGGGCTCCTCGGGGACGGCCGGGGACAAGAACACAACCTTGGAGTCACTGCAGAACACGTACTCCCTGCCCACGACCTGAGAGCCGAGGCAGGACTGTTAGGCCACTTGGCACAGGCTGCATCCTGCCCTGGCGTGTCCCCAGCAGCGGGCGCCGACTGACCGTCACGGGCTGCAGGGCTCCGGCCTCCCGCCGCCGCCTCCAGGACTGCAGGGGCTCGGCTATGACCACCATGGCGAATTTCTGGATCAGGCTGAAGCCCTGTCCTGTGACGTTGATGCTCCGGCCACCACTGGGGGGCAGGGAGGGGGATGGTGCCTGAGTGGGCACACCTGGGCAAGGGAGGTGCCCAGCCAGCTCCAGAGCAGGTGGCCCGCAAGGCTGTGTCCCCGCCCCCACCCTGCTTTTGGATACCCTTGCAGGTGTGTGTAAGGTGTGTGCAAGCCCAGACCTGCTGCAATGGCAGGGGCGGGGGTGGGGTGGGGTGTGTGTGCTCAGAGCACGTGACTGAGCACCGCCACCCTGGACTGTCAGAAGCAGGGCTGGGCTGCGTGGCGGGGGGAGGTGGAGGCGGGATGTCGGGCCTGCCCGACCTGGGGGTACAGTGGGGATTTTTGGAGGCCTCCTCCTGTCACCCAGACCAGCTCTGCCATATCCTCACAAGCCCAGTGAGAAGAGGGCACCTGCGAAATAGCTAGATGGGGTGGGTGTGGCCAGCAGTGTGGGAGTGGGGGGCACCTGCCACGGGGGGGGAAGAGGTCTCACCTGACAAAGCTTCGCAGCGGCTCGAAGGCCCGCAGGACTGGGTTCTCACGGTAGGTGAAGGTGACGCCAGGGCTGGGCACTTCGGAGCCCCCATAGTAAATTTTCAGGGGCAGCTCTCCCGGAGCCGCCTGGGGGCCGGTGACACACTGAAGCTGTGCCCCAAACTGCGTCCTGGGGGTGGGGATCGCCAGTCAATGCCAGCCCCACCCTGGGACCGCCCGCAGCCCCAGGCCAGTGGGTCAGTGGGTCTGGTTGGTTCCACTGCCCCCTCCAGGATAGACACAGGGTCACGGCCAGAGGGCCCTCACCCTGTCCCCAGGACCAGGGCAGACCAGGATTTGGCGGCCTGTGGGTGACACCCACACTTTACAAGGGATGTCATTGAGGGTCACCCGCATGTCTTCCTCAGAGCCTGTGTCCAGGTGGGTACCATTGATGGTCAACATGGTGCCGCCCGCCTGTGGCCCCTGCTTTGGCTCCACACTGAGGGGCTGGGGCTGCTAGAAGAGAAAAGCAGGGACATTTGACTCAGGGCTGGGGCGGCAGGGCTGGGGCGGCAGGGCTGCGGCCCTCCCTCCCGGGCCTCGACTGGGCCATGACCGTTGTCAGAAAGAGGCAGGGGCACAGCCTCGCCTCACCCCGAGTCAGCGCATGGCCCCCCAGATCCCACCCACATTTGTCCTGACCTGCAGGAGCCACCTGCCAGGCGCTTACCTGATAGGTGAATTGGACATGGGGAGGCGAATGGCCGAGCTTCCCGCTGATGTCCACCTCGACGCCCCCCGTGAAGGGCGCCTCTGCAGCCTCGATGGTGCACACGATCCTGCATGGGTGGCAGGCAGGTGGGCACACTCTGTGTGTGTGCAAGCCCTGGGCACCCACGCATACCTGCCCCGTGTCCTTCCTCTCCATCCCCCCAGTCCCCCGGCCCCCCAGGGTAGGGCCTGGCCCAGCTCGAAGGGCCCAGGTTGCCCACTCACCGGGTGGACACGGAGTAGCGTTCTGGCTCAAAGGCACAGTTCCGGCCAGCCACGGTGACCCTCTTCACGTCGTCTGCTCTGACCCCCAGATTTGACCCAAGGATGGTGACGCGAATGCCTCCGCCGAGCGGACCGGTCTCAGGCTGGATCTGAAATTGGCAGAGCCCGGCTGACCTGGTGGCTGGGGCAGGCCAGGCTGCGCAGCTGGTCCCGGGCCGGGCTGGAGTCCCTCCTGCCAGGGAGGTCAGGGGTAAGGGGGCTTACCCTGGTGATGACGGGCGGTGGGCACTCGGAGGTGGCGTTACCACACAGGGCCGCGTACACACACCTGTTCTGCCCGCTGCACCACACGCACCTGTAGACAGGGTCAGCGGCCAGGCACAGGCTGCAGTCGCTGCGGCCGAAGGAGCAGTTGTAGAGGGTCACTGCGGAGGGAGAAGCTGGCCGTCAGCAGGGCCGCCCTGCTGCCCTTGCCCGCCCACCAGCCCAGCTGCCCACCCCACCCACCTTGGAGCCGGCTGTCAATATTCTTGCCGTAGGACTTGACATACAGATGCAGGGGCAGCGTCTCGTTGGCATCGTGGGAGAGCTGGGGGCACACAGGGACACGCTGCACCCCCGCCTCCCACCCGAGCCCCCGAGAGTGACCACCGTGTGTCCCCTCACAGCTGACGGGCAGCAAGGGGAGGCCTCCAGGTGGCTAGAAGCTGGAGGCTCAGAGACTGAGGATGACTTGGATTCCAGGGAGACGGGAGGCCCAGGGATGCTCTGAGGCCACACCTGCCTGCCGGCCCCGCTTCCCCAGAAGGGCAGCTGGTGAGCCTGCCCCCGCCCCACCCCTCAAGCCCCGGAGGTAACTGGGCAGCCCCCGCAGGGCCAGCCCTCGGGGTCCACCAGCCTGGCCCACCCACCCCGGGAGGCGTACCTTTGGGGTCCGAAAGGAGAAGGTTCCTTGCTCCTGTGTGCTGACTGGCTCCTCAAACTTGAGCAGGTCACTGCCCACGCGCAGGGAGGAGCTCTGCCAGACAGGCCAGTCAGGATACCCGAGGCGGGCCAGCGCGTCCCACATGCCCACCCTGGGCCCCGGGGCCTGCCGTGCCCCACACAGCTCCCGGGCCAGCTTGGGCGCCCCCATCCCGACTGACACCCAGCCGCTCACAGACAGGCCCCGCCACGGTCAACACCCAGACTCACCGCCCTGCTCCCTCCTGAGTGGCACTTGGCTGCCCAGCCCCTGCACGCCCTAAACCCTCGAGGCCCGTCCAGATGTCCCCACGTCCACCCTCTGACCCCTCTGCCTCCCTCACGTGCTGGGCCCTGAGCCGCAGAAGGCTGGATGGGCCCCGGCGCTTAGCTTCTGGTCTGCAGGAGGACGGCTCTGAACAAGCCTGTGCCTCCCCACCAGCCATCACGGCCCCTGCTGGGACCCCCAGGCCTGGCCTCACTGGTTAGCCAGGGCCCCACAAGCCCCCCGCACCTTCACCGTGTCCAGGTTCTTGCCCTGGAAGGTCACCGCCGTCTCGTGGTTCATGGGAATGACCAGCGGGCTGGGGTTCAAGAACTGGGGGCAGTCGTCCTCCTGGGGGGGCAGGGCTGGTCAGGTGCTGCTGGCGTCGGCCGAGCAGCCTGGCCCACGTGCCCTCACGGCCCCTCACCATGTGGGCACGGACGATGCCGTCCTCAGGGTTGGGCGAGGCCTCCCGACACTCGTGGTAGCGCAGGTCCCACTGGCAGGTCCAGCGGTTGCTGGCACAGGAGATGCACCTGGAGGAGAGGGTGGTGAGAAGGGTGGGGTCCGCAGCGGGGGCTGGGAGGGACAGGCAGGGGCACTCACGGCAGGTTCTCCTCCAGGCTCATGGCCACTCGGCAGTCGTAGAAGGGGTACAGGTGGGAGGTCAGGAAGACGTTGCCGCGTTTGAAGAGAAGCTGGATGGTCACAGCCACGTGATCTGTGGACAGCAGATGGGGCCAGCGTCAGGCGGGGCCGCAGGGGGAGGCGGGCTTGGGCTGGGGGGAACAGGAAGCCGGAACTGGGCCCCCCCGGCCCCAACTCCTCCTTCCATCAGAGCTCCCCACAGGCGACCCAGCAGAGAACGGGAGGCCGCGTGTGGAGACCCTGGTCTGAGTGGGGCCCCGCAGGGCTCAGCAGGACCCGCCGCCGCTATCAGATCTCGGCTCGTGTGTCGCTCCCCAGGGCTCTGCGCTGCTGGGCCCTCGCTCTGTCCCTGCAGGCACCGAGGGCCGTGGTTCCTGGGCGTCTGGGGCAGAGCGCCTGCCAGGTCCCAGCCATGTCACCGCGTGGCCCCCACCTTCACCAGTGAGTCGTCCTCCGCTGCCCCAAATGCTCAGGGGACAGGCTCGGGCGGGGCCTCACCCTGGCCAGGCGGCGTGCTGGGGATGCTGCTCGGGGAGTTGCAGACCACGGCGCCCCCCTGCATGCTCGCCACGTGTGGCGGTGATTCACCGAAGAGGCACAGCAGCTTGTCCTCCTCGCTCAGGGCCGGGAGGGGACTGACGGTCAGGTGCACCTGCGGAAGGGCCACTCAGCTCACAGCAGGACTCCTCTGCCCAGCCTCAGGGTGCAGGCAACCTCCCGCCCCCGCCCTGAGCCCCAGTCCTCTGGCCATTCTCCGGCCGCCCTCCTGTATGTGTACACCCGCCCCCTGGAGAACCCTCTAGAACCTGGCTCCATTTCATCTGAATGGGCCCCTCTGTGGTCACCTAAGCCACTCCTGGGACAGGGCCTGGGTCTGCCCTGGATTCTCAGAAGCCCCTCGGGTCAAAGGGGCCAGGGGACCCAACAAAGGATGGGGTCCCTGTCCCCAGGCTCAGCACCGCCGTCCAGGCCAGGAGCGAGATACTACGCGGGTCTCCTGCCGTCCCCACAGCCCCAGGCCAGCAGCGCCCCTGCCTCCACCCCCACCGCACACCTCTCCCTGCGCCCGGCCAGCAGCGCCCCTGCCTCCACCCCCACCGCACACCTCTCCCTGCGTCCGGCCAGCAGCACCCCTGCCTCCACCCCCACCGCACACCTCTCCCTGCGCCCGGCGGCTCATGTTCTGCGGCTGGGTCTCGGTGACGGCCACGCAGGCCTCACTGCGGCTCCACAGCCAGTGGCCACTCTCTTCGGCCCGCGGGCACTCAGCCCTCCTGGTGCATCTGCGGGGGCAGGGGGCACCCGTGAGCCCTCAGGGTGGGGCGGCACCCCCGGACCCAGGCTGGGCCGAGCACCCCAGACTCCCGGATGCTCACCGTCCCTCGACGACACACCAGCCGCAGTAGGGGTCCTGTGAGCTGCGGCACTGGGCGCAGGTGGAAAAGCTCTCACACTCCTGCACGGGGAGCCGGAACACCTGGGGGCACCGGGGCGGTGAGCGGGACTACGGCCGCCGCAGGTGTCGAGCCAGCAGCCACGAAGGACCTCGCTCAGACGCCAGACTTTCCCGGGACCACCAGCTTGATCCCACCTTTACCGCTAAGGCTTAGAAGCCTCGACACAACTCAAGGCTGGGCAGTGAGGGCTCCAGGCAGCAGCTGCTGTCCAGGTTGTGTGGGACCCGGCCGGGAGGCTGGACCTGACCCAGGATCGGGTGGCGCAGGAGCCCGGGGCCCATGTCCCCCACCGTCTGAGCTCACAGAAGCTGCCTGGGGCCCCGCGCCTCCCTGTTTGCACTTGGGGAAGGCCCACTCAGAGCACTGATCCTCTGGTCAGGAGGGGCCCAAGGCCGGGCCGGAGACACAGAACAGCGAGAAACGGTTTCAAAGACGGGAAAGGTGCTTGAGAGACACTGTCAGGACCCAGGGAGATGACAGTTGGGCCCCCTCCCAGCATGCTCTGCGTGTCTCTAGGGGCTGGACCACCAAGGCCCCTCCTCCCAGGCTCCACAGGCCAACCTTGTCCTGGGTCATGGCGTACAGACTGGCCAGGTCTGCGGCCAGCACCAGGTCCTTCTTGATTCTCTTGTTGATCTCCACAAGGACAGAGCCATACTCCGCGGAGCTGCCATCTGGAGCGAGGTACACCTGTGGGCACGAGAGCAGGTGCACGGTGAGGGCAGGGGGCCTCGTGCACTGAGGACCCCTCCGGAAACCACCCTGCCCCAGCCCTGGGCCTCACCTTGAGGACCCGGCCGTCCGAGGTGCCCAGGAAGGCGATGGTGTGGCCATTCTCGGTCGTCACTGTCACAGCTGTCAGGTTCAGGCCTCCACGGTGCAGCACGGCTACGGCTGAGAGTCCGTCTCGGCTGCCCAGCGGGTAGGGCAGGTGCTCTGAGCCACACGGGAAACTCTCACTGGCACCCTATGGACCATGGCGTCAACGGTGGGTGCAGACCGCCGCCCGAGGCCTCTCCGCACCACGACTCCCAGCACTCGCGGCCCTGCACACGTCCCCCAGGACCGGCCCAGGCAGGCAGGGCCCCTACCCACGTGCTCACTGCTCCAAAACCCAATGCCCAGCATGGCTGACACCTGGGAGAAGTGGCACCTACATCTCACGCTCACCTGTCCGCAGGGACACACACGTACACGCGCACACACACACACACACACACACACACACACACCGGCCTTCACAAGCATGTGGGACGTGGACACGGCAAGCAGTGCCACGCGCAGAACCACACGCGCGTGGTCTAAGCCCGTGGGAGAACGTGCTGAGGCCACATACCGACCCGTGGCCACCACACTGGATCTCGCCGTGGAAGGGCTTGTAGAAGGTGTCCCGGCCCGCCTCCCGGGTGCCCGTGTAGCAGGCGTCGCGGCTGGTCTCCATCTTGCTGTGGACCTCGTCCAGTGGGAACAGGCAGAGGCCCGCCCGTGGCCCCCCGCCACCCCGGCCATCTGTGCTGAAGACAGTGTAGAGCACCCCAGTGGCGCCTGGCCGGGCCACGGAGGCCGCCAGGCAGGTGCCGAAGGCGGGGACCCGGGTGTCGTCGGGGCCCAGGCAGCGCAGGTCCACCTCCAGGTAGGAGTAGTAGAACGGGTCGTACTTGCACATACGCGCCAGCAGCGTGCGGTTCCGGGCCGGGTGCTTGTCCTGCTGGTTGAAGACGAAGAAGACGTAGTGGCCATCCTCGAAGGCAGCCACGAACTGCTGTGTGTTTGTGGACAGGTAGCCGGCCTTGTAGGTGGCGTGGTCCGTGTAGGCCTCAAAGGCCTCCCTGCCCTCCGTCCGGTCCAGCAGGCGCGTGCTCACAATGATGCCGTTGTCGTGGGGCCCGTTGCCCTTGCCCACAAAGAGCACGTGCTCGCCGCTTGGGCCCGTTGTGCTCACCAGCCCCACGGTGGCCACGCTCTCGTCGTTGCTGGCCACGAAGGACTTCTCGCCACTGCCATCCTCGTAGAAGAGGAGCGAGGAGATGTTGCTCAGGGAACGCAGGGCGCAAATGCCCTTGAAGAGGCTGCCGCACTCGATGAGGCGGTTCCGGGAGGGGTCGAGCAGCAGGAGCTGGTTGACGTTGTCAGTCTGCACGGCCTCGTGGCACTGGCTCGCCTCGATGGGCGGCGTGCACTTCTTGTTGTCCAGGGCCGGGCCCGTGGCCGCCCGCTGCTCCAGCTGCAGGTCGGCACTCAGCTGGTAGAGCGCGTTCACCGCCCCCACGTACACCACGCCCGACACCTCGTCCACCACCAGGTGGTTCAGCTCTGTTTCGCTGCGGAAGAAGTCCAGCTTGCGGGACCGCAGGCTTGCACTTGTGCCCGCCAGGCCCAGGAGGGTCAGGGTCCAGAGCTGCAGCGCCATTGCCCCTGGCACCCTGTGGGAAGGGAGGAGGGTCAGGGGAGCCCCAGCCTGGAGGACCCACCCCACCCCACAGGAAGCCCCCGGTGCCTGACCCTGCCCAGCCCGCAGCCCGCCCGAGCCCACGATCCCTTCCCTGCCTTCCCACCCATCTGGCCAGACACACGCACTCTCATCTCTAAGGAGATCATCTCCCAGCCCTCCTCAAGAAGGAACACCTGTAACCTAACCGCTGAGGGGCCAGGCCACCAGCACTGCAGCTCCAGGCCTGGGTGCAGCCGCCCCCGGAGGACTGCACCCTGTCCTCTGCCCCCAGGTTCCCAAAGCACCTTCAGGCCCACCTCCAAGGCAAAAGAGCACCTCCTCCAGAAAGTCTCCCAGACACTCACTCATGTGCCCACCCTCGCACCCCATGACCCCAAGAGCCCCAGGTGCTCCACACTGTCCAGAGCACAGACCCAAGCTGACCGACAGGCCCTGAACATGCAAACAGGTGGGCCACACACCTGTTCTATGCCTGACTCTCGGCACACACGGTGTAATCTGACAGGCAGCAGCAGAGCCGCTGGTGGGCCTGCCTCCCCACCCTCTCACCAAGCCTTCCAGGCCCTGCCTCCAACCCCGCTTCCCCTGATGAACCAGCAGGAGGGCCCCAGCAATCCACCCGCCCTGCCTGTGCCCCGCCCAGGGCAGACCCTCAGACGCAGGCACGCCGGACGCAGGTCCTGGGAGGGTGTTCTGGGGTGAACCAGGTCTCTGAGGGGGGACCCCGGAGGCCGCGGGGGGTGCTGCATGCAGGGCCGGGGCAGGCCACATCAGGGTGCGGGTGTCCATCCCAGCACACACACGGCCCTGCGTATGTGCGCGCGCCCGTGCGTGTCTCTGGATGTATGGGGGCGAGCTACTAAGGCCAAGGGTGGGCTCAGAGTCCCCAGCATGGAGGCCCCTCCCACCTTGGGGTGGTCCAGCACGATCGCCGCCCTCGGGACCCTGATCAGAATCCCCTAAAGTGGTCTTGGCCGCCACCCCCACCGGCCACCCTCTCACAATCTGTGCGTGAGCCCTCACTCCTGGACCCGCCGGAACCTTCCCTGAGGGGGCCTGTGCCCGGCAGGACATTTAGGGCAGCTGTCCATGCCACGTGGCCGAGTGGAGACTGACCCCAACGGCAGAGGGTCATGAGGGGCTCAGGCACAGATTGTGAGAGGGTGGCCGGTGGCGGTGGCCTCCCAGACTCCCCCCACGGCTGCTGCACCTCTACAGAGGAGCTGACACGCCCCCTACGGCCCCCTCAAACACCACCGCCCTGGAAACGCGCTCATTCCCTCAAGAAACAATTACTTTTTTCCCCCCCTTTGACAGCCTGCCCTGCCCCGCCCTGAGTCCTCCTCCTCCAGGAAGGCAGAAGGCTGTCTGCTCTGCTCCATGGCCAGGGGAGACGTTTCTTTGGGGGCACTGGCTTTGGGCAAAGCTGTGCTGACTGGAATAGGATGGACCCTGTGATTCTCACATGAAGCCAGCTTCCTTCTTTGCCCGAGCCACTAGGAAGCCCCCTGGCCAGGCTGTGGCTGTTTTCTATCCCCCACTGCATCCCTCTGTTCTGAGTCTCTACAACATTCCTCAAGCCCCTGGAGGAAGCATAACCGAGAGGCAACCAAGGGACAAAGCCCAGTGACAAAGCCAGAACAAGTGTCACAAAGCCAGTGACAAAGCACCGCAGAATCACCACCGGGCACTGACAAGGGCAGGTCTCAGGGCTGGGGAAGGCGCCCCTCGGCTGTGCACTGAAGCCCCTTGCTCTGGAGTGCTCAGTTCCTGCCGGGCCCCTGGGGACCCCACAGGCCTCCGCACGAGCTGCTGGCTTGACAGTGTCCAGGAGGCAGCAGGGACCTGGGAAGGAGCTGAAAATGGCCTAAGAGAAGGCGGTGGGATGAGGAGACAGGGTGACCCCAGGCCGCACCAAGACGAGGTGATCAGGTCGGGGAGGAGATGGTGCCTTTGGTCAAAGACAGGAAGAGTTCACAGGACCGCGCGCAGACTGTGCAGATCCTGGGCGGAGGCGGGCCTCTGCCACCGCAGGCTCCGCTCGTCTCCGCGGGCAACTGAGGCCGTCTAGGGGAGAGGAGGGTGCAGTTCGGAAAATCCCCAGGCTGGAGCCGGGACGCCCGCGACGCCAGGACTGCACAGAACCAGGCGCGCCAGGAGAGGCCCCGGGCGCTCAGGCACCCTCCGGTACCTTCGCTCAGGGCCCGGGGAGCGGGGGCGGGGAAGGGCAAGGCTGCAGGGCCCCGCCCCCCGCCGCCCCTCCCCCGCCGCCCCAGCTTCCCTGCCGCCCCGCCCCCGCGCTCGCTGGCTCGCCCGCCGCGGCGCAAAGTCCGCTCCCCGGCGCCGCGGAGGCGGGGGGCGTCCAGGCCCCTCGGCCTCGAGCCCAGGCTGGCCCTACCCACCCCGCCCCGGCCCCGCTCACCCGAGTCCCCGCCGCGACTCTGGTCCCGCTCGGCTTTGGCGGCGGCTGCGGCTCCAGCCACGGGCCGCCGCGGCAAGCGGGGAATGAATGGAATGTTCCCGGAGCCCAGGGAGGGAGCGGGCGGGCGGGGGCGGACCTGCGGGTGCGGACGGACGGGCGGGGGCGGAGCCGCGGCCGGAGCTGGAGCCGCCCGAGCCCAGGCCACCCATGGAAGCAGGCCCCCTGGTCCCCGATGGACCCGTGTCCAGGCCCCTCTGCCGGCCGGCAGCGCGCCTAGGACTTGAACCCAGAACCGACCAAGCGGGGAAACTCCTGCCCCCCCCCCGCCTTCTGAAAGAGCTCTGCTGTGACCCTGAGCCCTGCCTCAGTCCTGGTAGCTCACAGACGTGACAGGACCCAGGAGATGGAAGGGTCACAGTGCATAAAAAAGAATGCTCTGGGGCTTCCCTGGTGGCGCAGTGGTTGAGAGTCCACCTGCCGATGCAGGGGACGCGGGTTCGTGCCCCGGTCCAGGAGGATCCCACAAGCCGCGGAGCGGCTGGGCCCGTGAGCCATGGCCGCTGAGCCTGCGCGTCCGGAGCCTGTGCTCCGCAACAGGAGAGGCCACAGCAGTGAGAGGCCCGGGTACCGCAAAAAAAAAAAAAGAATGCTCTGGCCTCCCTCTGGTTGATGTCCACTTGACTGAGCCCCTGGGGCAGAAGCCCAGCCCTGTCCTTGGCCCCAGGGGCCCCCAGGGCTGGCACACCAGAAGTGCTCTGTGAAAGCCATGTGTGTGGTCACGGAGCAGGAACAGGTCTTGCTGCTGACAGTAACACTGGCCCAGATACCGTGCTGCTGCCCCCGCCCCACCCCCCCTCAAGCAGGCCAGGGCCAGACTTGGGCTCCCTGGCCCAGGACCCCTCTTGGTGGTGGGCAGAGTGAGCCTCAAGTCCAGGGGTTCCAAGGGCCCCTCACGCTGAGCCCAGGTCACACAGTCTGGCAGGAGGGACTTGGGTGACAATGATAGGCAGCAGCTCCCTCCACTTCGGGACAAACAAAGCCTCAGGTGACCTGCCTGGCCAGGCCCACGGGAGCAAAGGGTGAACCACCTGACCAGAGGCAGCGCTCAGGCCGTCCTTGCGGGAGGTGCCGGGCACAGCCCGGCAGAGCTTCCTGCGGCTGGCGTTCCTGGAACGGGCGCTTCCTGTTTTGAAGGCAGCCTGGGACCCTCCGCTTGCTCACCGGGCCAGCGGGGATTTCCTCAGGGGCATCAGACAACTCTTCCTGGCCGAAGCCCGGAGGTGCACTTCCAAGAAGTCGCACAGACTCCAGCCTGCTGCTGGCCAGGAAGGCGTCTGGCCAGGCGCCCCCTCCCCCAGCCCAAATTCCCAGCCCTAACGTTCCAGATTCCAGCACTGCAGCCAGCGCCCAAACACACCGCCCCAGCCTCGCAGCAGAGCCCACCCCTCCCAAGCAAATCCTGGCCCCCCCATCAGAGAATTGGGGGGCCTGGCAGCGGCCCCCACAGCTAGGGCACCTGGGTTTGGGCAGACGTTTGCACACCGGGCCCGACCGGACCAGAGCCTCAGGGACACCAGACGCCTTCACTGCGTGGCTGTAGCCCCCCTGCCTTCCCCAGGTGGTGCCCAGCCGTCACTCACCCAGGCTCCAGAAGTCCAGCTCAGTCTCTGCTCCAGGCCAGCATGGAGATCCTCTAGGAAGCAAAGGAGAGACAGTGGTCTCACCACAAGCCTGGCCCCTACCGCCTCATCTCTCCTCTGCTCCACATCTGGGGAGGAACAGCCCATGGGACCCCAGCTGGCCTCTGCCACCCTGGAGCAGGAGAACCTCAACTCCAGCCTCCTCCACCCGGCCCTCACGTCCCCCCCTCAGACACTGGCCTCCCACCCCCTAGCCCAGCACCCCAGTGCACACATGCCCACTTGGTGTGTATGCCTGACACCGCCCTTCTTGCCTCTGCTCAAAAAAGGCAGAGGGAATTCCCTGGGGGTCCAGTGGTTAGGACTCTGCGCTTTCACTGCCGAGGGCCTGGGTTCAATTCTTGGTCAGGGAACTAAGATTCTGCAAGCTGCGCTGAACAGGAGGAAGAAGAAAAAAAAGGAAGAAAAAAAAGCGGAAGAAAAGGGCAGGGAACAGCTTCTCGTTAAGTCTCTCGGTACTGTCTGCTTATTAAACCAGGACGTTAAAATTAAACTTGCTTTCTGAAGAACGTGCATACACACGAGCCCGCAATTCTACTTACTAGCTGTGTGACCTTGACCAAATTATTTAACTTCTCTGAGCCTCATTTCCCCATCTGTGAAGTGGAGACAGTCATAGTGAGCTCCCCCAGGGGTTTGTAAGAACTAAATTATTCCGGCCAGAAAAGCCTCCGGAGAGCCT
Source organism: Tursiops truncatus (assembly GCF_011762595.2). Taxonomy (NCBI): domain Eukaryota; kingdom Metazoa; phylum Chordata; class Mammalia; order Artiodactyla; family Delphinidae; genus Tursiops; species Tursiops truncatus. Next base: position 432,431 of record NC_047044.1, on the reverse strand, counting down.
GTTACACTGTAGCACTCAGCAACGCTTGCTATTGTATCCTCTCCTGGATAAACACCCATGTGTACCCACAGGGAGGACTAGTCCAAGGATACTTCTCAGCATGGTTCATTATACTGAAAATTTGGCAACCACCCAGCATGCAACCAGAGGACCCTGAAAAACCATGGTGCTGATGAAGGTGGGTGGGCCATGCCGACCCAACGGAGCCCAGACCTGTTGGGGACGGCTGTGGAGCAGAACTCCAGGGATCACCACACGTGGGTGCCGATACAGACACACATGGTTTAACTGAGAAGTTCTAGAAGCCTTCATCCAAATTGAAAGTCAAGGTGAAGCCGGTGGGGGGGGGGGGGGCAGGGAGGAGGGGGCTGGGACAGCAAAGCAACTTCATTTGCCAGTTTTGGAAAAAAATTTGAGAAGGATATATTTACATACTACTTGTCTAAATAAAAAGAGGTCTGTGTAATAATAATAATCAGACCCCCTCCAGCCCCACTCTGCCTCAGGACACGGCTTTCCAGGCGCTCAGTGACCACACCCCAGCCATCTCTCCGGGCCTATCCCAGGTCTCCTCCCCAGGTCTCCTCGGCCATGGCCCACTGGCTCCCTGCCTGGCTGCCCTCCCCAGCAGCGCTCCCCCAACACCTCCTCCACCAGGGTCAGGCCCTGCTCCCCCCGTACCCCCCCAGGCACTCTCCCAACGTGGGGAACGACAACGTGGGGAACGAGTAGGGCCCAGGCCTGGGAGGCCCCACGGCCGGTCCAAAGGAGACCAGCAGGGGCAAGGCCTGCGGGGAGGTGGGTGCCACGCTTGCGCACATAGGCAGGAAATCCCTCTGGTGCCCGCAGCCCCTGGCTGAGCAGTGAAGGGCTAACCCAGGAGGAGGGGCTCAGGGCTCCAGCTGTGAGGGGGAGGGGTGTGCTTTGCCCTAGGCACTCAACAACACAGCCTTTGTGAAAGGGGCAAACTCAGGTGCCAAACCACAGGGTGTCGGGATGATGGAGCCGCATGAGAAATCTGGACCAGGCCTGGCCTCGAGGCTGCATCCAGTCCAGGTGGAGGCTGAGCTCGGGGTCCACAGCACACGAGGGCACAGGGCGTGCAGACCTGCCACCCTGAAGGGACATCACTCTGGCCTCCGTGTGCCCTGTGCACCGCCCTCCACTGGCCCAGGCCCCTCCCTGGCCGGGGGTGTGCGTGCTGCAGGTGTCGCCAAGGGAGGCTAGCCTCTTCCAAGGGACACCCTCTTCATGAGCCCACACACCCAGCCTCCACAGCCACCACCTCACCCCTCGACAGACCTGCCCCAAGTGACCCACTGGGGTGGACCCACCTCTCAGACCCTCCAATTTCTCCTCCCAGCATCAGGCTCCTCCAGCCAGCACTTCCTCCAGAAGGAAGCTTGACCCCCTCCCCTTCCCCTTTCCTAACCCGGCCTCAGCCACCGTGTCCTGGCCCCCAGCTGTCCCAGCGTGGCCATCCTGCCTCTGCTCTGGAGGGTCACTCCTTCTATCTCAGATGAAGGCCACTGTCCTGAACACCCACAGGCCCCTGAGGCCATGGGGTCCCCCCACCCCACAACCACACCCCCAGTGCTGCTGCTCAGAGGGGCCTCAAGGGCTGCGCTCTGGACCCCACCCCACAACCACACACCCAGGGCTGCTGCCCAGAGGGGCCTCAGGGGCTGCGCTCTGGAGCCATATTATGGGGTTCAAACCCCAGGTCTGTCTCCTCCTACCTGGCTTATGTGGGCTCTTTACAAACTTACACTGTGCCTCAGTTTCCCGGCTGTGACCTGGGGGGTAATAACAGCACCAACCCAAGTGGGCTGCCGCGAGGTGTAAGTGAATCCGTGTGCAGAAATCCTTCGGTTGTCCTCTCAGTGGAGGAGGAACTCAGGGTGACGCCATGATGTCGCCATGTCTCTGCTTTTGCTGTTCCCCCTGGGAAACTCCTGCCCACCCGTCAGAAGCCTGAGACACCCATCCTGACCTGGCCCTGCAGGACTGTCACTCCTCCGCTGTGGTCTGCGGTCTTCACTGGTGAGCAAGATCTGAACACAGGATTTGAGGCCCTAGGTGGGTCTCAGCCCAGTGAACCGGCAAGGGGGTGACACACAGCAGAGGAAGCTGAAAGTACATGTGCCCCTACAGCTGGCCCCTCAGCCTCACGCACCCAGTGGTCTGTCCTCCCCCAGCCAGGGCGCTGACGGGCACCGGGCTGCAGGCGGCCCAGGTCTCTCCTCGCACGTCCACAGGAGTGGGAAGCAATGGGAAGGAGCCTCGGCCACTGGGTCCCCTGAGGCTCCCCCTCCTCGGGTTCCTTTCTTCTAAGCAGTAGCTGCCCCACACACCCGGAAAAGGTAAACAGGAGGCGCCCACTGGGGAAGGGCAGGGTCCTCAGGCCAGGCCAGGGCTGTCAGGGTCCCCCTCCGGTCTTGGCACCCCCGGGAGGAAGGCCCTGGGGTGCCGGCTAGACCTCCCTGTCGCTAGCGTCAGGCAAACACAGATTGAACAACTTCTTAAAGCTGAAGGCAAAGCAGTGCACAGCACCCAGGGCTGTGGAGGCCCCTGGCAGCCTGTGGGCTCGGGAAGGGGACCCAGAGGCAGACACGGAGAAACCCACGATTCAGGCTAAGGCTCGAGTCCAAGGCAGGGACACCCTGAGATGGGGGTGGGGGGAGTCTTAGCACCTTGTGGAGGGCACTACGGACCCCCAACGCGGGGGTGGGGTAACCTACACCCGGCGGACAGGGTGGGGGCCGCGTCGCCCCGGGGCCAGGCCAGGAGGCAGCGAGGGTGGCTGTCCCGCCTCGGGCGCCGCCCCTCCCCCGCCCCGCAGCTGGCTGCAGGGGACCGGCCTCTGCTGCGTTCTCGAGGCGAAAATGCAAATCTGCAATTAGCCGGGAGCGCGAAACAAATCAGAGAAAACTAAACAGGCGAGACGCCGGCAAATCCGAGCCTCCGCCGTTTTCAAAACAAGTGCGAGGGAGGGGCGCGAATGGGGCCGGGGGGAGCGTCGGGGCCCCCGGGCCAGGGCGAGAGGGAGCCCCGCGGTCCTACCGCGCCCGCCTGGGGCCCTACCGCGCCCGCCTGGGGCCCCGGGTCTGAGTTCAGCCCGGGAGGTGGGGCGGTCCCCAGACAGGGAGGGCCGGCCTGGCCTCGTAACCCCAGGCGACCAGGTGGCGGCGCGGCCCCGGGGGACGACCCCTCGGAAGCCCCGCCCGCACCCCGCGGCCCCGGGGGGAACAAGTGGGCCTCTGAGGAGCCTCCCAGGGGACCCAGGGCGCACGGTCGGCGGGAGCCTGACCTCCGGTCGCCGTGACGGCGGCGGCCACGTGGGCCCAGGGACCCGTCCTCAAGGAGCCTCGCGGGGCGTCAGGCTGTCCTCTGGCCGGGAAGGGCGCGGTGGCCAGGCCCCCCCGCTCCGCGGTCGGCCAGTGATCCGCCGAGGCCCCAGCCGCAGCCGGCATGGCTCCCAACCCCCCTCCTGCCAGACTCACCGGGCAAAGGCCGAGCTCCCCGCACAGCCACCTAGGAGCAGGCGCGGGTGGGGCCGGGCTCTAGGGACAGCCTGACGTCTAGCCTGAGCCTTGCGTCAGCGCTGGGAGAGCCTCCCACAGGACCCCTCCCAGGTGTATAGGGTGTCACCTCCCCACCAGCCCGGCCCACAGCCCGGTTCCTCCGTCAACTGGCAGAGGCCGTGGGCCAGAGCCCATCCCCGCCGGGGCTGCGGAGGCTGATCAGCCTCCCCCTGCAGCCTGGGCTCTGGGCCCCAGCATGAAAATCACCCCTGCCTGGTGGCCCAAGACCCCGGGCCAAGGGGGAGTGGGCGCAGAGAAACCAACCCCAGGGCTTTCTCTGCCACCTGCCTTTGGGGTCTCCGGGCCTGCTCCCCCGACCCCATGGGCCTCCCCCCAGCCAAGTCCATAGCCTCCCACTCCTTCCTGCCCTGTGCTCCCAGGCCGCCTCTCAGCCCCTCCGTCTGATACCCGAGGTCACCGTGACCAGTGTCTCTGCGTCCAGCCCTCACCCTCAGGCGTCGCAGGGGCTCACCCGGCAAAGCCCTAGGGTGTGTGCTGCAGCCGCAGCCGCCCACGCCCCCGCGACTGCAGACCCTGCAGTGTGGGCGCTGACCCAGACTGGGATCTCCATGCTGTCGGCAGTCGGTCCCAGTCACTGCCTCACCATGCGGTGCCTAACCTCGTGGAGAGACGGCTTAGGACGACTTGGTTTCAATCCATTACTGTCCTTCAAGAATACCTGCCTGGGCGCTGCCAGCAGCCTCCTGGGCCTCCCAGACCCTCAGGACACAAGGTGGGATTCAGTAGGTTCTGGTGCCCAGACGCCCCACCATGATGCAAGACCCACCTCTCCTCCTGGCCGCCCCCCTGAGTCCCAGCCACCATTGTGTCCCACCTAGACTCGGTTTGGGCCCCATTTCTGATTCCCCCCCAGGCTCGTCCATGTCCCTCCTCTGCAGAGCAGTCCTTCCCGTCAGAACACCCTGCAGCTTAACGCCTCCATCGACTTCCCCATGCTCGTGGGGACCCCCCAAATGGGCCCGCTGACCTGCCCCATCTGCTCAGCCCGAAGCCCCCAAGCGCTTCCTGTGTGCCACACGACAGTGCTGTGTGCTGGGGACAGAGGGACAGGTCTCTGCCCTCCAGGGTCCGGGAGCCCCCGTGGAGCTCCCAGCAACTTGTCGGCCCTGGCACACAGCGGCCACAGTCAACACCCGGTGAACAGATGAACGGGGCTGGCACTCAGGCAAGTGTGGACATCCTCCAGAGACCACCTCTCCAGTGGACAGCCTGTCAGGGTCAGGCTGAGAGGGACAGGAAGACGGGGTGAGATACTGGGAGAAGCCAGATGTGGGCTGGGGCCGGCTGAGAGAGGGTGGGCACTGCAGGGCATCGGGAGCACAGATGAGGCCAACGGGAGCGCCCAGCCGCCCAAGCATCGGAGGGGCTCCTGGATGAGGAGCTGCGCCCCCGTTCCGCAGTCCCAGCCGGGAGACTGGGGACATCGGGCTCCACGCAGGCAGGAGCCACTGGTTCTGAGGTCTGCCCCCACCTGCCAGCACCCACCGCTGAGCTGCCCGCACTCACCTCCCCTTTCCAGGCTCACCTCCCACAGCTGGCTGGATGCTGCCCGCCCGGAGCCCCCTTCCTTTCCCAGGCCGTGCGCAAGAGGCAGGAGGGGGACATGGGGGCGGACGGGTGAGGGCCCGAGCGAGCAAGGAGCCGGCCAGACCTGTAATCTCCCAGTCAGTCTGTCAGCGCCTCAGCGGTCACCCGGAGCCCCCTCCTCCATCACAGCCGAACCCCACAATTAGCCTGCGGCGCTGTGCCCAGCTGGCATGCCAGCCACCACTCACACACACGTGAGCACACATGTGCAGGCACACACGTCTGCCCCAGACCCGAGCACCTGGGCTGGGTGAGCCTCGGGCAGCCCCAGCACTGCGTCCGCCCAGCACACCCAGAAGGGCCGAGGGGCCTGGAGGAGCTGGGCAGGCCTGGAGCTGGCCTCGAGGGACCCGTGTGGGAAAGGTGGGCCAGGGCCATCTGCGTGGGGGGACGGCTCCAGGCTACTGGCCCGGTCTCTGTCCAGGTGGGGTCGGGCCCTGGTGAGGTGCAGGGTGCTTGCGGGGCTGGGTAGGGTCTGGAGTCCAGGCTCAGGGTGGGGCGGTGGTCCGGGTTAGGGTTAGGCTTTGGAAGGGCAGAGGGACCGGGAGTTTCCAGCGAGGAAATACCCCAGCTCAGGGGAAGGCAGAGTGGTGAATGGGACAATGGTGCAGGGGTCAGGGGGCAGTGAGGTGGCCGGGACTGCATGGGGGGAGGCGGGCACCCGGCCTCCCTGGGACCACACACCCAGGAAGTAGCCCACAGGTCCCTGGGGCCAGGCCCAGCACCCACCCCCTCAGCGGCTCACTCAGTTCAGCAAGGAGCTGTCACACACAGGGGTAGGGCCAGGGGCCACCTGCAGGAAGCGTGGCTGGGTCTCCTGCCCCTCACGTCCCCCGGCCCGTCTGGGGGAGCAACTCCAAGGCTGAGAGAGAGCAGGTGGGCTGCGCTGGGGCCTCTCCTTCCCACCACCTGCTCTCAGCCCCGCCAACTCACCCAGCTCTGGTCCTACCACTGGGTGCAAGTGGGACAGCGGCCACCTTCCCTGGGGAGGGCAGCAGCCGCGCCACGGCAGTGTCCTGGGCCCTGGCCCTCCTCCAAAGTAGGCCCCCCCGCTCTGAGGATGCCCTGGGCTGGGGCTGGGGGCTAGAAGCCACATTCAGGCCCAGAGCCCACACCTCCCATGGCCGGGTCCACACCCCCGGGCCACCCCAATCCTGCCGCTCGTGCCACAGGCCCCCTTGTACCCCAAGACAGACCCATGCTCCCTAACCTATCAGGGCTGTCCCTAGACCCCTTCAGCACCCCTCCCTCCAGCACTCAAGGACCCAGGTGGGCACCAAGCCAGTCACCCTCTTCCCACTGTCACCCATGCTGCACGTCTGGCTGTGGCCGAGGAGCCCTGGAGCCGCCTCAGCCTTCAGCCACCAGCTTGGCGCCGGGCACGGTGCCTGGAGGGGAGCTGACGGCGCCCCCCAGAGAAGTCCAAATCAGCGCAGGGCCCATGGCCTGCACAGGTGGCATGCTGGCTCAGGGGGCCCAGATCGGAGCAGAAGGCCAGCAGCCGGAAGTGTCCCTGCCTCGGGAGCAGACGTCCCTGCCCTGACTCTGTTCATACAGGTGGCCTTCTGCAAGGCTGACATCAAACCTTTTCCCTTTCTTGCTCTTCCTGAGGACGGGGTCCAGCGGGGGCTGCGTCACAGAGATCTGAGCTCGAGATCTGAGCTCGACACGGTGCCCCTCCTCCCAGAACCCCCCATGGGAACTGCCGGCCAACTGCACCGAGGGCTCTGGTCTCCACATCCGGAAGGGACGAGTGCAGGGCAGGGGTGACGCCAGCACTGGGGTCAGAATCCAGGCTGCACCCACAGGCCGCACTTTTGCTCCCACGGTCCCCAGGCCAGGACTCACCTGGCACCAGGATGGAGAACTGCCAGGTTTCAGAAATCACGTGATCTTAGGGGCTGAGGACGGGGGCACCAAGCTGAGCCCTCTTCCCAGATGCCCCATCCCCAGCCCAGGAGAGCACCTCCTCTGCCTAGCGCACAGGGGAACCAGGCACTCGGGTGGGCCAGTGGCCAGCCCACAGGGTGGAAAGCTGCCAGCCACGGTGGGAGCAGTGCTGGGGGAGACACTCTCCGTGTGAAGGGGGCGCTGAGCTGCAGATGAGGGACCAAAGGGTGACAAAGGGTGGGAAATAGGACCCCAGCTCCAGGGGGGGCCAGCCCTGGGCTCCTCCCTGTGACTGGAGGGGCAGACCGACAGGTGTGCCCCTGGCCACCGCGGGCTCCGTCTGGGGTTCTGGGTCCAGTCACTGTCACAGGTTCGTGAATACCACAGGGGTAGGCACTGGGGGCAGGACAGCAGAGGCCCTGCCCCGCCCTTCAGAAGCCCCGCCGGATGGGAGGGAAGGGCTGGGAGCAGCTGTGCCCCGGTCTGGCTCGGGGGGGAGCCCAGGAAAGGGCAGGATTCTTGCCTGGTCAGCAGAGGGAACGAGGTCCTCAAAGCCTCAGGGGCAGAGGGAAGCAGGAGCCCATCAGAGGATGTGAAATCACAGAAGGGAAAACCATGAAGGGACCACATGTGGCCTGGAGAGAAAAAGGGAAGCAACAGTGCTTCCCCAGCCCCCATGCACCCCAGTGCCCCCCACCAATTACAGGCCACCAACCACCGATCCAGCCTGTAATTTGAGACCAAAGACATGTAGAGGCCCCATCCACCCCACCCCACCCCAAACACACATAGCCATTTGCCTCAGGGGGAGGGACTCTGCCCAGCCCCCACTGCCAACTAGGAACTGGCCCCCAGTGAACCCGTATCCAGCTCAGCTGGGAGACCAGCCTGGGTTGAGTTCTGGCAGGTCTGATCGCTCACCTCCTCCCCTGACTGCTTTCCCGACACCCTGGTCCAGGGCAGGCTCTGGGCCCAAGAGGCTCTTCAGCAGGGAAGAAAAGCTTATTCCCCCCACCCAGGAAGCCAAGGCAGGAGGCTGGTGTCTGTTGCTGCAGCAGAAAGGACTGAGGCCTGACGGGAGTAAGAAGGACACAGAAGGAGGACCGGAGGACCAGAGGACCTGGCGCCTCAGCGCGGATCTGCCCAGACCGGAGAAGGGGCCATGTGGGAGAGCACTGAAGCCACAGCCTGTCCCCACCAGTTCACTCCCCTGGTCCCAGGGCTTCACCAGCTCCGGCCCCCAGGAAGCGGGTTCAAGGCAGGGAACAGGAGGTTCCCAGAATGGCCCAGGTCCTGAGACGGCTCAAGTGCCCGCAACCAAGCTGTCCTGGGGGAGACGGGCACATGCCATATGGATCCCTCCCCAGGCTGCCGGCCCACCCCAGTGCCTTCCAGTCCAATCTCTTCTGCTCCACTCACCTGGGCTGAGGCCAGGCCCCTGGGTTTACTGCACGCTGCCCCAGCTGCCAGCTCTGCCTCACAGCGTGGTCCCTACAGGGGCCACTGGGTGGGTGGCCGCACACATGCCTACACGGACCTTGGGCGCCCAAGCGGCAGAGGCAGCATCCCAGTCGGCTCCTTGCATCTCTGGCCTTGGGCTCCTCACCTGTGGGACCCCTCCCCTACGGGATCCTTCACCTGTGGGGTGGGGACGTGGGGGTGGGAGCTGGGCTGTCCGAGGGGCTTGGAGGGAAGTGGTGCATCCGTCAGCTGCTGGTTAGTGAGTCAGTCAAGAGGCAGGAGAATAGCCAGAGATTCGGCCCGAGGGAGACCCCAGTGCCCCACCACGCTAAGCAGCCTGAGTCACGGCCCTACCTGCCCCGCCACCCCAGGGAAGCGCCACACAGGTGTAAGTAACCAGCCCAAGGTGTGTCCCTGAACCCAGAGCTGGAGGGCAGCCACACAGGACACCCTGGGTCCCGAGAAAGGAGTCTAGGACTCCTCCGGCCCCACGGCCTCCCCCAGGGGGCCTGGGCCCACGCCAGGCTCACTGGGCGGGGCCTGCTGGGGCCGATCTTGGGCGTTCTCCATCTCAAGGGTGACGCATCCCCTCCCACCCCACCCCTGACCGGTCTGAGCAGCCATGGGAGGTGGTGGAGCTGCCCAGACTTGCCCGTCCCTCCCTTCTGGGGCTCTCAACCCACGGCCCCGGAAGTGGATCTCTCTCCCACGGCTGTAGCCTCCCCCAGCTCTAGCCTCCCCGCCCCCCTTGGGTGACTGGACACGGCTGGATAATCCAAAATAATTCCTTCTTGGCAGGCGGCCGGCGGGGGAGGGGGGACTTGCATTCCAAACCCTTGTTTTTCTCTGTAACTTCCCTCCCCTCCTGGGGCAAGGAGCCCCTGGCCAGACCTCAAGCCTCCCCCTACCCGGCAGACGGAGGTGGGCCCCCTATAGGTACGGCGGGAAAAGGTGACAGGCCCAGATCTGCCGAGACCACCTGCTCGTCCTCAGTCTTCTCTGGGGATCCCTAAAAGCTGACACGCCATAAAAAAACACCCAACAGGCTCAGCCAGGCCGATGCTGACCCTACCCTCCCAGGACCCTCACCTCAGAGCAGAAGAACGCCTCCCCCACACACACCCCCCGGCAGCTGTCCAGCTCTCAGACTCTCCCCTCTGTGCCCGGGGAACATCCCGAACGGGGTCAGGCTGAGAGCTCCCACCCCTGGGGGCCGTGCTCTCCCATCTCCACAGGGCCCCGCCAGGGAGTGTGTGTGGCACACAGGGGCTGCAGTTAGACATGACAGGGGCTCCCCAGGGCAGGCACGGAGAGCCCTCCGAGCTCCAGAACACTCCACTGGCTTCGGGGGTCAAGCCTCACCCCTAGTCTTGACCCCCACCATAGGCCCAGGGCACGGATAGAGCCCTTCCTTTCTTTTCCAAGTTGCTAGGAAGAGGAGGCCAGTGAAGTGGCAGGAAGCTCCGAGGCTCTTGGGCTCAGGGACCCCCCTCATACCCGCCAAGCACTGAGCACAGATGGGGGGGACGGGCCCATCTAGGAGGGCTTCCTCCGGGAGGCTGCACGCAGAGGGGCAGGGTCCTGGCAGTGAGTAGAGACTTCCTGTACTCACTTCCTGGGTCCCAGAGTGTCCACCCAAACACCACACCAACAAACACTGGGAACTGTGGGTGCTGGCTCTGTGGTGAAGCAGGCCCAGGGCCACCAGGACTTGCCAGGTGCTGGTGCTGCTGCCAAGCCACCCCTAGTCCCAAGCGGGAGCCCTGCACCCGCCTTCCAGCCTGGCCAGGTGCAGACCAGGGGCTCCCAGGGTGGTCCTGGCTTATGCCCGCCTCACAAGTCCCCAAGGGGTTTGGGGGCTGCCAAGGGCTGACCGCGAGCCCAGCTTCCTGGGGAAAGCCGGGGCTCGGCCACCCCAGGAACCAAGGCTGGGTGGGCGCGGGCCTGGAGCTCTTGTACAACAGGGCCGATCCCCGCCCTGTGCACGGATCTCGGTGGCTGGAGGGGCAGCGGGCATGAGTAGGGAGGGAGGATCGGGAACGAGAAGCGGTCCGAGCGGCTCCGGAGGGACGCGGGCGGCGGGAGAGGGCGCGGCGCCCAGCTAGGGACCTTCTGCTGGGCCAGGCCCGCTGCCCTCGGCGCCGCGGGCCTCGCCCGCCACCTGGAAGAGCGCGAGGTGGGAGCGGCCCGGCCCCGGACGGCCGGACGCACGGACGGCGGCCGCAGCCCGAGTTTTCCTCCGCCGGGCGGCAGTCGCCCGAGTCCCCGCGTCCCGATCGCCGCAGGCCAGGACGGAGCGGCGCTGACGGCGAAGCCCCCCACTGGCGCGGCCGCCCCGCGGGCCCCGTACCCCATTCCCGTACCTGCTTGTCTGCCGCCGAGGCTCGATGGCGCCCGTGCCGCGATCGGCGCTGCGCTGAGGCCAGCGCGGCTGCCATGGAGACGGGCCTTTGTGTGGCCGCGGAGGGGCCGGAGCGCGCGGGAGCAGCGGCCCCGCCCCCGGCGGGGGAATGGGGGAGGAGAGGGAGAGGGAGACGGGGAGGAGAGGGAGAGGGAGAGGGAGAGGAGAGAGCGGGGGTGGGGAGGGAGAGAAGGGGGGCCCGCCTGGCGGAGCGCTCCCCGCGCGCCCCCCGCGCGCCCCCCCGCGTCCCCGGCGCCTGGCGGCCGCAGTGGGCGGGTGCGCCGCGTCGCCGGGGAGGTTCGGCCCGGTTCGCGTCCAGGTTCGCGCCAGAGGAGCCCAAGTCTGGGCTCTAGGGGAGAACGCCTGCAAGACCGAGGTCCCCGGCACCCCGACCCTCCGACTGGGGAACATGCCGGCCACACTCCTACCCTTTGGGCGGTTGGGGGCTGCTGCGCCTTGTCCCTCAACTTCCAAGGGGAAGAGGACGCCTGCCCTGGGTCCCCTCGCAACCCGTCCTTGGCCTCCAGCGCCCTCCTTCCCCCGCCTCCCTTCCACCTCCCTCCACCCACACCCAGGACCCGTCAACCCCTGCTGAAGTGCTTGGAGGTGGGTGGTGAGACCGAGCCTCTCCCTGGGGCATCCACCTCTGGACTAGAGCTTGCCCCACTTCTGGGCGCTGCAGCCCCCATCAACCCTGGTCCTGATGCCCCTGGCCACTCCCACCACAACTTGAGCAGAGTTGGGGACCCCTGTGGGGCCAGCTCTCCTGTGTGTCCTGCTCCCCTCAGGACAGTCTGCAGTCACAAGCCCCGCTGTGCTGAGCAGCAGCTGGGGACCCAGGGAGGACGTGGGGCCATTCCCCAGCCCTAACCTGTACTCCCACACTGGGACCCCCCTTCCTTGGGCACCTGCCCTCCACCCAGACGTTCCGTTCCCGGCAGATAGCCCACTCGTTCCTGCCCACCCCACCCAACCCGGGCCTGGGACCTGCCCCGGATGCTCAGGAACGCCCAGCTCAGATGAAGCCACTGGAGAGGGTCAACTCACTAGTTCTTTCTGCTACCCCCCTACCCCCAACCAGCCAGGCCACACCTTCACCCCTTTAGCCCTGAACCCGTCCACAGCAAGGCCCACCCAACGCCCCACCAAGAGGACCCTAAAGTTACCAGGCTCTGATAGGGATGCCAACTTTTTATCAAAAAAGGAAGTTAAAAGGCAAGTATCGTGTCACAGAAGGACATTTTAATACCAAAGATGTGGGAAGTCCACCATCGCAGACTAAAACGGAGTCTTTAAATAGAGTGCAGGAAGCTTGGGGGTGAAGACTGTCCTTCCTGTCCCTGGATCAGCCCACTGCCCTCCCACCCCCATCCCGGCCACCACACCAGGCCCACACACGATCCCCAAAAGCAGGCGGCTTCACATACTGGCCGCCGACCACAGCGCCCTCTTGGACCACTGGTTCCTGTCCGTCCAGGCCTCCTGTCCACGGGGCTCTAGTAGGTGGTGGGTCTGCCTCTTTTGATCTTCCTGCCCCTTCCTCCCTCCTCACTGCCTGTCCCCAGCCTGGTGGGGGGACAGAGACTCAGCCCAGCCGGAGCTGACCTGATCCTGAGAGGGAACCCGGGGTCTTATGGGGGAGACGATGGAGTTGGCAGGACTCCACCCCCAGCCCGCACCCTCAGGCCCCTGTCTGGGCAGGGGGGTCAGGCTGTGAGGAGGAGGCCCCCCCGACAGCCGCAGGCACTCCAGGGGAGGGACCTCCTCCCACCTGTACCCTTCAGCTTTGGATTCCACCCTGGGCAGTGTTGCCCACTCTGCCAGGCGTCCCTCCCCCGACATCCCACTGCACCAGTGTTCCTGAGGACAAGCCGCTGTGAGGGGCTGCTGCGTGGACTCAAGCAGTCCTCGAGGGAGCATGCAAGGATTCGGGGGAATCAGGTTGTGCCTTCCTGGGTCGATGGAGGCAAAAGTCCCTGAGGGCTTTGCGGAGGCCCCCTTGCAGCCGCTCCCCTGCAGCCCTCCATCACCCGCAGTCACCCTCAGAAAGCCAAGGGAAGGGACCCTGCAATGTGCCGGGGCACACCCCTCACGGCCAGACAGCAGGGCAGACTTTCCAAAGTGGCACTGGGGCCACAAAGTCCTTCCTCACTTGAGGGCCTCCAGCTCGCCTCTCCCTCTGCTGCCTCGATTCTGTCCTCTGACTGCGGTCGCACACCAGGCCGAGCTCAGCTGTCTGCAGGCTGCGGACGCGCCGGGCTGTCCTAGGCAGTGGTCAGGGCCGGACAAGACGACGCTGGCAGCTCTGAGGCCAGCGCCTCTGTCATCTGGCAGCTCCACCGAACTCCGCTTGGGAGGAGTGGCTGCGTCACTGCTCCATCCCAGGACACGGACTGTGGGGAATCAGGAGAGAAGGGAAAGCCCCCCGCTCGGCCTGCCTCCCGCACCCCATCGCTCAGCCAGGACTCAGCTCAGGTCGCCTCCAAGGCCCACGCGGGCATCTACGAGGCCTTGTGCCTCAGGTGAGGCATCTGGGGTTGGGTTCGGTGGGACTTACCCAAAGGCCTGCAGCTCTGGGTCCGCGCCTCCCCCCCTGCCCTGCCCCCCACCAGCTGCCACTGTGCGCTGAGCTGTGATGGTGCCTTTGACAGCACGTGACTGCTTGGCCCAGCGCTCCAAGGTGTCATATGGGGGCGCGGATCCCTTCTGAGGGGCTTTCACTCCTTGCCGAGGAGCATGGTGCCCCAAGGCCGCGGGCCTGGTCAGGCTAGAGTCCAAGCCCCTCACTGCCTGTGGGGCTGCATGGACACGGGGGTGACTCGAGGGCCTGCCAGCCGACGAGCAGCAGCGCAGGGCAGAGTGAATGGAGAAGGTGCCCAGTGGGGTGTCCCTGGAGTGGAACAAAGACAATGCCCTGGACCCGCCTGGCAGCCACGCGGGTCCTGGCGGCATCCCAGCGAACCACAGGGCACAGCTCTTCTCCGGGCAAAGCGGCTTCTCCCCTCCCAAGTGATGACCGCAGGCGAGGTTCCCCCCTCAGCCCCCAGGCAAGACAGGCGGGGGGCGGGCTGTGTGAGGAGAGGGGTCTGCCTGTCAGCCGCCTCCTTCCGTCCTGAGCTGGGCAGCCTGGTGGGTCTAAAGGACGCATCAGATGCAACGCTTGGGCCTGCACGGCTTGGGCAGATGGGCTCCTGGAGGGGTGTGTGGCCTTGGCCCAGATCAGATCAGCAGGGCTCACAGCCTGCCCCCCACCCCTGCCTAAGACCCTGGAGAGGACAGGTGGGGCCCAGGGGGAGGGGAGGCTCTGCAGCACGTGATCCGCCAACAGTCAGGGGCCAGGCTGTAGTTCCAAATGCCACCTTGTCTGCTGGGATGATGGTGGTGCCAGGTGGGGGACCAGGGGCAACCGGAAGCTTGGGTGGGGGATCTCATGCTTGACTGGGGGGAGGGAATCTCGGCCAGACCCAGGCCCCGAGGGGCAGCCAGGCCCCGGGCCATGGGCCCCATCCTAGGGAGGGCACAGGACGACCTGCAGGTCCTTGGGCAGGGAGCCGACGACTGTCTCGATGTACAGCCGCGCCCGCTTCAGCGTCGCCTCCTTCACGGGGAGCTGGTGGCCCTGTGCCCGAACCTGCAGGGGCAGCGGTGGTCAGGGGCAGGCGACCTTCACATCTGGCTGGCCGAGGTGGGGCAGGGCTGGGAGGCATCTCACCAGCCTCTCCCGAAGTTTCAGGACCAGATCCACGACCTCCACCTCGGACTTGTCCTGCATCCAGATCTCGAGGTTCTGCGGGGACAAGATGGGACCTTCCATCGCCGAGGCTCTCGCCCAGCTCTGGGCCTGTGTCCGCCCCCCCTGCACTCTCCTCCGGCCCCTGTGTGGGGCTCGCACCCCTCTGTGCTCTCCCGCAGCCGATCGCCCCCCTCACCGCCTCACAGATGGCCTCGAGGTGCAGGGCCTCCAGCTTCTGGGCCATCTCTTTGTGCCGCTGTCGGTACCAGCCATCAAAATGGGGGGACTTGAAAAACCGCCTGTGGGGGGCAAGGGGCAGCAGGTGTGGGCTGACGCTGTGTGTTGAGGGATGGGCACGGCCACCAGCAGCAGGGGCCCCAGGACCCTACCTACTGTCCACCCACCTGTAGAGGCCCAGCCAGTCGCCCTTGAGGAGGCAGGTGAGCTGGGGCCCCGAGCGCTCCAGGCTACGCAGGAAGTCGTCCTGGCGGAAGGGGTGGATCTGGGGAGGGGTCTGAGACAGGGGCTGGGTGAGCCTGGGTGCTGGGGGCAGGCACGGCCTCGCAGGTCCCGCACCTTGGCTGGTCAGGACCTTCCCCAGGGCACTTGGCAGACGGGCCCCTTGTGTGTCCCCCAGCCCCCACCCTGCAGGGACAGATCCCAGGGTGACCCTTCCCAGAGAAGAGGGCCTCGAACCCCTCCCCCATCCGTGTGGCCCGCATTTCTCTTCCCTGTGAGGGCCACCTGCGGGTGTGGGGATGGGCTGGCCCCAGGGGCTCCTGCACACCCACGAGACACCCCCCCCCAAAGGATCGGCATAGGGCCCATCCTCCCAGCCCCTCCCTGGACCACACCTTCCAGGGCGTGATGCTCTTCTGCAGGGGCATGAGGCTGGCCATGTAGTGCTCCTGGGGGGGAAGGGGAGTGAGTCTGAGTCTGGGCCACAGCCTGCTGCCTGCCCCTCCAGCCCGGCGCCCTCCTCCCCGCCGGCCAGGCCCCACCAGAGGGATGATGAAGCTCTGCGTGAGCTCCAGGAGGTGCTGCCTCAGCACTGCAGTCTGCACGTCCGACGGCCGCTTCCTCTGCAGGCCCTGGGGGGCGGGGCGAGGGCTGAGCCACAGCAGGCCGGCTGCGCCCCCTTCACACACCGAGCCCAGCTTCCCCGCCCCGGAGCACCCCCCAGCGGTACCTTAAGCAGTCGTCTGAGCAGGGCCTTGTCTCGGTGGAGGTAGGTCGTGTACGCGGTGTAGAGGCCTGGGGAGGAGGGCAGAATGGCAGCGCGCTCCCCGGGGGCGGGGCACCCCCTTCAGCTGTGCCAGCACATCTGCCCGGCCCACCCCGCCCCAAGGCGTGTCTCTGGGTCCCGGGAGGAGAGGAGGGGCACAGACCTGGCTTGGTGTCCAGGGTCTTCAGCCTTGAGGGCTTTTTCAGTTTGATCTGCTTGGGAAGGTCCCCTACGAGACACGCCCCATGGCCGGGCCTCAGGGTCTTGCTTCTGCCTCCGCAGGCGCAGACCCGGAGAGGCCCCGCGTTCCCAGGACCCTTGGGTGGAGGCCGGGGACCTCACCTGGCATCTTGGGCTCCCCGATGCGGAGAACGTGGGGCCAGTGCTGGAGCGTTTTGATAAAGAAAGGGTTTGTGACTCCCAGGACCACGCTTGGTCTAGAGAGAGAGAGAGAGAGAGAGAGGGAGGGAGGGAGGAGAGGCAGACGCAGGCGGAGGGCGCAGGGCGCAGGGCGGGCAGGGCGGCACTTACGGGGCCTGAGTGCGCGTCGTGAACTCCTTGAACTCGCTATCGTGGACGGTGAAGTAGGGGCGGTAGTCGCAGCAGAACTTGAGGGGCTGCAGGCAGCTGTGGGGAGGGACCCGCAGGGACAGTCAGTTCGCAGGGCTGGTCCGGGGCCCCCGGCCCCTCGCGTTGCCGCCCGACCCACCTGGTCAAGGCCAGCACCATCTCCGAGGACACTGCGGGCGAGGGCGCCAGGACCAGCAGGGGCTCCCCAAGAAGCATGAGCTCCCACAGCAGCTGCACGTGGGCCAGCACGGGCCGGAAGCACCTGGGCCGGCGGGGGCGTTGGGGAGGCCGGTGGGAGGCTCCCCAGCCCTTGCCCACCTGCCCCGACCCAGGCCCAGGCAGGCCCTGTCTGGGTGAAGGCTGGGCCTCACTCCAGAGGAAGGCGGCCGTGAGGCCTTGTGAAGATGCCTGGCCTTGCGCCCCCGCCATGCCTGAAACCAACAGCCCTGGCTCCCGCTGGGCCCAGCACAGGGCCAGAGGGTCTCCAAAGGTGGGGTCCTCTGCTGGCCCCCCAGAGAGGGCCCCTCTGGCAGCATCTCTCACCACAGCTGCTCCCTTCCCTGCTCCTGCCTGCCAGGACCTGACTTCCTGCCCACGGTGCCCACTTCCTCTGGGGGCAGACATCGGGGCACCGGGCTCCTCTTCTGCAGACTCTCCCTCTCCGAACGGGCGGGGGGTTAACTCCTGATGTCCCCCAGCGCCCCCACCCCGATGGGCTGAGCCCCGTGGGATCACTCATCACCTACCGGGGCAGCAGGTGGTGGCCTGCCAGGCTCACCTGAACAGGTCCAGCTCATGGACACTGGTGAGGACGACCGGGGCTGGCAGCAGGTTCTGAGAGGAAGGGGGGTGGGGTCAGGCCGGGGGGAGGATGACGCCTCACAAGCCCCGAGCAGCACAGGTCATCCCGGGAGAGTCCCGGGGGCCGCAGTCCCTACCCACGTGCCTCCCGGCGCCCCACAGCCCTGCACGGAGACGCAGGCCCTGTGTCTGGGGTCTGGCCACCCCCCAGTAGGTGAGGTGGGGAGGCCCAGGCAGGTGGGAGGGTTGAGGGTTGAGGCAGGTATGGGGCCGTCAGCCTGGGAGCAGGGCGCCCACCTTGTGGCTGCACTGCTTTGGAGGACCGGATTCAGGCTTGTCTGCGCTGGATGGGATGTGCACCTATGGGTGAAGGAAGCAGCTGCCAGTGGGGCCGGGTGGCGTGTCGACGCGCACTGGGGCCGTCCCACCCCAGCCAGGCAGCCCTCACCTGGAGGACGACTCCCATGACAGGCAGGTTCAAGGTCTGCCCCGGCACAGGGGCCGGCCACTGGTCAATCTCATTGCAGACTGTGAACACAGGTGGCCAGCGTCAGAAGCCTGTCCTGGAGGAAGCTGCCCGCCGGAGCCACCAGGAGCTACAGCTGGGATGATGACGAGGCAGCTCTGGCAGCGCCTGCCGGCCACTCACCCGCTTCCAGGCAGGGCGCCAGCTTGTCGAAGTACTCGGGGGCAACCAGGCTCAGCAGCGCCTGGAACAGCCGGACGAAGGGCAGGCGGGACACCAGCACCAGAGACTGCAGGGCCCAGGGCTGGTGAGATGTCGCCCCAGCCCCTTGGGACCCTGCAGGGACCCCTGAGGCCCAGCTCATCCAGGGTCGCCCAGGGCAGGGTGTCCCACCGACTTCCCAGGAATGGCCTGACCTGGGACTCCAGGCTATTAGAAAACCCCAGGCCTTCAGAGGGAAATGCACGTGGGCCAGGATCGTGGGATGGTCTCCCCGGGGCTCAAGCAGCCTTTGCTTTTGGTGTCTGAATTCAAGACTGAAGTCGTCCTAATCTTGAAAGTGTGACGAGGGCCCCCCTCCTCCCTCAGCGAGGAGCAGGGAGGCCTGGGCTAGAGCCGGGGCTGGGCGAGGGAGGGGCAGCGGAGCCTGTTCTCCAGAGGCCGCCCCCGCCCCCAAGTGGCACGGTGGCCCCCGCCCAGGGCCAAGTGGCTAGGGCTGCCGAGGGGTGGGTGCTCCTGGAGGCTCAGGACCCCCACCCCCCAGACCATCAGCCTCTCCCGATGGCTGCTGGCCCCCAACTCTCAGTGGGGCTACCCCAGAGCAACCAGCTGCTCACCTTCTGGAAGTAGCCCCTCTTCACAGAGCTGTCCTTCACCTGCCTGAAGTACACGTAGCCAAAGTAGTGTGCGGGCTCCCTCTGGAAGGAGGGGTATCAGCCAGGCCACGCCCACTGCTCACCTCCCACCCGCCCCCTCGGACCCCCACGCAGGCTGCTGCGTGCTCTCCCCAGACCGGGATCTGCCTGGGAGTCACGGCCCCGGAAGGCAGGCAACCGCTCTCCAGGGACATCTCCGCAGACACAGTGGTGAGCGGTTCAGGGGCCCAAGAGCACCGGCCTCTGCACGCCGAGCCACGCCCTGGCGCACACGTGGAGCACAGGAAAAGCCCCAAGGACCCTGGCAAGTCCTCAGAAGCGCTGGCCCACCCCCAGTCGAGGCTGGGGTGCCGGGCCTGGCCTGCGGCAGTTGGAGACCCTGCTGGCTGGGGCTGGCCAGGCGCCTTGAAGGGCCGCTCACACCCGCCTGACCCTGGCCTGCAAGGGCAGGGGAGGAGCGCTGGAGAGGCAGCCCGGCTCACCTGCAGAGACACGGGGGCCCCACTGTCACAGTGCCTGTCATCCGTGTGCCAGGGGCGCCTCTGCCCTCCACACTGACGAATGCGGAAGCAGAACTGAGTATCCCCGAGGCAGCCTGGGGAAGAGGTGGTCCCCTCACGCTGTGTCCGGGTTGGGCTGGAGCCTCTCCTGCCAGCATGTGGGGCGGGGGGCCAGGGAGGGGGCGAAGCCCCTGCCGGGCTGCAAATGCCTCAGAAAAGCCCAGCCCTCCAGTTCCCTGTCTCCCGACAGAGGTCCCCGTGTCTAGATTCCTGCACCTAAGGGTTTAAACTCAGCACACAGAGCAGCACAGCCACAGCCCCGCAGCGCGTGCACCGTGGGCAAGCACGGCCGGGGGCTCGTGTGGCCCGGCGTAGCCTGCCCGGGGAGGAAAACCAGGCCGACCCGGACACCTGAGCCCTGGAGAAGCCGAGGCCAGGACCCAGCTCCTGGTGACCCCTCTGCTGGGGTGAAGGAGACCAGACCCCACTGCCCAGAGACACCTCTTTCCGCGGGAACCGGGGAAACCGGCTGCCGCGGCGTGGGGCTCTGGCTGTCTCCCTGGAGCGGGACGGGGGACCGGTGCTTACAGGCTGTGCAGGCCTGGCCGCAGGGGCTCTTGGGCAGCCTCATCTCCCTCCTTCTTCTTCTCCCCACAGCCCCAGAGAGACACCCAGACCGGGGCGGGGCGGGGTGGCCTACCTGAGTGGGAGTCGGGAAAGGACAGGTAGCAGATGCTGCTTTTCTGAAACACAGGAAAGCCAGTGAGGGCCTGCTCCCCGGGTGAGGTCTGCTCCGGAGAGGGCTGGGACCCACCTCCTTGTCCGTGAGCTGGAAGTCGCTGGGGTACACCAGCTGCGGGGGACACAGAGTACTCAGTGACATGGGCTTGGCAGGCTTGGTGCTGGGCTGCAGGTGTGTCCCCCCCACCCCAGCACTGTCAGACCCTCTGGCTCTCCCCCACCTCTGGCTCCCTGCTGACCCCTCCTCCTCTCTTCAGGGCTCCAGCGCCCTGCCCTGCCTCCCCAGGCCCCTCTCGGCCCGAGGCCACTCCTGGCCCCCATCCTTCCCTTTTCTCGGCCAGCGCACAACTGGGTGAGCTCCTGGACTCCCTTCTCACACCCCTCGCCCTCAAGGCCACTCGCCCAGACTGGGCCTCCCTGCCCCACGTCCCGACAGTCTGTCCCCAAAGCCTCCTCTCTCGCCTAGAGCGGATGCAGGGCCCTGCCTCCTGGCCCCCACCTCCTGTACCCTCTCAGCGCTCCGAACCCAGCCCCACCCAGCCAGAGGGTCTTAGGCTCTGCGGCTCCTCTGGGCCTGCTCTCCCAGACGGCCTGGCCAGCCTCCCCATCCCGTCTTAACTCAGATGTTGCCTGACACTGGCACCCCTGCCTCTGAGCATCTTCACTCCAACCCCTGCTAGTCAGGGGTCCGGGAGCTTCTGGCCTGCTCCCCGCTTGGAATGTGACCCCTGGAGCACCCAAGCCCCTGGAGTGTATGGTGAGCGTGACCAGCTGGACAGGCTCTACCTGGGAGACAGGCCACACTCTAGGGGAGCCAGTAGCCCTGTACACAGGCAAATGGCCAGAATGGATTTCTTTGCAGGAAAGGAAAAAGGCAGGGAACCTCCAGAGCCCTCACTCCCTGCAGGCCCCCAAGTGTCTCCTGGGGACCTGGTGCGCCTTGGGCATCACTGCTGCCCTGGCCCGTGCTCAGGTGCAGCAGGACGGCTCTCCCAGGAAGCGGCTATGCCGGGAGCCAGGAGCTGAGGGCCTGCATGCGTGGCCCCCTCCTTACTCTGTCGGCCAAACTCCCACGCGGAGGAGGACTTGGGTTCTGGCTGACATGAGGCTTCCTCTGGGGTGTGCCCTGAGCCCCCAGGTGGTAAGGTACTGTGCCCTGGGACTTGCACTGTTGTGATAATGTAGCTTCTGTCTTTGTTTGCTCTGGGCCTGCTGCTCTGGGCCTATTCAGTCTCCTCCGCTGCCACCAAGTGTCCTAAGGACAGGGACCGTGTCCCAGGTACTTCCCAGCCCCTGGCAGGGAGTAGACCCTCACCAGATACTGTACAGTCACACCTCGTTTATCACATTTGCTTTATTGTGCTTCACGGATGTTGCATTGTTTACAAAATAAAGGTTTGTAGCAACCCTACAGGTGCCACTTTTCCAGCAACACTTGCTCACTTTGCATCTCTGCGTCATATTCTCGTAATTTTCACAACATCTCAAACTTTTTCATTTTTATATTTGTTACAAGGTATCTACATTGTTTTTTAAGATATAATGGTGTTTCTTGCATACTTAATAGACTCCAGTCTAGCGTAACCATAACTTTTATATGCGCTGGGAAACCAGCAAATCTGTGTGACTTGCTTTTCTGCAGTGCTCTGGAACCGAACCTGCAACATCTCCAAGGTGTGCCTGTATTTGTGGAGTGCGTGAAAACATGTCTCCAAAGAATAATGGAACAGGTGGGGCATGTGGAAATCTCAAGACGTCAGCTAAGGAGGCACCAAGAAGGAAGGGCCAAGAGGACGGAGGGGAGCCAGCCAAACAGTATTTGTCTGTGGGGCGGACCCACAGGGGTACCTCGAGATGGCTCCAAGAGAGGAGGGGCCGCAGGACCACTCGGGCCCCTGCGTGTCCTTGCTGGGAAGGGCAGAGGAAAGGCGGGTGCCTGGCAGCTGGCAGGGCCACGATGGGCCCTCGGAGCTGAGGTCAGGGGTCTGAATCTGGTCTGGAGCTGAGGTCAGGGGTCTGAATCTGGTCTGCAGTCACAGGAGTTTTGTAGCATCTGAGCAGGCTCCACAGCCATGCCCAGGGCTCCAAGTTCACTGTTCACAAGCTGGGAGCAGAGATGGAGGGACGGCCCTGCCTGACTGAGGAGAGGAATGGAGCAGACCCTCAGAGAGGGGCAGAGGGCGAGGGTCTGCCGCACGATGAACCCTGTCCCCTGGAACCACAGGGGTCTTGTCCTTTCCACGGGAGCCAGTCTGCAGGGGCTGCAGCTCCTGTAACCAAGTCGCCCCTGAGGAAGACAGATGCAGCGAGCCTCGCCTTGCTGGAGAAGGTACGTCTAGGAAAGTGCTTCCTGAAGGGTGGTGTGGGTGCCCTAGGTTCCCAGAGGCCGAAGCTGCCTTTTTCACTCTCTTCTCACTGTGTGCAGTGTGGCTTCCAGAGGCTGTGACACAGGCCGTCAAGGGGAACTGACTGAAGCTGACGTGAAGATACAGCGGCCTTCTATTTGGCCTTTAAAAAGGGACGTGAAAGTGTCAAATAATGCCATTCTCCTCACTGAATTTGTTTCTGAAAATGGTTGTTTTTGTGGAAATATATATATTTTTAAAGTAAGTAAATAAATATTTATTTATTTTCGGCTGCGTTGGGTCTTTGTTGCTGTGCGTGGGCTCTCTAGTTGCGGCAAGCGGGGGCTACTCTTCGTTGCAGTGCACAGGCTTCTCATTGCGGTGGCTTCTCTCGTTTACACATGGTATCCATTGTTTTTTAAAATGGATTAATAAGCATTTTTAATTTTTCTGTTTTAACTTCTAGTATAGGAAACCTCGATAGATACGGCGCACATAAAAAGCCCCTTGGGGCCCTCAGTACTTTTGAAGACTAAAAGGGTCCTGAGACTGGGCAGTGCAGGAGCTGCAGCTGGGAGGATGTGGACACCTGGGGGAGGAGGGACCCTCTGGGCCCCGGGCCGCAGTTCACTGCATGGGCTTCTCGGGTCAGCGGGGATACCAAGAGGAGAGTTTCCAAGGGCTGAGGCAGCAGAGCCAGGCCCTTTGCTCAGCTGATCTGCACAGCCTTGCCCACTCTCCCCTCATGTCTGATCCCCGCCTCGCCTGCAGGCTCCAGTGCACCCACGTGGGTGGGACCCCCTCAACATACCTATGCGCTCTAGGGGGTCCTTACCCCTTACTCTCTGTGTCTCTCGCACAGAACGTGAACTCCTGGTGGGCAGGGCCCTGTCATCGCATGCAGCTCTGTGTCCGTGTGTCCAGCACCAGTACCGTGGGGCCTGGCTGGTGGCAGTTGCCCAATACTTGATTTATTGAATGAGTGAATGGTTGGCTCCTTGCCTTTGCTTTCGCTGGCTTTTTTGGGGGAGGGGTTACCTGAAACAGCCCCCTCTCCCCTGCCCGGCTGCCTCCTTCTCATCCTCCAAGATATGGCCAAACCCCCATTCCTTCCTCTGAGCTGTATCTGTCCACGGAGTCTCCGTGATCCATGAGCTCCTGGAAGGCAGTCCCTGGGTCTTCCATCATGTCCCAGTGCCAAGCACAGTGCCAGCCAGAGCCTCTGTGGTGCTCGGCCAGGCCAAGCCCGGAATAAGCGAGCGCAGGGCAGATGCTCCATGAGTGATTGTGGACGCAGCTGAAATGACCGCTGACCTTCCTCATGATTTCCAGGGGAGAGGAAGAAAGATAAGATGCAAACCTGATGAGCGTCGTGTGGTTGCACTGCCCGACTCCTGCACAGACTCGATGATTAGTAGGGGCCGTGGGTCCCCCCAGCACTCCCTCCCTGAGCTATACAGCCTCAGGAAAGCTCAGAAGCCCAAGCACATGGAGCCTTTAACTAACAAGTTCTTGCCTGAATGGTTAAGTCCTAGAAAATTATACATGAGAATGCCTTAAGAAAACAGTAGACTCTCTTGTGATTTTATTGGGAACAATTTGGGCACCAGCAGGAATGTGGGCTCTGTGACGTTAGGCAAATCACCTCACCTCTCTGTGCTCAGGTCCCTGCGTCAAGTTAATTTGGTGCACCACGTGGGAACAGGTGTGGTGGAATGCGGTCTCCACAGCGAGCTGGGCAGTGTCCGCCCTTGCTGTTTGTTAGGACTTGGGCTTCCCACAGCCTCATGGAGTTCAGCAAGGCCTTGGAAAACACCCTCTCCCCCTGACGCTGGCTTTCCAACGATGGCCGCTGAGCCTCATCTCAACCAACTGCAGTCACGGATGCGCCACCTCCTGGGTTCTCAGAAAGTTCCTTCTGACAGCATGCTGAAGCATACCTCACAGCCTCCCCTGCCCTGGTCAGCTCCATGGTCTATGTCATGGCCTTCAGGGCCTGGAGAAGACCGTCCCCCCAGGCCTGCATTACTCCAGAAGGCCTTCCTCCCTGAGTCTGTCATGTTTTCATCTACACCCACGCGGGTGGGGGTAGGGAAGAGCCTTGCAGGTAGTGGGGACACCCCAGGCTGGGGGGGCTGGGGGCAGAGTCTGTGAACAGAAAGATGGCTCTTGGGTCTGGTTGTGACCCGCAAAGGGTCTGGATCAGACTCTAAGTGAACAAGGAGGTTTCCAAAGATTTAAGCAAGAGAGCCACAAATATTGGACTTGGGGATACAGTAGCAGTGGTAATGAATCTGACAGCCCTGCTGTAGGTGGAGCTGTCAGCCTTGTTCCCGGATGGGATGTGCGGTGGAGGGAGGGGAGGAGTCAAGGGTGACCCCTGGGATTTTGGCTGGAGTAAATGAGGGGAGAAGGTATCATAGTGTGGGAAAGGCGGGGGAGAGGAAGGGAGAAGAGACAGCTTTTTACTGGGCGAAAAATCAAGAGTACCACTTTGGGTATCCGAAGTGCAGGGCTCTTCGCTCCTCCACCCCAAAGGGAGGTCTTGGCAACTTAACTTTTTTTCTTCTGCTTGGGAGCGCACCTTTCAGGAAGTGACAGGTGCAGGGTTTCTGAGGAGGAAGAGGCCACCTGGGGGGTCTGTCTGCCCGAGGGTACCTCACCTGCGGAGGGATTCCCGCCGCCCCTCGGCGATGCCTGAGCCACACTAGCCGGCGGCGACAGAGCAGGACCCGCCCTCCCCGGCCTCCCCCCGGCCCGCTGCCCCCCTCACCTCCAGCGCCTGGCCCAGCTCCAGGTCGAAGGTGACCACACACACGCACTCCAGCCAGGCCGAGAAGCGTGCCCAGGGTGCCCCCGGAGCCCGCGCTCCGCAGGACGGCGCGCCGAGGCAGCCGCGAGCCCGGTGGGGCCCGGCGCCCGACCCCTGGTCCATGGCCCCTGCTACTGAGAACGGCCGCGCGTTGCCGGGGGAACGGCCCGAGGCGTTGCCGGGGGAACGGACTGGAGGCGGTGGCCCGGGCGCGCCCGGACGGCTCCGCGGAGCAGTCGAGCGGCCGTCTCAGACCAGAATGGCCCGGACTCGGCCTCGCACGCCCCTGGCGGCCGGAGGACCGCCGTGCGGTGGAGCGGCGCGGAACCCACCAAAGAGAAGGGACCGCGCGGGCCAGAGCGGCCCCAAGCCTGGAGGAGGGACTTCCAGCGGGGCGTGTGAGCCCGGGGGAAGACGGGTTAAGGCGGGGTCGCGGTTCCCGGGGACACCGTGAGGACAGGCGAAGTAGAGACTGGCGGGTCCCTTACCCGGCCAGCTTTCCTAACGGGATTTCGTTGTTACGAGCTCCTATTCTACCAACTATCACACACAGATTCCAGCGATTCTGGGAGTCCCTCGAGTTTTCTCCTTTGGGTCGCCTCCGGGTATGGGGTCCTGCAGAGAGCTGTCAGGTCCGGGGTTCGTGTCTGACCACTGGGGCATCTTTGTTTCCAATGACTGGTCGTCAGTGCGTGCAGACCCGCCCGCGCCAGTCCCCTCCTCGCCTCTTGCGTCCAGCGCTCTTCCAGATATTTCCGGGCCCCCTCTTGGGCTGCCTTGCACACTGTCCCAGACCTGTCTGTCGAAACCAGACACAGCGTATAACACACATAATTCGAGCCACCTGTGCCGTTTTATTTTCTGCTGCGGCGGCGAAGTGTGGCTGGGGGGGCGGGCAAGCCCCCCTCCCTCTTTGACGTCGCATCTGCCTCCAGCATTCCTCTTGGCAGAGCCAGGCACCAGCCCTTGCTCCTCGAAATGTGGCCGCCGTGTTCCCCCCCCCCCCCCCCGCAGCATCACACAGCCGATCATGGAAGGGCGACTTTGGCGCTGAGACAATAACTTAACTGACACGCTATATATATTTTACTTTTTTTTTTTTAAACTAAAGCTCCCTACTCCAAAGTTAGGCTAGGCTAGGCTAGGTTGGAGTAACAACCCTCAAGTCTTAAGCAGGTTTTTCACTGTGCATGGACTGGTGGGAGAGTCAGGTGGCTCTCCTTGACTTACCTCTGGAACACATGGCCTCCTAGGTCATTGGCAGTGGAAAAGGGTTTAATGGAGGCCTGCTAGCTATTAATTGCGTTGGCCGACAACTGATATCTACAGCACTTCTGCCTACAGTCCATAGGCCAAAATGAGTCAGAGAAGGCAATGCGATAAGGGAATAAGATAGAGAAACTGGTAGTTGCCACACTGCTGGCTTTGAAGACGGAGGAAGGGACCATGAACCAAGGAATGCAGGCAGCCTCCAGAAGCTAGAACAGGCAAGGAAACGATTCTCCCCTAGAGCCTCCAGAAGGAATGCAGTTCTGCTGACACCTTGATTTAAGCCCCGTAAGACTCATTTCAGATTTCTGACTTCCAGAACTGTAAGATAATAAGTGTGCATTGTTTTAAGCCATTAAGTTTGTGGTAATTGTGCTAATACATACAATATGCAGCCTATTCTGTCTGGTTTCTTGCACTTAGCATAATTTTTTTTTTTTTTTTTTTTTTTCGGTACGCGGGCCTCTCACTGCTGCGGCCCCTCCCGTTGCGGAGCACAGGCTCCAGACGCGCAGGCTCAGTGGCCATGGCTCAGGGGCCCAGCCGCTCCGCGGCACGTGGGATCTTCCCGGACCGGGGCACGAACCCGTGTCCCCTGCATCGGCAGGCGGACTCTCAACCACTGCGCCACCAGGGAAGACCATTAGCATAATATTTTTGAAGTTTATCCATGTTGTTGTATATAGCAGTAGTTTGTTCCTTTATATGAATAGTAGTTCATGGTCTGGATACGTGACATTTTCTTTAACCTTTCACAGTGGAATTATTTAAAGAAACCTCAGTTGAAGCTGGAGCCAGGACAGGTCGTTAGGGTGTTCTGTCATGCCCACCGTGCATCCGCAATTACCAGAAACAGGAAGACAGGTGCCTCTACTCTCTCTCCAACAGGAGGAAGAAACCCCTCCGGCCCAAGGACATCCCAGCCAATCAGAGACCGTCACAGCCCAAACAATAGCAAGCCTCCAGGCTCCTCCAGCGGCCTCTAGTTAACACAGTACCTCCCAACTGACCCCTTTTCCCTATAAAAGCAAACTCCCTTTTCCTGTTTTTTGGATTTACTTGTAGTCTGCCATAGTTTCCACATCATGAATTACAGTTCCTCTGCTATTCCTGAATAAACTTGCTTTTGCTGGTGAAACAACTGGCTATTATGTTATTAGAGTCAACACACCAATTGATGTTTGGAACGTTTCCAGTTTTTGCCTGTAATAATGCTGCTATGTACATTCCTGTACAAGTCTTTTTGTGGACACCTGTTTTAACTTCTCTTGGGTAAATACCTAGGAGTGAAAGTATTGGGCTGTATGTTCAGTTTATGTTTAACTTTATAAGAAACTGTCAAACTATTTTCCAAAGTGGCTTTACAATTTGACGTTACCACCAGCAATGTATGAAGGTTCCAGTTTTTCTACATCCTTACCAGCATTTGAGGTTGTCAGCCTTTCTAATTGTAGCCATCCAAGGGGTTGTGTAGTGACATGTGGGTAAATTTAGAATTTCCCTAATGATGACTGATGTTGAGCATCTTTTTTATTTTAATATTAATTATTCAGCTGCACCAGGTCTTAGCTGCAGTACGCAGGATCTTTGTTGTGGCATGTGGGCTCTTAGTTGTGGCATGCGGGCTCTTAGTTGCGGCATGCGAACTCTTAGTTGCGGCATGCCTGTGGGATCTAGTTCGCTGACCAGGGATCAAACCCAGGCCCCCGGCATTGGGAACGCAGAGTGTTAACCACTGGACCACCAGGGAAGTCCCTTGAGCATCTTTTCGTGTGCCCGTAAGTCATTTGTATTACCTTCTTTGGTGAAATGTTTATTTAAATCTTTTGCCTCTTTTTAAATTGGGTCATTTGTCTTATGAGTTGTAAGATTTTTTAAAAATATATATTCTAGAATCAAGTCCTTTATCAGACATACGATTTAAAATTTTTTCCTGGTTTGTGGCTTGTCTTCTGTTTTTCTTAATGGCATCTTTTGAAGAGCAAAGGTTTTTTATTTTAATGAAGTCTAAGTTATGAATATTTTTCTTTTTGGTAGTATGTTTATGGTCTCATATCTATAGAGTCATTTCCTAACCCAAATAATTTCTCCTATGTTTCTTCTAGAAGTATTTCACCTCTCAGATTTAGGGCTGTGATCCATTTTGAACTAATTTTGGTGTATGGTGTGAAGTAACGGTTTAACTTTTTTTTTTTTTGGAATGTGGATAACCAATTTTTCCAATATAATTTTTTAAAAAGATATTGCTTGGGGGAACTTCCCTGGTGGTGCAGTGGTTCAGATTCCATGCTCCCAATGCAGGGGGGCCTGGTTCGATCCCCAGTCAGGGAACTAGATCCCACATGCATGCCACAACTAAGAGTTCACGTGCCACAACTAAGGAGCCCGCCTGCCACAACTAAGACCCACTGCAACCAAATAAACAAATAAATAAATAATTTTTAAAAAATCGTTGTAATTCAAAGACTATCTCTTTTAAAAAAAAAAAAGATATTGCTTGGGAGTTCCCTGGTGGCCTAGTGGTTAGGATTCCGGGCTTTCACTGCCACAGCCCGGGTTCAGTCCCTGGTCAGGGAAATGAGAATCCACAAGCCGTGCAGTGTGGTCAAAAAAAAAAAAGATATTGCTTCCCTATTGAATTGACTTAGCACCTTTATAAAAAAAATCAATTGATCATATTTTTGCTACTCTGTTCTATTGATATATATGCCTATCCTTATGCCAATTCTACTCTGTCTTGATTATTCTAGATTTATAGTACATTTTGGATTCAAGAAGTGTGAGTCCTCTAATTTTCAAAACTGTTTTGGCTACCTCAATCCTTTGCATTTCTGTGTAAATTTTAGTGTTAGCTTGTCAGTTTCTATTAAAAAAACGACCATCTGCTGAAAAATTCACTGATAATGCACTGAATCTATTGATCAGGTTTGGGGAGAATTGCCATCTTGGCAATACTGAGTCTTTCTTTTTATTTTAAGGAATTTTTTAAAACTAAATTTATTTATTTATTTATTTTTGGATGAGTTGAGTCTTTGTTGCTGCGTGTGGGCTTTTCTCTAATTGCAGCGAGCGGGGGCTACTCTTCGTTGCGGTGCGCGGGCTTCTCATTGCAGTGGCTTCTCTTGTTGCGGAGCACGGGCTCTCGGCGTGCAGGTTTCAGTAGCTGTGGCTCGCGGGCTCTAGAGCACAGGCTCAGTAGTTATGGCGCACGGGCTTAGTTGCTCCGCGGCACGTGGGTTCTTCTCGGACCAGGGCTCAAGCCCGTGTCCCCTGCATTGGCAGGCGGATTCTTAACCACTGTACCACCAGGGAAGCCCAATATTGAGTCTTTTAATCCGTGAACATAGCATGTCTCTCCATTTATTTAGGTCTTGTCTGATTTTTCTCAGCAGTGCTTTGTAGTTTTTATTGCAGGGGAGTTGCAAGATCACCCCCAGATTTGATGATTTGTGGGAGGGCTCATAGGACTCAGCATAGAGTCATTTTCATGGCCATGATTTATTACAGGAAAAGGATACAAGGTAAAATCAGCAAAGTGAAAAGGCTCATGCGGCTAAGTTTGGGGGAGACCAGGTGCCAGCTTCCACGGTCATCACGTAGTTACACAGGACAAACTTAATTGTCCCAGGGAGTTGTGACAATGGGTGTGAAATGTTGTCAACCAGGTAAGTTCATCAGAAACTCAGCACCCACGGTTTTATTGGGAACTTATATTTATTTCCTAAGGCTGCTGTAACAAACTGATACAAACCTGGAGACTTCAAACAACAGAAATTTGTTCTCTCACAGTTCAGGAGGCCAGAAGCCTGAAATCAAGGTGTCTGCCTGGTTGGTTCCTTACGGAGGCTCCGAGGGACAATCTATTTCAGGCCTCTATGCTACCTTCTGGTTGCTGCCAGCAATCCTTGTAGGTTTATCACTCCAATTTCTGTCTCTATCTTTACATAGCTTTCTTCCCTGTGTCTTCTCTCCTTTTCTGAGAAGGATACTTGTCATTGGATTTAAGACCCACCCTGATCCAGGATGATCTATCTTGAGATCTTAACTTAATGACATCTGCAAAGACCCTTTTTCCAAAGGTCGCATTCACAGGTTTGGGGTAGATGTATATCTTTCGGGTGGGGCCACTGTTCAATCCATTGCAGGGCTGGCCAGACAGGCAGTCTCTGCCTGGTGCCTAACAAAATTCCAGGCACCCGGAAAGAAAGCAGATTTCAACATAAGTCATATTGTCTGGCTCAAAGAGCCACTCTGATCATTTCCAGGGATGGTGGGAACCTCCCCGAAATCCAGGTTCTCAGATGCCCGTCAAGGGCTAACTGCGTAAGCAGGGGTTTTATTTGTTTGTTTGGTTTTTTGGTAAGTTGTTAGCCTGCTGCATTGACTCTTTTCTGTATGCACTTCTTTTGTTATATCTATTCCTAAGTATTTTATTCATTTTGATGCAGTTGTAAATGGAATCTTTTTCTCTTCCTTTCCTTTTTTTTTTTTTTTTTGGCCACACCGTGTGGCATGTGGGATCTTAGTTCCCAGACCAGGGATTGAACCCAGGCCCTCGGCAGTGAAAGTGCGGTGTCCTAACCACTGGACCGCCAGGGAATTCCCTGGAATTTTTTTCTTAATTCCATTTTCAGATTGTTTGTTTCTAATTGTAGAAATACAACTGTTGTTTGTATATTGATATTGTATCCTGTGACCTTGTTAAACTAGTTTATTATTTCTAGATTTTTTTGATAGATCCCTTAGGATTTTCTAAATAGATGATCATGTTATCTGTGAATAAAGACAATTTTGCTTCTTCCTTTTAATCTGTATGCCTTTAATTTTTTTCTTGCCTCATTGCACTGACTGCACCTTTAGTGCAAGGTAGAATCATTTCAAATATTTCTTCTGTTTCTTTCTTCTTGTTCTGATATTACCATTATGTGTATGTTACACCTTTTGTAGAACACAAGTCCTTGGATGTTCTGTTTTGGGTTTTTTTTGCGGTACTGGGGCCTCTCACCGCTGTGGCCTCTCCCATTGCGGAGCACAGGCTCCGGACGCGCAGGCTCAGCGGCCACGGCTCACGGGCCCAGCCGCTCTGCGCCACGTGGGATGCTTCTGGACTGGGGCACGAACCCGCGTCTCCTGCATCGGCAGGCGGACCCTCAACCACTGCGCCACCAGGGAAGCCCGGACGTTCTGTTTTTTTCTGTATTTGTTCTCTTTGTTTTGTTTTTGAAGATTCTATTGAGATATCCTCCAGTTCAGAGATTCTTTCCTCAGTGTTATCCAGTCTGCTAATAAGCCCATCAAAAGCATTCTTCATATCTGTTATGGCGTTTTTTATGTCTAGCATTTCTTTTCGGTTCTTTCTTAGCATTTCCATCTCTCCGCTTGCATTGCCCATCTGTTCTTACATGTCATCTACTTTATCCATGAGAGCCCTTAGCATATTAATCCTAGCGGCTTAAACTCCCGGTCTGATAATTCCAACATCTCTGCCATATCTGGTTCTGAACCTTGCTCTATCTCTTCAAATTGTGTTTTTTGCCTTTTAACTGTGTAATTTTTTCCTGATAGCCAGACATGATGTACTGGGTGAAAGGAACTGCTATAAATAGGCCTTAATAATGTGGAGGTGAGGTGTGGGAGAGGAGACGCCTTCTACGGTCCTGTGATCGGGCCTCAGTTCTTTTACTGAGCCTGTGCCTCTGGACTGTGAACTTCACAAGTGTTTCTCAGTCCTTTATCTCCCCTTGGTTGGGACGGGCTGCCCAGAGAGGCTGGAGCTGGGCATTTCCCTTCCCCTGGTCAGTTAGGCTCTGATAACACCCCAGCAGGTCAGGCTCTGGTTAACGAGTTTCCCTTGAGCGCAGCCTTGTTAAGGAGAGCAGAGTGCTCTGTCGCGGTAGGAGATGGTTCCTTCCCTCCCCCTGCAGAAAGCTTGAGGGGGCTTTGCTGATATTTACTTGGGAACCTGCTCAGGCTCCAGGGGTAAATCTCACAGTATTGTGTGGGCTCCCTCATGACTGGGTGCCCCGGAGTTTTTAACTCTCAACAGTTGCTGACTTTGAACCTCCCGAAATTCACCAATTACAGTTCAGCGCCCCCCCTTCCCCCGCACACACAGGTTCTCAGGCCGGTTTCTCTCATGAACCTTTGCTCTGGTAAGCTGTGATGACTTGTATTCACCTGCCTGTCTCTCCTACCTTGGGAGCAGTGGTTTGCTCTGTGTCCTCCCTTCTCTCATCGATCCAAGAAGAGTTGCTGATTTTTCAGTCTGTTTAGCCCTTTACTTCTTAGGATGGATTGGTGACTTCCAAGCTCCTTGCATGCAGAATCCTACAGTGTAGAATTGAGGTGGTGAATGCAGACATCCTTGCCTCATTTCCAATCTTTAAAAAGCATTACATCTTTCACCATTAAGTCTGATGTCAGCTACAGACTTTTCCTGGATACCTTTTATGAAGTTGAGGAATTTCCCATCTAGTCCTAATTTGTTGAGCGTATTTATCTTGAACAGGTATTAAATTCAGTCAAATGCCTTTTCTGCAGCTATTGTAACAATCCTGTGGTTTTATCCTCTATCCTATTAATATAGTGTATTACATGATTTGCCTTCTGGATGCTAAACCAACTTTGCATTCTTGGGATAAAGCCCACTGGTCTTAGTAGATAAGCCTTTTACATGTTGCTGAATTTGGTTCTTCGTTCCTGTTGACTTGAGTGAACATCTTATGTCATTTTCTTTCAGCTTGAAGAACTTTCTTTAGTATTTCTGGTAAGGCAAATCTCCTAGCAATACATTTTCTGTTTTGTTTATCTGGCAATGTGTTTATTTCACCTTCATTTTTTCTCCCAGCTTCATCTTTGAAGGATAGTATTGCCGAGTATAGAATTTATTCATTGACAGGTTTGCTTTTTCCTTTAACACTTTGAGTATGCCATTTACTGCCTACAGCCTCCATCATCTCTTGGGAGAAGTCAGCTATTCATTGTATCATTCTTTCCCTTTATGTGATGGGTCACTTTTCTCTTGTGGCTTTCATGGTTTTCTTTGTCTTCGGCATGCAGGAATTTGGTTATGGTGTATATAGGTGTGGAGTTCTCTGTGTGTGTGTTTTTTAAATTTATTTTTGGCTGTGTTGGGTCTTCGCTGCTGTGCACGGGCTTTCTCTAGTTGCGGTGAGCAGGGGCTACTCTTCGTTGTGGTGCGTGGGCTTCTCATTGCGGAGCACAGGCTCTAGGCGCACGGGCTTCAGTAGTTGCGGCACGCGGGCTCAGTAGTTGTGGCTTGCGGGCTGTAGAGCACAGGCTCAGTAGTTGTGGCGCATGGGCTTAGTTGCTCCGCTGCATGTGGGATCTTCCCGGACCAGGGACCAAACCCGTGTCCCCTGCATTGGCAGGCGGATTCTCAACCAGTGCGCCACCAGGGAAGCCCACTTCTCTGTGTTGATCCTACTTGGTTTATGGAGCAGTAGTCTTCTGATGTCCCAGTCTGTGTCCCGCTGCACCGTTGGGGCTCTTGAAGAGAAGAACAGGACAGAACCAGAGTTCCTCCTGTTCTGACTGTGCTCCAGGGGCACACTCATTTTATATCAGAGTTTTACATTTTCTAATTGACTGGTGAATAATTTTGCATTTGGTGTTTGTAGTGATGGAATTTATTTTATTTGGTCGTTCTGTGCCTGAAATACTGAATTCAGCCTGCTTTGTTCTAACTGTTCTGTGCACACTATAGGCAGTTTGGAAGAGAACACTGGTAAAGAGCTGTACCTACTACTTCTTGTGACCCATTACAGAGGAAAGGATTGCAGTAGCTCTGCACATTTTCTCTTTGCATATATAATATAGAAACTAACCATTTTGTCCCTTCTGCTTTCCATTTTTTAAAAATATACAAGTTGGGATTGACATATATACACTACTATATATAAA
The DNA here is from genome assembly GCF_011762595.2 of Tursiops truncatus. Classification (NCBI taxonomy): domain Eukaryota; kingdom Metazoa; phylum Chordata; class Mammalia; order Artiodactyla; family Delphinidae; genus Tursiops; species Tursiops truncatus. The sequence continues at coordinate 398,227 of NC_047044.1, read as the reverse complement.
ATAACTGAAAACCTACTGTATAGCACAGGGAACTCTACTCAAGGCTCTGTGGTGACCTAAATGGGAAGGAAATCCAAAAAAGAGGGGATATATGTATATGTATGGCTGATTCACTTTGCTGTACAGCAAGAAACTAACACAATATTGTAAAGCAATTATACTCCAATTTTTAAAAAATTTGAGTGAGATGGAATAATATATATTATACTGAATAATAACAAATTTACTTTAAAAATATACAAGTTGTCAGAAGTTAACTTTACTATTTAGTTTTTTTTTAATTAATTAATTTATTTTTGGCTGCATTGGGTCTTTGTTGCTGCACGTGGGCTTCCTCTAGTTGCGGCGAGCGGGGGCTACTCTTAGTTGCGGTGCGCAGGCTTCTTACTGTGTGGGCTTCTCTTTGCTGTGGAGCATGGGCTCTAGGCACGCGGGCTTCAGTAGTTGTGGCACATGGGCTCCGTAGTTGTGGCGCACAGGCTTAGTTCTTCCGTGGCACGTGGGACCTTCCCGGACCAGGGCTTGAACCCGTGTCCCCTGCATTGGCAGGCGGATTTTTAACCACTGTGCCACCAGGGAAGCCCTACTATTTAGTTTTAAGAGCATAATAGAGTATTCGGTGGGACAGTGACAGAATTTGAGGAGTAATGAATGTAGCCAGTGTCAGATACAATGACTGCTGGGACTGTACATATGCTCATTTGGGGGAAAGTGAGAATTTCTTCACTTGCAATAAGGATGGATGTACCTTGTTAGGTGAAAATATAGCATTGTTTTGTTGTTGTATGGAAGTTCAAATATGCTTGAAAGGCTGCATACAGAAGCTGACTTTCCAGAAGGTCGGACTCTGCCCATTTTCCACTTACTGCCTCAGCTCCAAATCCACTTCTCTTTGCCTGCTCTGCAATAATGGAGCTGGATCCCAGAAGCATTTAGCAGGGAATGTTTTGTCCTTTCTTGAATACAGAGTTCTTTACTCCTTTATAATTAATCCCGTTATTAGTAATTTTAAAAAAATTACTTATTTGGTTGCACCAGGTCTTAGTTGCGGCAGGCAGGCTCCTTAGTTGTGGCATGTGAACTCTAGGTTGTGGCATGCATGTGGGATCTAGTTCCTTGACCAGGGATCGAACCTGGGCCCCCTGCTCTGGGAGCACGGAGTCTTACCCACTGCACCACCAGGGAAGTCCCTCAGTAATCTTTATATCAAACTTTCTCTGAAGTCACTGTGTGCTCTCTGTCCCCTCATTGAACCCTGACTACTGACACAAGGAGGAAAAACCAAACAGGGAAAGGGGCTGTGAGTGTGCCCATGTGCATGCATGTGTGTGCATGTGCGTGTCTGTGCATGCATGTATGTAGGTTTGAGATTTGAAATAGGAAGGCCAGGGAAGTCCTCACGGAGAAGGGGACAATGGAGTAAGATGTAGGAGGTCAGTTTGCATGGGGACAATTAGAGGGTGTGACAGGATGCACATTCAATGGCCTGCGGCAGGAGGGTCTCCTGATTGGAGCTAGATGAACAAGGGGCAGAGCACAAATGAGACCCACCTGTGTAGGACCTGTGGGTGGCAGCAAGGACTGGCTTTCGTGCTGTGTGACATGGGAGCCCCTGGGGAAGGGATGGGATTGGACTTTTTTTTTTTGCGGTACGCGGGCCTCTCACTGCTGTGGCCTCTCCCACTGCGGAGCACAGGCTCCGGATGCGCAGGCCCAGCCGCTCCGCGGCATGTGGGATCCTCCCAGACCGGGGCACGAACCCGTGTCCCCTGCATCGGCAGGCGGACTCCCAACCACTGCGCCACCAGGGAAGCCCTGGACTTCTTTTTACTGGGTGCTCTGCTGACTGCGACAAGCTGGCCTCCAGCAAGTGTGGCAGGATAGAAGCAGGGAGCCTGTTGGGAGGCTGCTGTTGTGAGTCAGGTGAGATAAACCTGGACCAGGGCTGCAGGAGGAGAGCTGGCTGTAGTTAGAAGTTGAGGGACGTGTGGCTGAACCAAGGGTGGGGTGGGAGAGCGGAGGAGCCCTGGCTGACCCCAGAAGAACATCACGATCAGGATGAGGGTTGCAGGCACTCAGAGCAGGACAACGAGTGGGAGCATCTCAAGCACTGGGACTCCTAGCGCTGAGCCCCTGTTCTGCAGCTCTACCCACCGCACCTCCAGCCTTGGGGGTGGGGTCTGCGCTTGCAGGGCTTGTAATCTATTCGCGGTTGAGAGCTTGACGCTTTTTTTTTTTTTTTTTTTTTTTGCGGTACGCGGGCCTCTCCCGTTGCGGAGCGCAGGCTCAGCGGCCATGGCTCACGGGCCCAGCCGCTCTGAGGCATGTGGGATCTTCCCGGACCAGGGCACGAACCCGTGTCCCCTGCATCGGCAGGCGGACTCTCAACCACTGCGCCACCAGGGAAGCCCTTGACGCTTTTTTTATCCCCACTTCCTTAAAGTTCATCCTACAGAACTTGCCAGAAATCTGCCCTGCCGTTTGCCTGGGGAAGACGTCCAGGGGAAGCTGTCTCCGCAGGAGCCGGAGGTGGGGAAGCAGGCGCCTCCCGCCCGCCGAGCAGCCCCGGAGCAAACCTTCTCCCGCAACCTCTCCCGCTCCCTCTGCCACCAAGGCTCAGCATGGCCAGGGGTCAGATCCGTCTCCGCCACGGACCACGTGCATTGGAAGCCGAGAGGCAGTAAGGGGATGACTGGCAAGAACGTTAGATGTTCCTTACGTGTTCCATTTCTTTTTCCAACGTCTCCCATGGTTCACGCTGCCACCTGAAATAACAATTCTCATTTTAGAGATCAGTTTGATTGAGTCAAACAACTCCGACAAATGCCAAATGGGTACATATTTTAATGTGCAAAATACTACGAGAACCTGGGGGGCACCTGGAAAAACCATGGGTCTGGTGGCTGCTGCTCCGACGCTCCCAGTCCGGGTAGTAGAGAGGACGGAGAGCTGACCACTGCTCACGGTTGCTCTGGCCGTGTCCACGCCACGTGCCCAAGGTGCTCAGGAGACACCCAGCTGCCCCAGTCGCAGAGGCCTTCAGCCTTAGAGGAAGGCTCCCAGGGAGCAGAGATACCCCTGCCCCAGATGTGTGACCCTCAAATCGTTTCAGGCCTCCGGAGGGGTTGTTCTGTTGATGATGTTGTGTTAGAAAATGTATCACCGCAAACGCATTAGCCCATCAATACTTACTTACGCTCGTGCAGAAATTTTGCGATACCTCAGAAGGACCAGCGGAGGACGAAGCCGCGCCCGCCTCACCCCGCGCGGCCCCGCCCAACATGGGCCCCGCCCACCTATAGGCCCCGCCCCGCTGCGAGCGCGAGCCCCCGCACGAGGCCCCGCCCCCGGCGTGCGCGCGCCCGGCCGCCGCCACCGCCATTTTGGAGTGACCGGAGCGCCGCCCGCGGCCCGAGCCGGTCCCGAGCCGCCGGTCCGCCGGGCTGAGTCTGTAGGCGCCGTATCCGTGGGCGCCTCGCCCGGCCGGGCCCATGTGCGCGCGGCCCGCCCCAGGCCGCCCGGGCTTCGCCTCCGCCCGCGCCCTGGCCTCCACCCGGGCCTCCGAGGAGCCGCCGCGACGCCCGGCCCGCGGGGCAGGTGAGTGCGGCCGCCCCTCAGAGCCGGCGGTACTAGCTGGCCGGGCCCGGAGGGGCCACCCCGTCAGTGTCCTCATGTCGGCGTCCACCCTCTGCCTGTCGCTGCCCCCTCAGCGTCCACCCCTTTGTCAGCGTCCACGCCCCGCCCGTCGCTGCCGCCGTGATGCTCGCCTTGTCGGCGCCCACCCTTGTCAGCGTCCCCCAGGTCAGCGTCCCCCAGGTCAGTGCCCGCCCCGTCAGTGTCCTCTACAACGGCGTCCACCCCTGACAGTGACGTCGTGTCCGTGTCCACCACCAGTGTCTCCCATGACGGTCCACCCGCACCAGTGACCTCCACTCCGTTAGTGCCCCATGTCAGTGCCCTCCCGCCTCCTTTACCCCCTCAGAGTCCCCCAAAGCGGTGTTCACCCCCACCTGTGGTGCCCTTCCAGTCGGTGTCTCCCACATCAGTGACCCCCCCAAGTGCCCTCCTCCCTGTCAGTAACCTCCCCCTAATGTCCTTCCTCCCCCTGTGCTGCCAATGCCCCCAACATCAGTGCCCCCCCCAGGCGAGATCCCCCATCAGTCCTCCCAAGATTGTCGGTGTGCCCACTCCCCTCCTCACTCCTTCCTCCCTGACGCCTCTCTGTTAGGCACCCTTCCCGGCAGTGCCCTGACCCACCTGCCAGTGCTACGCCTCGCAGTGCCCTCCAGGGCCGGTCTCCTGCCTGTCATGTGGGACTCTCCGCTGCCCGCTGTCATCAGTCCCCTTACCCACTCACTGGCTCCTCTCCCTGCTACTGTCCCCTTTCCATTACCATGTGAGCTCATGTGTCTCCAGTCACCTACCCCCATTCTGTCACCCCCGTACCCCTCACAGCCCCATTTCTTCCCTCATCTCCATCACCCCTTCCCTTCACACCTGTCACCTTCCCTCATGTACTTTACGGGCCCATTGAATGTCCTCCCACCGTCACCGTGACGTCTTCCACACACCCCCACTTCTGCTTTGTGTCCTTGCAGCCTAACTACCTGCATCGTCCACCCACTTGTTACTGACCGCTCCCACTTTGGTACTGGCCGCCTGCCCTGTCACCTCCAGCTCGTTCAGCCTGTCACTTCCGCTTAGTTCCTGCATTTCACGGTACCCACTCCCCCATTTTGTCCCTGTACCCACCTGTCTTGTCCTTAGGGCCTTTTCCAGCGTGTTACTCTTTCACCACCTGTCACCTCCCCCCATGGCCTCTTCCTGCCATGCCCTTGGCCTCTCAGTGCCCAGGCCCTCACTGGCACTCTCAGCTGTTCACCTCTTCTTCATGTCCCTTCCTTTCTGGCTTCTCTTCCCTTTTGGCATCTCAAACTGTCACGTCAGCTAAGCTCTGGAAGGCAAGAAGCAGCTGGCTATGAGAAGAGTCGGGGACAGAGACTTCTAGACCGAGGGGGCAGCACATGCAAAGGCCCTGAGGTGGACCTCCAGGAACCTAGATAAGACTGATACGTGGCCAGGGTAAGGGGGAGACACACAAGAGCCTTGGTTAGGGCATTGGCCTTCCAATCATGCTGTTCCTTGCAGGCTGTTGAGTCTGAGTTTGAGGGACCCAGGCTGGAGATTGAGTTGGGGAGGGCCATCAACACCTGAATAGGAGGGGGAGAGACGAGGCATTGGGAGGGAGTGTGTTTGTGGTTTAGACCTTGGTGACGACTGAGGGAGTGATTTTGGAGGTAGAGCTATTGGGACGTGCTGATGGATTAGGAGAGGGGTGTGAGGGGAAGAGAGGACTCGGGATGATTTCTGGGCTTATTGATGGCGTACATGGGTGGACTGGGGCGCTTCGGATGCGTGGATGGGGAAGCTGGGGGTGGTGGTGGCAGTTGCAGGGGAGTTGTTTTAGGTTGGAGGCGGAAAGTAAGGCTTTCTTGTGGCTGAAAGTAGTGGGAGAAGTCTGACAAGTAAAAGGACAGTTAGGGAGAAGGAATCTCGCGGAAGAATCTGGAGCCCAGAGGAGAGGTCAGGCTGCAGGTATACGACCTCAGCACAGGATAATGTTTGAACCCTAGGAGATGGCTGTTTGCACACACACGCAGCAGAACACTTTGATCATTTATTGTGTGCTGCTGTCTTAAATGCTTAATATGAATTATTTAATCCTCACAGGAACCCTAGGGTATGGGAACTATTATTTTACTGTTTTATAGATGAAGAAACTAAGATATACAACAAACAAGTGATAGAGCCAGAATTTGCGTCCCAGGCTGGCTGATTCAAGCCTCTCCTCCCCTTTTTCTTTTGGTTAAGGAAAAGGCTAACTTTTAAAGTACTGTTTTTACATTTTTGAATAATAACGGTAATCGATTATGTTTTAGGCACTTTGGTGTTCGTGCACGTATGTGTTCCAATAAAACTTCATTTAGAAAAACAAGCCCAGCCACTTTTTAAAGTAGCTCATTAAAAAAAATAAAGTGCCTCATTTAATCTTTATTACTTTTTTTTTTTTTTTGGCCGCACCGCGCCTTGTGATATCTTAGTTCCCTGACCAGGAATTGAACCTGGGTCCAGGGCAGTGAAAGTCCAAGTCTTAACCACCGGACAGCCAGGGAATTCCTGATTTTTTTTTTAAGAACAAAGTGCTTTACCTTTTGTTAGCTTTGTATTTTCATGAGACATAACATTTTGACATAAAGTGAGTACGTGACTTGTGCAGAATTTACTATAGACCAGAGAGTGAAAACCAGCGCTAAATTCTATATTTTGACATCTAACCCAGTAATCATTTAATTTTTTTTTTTTTTTTTTTTTGGCCATGCCATGCGGCATGTGGGCTCTTAGTTCCCCTACCAGGGATCGAACCTGCGCCTGCTGCATTGGAAGCCCGGAGCCTTAACCACTGGACCGCCAGAGAAGTCCATTTAATTCTTAAAAACAAGTTAATGAGGTCATTACTCTTAATATACCTGTTAATATTCATGTGAGAACACTGAGGCGCAAACAAGTAATGTACCCAAGGGTAGCGGTAAATAAATGGGAGAGCCAGGACTCAACTCATGTGGTCAGACTCCAGTGGGTGGTTATGCACATGGTAATCTGAACTCAGCATAAAATTCAAAGGACACCAAAATGTGTATCATTCTCACCCTGTCCATCAGCTGTCCTCTTCCTCTTGGAAATCATGTCATGTCCACATACAGCAAGCAGCTCTCTTTTTAACACAGAATGTGCAATCTTTTATTTCTTTAAAAATATTCCACCCTTTAAAAATTATTGAATAGTATTTTACACCCAATGCAAGGTACAGATCCTAAGTATATAAGTTTGATGAATTTTAACAAATGTATACACCCGTGTGTCCATCACTCACGTCAAGATATAGAACATTTCTGTCACCCCTAAAAGTTTTTCTTTGTGTCCCTTTTCAGGTATTAAAGCCATCCTTCAAAATCGCAAGGCAACAATTGTTCTGATTTCTATTTTTACAGATTAATTTTGCACATCCTTGAACGTCATGTAAATGGAGTCATAAAGTATATGCTCTTTTGTGTCTGTCTTCTTTTACTCAGATAATGTTTTTGAAATTTATTGATTTTGATGCCTGTGTCTATAGTTTTATAGTTTGAGTAGTATTCCTTTGTGTGAAAATATTTTTCTTATTGATAGACATTTGGGTTGCTTTCACTTTTTAGCTGTTGTGAGTAAAGTCACTGAGTTTATTGTACGTTCTTTTGTGGACATATGTTATATCTTTTGAGTAAATATCTAGGAGTGGAATTGCTGGGTCATAGTATAGATACATGTTTAATTTGTTTTTAGAAAATGCCAAACAGGGACTTCCCTGGTGGTACAGTGGTTAAGAATCTGCCTGCCAATGCAGGGGACATGGGTTCGAGCCCTGGTCTGGGAAGATTCCCACATGCCATGGAGCAACTAAGCCCGTGTGCCACTACTAAGCCTGCACTCTACAGCCCAAGAGCCACAACTGCTGAGCCTGCGTGCCACAACTGCTGAAGCCTGCACACTTAGAGCCCATGCTCCACAACAAGAGAAGCCACCACAATGAGAAGCCTGCACACTGCAATGAAGAGTAGCCCCCACTCACTGCAACTAGAGAAAGCCCATGCACAGCAAGAGACCCAGTGCAACCAAATAAATTTAAAAAACAAAACAAAACAAAAAATGCTAAACAGTTTTCCAAACTGGTACCATTTCATACTCCCATCAGTAATGTATGAGAGTTCTAGTTTCTCCACATGCATACCAACTCTTGATATTGTCAGTCTTTCTAATTTTAATTCAGGTCGTAGTGGTATTTCATTATGGTTTTAATAACAGTGGTGAGCAACTTTTCATACGCTTTTTGACCATTTGTGTATCTCTTGCGAAGCGTCAGGTCTTTTGTCCACTTTTTGTTGGATTGTCTTTATTATTCAGTTTTAGAAATTCAAAAAAATATTCTGGTTGTAAGTCCTTTATGATATTTGTGTGTATGTACATACATACATATACAATGAGGGAGTGGGAGGAGGAGAGGAAGTGAGGGGTGAATGTTGTTTCCTGTTTTGTGGTTTGCCTATTTGTTTCTTAATGGTATCCTTTTTTTTGAAAATTTTATTTATTTTTGGCTGTATTGGGTCTTTGTTGCCGTGCACGGGTTTTCTCTAGTTGTGGCGAGTGGGTGCTGCTTTTTGTTGCAGTGCATGGGCTTCTCATTGCCTCATTGCGATGGCTTCTTTTGTTGCGGAGCACAGGACCTAGGTGTGCGGGCTTCAGTAGTTGCAGCATGCGGGCTCAGTAGTTGCGGCACATGGGCCCCAGAGTGCATGAGCTTCAGTAGTTGTGGCACGTGGGCTCAGTAGTTGTGACGGGCTATAGAGTGCAGGCTCAGTAGTTGTGGCACACAGGCTTAGTTGCTCCGCAGTATGTGGGATCTTCCTCGACCAGGGATCGAACCTGTGTCCCCAGCATTGGCAAGCGGATTCTTTTTTTTTTTTTTGCGGTACGCGGGCCTCTCACCGTTGTGGCCTCTCCCGTTGCGGAGCACAGGCTCCGGACACGCAGGCTCAGTGGCCGTGGCTCACGGGCCCAGCTGCTCCGCGGCATGTGGGATCTTCCCGGACCGGGGCACGAACCCGTGTCCCCTGCATCGGCAGGCGGACTCACAACCACTGCGCCACCAGGGAAGCCCGGCAGGCGGATTCTTAACCACTGCACCAACAGGGAAGTCCCCCCAATGGTATTTTTTTACGAGCAGGAAATTTTAATTTGGATGAAGTCAAAATTGGTCAATATTTTATTTTTGCGTTTTTTATGTGTTGTAAGACAGTTGTGCCTGTACCAGAATTGTGAAGATACTGTCCAGTGTTTTGTCTTTGTAGAAGCTTTATAGTGGTAGCTTTTGTATTCAGGTTTATGATTCCTCATTTTATTTTTTTAAAAAATATTTACTTATGTATTTTTGTATTTATTTATTTGGCTGCGCCGGGTCTTGTCTTTATTTATTTATTTGGCTGCGGCATGTGGGCTCTTAGTTGCGGCATGCAGGATCTAGTTCCCCGACCAGGGATCAAACCCAGGCCCCCTGCATTGGGAGCATGGGGTCTTAACCACTGGACCACCAGGGAAGTCCCGCTCTTTTTCTTTTAAACAGCTTTATTGAGATACGAATGACGTATAATAAACTACACGTTTAAAGTGTAAAATTTTATAAGTTTTGACATATGTGTACACCTGTGAAATCATCACCACAGTCAAGATAGGGAATGTATCCATCGTTTCTCAAATTTCCTAATGCCCCTTTGGAGCCCTCCTTCCCACTCTTTTTTGCCCCTCCACGTCCAAGCAAATACTGATCTCCTTTATGAATGATCTATCTTGCATGATTTTTTGTGTGAGGTGGAAAAAGTGTACATTTTTTTCCCCGTATGAGTTACACAATCATTCTAGCATCGTTTGTTGAGAACTCTTTTTCCTCCTTTAAATTGCATGGGAGCCTTCGTTATGAATTAATTGAACATGTGTATGCAGGCTTATTTCTGGGCTTTTTGTTATGTTCCATTGGTCTATATTTCTATCCTGTGCCAACACCATGCTGTCTTAATGTCTGTAATTTTATGGTCAGTCTGGAAATCAGGTAGTGTGAGACCTCCACCTTTATTCCTGTGCAAAATTATCTTGCCAGTTTTAGAATAAGCTCTTCAATTTGGATAGGAATTTTTGCTGGAGGTTGGTTGGGATTACTTTTTTTTTTTTTTAACCAATCACTTGTATTTATTTCAGGACATAATATACTATTTTGACCCGTGGACGCTACTAAACTATAATCCTGTTAAATATCTATAGGATATTTTATTTTTGTAAAGATAGGTCTTTAAAAAAAAAGAGATTAATAACATATCAAAATTAGATTGAAAACATAGGTCATTGCTTTCATTCTTTGTCCTAGTGTTAAAGATGTTACAAAGACACACAGAATATCACCTGGCTGGTCTCTTTTGGGGAAGCTAATTGACAAAAAGTACCCCTACATTTACAGACACAGCTGTTGTCCAAGGGGTCTTTCTCTGATTTTAGCAAAGAAAAACAGTCCAGGGGCTTCCCTGGTGGCGCAGTGGTTGAGAATCTGTTTGCCGATGCAGGGGACATGGGTTCGAGCCCTGGTCTGGGAAGATCCCACATGCCGCGGAGCGACTGGGCCCGTGAGTCACAATTACTGAGCCTGCGCGTCTGGAGCCTGTGCTCTGCAACAAGAGAGGCCGCGATAGTGAGAAGCCTGCGCATCGCGATGAAGAGTGGCCCCCGTTTGCCACAACTAGAGAAAGCCCTCGCACAGAAACGAAGACCCGACACAGCCATAAATAAATAAATAAAATTTAAAAAAAAAACAAAAAAGCAGTCCAAATTGTATTCTTTATACTAGGTGATTTAACTAGTATATACCATGTTTGGCACATGGCATTATTTTTCTCCTACTGGAACAAGTTCTTGTTTTCTCAAAGCCTTTCCCCAACTTCTCTAAAATTAAGCTTAAATGTTCATTTCAAGCCTTCAAAGTAAAATGGTATCCTCATGTATACATGTACCAGGTTGGTATATTCATATCTATCCTTTCCAAAGCAGGCTAAGCAAAGACATGCATTTAGAGCTGTATTAATGTATTAAAGCAAAAGACAACCCAACTTAATATCAAGAAAAATTGTGACCTTCCATGTAGTGCTTGACAGAGAAAACACTGATTTTGGCACATTATCTTATTTTATTCAAGTAGAAGTCTGCTTACACATGGTCCAAGAACACCCAAATAACAAAGCAAAGATTGGTCTTCAAACATAGCCAATGATGCCACGCTTGCCTATGATCTCGCCAACATAAAACCACATCCACATCTCAGTGGCCACCAAACCATTCAATAGAGCTTCCTTAACTGGTAGCTGTTTGAAGCTACCAGTTTGAGCACTATTGATAATTTTTTTCAAGCTTTGAATAGCTGTAGGGATCTCAGCAGGGGTTGGAGGAACCAGCTCAACCTTGGCATAGTGCCAGAATGTGGCCAGTCAAGGCTTCAGAGGCTTCGAGTAAGTCACAGCAGCGCTGACCAGCGCCACGGCTTTCTCCACGAGGTTACGGACAAACTGGGCCATGGTTCCATGATGGAAAGCCCGTCGTGCCGACTGCGGTTGGGATTACATTGAATCTATAGATCACTTTTAGAATTGAGTTATTAACTTTGAGTCTTCTGTGCAAATGGTATATCTCTCCATTCATTTAAATTTTCCTTAGTTTTTCTCAGCAACGTTTTGTAATTTTCAGTGTGAAAAGTACACTTTTTTCATTAAGTATGTTTGTAGGTACTTGATATTTTTGATGTTATTTAAAATACTTTTATATTGTTTTTCAACTACTTGTTTTTTTAATAAGTATTTTTAAAAATATTTATTTATTTATTTTATTTTGGCTGCACCGGGTCTTAATTGTGGCACGTGGCATCTTAGTTGCGACATGCGGGATCTTTTAGTTGCAGCATGCGGGCTTCTTAGTTGTGGCATGTGGATTCTTAGTTGTGGCATGCATGAGGGATCTAGTTCCCCGACCAGGGATCAAACCCAGGCCCCCTGCATTGGGAGCTCGGAGTCTTGCCCACTGGACCACCAGGGAAGTCCCTCAACTACTTAATGTACAAAAACACAGTTGGTTTATGTATACTTATCATGTATCTTACAACTTTGCTCAATTCACTTATCAGTTCTCATGGTAGGTTTGTATATTCCTTTGTGTTTTCTGTCTATATAATCGTATCATCTGTGAGTAAAGGCAGTTTTTCTTTCCAATTATTATGCCTTTTATTTGTTTTTCTTTGTAGTACCAGCTAGAACCTCTAATACAATGTTGAATGGAAGTGGTGATAGTGGGTCTTCATTGGTTGAGGAGGTTGCTTTCTGGTTCTATTTTATGGAAAGTTTTTACCATGAAGGGGTGTTGGAGTTTGTCAAATGCCTTTTCTACATTTGTTGGGATGATTATTTGGTTTCTGTCCTTTATCCTATCAATATGATGTGTTGTATTAATTAATTTTCAGATGTTAAAGCAACTTTGCATTCTTAGGATAAATCCCCTTAGTGTGGGGTGTATAATCCTTTTTAAATGTGGCTGAGGGGGAATTCCCTGGCAGTCCAGTGGTTAGGGCTCTGCGCTTCCTTTGCAGGGGGCATGGGTTCAGTCCCTGGTCAGGGAACTAAGATCCCACATGCCGTGTGCCACAGCCAAAAAACAAAACAAAAAAAAGTGGCTAGGGCTTCCCTGGTGGCGACGTGGTTGAGAGTCCACCTGCCGATGCAGGGGACACGGGTTCGTGCCCCGGTCCGGGAAGATCCCACATGCTGCAGAGCGGCTGGGCCCGTGAGTCATGGCCGCTGAGCCTGGGTGTCCGGAGCCTGTGCTCCGCAACGGGAGAGGCCACAACAGTGAGAGACCCGCATACCGCAAAAAAAAAAAAAAAAAAAAAAAAAAAAAGTGGCTAGATTTGGTTTACTAGTGTTTTGTTAAGGATTTTTGCATATATTATATATATTCATGTGATATTTGTGTATGACCTTTTTTCCCCGTATGATATCTTTTTAAAAAATTTTTTTTTAATTTATTTTTGGCTGTGTTGGGTCTTTGTTGCTGTGCGCGGGCTTTCTCTAGTTGCGGCGAGTGGGGGCTACTCCTCGTTGCGGTGCATGGGCTTCTCATTGCGGTCGGTGGCTTCTCTTGTTGTGGAGCACAGGCTCTAGGCATGTGGGCTTCAGTAGTTGTGGCACACGAGCTCAGTAGTTGTGGCTTGTGGGCTCTAGAGCACAGGCTCAGTAGTTGTGGCGCATGGGCTTAGCTGCTCCGGGGCATGTGGGATCTTCCCAGACTAGGGCTTGAACCTGTGTTGGCAGGTGGATTCTTAACCACTACGCCACCAGGGAAGTCCCTCCCGTATGATATCTTTTGTTTTGGTATCAGGGTATTACCGGCCCCAGAGAGTGAGTTGGGAAGGTCTTCATTTCTTTTTGTAGATTGGATTTCTGTATGGGATCATATTCCTTTGGCTTGAAGCACTTCCTTCAGTATTTTGCATGTTGTGGGTATACTGGGGACAGAATCACTCAACTTTTGTTTGTCTGAAAAAGTCTTCATTTGCCCTTCAGTTTTGAAGGATATTTTTGCTGGATAATTCTAGGTTGACAGCTTTTTTCCCCAGCACTTTGAAAAAGTTATTCTGTTGTCTTTTAGTTTCTGTTGCTTCTGATGGGGAATCAGCTATCATTCTTACTTTTGTTTACCTAATACACTTTTTCCTGCTGTGTTTAAGATGTATATTTATTTATTTATTTATTTATTTTTATTTTTTTTGCGGTACGCGGGCCTCTCACTGTTGTGGCCTCTCCCGTTGCGGAGCACAGGCTCTGGACGTGCATGCTCAGCGGCCATGGCTCCGGGCCCAGCCGCTCCGCGGTATGTGGGATCTTCCCGGACCGGGGCACGAACCCATGTCCCCTGCATCGGCAGGCGGACTCTCAACCACTGCGCCACCAGGGAAGCCCCCTGTATATTTATTTTTATTAAATAAATTCTTTATTAAAAACTTTTCAATTTGGCTATAATCTTCTAGGGGTGCTGTTTTTGTGTTTATCTTTCTTGGATCTGTGGGTTGATGTATTTAATCAACTTTGGAAACTTTTTGGCCATTGCCTCTTAAATAATTCTTTTGCCTCATCATCTGTCTTCTCGGGACTCCAATAAAATAAAATATATTTTATTTTAATATTTATTTATTTAGGCTGCTCTGGGTCTTAGTTGCAGCACACAGGATTTTTTTTTTTTTTTTTTTTTTTTTTTTTTTAGTTGCAGCCTGTGGACTCTTAGTTGCAGCATTCAAACTCTTAGTTGTGGCGTGCATGTAGGATCTAGTTCCCCAACCAGGGATTGAACCCGGGCCCCCTGCATTAGGCATGTGGAGTCTTACCCACTGGACCACCAGGGAAGTCCCTCCAGTGATATCTATTTTAGATTGTTTGATGTTGTCCCACAGGTTTCGAATGTGTTGGTATTTTCAAAATTCTTCTTTCTCTCTTTGTTTACATTTGTATATTTTCTTTTCATCTGTTTTCAAATCCCCTGCTTTTCTTTGTGCTCATTCGGTTATTTATTCCGTCCAGTGACATTTTAATTTCAGATACTGTATTTATTTATTTATTTATTTTTGCGGTACGCGGGCCCCTCACTGTTGTGGCCTCTCCCGTCGCGGAGCACAGGCTCCAGACGCGCAGGCTCAGCGGCCATGGCTCACGGGCCCAGCCGCTCCGCGGCATGTGGGATCCTCCTGGACCGGGGCACGAACCCGTGTCCCCTGCATCGGCAGGTGGACTCTCAACCACTGCGCCACCAGGGAAGCCCAATCACCATATTCTTATATCCGATCCTCAGACCTTCTTCATCTTATAGCTGAATGTCTGCTCCCTTTTACCAACCTCTCCCTGCACCCTCCTGCCCCCTGGCCTCTTTTCTACTCTCTATTTCTTTGAGTTTGACCTATTTTTCTGCTTGGTTTCTTGGTGTCTCATCCCACCACATGCTGTTTAGGAGTCAGCCAAGGATTTGGGAGGAATTTAATGTAGGTTTGGGGGGGCTCCCTTTTCTGATTTTCCTGTTTGATTTTCAGCCATGCTGGTAGCCCTGAACTCTGGCCTCTTTCCTCCTTGCTCTCCTTCTGACAGAGATCGTGTTCCCTCCAGTTTCTGCATGTTCTTGATTGGTCTCCGGTACCTCCAAATACTTGTTTTTATTTTTTATTTTTTAAAATTAATTAATTTATTTTGGCTGCATCGGGTCTTCGTTGCCACACGCGGGCTTTCTCTAGTTGTGTCGAGCTGGGGCTGCTCTTTGTTGTGGTGCACGGGCTTTTCATTGTGGTGGCTTCTCTTGTTGTGGAGCACGGGCTCTAGGCATGTGGGCTTCAGTAGTTGTGGCATGCGGGCTCTGGAGCGCAGGCTCAGTAGTTGTGGCGCACAGGCTTAGTTGCTCCGTGGTGTGTGGGATCTTCCCGGACCAGGGCTCGAACCTGTGTCCCCTGCGTTGGCAGGTGGATTCTTAACTACTGTGCCACCAGGGAGGTCCTAAATATACTCTTAAAATAATGCATTACTTACAGTTATGTAAGTAGTAGAAGAATGAAGTTATGGATACTGCGAATTAATGATTATCTCTGTGGATAAAGGGAGTTGAATAGGTTGTCAATTCTTCAGTGTATTAGAAACATTTTATTTTTTTTTAAAGTAGGCGGCATATGTGAGCAAATGGTAACATTTATTAAATCCCAATACATGGATATTTGTTATATTCTTCTCTGGACCTTTTTATATTTTAAATTTTTTCATAATTCAGAATAAATAAAAATATATAAAACTAGATAATTATAGTGTGTTGATTCTCTGGAAGTGCTCTTGTGAGAGCACTGAGAAAGGACTCAGTGACCTGACAGAAGTGGTTTTTGGTGAATTTCGGACTTGAGGAGCAGACAGGAATTTGCCAGGTAGGAAGATGTGACGAAGGGTTTTCCAGGCAGAGGGGACCCAGGTGCCAAGGTGTCAGCTGTATTTAAGAAGCAGCATATTTAAGAAGCAGTGGGTGCTGGTGTGGTTGGGGAGGTGGGTGGGGATGAGGAAAGAGAACTGAGACTGTGTTGAGTGGTGGCCCCACTTAGCGTGGCCTGGTCGAGGCTTGCAGTGTGCCCTCTGTTCCCTTTTCCTCTTTTTCTGCCTTTTTTTGGATTAAGAGTATATTTATGATTCTGTTTGGGTCTTCGTATATCTCTCATGTCTCTAACACGTCTAATATTTCCTCTAGGTTTTTGAACATACGGAGTACGGTTACAACAGCTGCTTAACTGTCCTTGTCTATTAATTTTATCATCTGTGTCTTTTCTAGGTTGATTATGGTTTGTGTTTTCCTGCTTCCTTGCATGTCTGGTCATTTTTGATTGGATGCCAAGACACTGTGACTTTTATCTTGTTGGATGCTGGGTATTTTTGTATTTCTATAAATATTCTTGACCTTTGTTCTGGAATGTTGTTAAATTACTCAGAAACAGTTTGATTCTGTGGGTCTGGCTTTTAGGCTTTGTTAGGTGGGACCAGAGTAATATTGAGTCCAGTGTTGAGTCACTTTGCCCCACCACTGAGGCAAAAGTCTACTGAGTACTTTGTCCAATGCCCCGAAATTAGGAAATTTTCCACTGTGACTGGGAGGAAGAGTAACTCTCCTTGGCCCCGTGTGAAATTGGAGGGTGGTCCCCACTAATCCCTGGCTTGGATGCCTTTCTTACACACTTCTGTTGATCAGTACCTGGCTGGAGCCCGCAGATCCTCAGCGCTGTCTACGACTCTGTCCCTTCCAGTGCTCTGCCTGTGGACTCTAGCGCCTTGGCCTTCCTGGACTCCCAGTGCTGTTTCTTCGCCTCGGGGGACTGCTGGACCCCACCTGGTGTCTCTGCTGTTACCCAGAACTACTTGTCAGGCAGGAGGCTGGGCAGTTAAAGGGCTCCTCTTGTTTCCCTCCTGTCAGGGATCACTGTTCGTCACTGCAGGATAGCCAGTGTCTTGAAAACCATTTCATTTGTAAATCTCGTCCCTGTTATTTCGTCTTGGCCAGAAGCAAAAGTATCAAAAACAGGTATTTGAATGAAGGTATTAGGAAGCATAGAAGATAGTGATGGGACCTATGAGAATGCTGACCCCTTTCTAGTTCGGGATGCCTGGGTGGGAGAGCAGAGGTGGCCTTACCTGGGTGGACATGAAGGGAATTCATGTATTTAGGGAAGGAGGTGGGGATAGGGCTTGGGAGAAAGGTGTCACAGGAGAACCAGGCTACAGAATGAGATCCTGAGGGCCTGCTGAGAAGAAGAACCCGCGGGGTCTGGGCTGGAGGACACTGGTGACAGAACGCTCGTACCTGCAGTGGGAGGACATGGGAGAGGGTGACGCTGCCAGGGAGTGCAAGCACGGGGAGGATGCTCAGAATTTGTGCCCGCTGAGGAGGTGTCACTCATTCCCTGGCTGCGTGTCCGCCGTGATGTCCCGGCTGCTTCGGGTTTCCTCCAGCTCAGACGAAGTAGAATTGGTCAAGAACATGTATGTTATAGAAGCACTGGTTCAAAGTCGGAATGTAGAGGTCTTAGGGCCCTTACAGAGATACTTCCTTATTTTGAAACTGTGTATAAAGTGCTGAAAAGCCAATTTTGAATTATTTAGCTTAATAATTTTGAAATGTTAGATGTGCCAATTTTAAAAGTAAAACAGCCAGTTATTTTACCAGCAAAATGGGTTTCTTTGGGAATAGCAGAGAGTTGCAATTCAGCACAAGCAAGCAATAGCAAAAGCCATAGGCAGGTCTCACGAACAAAGCAGAGGAAGGTTACTTTGTAGAGAAA
Source organism: Tursiops truncatus (assembly GCF_011762595.2). Taxonomy (NCBI): domain Eukaryota; kingdom Metazoa; phylum Chordata; class Mammalia; order Artiodactyla; family Delphinidae; genus Tursiops; species Tursiops truncatus. The sequence continues at coordinate 380,709 of NC_047044.1, read as the reverse complement.
AAGGAGGAAGTTGGGAGGGGCTATTTTGAACAAAAGTCCATTGGAGGAAAGTGAGAGTTCAGGGTGGTGATGGTTTCTCACTGGCTGAGTTGCTGGGCAAACGGGAAACCTTCCTCCATGGGGGTCTGTGGTTGAGGCTGAGTAGCAGTGGGTGAGGGCTCCCCTTCTGGCCTCCTGACTCTATTGTAAAGGAAGTTTCCTTTGTTCCGTTTCCCAGATGTAAAAAGATTTTCCTGTTTTAGGAGATAACACTGACTTATTCCTGGCTTAGTAGCACAACTTCGAGTGCCTTTTTTTTTGCTTGACTTTTATATGAAATTTTAAAATACACAAATGTACAGAAAACATAATGAACACCCACGTACTCATCTCCCAGCTTTATCAGTGATTGGTACTTTGCCAGTTATTATTATTATTTTTTAATCTGTCCCTTTTTCTCTCACACTTTTTTTTTTCTCACACTTTTTTTTTAATGTTGTGAACTGTCTATTTTTTTAAAAAACATCATTATTGGAGTATAATTGCTTTACAGTGTTGTGTTAGTTTCTGCTGTATAATAAAGTGAATCAGCTATATGCATACGTGTATCCCCACATCCCCTCCCTCTTGCGTCATATCCCCACATCCCCTCCCTCTTGCATCTCCCTCTCACCCTCCTTATCCCACCCCTCTAGGTGGTTACAAAGCACTGAGCTTATTATCTCCCCGTGCCATGCAGCTGCTTCCCAGTAGCTATCTGTTTTACGTTTGGTAGTGTATATATGTCAGTGCCATTCTCTAACTTCGTCCCAGCTTACCCTTCCCCCTCCCCATATCCTTAAGTCCATTCTCTATGTCTGTGTCTTTATTCCTGCCCTGCCCCTAGGTTCTTCAGAACCATTTTTCTTTTTAGATTCCATATATATGTGTTAGTATGCGGTATTTGTTTTTCTCTTTCTGACTTACTTCACTCTGTATGACAGACTCTAGGTCCATCCACCTCACTACAGATAACTCAATTTCGTTTCTTTTTATGGCTGAGTAATATCTCTCTCACACTTTTAAAATTTGTTTGGTTCTTGTGTTTCGGTGGAGTGTTTTAAAAGTAAATCCAAGAAATAATGTCATTTCATCCATGAATACTTCACTTTTTCTCTCTAACAGATAAGCGAAGTTTTTATTTTTAAAAACATAGTGGTCATGTCACTTTTACAACTAAGAGATTTACAGTAATTCCTTAATACCATCTAATACCAGTCCATATTCAGATTTCCCCAATAGCTTCAAAAATATACTCTTCGAGTTGATTCATTTTAATTGGACCCAAACAAGATCTAAATATTATATTTGATGATTAGGTCTCTTAGGGCTCTTATATTCTAGAACAGTCACCCCTCCTATTGCTAAAGTATAATTTTCAAAAGGTAAAATCATTGGGCTTCCCTGGTGGCACAGTGGTTAAGAATCCACCTGCCAGTGCAGGGGACACGGGTTCGAGCCCTGGTCCGGGAAGATCCCACATGCCACGGAGCAGCTAAGCCCGTGCGCCACAACTGCTGAGCCTGCGCTCTAGAGCCTGCAAACCACAACTGCTGAAGCCTGCACGCCTAGAGCCCGTGCTCCGCAACGAGAAGCCAACTGCAATGAGAAGCCCGCGCACCACAGCGAAGAGTAGCCCCCACTCGCCGCAACTAGAGAAAGCCCGCGCACAGCAACGAAGACCCAACGCAGCCAAAAAAATAAATTAAAAAAAAATTAATTTTTTAGAAAAAGGTAAAATCATGACTTCCATGCAAATACAGAACGAACAGTCCTGTGCTCTGCTGGTCTGTGTTGTTTTTTTTAAAATATATTTATTTTATTTTTTAATTTTTTTGTCTGCGTTGGTTCTTCGTTGCTGCACGCAGGTTTTCTCTAGTTGTGGTGAGCTGGGGCTACTCTTCGTTTTGGCGCATAGGCTTCTCATTGCGGTGGCTTCTCTTGTTGCAGAGCACGGGCTCTAGGCGCGTGGGCTTCAGTAGTTGTGGCGCACGGGCTTAGTTGCTCTGCGGCATGTGGGATCTTCCCGGGCCAGGGCTCGAACCCGTGTCCCCTGCATTGGCAGGCAGATTCTTAACCACTGCGCCATCAGGGAAGCCCCCGGTCTGTGTTTCTGTTGCATGCCTTGAAGTCAGTCCTTTCGCCAAGGAGTGCTAGTCACGTTATTTGGAAATGGTGTTAGGGATCACACCTGGAGCACTTTGGAGCACTTTTCTTCTAGAAGTTGTGATGGATCATCAGTGAGCCGTCCAGTCATCTTGTGACCGGGATATGTGTCTCTTGATAGTTACAGTGTGTAGGCAGGAAACTAGACAACTTCACAGAGGTCCTTCTCATGTCCTTAAATTCCAACCATTGAGTTAGTTAACCAGATTTAAAGTGGGTGTGTATCATTGGTACCAATGTCTGTAGAACAGGCATGGACAAGGGAGTTTTTAGATTCTTAATCATGAAATGTTCTGATAATTTAAATACTGAGTAAAGCTAATGATTTTTTTTTCCTTTTCCCTATCATTTTGGTGAGTTAACTTTACAAAAGTAGAACTTAAAATAAGTTTTTTTCCTCTTATTTTTCAGGTGAAGAGATTATAAGTCTACTGAATGAAAAAATTTTTCTTAAAGTTGCATATACTCCAAGAGAAAATCCCAAATGTTTTTATATTTTGCCTAAATACAAAATTTAAACAAGGAGTTTCCCCAGAAGGTAAGATAATTGTTTTTGATTCTGTTTTATTGTGTAATTTATGCAAATATACTGTATAAGGGGACATTCGAAGATGGATGACAGCACGAATTTTAGTTTTGAAGATGTGCATATAGTGTCCTGACTTTTAGGGATTCTTGACCCTCCTGTGTCTGGTTTTGAGATGCTGTGTTGTGGAAAAGTTACTTGGTCTCTCCAAGCCAAAGGGTAATCCAAATAAAACAGGGACAGTCATGCATATGTAGTGAGGAACATGCCGTGTCTCACCCGTGGGGAATAGGTGAGATAGGCTTATATGTGTCATGGCCGCCATCAGAACACATTCCAAGTAGAAGCTGAAAAGGGGGGGAGGGGCTTGTGCCTCCAGCTGTAGTAGATGCCCCTAAAAGGTTTGCCCATTGCAATCTGATTAGATGCTGGATAAATTACAGTAGGTGCAACTTCCCGGGAGCACTTCGGTGCTTAAAAATTAAGCTAACTCTTCAAAAGCCAAAAGAGAAAAAGAAAAGAAAAGAAACAGTGAGTATTATGATAGCACTCTTTTGCCCCTTGCTGAGGAGAAGATAAATCCTTTTCAGAGCAAAGCATACTCAGTGTAGGCCCTCGGGATTTCTGTAGATTATGTTTAAGCAAGCTTCATTCTATATTCAGGACACACACCATTGTGAGGAGTTGGCAGGTTAGATACCCCAAGGTCTGCAGGTATTGGATAATCAGATGCAGTATATATAATAATGTATGAAATTTTTGAAGAAATACAAAATAGAATAAAAATTAGTAACGAAAACCAAGGTATCAAAATGATTCCAAGTAGAACTTTCAGAAATGAAAAATAAGTTGAAATTAAAAACAATATATGTGAATTAAATAAATTAAACATGGCTGAAGGCAGAATTAGGGAACTGGAATATATACCTGAAGAACTTATCCAGTGTGCAGCATTGAGAGATGGGAGATGGAAAGTGAGACTAGAGAAGTGGAGGGTAGGATAAAAGTGTGCTGTGACTGTGTAGTTGGAATCCCAGGATGGAAAAGTAGGGAGAAGGAGGAGAGGCGTTATTCAAAGTGTTAATAGTGTTGACTTTTCAGAAACTAATGAGAGAGAAATCTGTAGATTTAGGAAGCACACTATGTCCTAAACAGTATAAGTAAAAGGAAACCCACACCCATACACTGAAATTGTATAACAACAAAGACAAAAAGACCTTAAGCCAGAGGTAAAAGAGAGATTACCTACAAAGGAGTGTCTGTTAGGTTGACAACGGATGTCTCATTAGCATGAATAGAGGCCACTAGAGAGTGGAGTAAGTCCTCAAAGTGATGAGAGAATATAAACTTCAGTACAGAATTGTGTATCAGGTATATTTTACAGAAAAACATCAGTGTTGTTATGTATTTGGTAATTGTTAGGCTAGATTATTTGGACTACCTGCTATCCTCCCATCCCCCACCCTGTGGAAAACAATTAAAATTGTTGGATTAAAGAAAAAAATCAAGGGCTTCCCTGGTGGCGCAGTGGTTGGGAATCCGCCTACCAATGCAGGGGACACGGGTTTGAGCCCTGGTTTTGGAAGATTCCACATGCCATGGAGCAGCTGAGCCTGGGTGCCGCAACTACTGAGCCTGTGCTCTAGAGCCCGTGAGCTACAAGTATTGAAGCCCGAGCGCCTAGAGCCCGTGCTCCACAACAGGAGAAGCCGCTGCAATAAAAAGCCCGTGCACTGCAACGAAGAGTAGCCCCCGCTCTCCGCAATTAGAGAAAAGCCTGCACGCAGTGACGAAGACCCAGTGCAGCCAAAGAGAAAAAAAAAAAAGAAAAGAAAAAAATCAGAAAGACTGACAATATTGCAAGGAAGTTTTAAACCAAAGTATAACAAAGGGAGAACCCAGAAAGGTAATTTAAACACCATAGGATGGAATCTGCCTTTGCCTTAAGGACATTTGCTGATTTGGACAAAGTGGGGCTTTGATTTCTGAGTCCTTGCCGGCCTCTGAAGTGAAGTCCTCTCAAGGTAGAGAACCTAAAGGGGGCCCTCCTCATATTAAATGGGCTCTGAAAGTCTGTACCCTCAGAGGCAGGGTGAGCTAGAAGCGTACCTGCCTAACTCCATCTTTGCCCCCAGCTTTTTACTAAATGTAGCAGGAGAAAAGGGGGAGAGTTATGGCTATGGATCGGCCTTTGGGAGGATTTGTAGCCCAGGTTCATATTACTTCGTAGCTCAGGGAAATGAAGCATGAATTTAAGGTTTTCTGGTTTGGTAATGCCTTCAGGCAGCAATGGGACCAAACATAAAACCTCTCTGGAGGAAGTTACCATCATCCTAAAATGCAGAAAACACCTATGACTATTTTTTAAGGATGTTGATTAGCACACAGACAAAACTGGACAAGCACACAAGGGAATAAGGCACCATGCACGAAACCAGTAGAAACAACCCTCCCAAGATTTTAGATTTGGGCATTATCAGAAACAGACTATTGGGACTTCCCCGGTGGTCCAGTGGTAGGACTCCACGCTCCCAGTGCAGGGGCGCCCAGGTTCTGATCCCTAGTCGGGGAACTAGATCCCACATGCATGCTGCAAGTAAGAGTTTGCATGCCGCAACTAAGAAGTCTGCGTGCCACAACTAAGAAGTCCGCATGCTGCAACTAAATATCCCTCGTGCAGCAACTAAGACCCGGCGCAGCCAAAAATAAATAGTAAATAAATAAGTATTTTAAAAAAGGAAACAGACTATTAAATAAGCATACTCTTTATTTTTATTTACTTATTTTAAATATATTTATTTATTTATTTTTGGCTGCACAGGTCTTCATTGCTGCGCACGGGTTTTCTCTAGTTGCGGAGAGCGGGCGCTACTTTTCGTTGTGGTGTGTGGGCTTCTCATTGCAGTGGCTTCTCTTGTTGCGGAGCACGGGCTCTAGGTGCACAGGCTTCAGTAGTTGTGGCACGTGGGCTCAGTAGTTGTGGCACACGGACTTAGTTGCTCCGCCACGTCCCCTGCATTAGCAGGTGGATTCTTAACCACTGCGCCACCAGGGGCGTCCTGTGGCTATTCTTTTCACTTCTGATTTTAGATTTTTATTCACCTGTTCCTCCCACCCCACCCCCTTCTTTTTGGTCCCCCCCCGCCACCCCCAGTGGACTGTGCCCAGTATAGACATGGTCTTGTTTGTTGTTTGACTGATTGTACAAGTATCTGCTGCTCTCCATGGATTCACATTGTCGCTTTTTTCCAGACCAATAGAATTCCAGTGGTGTGTTGGTAAATGTTTAATATCTGGCTCTCTGGGAGAGTCAAAAACCTCCTGGCCATGGGGCTTCCATGGTGGTGCAGTGGTTAAGAGTCCGCCTGCCAGTGTGGGGGACATGGGTTTTATCCCTGGTCCAGGAAGATCCCACATGCCCCAGAGCAACTAAGCCTGTGAGCCACAACTACTGAGCCTGCGCTCTAGAGCCCGCGTGCCGCAATTACTGAAGCCCACATGCTCTAGTGCTCGAGTGCTGCAACTACTGAGCTCACGTGCTGCAACCACTGAAGCCCACGTGCCTAGAGCCCGTGTTGCACAACAAGAGAAACTACCAGGATGAGAAGGCTGCGCACCGCAATGAAGAGTAGCCCCCGCTCGCTGCAACTGGAGAAAACCTGTGCGCAGAAAGGAAGATCCAATGCAGCCAAAAATAAAAATAATAATAAAAAAATTTTTTTAAAGTCAAAACCAAAAACCAAACAAAAGCACAAAAACCTCCTGGCTTGTAGCATTTGTCGATTTCTACAGTGCTAATGCTTCTGTCATGTCCAACGTGAGCTACCAGTGTGATGCCACTTGAAGGTGGCACCGGGAGAGGCTCACGGTCAGCTCCCATGAGCAAGTGAGCCCGTGCTCTGTGGCAAGGTGACCTTGTCTCTGTTTCCTTCTCTCCTTTGCAGTCAGGAGACTGAGGAGAAAGTGTGCCAGCCCCTGTTCTGGGCTCCTCATGGGGTAGCTCAGTTCAGCCTCACAGCAGCTCTACGTGGACGGCGCTCCTGGTCCCCCATTTACAGGTGAGGCCGCCAGGACACAAGAGGTCACGTCACACAGCAGAGCCAGGACCTCGGTTGTGAAACTTTTAAAAAGCAATTGGTCAGACAGGTATAGGCTGCATTTCAGATTCTCATTTTCTCTTAGCAACAGTCTCTACTGCAGAATGTTCTTTTCTGGAGGGCTCTGTCCAAGGACCTGCATGATCGTATGGACAGCATTTCTCTGGAAGCTGCCTTGTGTCCGATGGTTATACTAACCAGAAGAAGTAAATGAAGAGGTAGCTCAAGAGGAACTTGAAGTTCCTCTCATTTGGCTGTTGGATAAAAGTCTAGAAGATGCTGGTAATACTTTGCTTGGCATTCCAGACAGACTGTGGAGGCTGTTGTCAGGATGTGATGGGAATCCTTGTGCTGTGTTGCATCTCACATATAACCAGAGACGTCTCAAGTCAACACGCCAGTTCTGTGAGCCAGTAGCTTGTTCTAAAGATGCGCTGTCAGCGGCGGGCCTCTGGGTCATCTAGGGAAGGAAAATTAGCCTTCCTGTAGGTGAGGGCCAATTAAGAGGATGCTAGCATCTTTTTGGAGAGTAGTGCATAGTTGTTGGGATACAAGAAACGTTTGGAAGGGACTTCCCTGGTGGTCCAGTGGTTAAGAATCCGCCTTCCAATGCAGGGAACACGGGTTCGATCCCTGGTTGGGGAACTAAGATTCCACATGCTGCGGGGCAACTAAGCCCACACGCCACAACCAGAGTGTAGCCTGCTCGCCGCAACGAAAAGTCCTGAGTGCCGGGACTAAGATCCAACGCAGCTAAAAATGAATGAATGAATGAATAAATAAGTAAATATTAAAAAAGAAAGTAAAGTCATCTTGAAACGTTTGGAAAAGAACTATGCAGTATTACCTGAGTAACAGTTCTAGAACCAGTTTAAACCAGTTCCTTAGGCAGTGAAATTAGCTGCGCCTAAACCAGTACCATTGCTATGAACTCTTTAAGGGATGCCACTGATGAGATTACGTATTTCTTAAAATGCACGGAAGCACAGAAATGTTGCTACACAAGAGATTTTTGGTTTAATGGCCTAGGTGTGAGCTAGTGAGGCACACAGTCAATCTAAGTGAATGACTTTGAGAGTAACCTATTTTTATTTCAGGTGTCAATGGTAATGTAAATAGAGGTTCTCAGATGCTGGTCTGTATGTAGTATTGGTGAGATGAGCAAAGGTGAGCTTTTCTTAAAACTGTATTTTTTTAAAGTAAGACATAATCCTCAATCCTGATATTATGGGTTTCTTCTTTTGATATTGGAAAAGCCATTGTTATCTGAATTGAAGGTGACTGTAGATGACAGTTTATCCTTTCCTCCTTTTTTTAAAATATAATTTAATTAATTTATTTATTTTTGGGAAGCCCCTTTGTGTCTGCTTTTCTTTCTCTCTCTTTCCCTCCCTCCCTCCTCCTGGCTTGGGAGAGTGAAAAAGTTGGCAACCCTGTTAGTTTTCTAAATTAAAAGAGAAGAACTTGGGACTTCCTGGTGGCGCAGTGGTTAAGAATCTGCCTGCCAGTGCAAGCGACACGGGTTCAGTCCCTGGTCCGGGAAGATCCCACATGCCATGGAGCAATTAAGCCCGTGCGCCACAACTGTTGAAGCCCGCGCACCTAGAGCTTGTGCTCCGCAACAAGAAAAGCCACCGCAATGAGAAGCCTGTGCACTGCAACGAAGAGTAGCCCCCGCTCGCCACAACAAGAGAAAGCCTGCGTGCAGCAACAAAGACCCAATGCAGCCAAAGATAAAATAAAAAATAAATAAATTTATTGGGAAAAAAAAAAAAGAAAAGAACTTAACCAGCCTGTGAAATCCCCGTGTCTTGGAACGTTGAGCTGGGCCGACTTTAGCACACAGGCCCTGGGGTGGATAAGTTGGGGCACCAGATTCTGCAGATGGGATGGGTTCTCAGAGGCCCTTGAGTGTCTTACTCTTTTTTACAGGGTGGAAATCCCGCCTAGACTTTCTCTTTTATGATTTAGGGGTAAATAAGTAGATGTTAACTTAGTTTATTCTTTCAGACTATAAAAGGTATGAATAAGTGAGTAGCATGATGCTGATTATTTGGGTGAAATTTTGGTTTTATTTGTTGGTCAAGATTTGTTCTGTGTGTGCTCCGGTGCTGTCTTGTGGAACACATAAGATGTATGACCATCCCCACCATGAAGGGACCTGCGGCCTGTGGGCTGGTGTGTGCAGACCCAGGCCTGGTGTGCAGTGCTGGCATCACGCAGAGCAGCATAGTGTGGGCGCTCGGCGCATGGAGGCCGCCTCGGTGCTGCTGCGGTGAAACCAACCAGGCTACATGGGGGCCTATCAGTACTTCATTCTTTCTTATTACTGAATAACATTCCATTGTATGGATAGACCACATTTTTTAAAAATTTAATTTATTTTATTATTTTTGTCTACGTTGGGCCTTCGTTGCTGTGTGTGGGCTTTCTCTAGTTGCGGTGAGCGGGGGCCACTCTTTCGTTGCAGTGCGCGTGCTTCTCATTGCGGTGGCTTCTCTTGTGGAGAACAGGCTCTAGACATGCAGGCTTCAGTAGTTGTGGCTCACGGGCTCAGTAGTTGTGGCTTGCAGGCTCTAGAGCACAGGCTCAGTAGTTGTGGCACATGGGCTTAGTTGCTCCGTGGCATATGGGATTTTCCTGGACCAGGGATTGAACCTCTGTCCCCTGCATTGGCAGGTGGATTCTTAACCACTGCACCACCAGGGAAGTCCCTTCATTGTGGTTTTGACTTGCATTTCCCAGATGGCTAATGGTACCGAGCATTTTTTTGTGTGCTTTTTGTCCATTTGGATATTTTCTTTGGAGAAATGTCTATTCAGATCCTTGACTCATTTTTTCCTTAATTAATTAATTTTTGGCTGTGTTGGGTCTTCGTTGCTGTGTGCGGGCTTTTTCTAGTTGCGGTGAGCGGGGGCTACTTTTTGTTGCAGTGTGCGGGCTTCGCATTGTCATGGCTTCTCTTGTTGCAGAGCACGGGCTCTAGGCACGCAGGCTTCCGTAGTTGTGGCACGTGGACTCAGTAGTTGTGGCTTACAGGCTCTAGAGCTCAGGCTTAGTAGTTGTGGCACACGGGCTTAGTTGCTCTGTGGCATGTGGGATCTTCCCAGACCAGGGCTCAAACCCGTGTCCCCTGCATTAGCAGGCAGATTCTTAGCCACTGTGCCCCCAGGGAAGCCCAGATCCTTTACTTGTTCTAAAATTTGTCTTTTTATTATTGAGTTGTAAGAGTTTTTTATATATTCTAGGTACAAGTCCTTTTTTAGATATATGATTTGCAAAAATTTTCTTTTGTGAAAACGTTCTCCCATGGTGTGGGTTGTCTTTACACTTTCTTAAAGGTGTCATTTGAAGTACAAAACTATTTTTGAGGAAGTCCAAGTTATATTTTCTATTGTTGCTTTTGGTGTCATATCTAAGAAACCATCGGCAAATACATGATTTTTTCTTCTAAGAGTTTTATAGTTTTAGCACTTAAATTTAGGTCTTTGATCTATGTTGGTAAATCTTTGTATACAGTGTATAAGTAAGGGTCTGCATTTATTCTTTCGCATGCAGATATCTAGTTGTTCCAGCATCATATATTGAAAACACTGTTCTAACCCCCATTGAATTATTTTTTTCACCCTTGTCAAAAATCAGTTGACTGTAAATCTGAGTGTTTGTTTATTTATTTTTCAATTAATTAACTTATTTTTGGTTGCATTGGGTCTTCGTTGCTGCGCACGGGCTTTCTCTAGTTGTGGTGAGCGGGGGCTACTCTTCGTTGTGGTGCGCAGGCTTCTCATTGTGGTGGCTTCTCTTGTTGCAGAGCACGGGCTCTAGGGTGCGCGGGTTTCAGTAGTTGTGGCACATGAGCTCAGTAGTTGTGGCTCGCGGGCTCTAGAGCGCAGGTTCAGTATTTGTGACACACGGGCTTAGTGGCTCCGCGGCATGTGGGATCTTCCCGGACCGGGGCTCGAACCCGTGTCTCCTGCACTGGCAGGCGGATTCTTAACCACTGCGCCACCAGGGAAGCCCATGAGTGTTTACTTCTTGTCTCAATTCTATTCCATCAATCTACATGTCGTTCCTTAGGCCTGTACCACATTGTATTGTTCACTGGAACTTCGTAGTAAATTTTGAAATCAGGAAGAATGAGTCCTCCAGCATTGTTCCTTTTCAAGATTGTTTTGTGTGTTCTGGACCACTTGCATTTCCATATGGATTTTAGGATCAGCTTGTCACTGATTTTTAAAAACTATCCTTGATATATTAATTACTATGCTTTATTGTTTGGGGAACACAGTCTGCAAGATAGTGGTCTTTTGGAGTCTGTTGAGGCTTCCTTTATTGGTTTAATATGTGGTTTATATTTTTAAATGTTACATGGTGTTTTCAAAAAGAATTTGTATTCTCTGTCCTTTGGGTGTAGAATTTTGTGTCTCTTCTATAGCTTGAGCTTATTAACATTATTCACCTTTTTAACATTGCAGCTGTAAGAAATAATACAGAGATATCCCTTGTACCCTTTGTCCAGTTTCCCTCAGTGGTAATATTTGGCAGAGTTATAGTAGAAGAATCACAACCAGGAATTGACATTGATACAGTCCGCTGATCTTACTCATACTTCCTGAGTTGTATTTGTATTGTGTGTGCAGGTGTTTAGTTCTATAGTTTGTCATCTGTGTGGCTGTGTATCCACCATCAAAGACAAAATGCTGAACAGTTCCAAAGCCACGAGGATTCTATTGTTGTGCTTTTACGACCACACTAATTTCCCTCTCTCCACCTACCTGCTTCTCATGCCACTAATTTGTCCTCTATTTCTAAAATTTTTCATTTCAAAAATGTTATATATAAATGGAATCATACAGTATGTAATCTTTGGGGATTGGCTTTTTTTAAAAAACAAAAAGTTTATTTATCTATTTTGGCTGTGCCGGGTCTTAGTTGTGACACAAGGGATCTTTGTTGCGGCATGTTTAGTTGAGGCAAGTGGGCTTCTTAGTTGCGGCATGCAGACTTCTTAGTTGCAGCATGTGGACTTCTCAGTTCCGGCGTGCATGCAGGATCTGGTTCCCTGACCAGGGATCAAGCCCATGCCCCCTGCATTGGGAGTGAGGAGTCTTACCCACTGGACCACGACGGAAGTCCCCAGGATTGGCTTTTTTTTTGCTCAGCAATAATTCTCTAGAGCAGGGGTCTCCAAACCCCAGGCTGCGGACAGGTACTGGTCCATGGCATGTTAGGAACCGGGCCACACAGCAGGAGGTGAGCGGCAGCGGGCGAGTGAACGAAGCTTCATCTGCTGCTTCCCGCCGCTCCCCATTGCTCGCATTACTGCCTGAACCAACCCCCCCACAATCCGTGGAAAAATTGTCTTCCACGAAACTGGTTCCTGGTGCCAAAAAGGTTGGGGACTGCTGCCGTAGAGACTCATCTAAGTTGTTGCACGTATCAGTAGTTTGTTCCTTTTGGTTGCTGAGTCATATTCCATGGTATGGATGGACCACACTTTAGCGTTCATGTGTCAAGGACCATCTGGACCAATTCCAGTTTTTGACTTTTTATTTCTCTAGAATAAATGCCCAGGGCCGAGGCATTTTTCATATATGGATTTCTCTCAGTTGTTGCAATAAAGTTTATAGAAGTTGAACAATACTATAAAATGCCTCTGTCTTTGTGATGGTTATATATTCTTGTCCTATTGTCCCTTTTACTTGTTTATAACATTCTTTGCATCTCACTTTATCTTAACTTTTAGTTTGTCAGACGTAAAGATTGTGGCTCAAATTTATTTTGGTTCACATTTGCCTTGTGTATGTTTTTCAGTCTTTTCATTTCTACCTTTTTCAGTTTTTTTAAAGTGTGTCTTTTGTTGGATATTGTTTTTTAAAAATTAAATCTGAGAAAACTCTTTTGCATTGATTAGTTTATCCCATATTCAGTTGTTGAAATTATTATTATATTAGTACTAATTTATTTTTTAAAATGTATTTTTATTGAAGTATAGTTGATTTACAGTGTTGTGTATTAGTACTAATTTCTCCATTTTATTTCACATTTTCATTTACTAATACTTTTGCTTTTATTTCTCCTTTCCTGTTTTCCGTTGGGTAGATTGTTTTGTTTTTGTTTTACGGCAGATTAAAATTACACATTCTAATTTTTTTGTGTGTGTGTGACCTCCCTGAACTTAAGATCTTTTGTCATGGGTATTTCTTCTTCTCTCTTTTTTTTTTTAAATATGTATTTATTTATTTATTTTGGCTGCGTTGTGTCTTAGTTGTGGCACACAGGCGCTTCATGGCGGCATGCGGGATCTTTAGTTGTGGCATGCTGACTTCTTAGTTGTGGCATGCGAACTCTTTTTTTTAATTTTAATAATGGTTATTTATTTATTTATTTTTGTCTGCGTTGGGTCTTTTGTTGCTGTGCGTGGGCTTTCTCTAGTTGCAGCGAGCAGGGGCTACTCTTCGTTGTGGTGCGTGGGCTTCTCATTGCGGTGACTTCTCTTGTTGCGGAGCATGGGCTCTAGGCACGCAGACTTCAGTGGTTGTGGGTGCATGGGCTTAGTTGCTCTGCAGCATGCGGGATCTTCCCGGACCAGGGCTCAAACCCATGTCCCCTGCATTGGCAGGCAGATTCTTAACCACTGTGCCACCAGGGCAGTTCCACATGCAAACTCTTAGTTGCATCATGCATGTGGAATCTAGTTCCCCAACCAGGGATCGAACCCAGGCTCCCTACATTGGGAGCGCGGAGTCTTACCTACTGGACCACCAGGAAAGTCCCAGGTATTTCTTCTCTGACTTTTCAAGCTTAACAGTATCTCCGCTTTCCTTCAATAAGACAACTACATTAGCATGCTCCTCTCCTGATTGACATGCCACAGAATTCTGACCTCCATTCTATTTTATTTAAAAATTTGATTAGTGATTTAAGGATATATTAGGATTCCTCATCACGTTACTAGATAACACAAAGCTTGTTAATAGCAGTAGAACAGGGATTCTGGATGGGAGTGGTAAGGTGGAGGTTTGCTGCCCCTGTGAGGAAAGCTGGTGGGATATGTGTGAAGACTGAGGTCAGGCTCCTGATGGAGAGGCGGAAGGGGGGCACTGGGCCAGGCTGTTTTTTGTTGATGTTACTGAAATCCTGTAGATTTTAAATTACAGATTATTTTATAATAAGCCTCTCCAATTTATGGATTCTTTCTGAATCTTGCACTTAGCTTCATAGCTTTTCATCAGTAATTATTTAGCCTTAATTATTTGTTCAACTGATTTCTTTCTCTCTGTCTGTTGTTGTATACAGTATGTTTTTTTTTTGTTTTTTTTAATAAAGCTTTACTTTAAAAAAATTATTTATTCATTTTATTTTTGGCTGCGTTAGGTTTTCGTTCCTGCACACGGGCTTTCTCTAGTTGCAGTGAGCGGGGGCCACTTTTCCTTGCAGTGCGCGTGCTTCTCATTGCAGTGGCTTCTCTTGTCATGGAACACGGGCTCTAGGCGCGCGGGCTTCAGTAGTTGCAGGACGCGGGCTCAGTAGTTGTGGCTCACAGGCTGTAGAGCACAGGCTCAGTGGTTGTGGCACACGGGCTTAGTTGCTCCATGGCATGTGGGATCTTCCCGGACCAGGGCTCGAACCCGTGTCCCCTGCATTGGCAGGCGGATTCTTTTTTTGTTTGTTTGTTTTTGAACTATTGTTTATTTTCTGGTTTGAATAATGCAAAATGTTTTTATTTTAAAAAATGGGCAAATGCTAAGCAGACAGAACCCCATAGCGTGAAATACATTAGTACATCTAAAGACTGTATTAAATATCTCTTTAAAAGGAGAATCAGCCCCGAATGTATGTACTATATATATATCCTCAAAGCAAATTTTTTTGGAATTTAATTTTATTTATTTTTTTATACAGTAGGTTCTTATTAGTCATCCATTTTATACACATCAGTGTATACATGTCAATCCCAATTTCCCAATTCATCACACCACCACCACGACCACCCTGCCGCTTTCCCCCCTTGGTGTCCATACGTTTGTTCTCTACATCTGTGTCTCTGTTTCTGCCCTGCAGACTGGTTCATCTGTACCATTTTTCTAGGTTCCACATATATGCGTTAATATACAATATTTGTTTTTCTCTTTCTGACTTACTTCACTCTGTATGATAGTCTCTAGATTCATCCACGTCTCTACAAAGGACCCAGCTTCGTTCCTTTTTATGGCTGAGTAATATTCCATTGAATATATGTACCACATCTTCTATATCCATTCGTCTGTCGATGGGCATTTAGGTTGCTTCCGTGACCTGGCAATTGTAAATAGTGCTGCAGTGAACATTGGGGTGCATGTGTCTTTTTGAATTATGGTTTTCTCAGGGTATATGCCCAGTAGTGGGATTGCTGGGTCATATGGTAATTCTACTTTTAGTTTTTTAAGGAACCTCCATACTGTTCTCCAGAGCAGCTGTACCAGTTTACATTCCCACCAATAGCACAAGAGGGTTCCCTTTTCTCCACACCCTCTCCAGCATTGGTTGTTTGTAGATTTTCTGGTGATGCCCGTTCTAACTGGTGTGAGGTGATACCTTATTGTAGTTTCGATTTGCATTTCTCTAATAGTGATGTTGAGCAGCTTTTCATGTGCTTCTTAGCCATCTGTATGTCTTCTTTGGAGGACTGTCTATTTAGGTCTTCTGCCCATTTTTGTTTTTGGGTGTTTTTTGTTGTTTTTTTTTAAATTTATTTATTTTTGACTGAGTTGGGTCTTGGTTGCTGCGCGCGGGCTTTCTCTAGTTGCGGCGAGCGGGGGCAACGATGCAGTGTGCAGCCTTCTCACTGTGGTGGCTTCTCTTGTTGCAGAGCATGGGCTCTAGAGCGCAGGCCCAGTAGTTGTGGTACACTGGCTTAGTTGTTCCGCAGCATGTGGGATCTTCCCGGACCAGGACTTGAACCTGTGTCCCCTGCATTGGAAGGTGGATTCTTAACTACTGTGCCGCCAGGGAAGTCCCTTCTGCCCATTTTTGGATTGGGTTGTTCGTTTTTTTAATATTGAGCTGCATGAGCTGTTTATATATTTTGGAGATTAATCCTTCGTCTGTTGATTCATTGGCAAATATTTTTTCCCATTCTGAGGGTTGTTTTTTCATCCTGTTTGTAGTTTCCTTTGCTTTGCAAAAGCTTTTAAGTTTCATTAGGTCCCATTTGTTTATTTTTGTTTTCATTTCCATTACTCTAGGAGGTGGATCAAAAAAGATCTTGCTGTGATTTATGTCAAAGAGTGTTCTTCCTGTGTTTTCCTTTAAGAGTTTTATACTGTCCAGTCTTACAGTTAGGTCTCTATTCCGTTTTGAGTTTATTTTTGTGTATGGTGTTAGGGAGTGTTCTAATTTCATTCTTTTACATGTAGCTGTCCAGTTTTCCCAGCACTACTTATTTTTTTTTTATTTTTTGCGGTACGTAGGCCTCTCACTGTTGTGGCCGCTCCCATTGCGGAGCACAGGCTCCGGACATGCAGGCTCAGCGGCCATGGCTCACGGGCCCAGCCGCTCCGCGGCATGTGGGATCTTCCCAGACCAGGGCACGAACCCATGTCCCCTGCATCGGCAGGCAGACTCTCAACCACTGAGCCGCCAGGGAAGCCCCCAGCACTACTTATTGAAGAGACTGTCTTTTCTCCATTGTATATCCTTTCCTCCTTTGTCGTAGGTTAGTTGACCATAGGTGCGTGGGTTTATCCCTGTTCCATTGATCTATATTTCTGTTTTTGTGCCAGTACCATATTGTCTTGATTACTGTAGCTTTGTAGTATAGTCTGAAGTAAGGGAGTCTGATTCCTCCAGCTCCGTTTTTTTCCCTCAAAACTGCTTTGGCTATTCAGGGTCTTTTGTGTCTCCATACGAATTTTAAGAATTTTTGTTCTAGTTATGTAAAAAATGCCATTGGTAATGTGATAGGGGTTGCATTGAATCTGTAGATTGCTTTGGGTAGTGTAGTCATTTTCACAATATTGATTCTTCCAATCCAAGAACATGATATATCTCTCCATCTGTTGGTATCATCTTTATTTTCTTTCATCAGTGTCGTATAGTTTTCTGCATACAGGTCTTTTGTCTCCCTAGGTAGGTTTATTCCTAGGTATTTTATTCTTTTTGTTGCAATGGTAAATGGGAGTGTTTCCTTAATTTCTCTTTCAGATTTTTCATCATTAGTGTATAGGAATGCAAGAGATTTCTGTGCATTAATTTTGTATCCTGCAACTTTACCAAATTCATTGATTAGCTCTAGTAGTTTTCTGGTGGCATCTGTAGGATTCTCTATGTAGAGTATCATGTCATCTGAAAACAGTGGCAGTTTTACTTCTTTTCCAATTTGTATTCCTTTTATTTCTTTTTCTTCTCTGATTGCCGTGGCTAGGACTTGCAAAAGTACGTTGAATAATAGTGGTGAGACTGGGCATGCTTCTCTGGTTTCTGATCTTAGAGGAAATGCTTTCGGTTTTTCACCATTGAGAATGATGTTTGCTGTGGGTTTGTCGTATATGGCCTTTATGATGTTGAGGTAGGTTCCCTCTTTGCCCTCTTTCTGGAGAGTTTTTTTTTCATAAATGGGCGTTAAATTTTGTCAAAAGCTTTTTCTGCATCTATTGAGATGATCATATGGTTTTTATTCTTCAATTTGTTATTATGGTGTATCACGTTGATTGATTTGCGTTTTATATATATATATTATATACGTTATATATAATATATATTATATATATTATATATATTATAATATATATTATATATATTATATATATATTTTTAATATAAATTTATTTTTTCATTTATTTAATTTTTGGCTGCATTGGGTCTTCGCTGCTGCATGCGGGCTTTCTCTAGTTGCAGTGAGCGGGGCCTACTCTTTGTTGTGGTGCACAGGCTTCTCATTATGGTGGCTTCTCTTGTTGCAGAGCACAGGCTCTAGGCGCGCAGGCTTCAGTAGTTGTGGCTCACAGGCTCTAGAGCGCAGGCTCAGTAGTTGTGGCGCATGGTCTTAGTTGCTCTGCGGCATGTGGGATCTTCCCGGACCAGGGACTGAACCTGCGTCCTCTGCATTGGCAGGCATATACATAACCACTGCACCACCAGCGAAGTCCCTGTTGGAAGATTTTTAATCACAGTTTCAATTTCATTACTTGTGATTGGTCAGTTCCTATTTTCTGTTTCTTCCTGGTTCAGTCTTGGAAGGTTATACCTTTCTAAGAATTTGTTCGTTTCTTCCAGGTTGTCCATTTTATTGGCGTACAGTTGTTTGTAGTAATCTCTTATAATCCTTTGTATTTCTGCAGTGTCAGTGTGATTTCTCCTTTTTCATTTCTAATTTTATTGATTTGAGTCCTCTCCCTCTTTTTCTTGATGAGTCTGGCTAATGGTTTATCAATTTTGTTTATCTTCTCAAAGAACCAGCTTTTAGTTTTATTGATCTTTGCTGTTGTTTTCTTTGTTTTTATTTCATTTATTTCTGCTCTGATCTTTATGATTTCTATCCTTCTGCTAACTTTGGGTTTTGTTTGTTCTTCTTTCTCTAGTTCCTTTAGGTGTAATGTTAGATTGTTTGAGATTTTTCTTGTTTTTTGAGGTAGGCTTGTATAGCTATAAACTTCCCTCTTAGAACTGCTTTTGCTTCATCCTGTAGGTTTTGGGTCGTTGTGTTTTCATTGTAATTTTTCTCTAGGTATTTTGTGATTTCCTTTTTGATTTTTTCAGTGATTTCTTGGTTATTTAGTAACGTATTGTTTAGCCTGCACGTGTTTGTGTTTTTTACATTTTTTTCCCTGTAATTCATTTCTAATCTATAATGTTGTGGTCAGAAAAGATGCTTGATATGATTTCAATTTTCTTAAATTTACTGAGGCTTGATTTGTGACCCAAGATGTGATCTATTGAGAATGTTCCGTGCACACTTGAGAAGAAAGTATAATCTGCGGTTTTTGGATGGGATGTCCTATAAATATCAATTAAATCTATCTGGTCTGTTGTGTCATTTAAAGCTTGTGTTTCCTTATTGATTTTCTGTTTGGATGATCTGTCCATTGGTGTAAGTGAGGTGTTAAAAAGTCCCCCACTATTCTTTTGTTACTGTCGATTTCCTCTTTTAGAGCTGTTAGCAATTGCCTTATGTATTGAGGTGCTCCTATGTTGGGTGCACATATATTTATAATTGTTATATCTTCTTCTTGGATTGATTCCTTGATCATTATGTAGTGTCCTTCCTTGTAACATTTTTTATTTTAAAGTCTATTTTATCTGATATGAGTATTGCTACTCCCGCTTTCTTTTGATTTCCATTTGCGTGGAATGTCTTTTTCCGTCCCCTCACTTTCAGTCTGAATGTGTCCCTGGGTCTGAAGTGAGTCTCTTTTAGACAGCATATATGTGGGTCTTGTTTTTGTATCCATTCAGCGAGCCTGTGTCTTTTGGTTGGAGCATTTAATCCATTCACGTTTAAGGTACTTATCGATATGTATGTTCCTTTTACCATTTTCTTAATTGTTTTGGGTTTGTTTTTGTAAGTCCTTTTCTTCTCTTGTGTTTCTCACTTAGAGAAGTTCCTTTAGCATTTGTTGTAGAGCTGATTTGGTGGTTCTGAATTCTCTTAGCTTTGCTTGTCTGTAAAGCTTTTGATTTCTCCATGGAATCTGAATGAGATCCTTGTCGGGTAGAGTGATCTTGGTTGTAGCTTCCTTCCTTTCATCACTTTAAGTATATCATGCCACTCCCTTCTGGCTTGTAGAGTTTCTGCTGAGAAATCAGCTGTTAACCTTATGGGAGTTCCCTTGTATGTGATTTGTCATTTTTCCCTTGCTGCTTTCAATAATTTTTCTTTGTCTTTAATTTTTGCCAGTTTGATTACTATGTGTCTCGGCGTGTTTCTCCTTGGGTTTATCCTGTATGGGACTCTCTGTGCTTCCTGGACCTGGGTGGCTATTTCCTTTCCCATGTTAGGGAAGTTTTTGACTAAAATCTCTTCAAATATTTTCTCGGGTCCTTTCTCTCTCTCTTCTCCTTCTGGGACCCTATAATGTGAATGTTGTTGCGTTTAACGTTGTCCCAGAGGTCTCCTAGGCTGTCTTCGTCTCTTTTCATTCGTTTTTCTTCATTCTGTTCTATGGCAGTGACTTCCACCATTCTGTCTTCCAGTTCACTTATCCATTTTTCTGCCTCAGTTATTCTGCTATCGAGTCCTTCTAGTGTATTTTTCATTTTAGTTATTGTGTTGTTCATCTGTTTGTTTGTTCTTTAATTTTTCTACATCTTTGTTAAACATTTCTTGCATCTTCTCGATCTTTGCCTCCATTCTTTTTCCGAGGTCCTGGATCATCTTCACTATCATTATTCTGAATTCTTTTTCTGGAAGGTTGCCTATCTCCACTTCATTTAGTTGTTTTTCTGGGGTTTTATCTTGTTCCTTCATCTGGTACATAGCCCTCTGCCTTTTCATCTTGTCTGTCTTTCTGTGAATGTGGTTTTTGTTCACAGTCTGCAGGATTGTAGTTCTTCTTGCTTCTGCTGTCTGCCCTCTGGTGGATGAAGCTATCTGAGAGGCTTATGCAAGTTTCCTGATGGGAGGGACTGGTGGTGGGTAGAGCTGGCTGTTGCTTTGGTCGGCAGAACTCATTAAAACTTTAATCCACTTGTCTGCTGATGGGTGGGGCTGGGTTCCCTCCCTGTTGGTTGTTTGGCCTGAGGCGACCCAACACTGGAGCCTACCTGGGCTCTTTCGTGGGGCTAATGGCAGACTCTGGGAGGTTTCACGCCAAGGAGTACTTCCCAGAACTTCTGCTGCCAGTGTCCTTGTCCTCACAGTGACGCACAGCCACCCCCTGCGTCTGCAGGAGAACCTCTAACACTAGCAGGTAGGTCTGGTTCAGTCTCCTATGGGGTCACTGCTCCTTCCCCTGGGTCCCGAGGTGCACACTAGTTTGTGTGTGCCCTCCACTAGTGGAGTCTCTGTTTCCCCCAGTCCTGTCAAAGTCCTGCAGTCAAATCCCGCTAGGCTTCAAAGTCTGATTCTCTAGGAATTCCTCCTCCTGTTGCCGGACCCCCAGGTTGGGAAGCGTGACGTGGGGCTCAGAACCTTCACTCCAGTGGGTGGACTTCTGTGGTGTAAATGTTCTCCAGTTTGTGAGTCACCCACCAGCAGTTATGGGATTTGATTTTATTGTGATTGCGCCCCTGCTACCGTCTCATTGTGGCTTCTTCTTCGTCTTTGGATGTAGGGTATCTTTTTTGGTGAGTTCCAGTGTCTTCCTGTTGATGATTGTTCAGCAGTTAGTTGTGATTCTGGTGTTCTTGTAAGAGGGAGTGAGAGCACGTCCTTCTACTCTGCCATCTTGAACCAGTCTCCGGCAGGCGGACTCTTAACCACTGCACCACCAGGGAAGCCCTACAGTATGTTTTTTTTGTTTTGTTTTGTTTTTTTGCGGTACGCGGGCCTCTCACTGTTGTGGCCTCTCCTGTTGCAGAGCACAGGCTCTGGACGCGCAGGCTCTGCGGCCATGGCTCACGGGCCTAGCCGCTCCGTGGCCTGTGGGATCATCCTGGACCGGGGAACGAACCCATGTCCCTTGCATCAGCAGGCGGACTCTCAACCACTGCACCACCAGGGAAGCCCCCTACAGTATGTTTTTTTAAAAAGTAATATTGAGGGACTTCCCTGGCAGTCCAGTGGTTAATAAGACTCTGCGCTTCCATTGCAGAAGGCACGGGTTCAGTCCCTGGTGGGGGTACTAAGATCCCACATGCTGTGCGGCCAGAAAAAAAATTAATAATAATAATAATATTGAGGTGTAATTTATATACAATAAATGGACCCATTTTATATTTGTGGTTCTGTGTATTTTGACAAATATACCACCACAATCAAGATTTAGAGCATTTGCATCACCCCCAAAACTCCATCCTGTCACTCCCTCGTGCTGCAGCCCTTGATCCTAAGCAACCACTAGTCTCTTTGTCACCATGGGTTCATTTTGCTTTGTTTAAAATTGCATATAAATGGAATCTTATAGTTTTACTTTTTTGTGTCCAGCTTCTTTTACTTACCACGTTTATTAGATTCATCTGTGTTTACAGATGTGCTTGTTCCTTTTTGCTGAGTGTATTCCATTGTAGGTACACCATCCTTTGTTTATCCTTTCACCTGTTGATGGATATTTGAGCTGTTGCCAGTGTTTGACTATTATGAATAAGGCAGCTGTGAACATTCAATTACAAGGAGTCTTTGTTTAGATTTATGATTTCATTACTCTAGGGTAATACCTCGGACTGGAATTACTGGGTCACACGGTAAGTATGCTTAACTTTATAACAAGCTGGAGAAGTGTTTTCCATCGTGGTCGTGCCATTTTATGGTGCTACTCACAGTGTATGGGAGTTTCAGTTCAGCATCCTCATCAGCACATGGTATTGATAGCTTTTTAATTTCAGCCCTTCTAGTGGTACCTTATTGTGGTTCTGATTTGCATTTCCTCGATAACAGTGTTGATCATCTTTTCATGTGCTTATTGGCTATTTGTATATCTTCTTTTACGAAGTGTCTGTCCAAATTTTTTGTCCATTTTGTTTAGTTAAGTATTTTTTTTAATTATTGCTTTTTAAAAGCTCATTACACGTTCTTGATAAGAATGCTTTGTCAGAGATAGACAGCAAATACTTTTTTCCTGGTCTGTGACTTATCTGTTTATTTTCTTAATGGTATCATTCAAAATTGAAGTTTTCAGTTTTGATGAAATCCTGTTTATCAGTTTCTTTGTTTGTTTTTAATTTTTATTGGGCTATAGGGGATGGATTGGGAAATACCTCTGCAAGTTGTGCCCCGCTAGAGAAATGTCCCTTCTGATTTTCCTGGGAGGAGCTTTCGGAGCTTTTTCATTTTCTTGGAGCTGCTGCTCTTGCTGGCAGCAGCCTCTTCAGGTCCTCTTTTTCTTGGGGACACTCTTGTTTACTGGCTCTTCAGGGTCACTTACTGGTTCCTCTTTGGGGAAAGATTTCTTCCTTTTGGGAGGACTTCCACTGCCAGCTGTCTCTTCAGGATCACTACTACCCAGCTCCTCTGTGGAAGATTTCTTTTTCTTGGGTTTGGAGAAGGAGACAGATGGGTCTTCCATTCCATTCTCCTGAGGAGCCTCCTGGGGCTTTTGCTTTTGCCTCCTTTTGGGTCTTTCACTTGTCTCCTCACATTCCTCTGGGGTCTTACTGCTGTTCTCTGGAGATGCCAGGGCAATCGCAGCCAGCCGTTTGTTTTCCTTCTTCAAGCATTTCTTCTCCTGTTTCTCCAGCTTCCTAGTAATCCGGCAGCTGCTTCCTCTGCCTGAACTCCTCCTTCATGATATGCAGATTGTTTCGTGGAATCTCTCTAGTCTCACAGAAGGACAGCCACTCCTCAACTTGTTCTCGAAGCTTCTCCCCAAATACACTGGTGGGTACCTCAGAGAAGCAATCAGATTGTGAGGCAATACTGCATTTGCTTGCCAGGTATTAGGAGATGTGGCCAATGAAGGTAGAGTGGAAAATGAGTCCATATTTTGGGGTGTTACCCCTTGTCTTCAGGGCTCTGGAAACTTGATCCCTTTGCTGGGCCCAGAGAATCCCTCAGACACCAGGACTGGCTGTTTATAAGATTTTTTTTTTTAATTTGTCTTTTCTTGTATCTTATGTACCGCAAATTCACAAATCTTATTTTTAATTAAATTAATTAATTTATCTTTTTTTTTTGTGGCTACGTCGGGTCTTAGTTGTGGCACGTGGGATCTTCGTTGAGGCATGCGGGATCTTTCAATTTTTATTTATTTATTTATGACTGTGTTGGGTCTTCGTTTCTGTGCTAGGGCTTTCTCTAGTTGTGGCAAGTGGGGGCCACTCTTCATCGCGGTGCGCGGCCTCTCACTATCACCGCCTCTCTTGTTGTGGAGCACAGGCTGCAGACGCGCAGGCTCAGTAATTGTGGCTCACGGGCCTAGCTGCTCTGCGGCAAGTGGGATCTTCCCAGACCAGGGCTCGAACTCATGTCCCCTGCATTGGCAGGCAGATTCTCAACCACTGTGCCACCAGGGAAGCCCGGGATCTTTCATTGAGGTGCGCGAACCCAATAGTTGTGACGCGTGGGCTTAGTTGCCCCGTGGCATGTGGGATCTTAGTTCCCCGACCAGGGATCGACCCTGTGTCCCCTGCATTGGAAGGTGGGTTCTTTACCCCTGGACTGCCAGGGAAGTCCCCCCACATATTTTTTTCTTAAGTTTTCTTCTAAAAATTTTAGTGTCAGCTTTTATGGTTAAGCCTGTGATCCGTGTATGATGTGAGGTAAGGGTTGAGGTCGTTTTACATATAGATATTCAGTTTTTCAGAATCATTTGTTGAAAAGGATTATACTTTCCCCATCAAACTGCTTTAGTACATTTATTGAAAGTCAGTTGACCATATATGTATTCATCTGTTTCTGGACTTCTCTACTTTGTTCTGTTGAACCACTAGAACCACACTGTCTTGATTAATCTCACCTTACAGTAAGTCTTGAAATAGGTGGTGTTAGCACTCCAAGTTTGTTCTTCCTTTTCAAAATTGCTTTGGCTATTCTAGGTCTTTTTCCATATATATTTTAGTATCAAGTTGTCAATTTCTGTTTTTAAAAATCTGCTAGGATTTATTTGGGGTTGCATTGAATCAGTAGACCAGTTTAATGAAAACTGACATCTTAACAATATTGCATTTTCTCATCCATGAACATAGTATATCTCTCCATTTATTTAAGTCTTCTTTAATTTCTCTCAGCAGCGTTTCATAGTTTTCAATGTGCAGATCTTTTTTTAAAAATAAATTTATTTATTTATTTTTGGCTGTGTTGGGTCTTTGTTTCTGTGCTTGGGATTTTTCTAGTTGTGGTGAGTGAGGGCCACTCTTTGTTGTTGCATGGGGGCTTCTCACTGTGGTGGCTTCTCTTGTTGCGGCGCATGGGTTCTAGAGGTGTGCGGGCTTTAGTAGTTGTGGCATGCAGGCTAAGTAGTTGTGGCTTGCGGGCTCTAGAGCACAGGCTCAGTAGTTGTGGCACACGGGCTTAGTTGCTCCACGGCATGTGGGATCTTCCCAAACCAGGTATTGAACTCACGTCCCCTGCATTGGCAGGCAGATTCTTAACCAGTGCGCCACCAGGAAAGTCCCTCAGTGTGCAGATCTTGCGCATATTTTATTAAATTATCCTGAAGTAGTTCATGTTTTTGAATGTTGTTAGCAGAAGTTAAATATTTTTTATTTACCAATTTTTATTGCTGGTATATAGAGATACAATTACTTTTTGGATATTGACCTTGTAACTGGTAAGCTAGCTGTTCACTGTCATTAATTCTTGTAGCTCTTTTCCGTATAGATTTCTTAGGCATTTCTGCTTACACAATCATATTATTTGTTAGTAAAGAAAATTTTACTTATTCTTTTTCAATCTGTATGTGTTTTATTTCTTTTTCTTGTCTTATAGTACTACCTGGGACCTTCGCTACAATCTTGAATATAAGTGCTTAGAGTTTGTTGTTCCAGTCTTAGGAGGAAAGCATTCAGTCTTTTCACCATTAAGTGTGCTGATAGCTGTAGGTTTTTTAGTAGATACCCTTTATCAGGTTCAGGAAGTTCCCTTCTATTCCTCATTTATTGAGAGTGTCATGAGTGTCCTCATTTATTGAGAGTGTCATGTTGTATTTTTTTCAAATTACTCAAACCCAACCATATTACATGTAAATGATCTAAATATTTTAATTAAAAGGCAGAGAATAACAGACAGAATAACAAAGCAAGATCTTATCAATCAGTCTTTGCTGTTTAAAAAGAAACACTTTATTTTTTTATTTTTTTTAATTAAGAACTTTATTGAAGTATCATTGACAAATAAAAATTGTACATATTTAAGGTGTACAACATGATGCTTTGATATATATATACATCATGAAATAATTACCACCATTAAGCTACTTAGCATACTGTCTTGATTTTCATTCTATTTGTCTGGCTATTCTTAGTCTGTATTCTTTGCTCACGACCACTATTAGGCCTTAAAATATTTTAGCTTCACAGATACTATTTTCTTCTCATCCTATATCTTTTCTCTACAATCTCATGGCTTCATTTATTCTCTGTGGCTTCATTTATTTCTCCACCTCAAACTGTTTCCCTGAGTTTACCATGCATACATCCAATTGCCTACATGCCATATTTTCTTAGATCTTTCAAATGAATATCAAGCTTGTGTACAAAGTCAAAGAAGTTAATGATTTTCACTGCAAACATGTGAATGATGCCTTGTGAAATTGTGCAATGCAGTGATCTTTTAAGATTCCTATATCTGTGAACGTCTCCAGCTATGTATGCAGTCAAGAACCAAAATTAATCCTTGACCTTTTTTCTCCCACATCCAGTTAGTCATTGAGTTCTGCCCCTGTATCATATATTTACATAGCTCTCTATACCTGTTGTACCTAAAATTTTAAATACTCTATAACTGATTATATATTTGCGTGATTATATAATCATTACGAAACTCCCGTAGTAGGCTGAATTTTCCATGAAGTCATAGACTGTATTTGTTTTGCTCACTGTTATAACCCCTGTATATAATGCAGTTCTGGCTTATAATAGGTGCTAAATACGTGCTTTTCAATGAAGTAACAAAGCATATGAGTAAAATTAAATATTTTATAAAATATTGTCTCAAGTCTTTTTTAGAATTATGTGACTCTTTTGAGGATCATACTTTTTTTTAAATTGAATTTTATTTATTTTTTTATGTCCCCTGGGTGTGTGGGGGCCCACAGAGGAGGAGGGCTCCAGAGGGTCAGCCTGCAGGTCACAGGAGTGCTCCTGAGAGCCCTTTGCCATCTCTAGGAGTTGGCCGCCCAGGAGGGGCAGTGTCTCCTCAATCAGAAAGTTTTTTAAAGATGTCAAAACATAATATACAGAAAACTAAAAATATATATGGTACGGAGACGTCTGGGGAGAGATGCCCAGTGTTCACTGAGGAGGGGCTGGACTCTGGGGAGGAGGGTTGTGAGCCTCGCTGTTTGGGTGGAGGGGCATCCCCTGTCGGACATGTGGGCGACCGGCATGTGTTGGCCTCAGAGCCCAGGGGCTAGTGGCGGGAGCCCTGGGGGCCCCCACGGGAGGACAGGAAGCTGAGCTGTCCTGCTGTACATGGGGGAGTGCACCCTGCAGCCCGGGCCCCCTTGTGGGTGGACTTCGGGACCTGGGTGCGGGGGTTGCTGAGGCGGGTTCGCACCTGGTGGCAGTGACCCTCTTGTCTGCTCGCAGCTCTGTGGCCGTCACCATGTTCTGGAAGTTTGACTTGAGCACCACGTCCCACGTCGACAAGCTGCTGGATAAGGAGGACGTGACGCTGCGAGAGTTAATGGATGAAGATGACATCTTGCAGGAGTGCAAGGCCCAGAACCGGAAGCTGCTGGACTTCCTGTGCAGGCAGCAGAGCATGGAGGAGCTGGTGAGCCTCGTCACACAGGACCCGGCCCTGGGCGTGGAAGAGAAGGTCCGCTTCAAGTACGTACCGCGGTGCTGGGTGGCCTGGCGCTGGGCAGCGTGCAGGGTGGCAGCGGGCAGGGCTTGAGGACGGTCAGAGCCGGGCTTTCTGACAGCGTGGCTGACCGTAAACGTTTGCCCCGCCTGACATGCGAGAAGGCCCCTCCGGTGGGCTTTGCTTCTGTGATGTTGAAGATTTGGGGATGTCCTGTGTGTGATTCCTCACTCTGGATCATAGCGAGCTGCACCGTGTTGGAGTGTTTTGGGTGAATATGTGCTGAAGGAAGGCTGAGCTCTGACAGGCCGATGGGTGCAGCCTTAGCCTGACTGGTGAAACAGCCAGTCCCCAGAGACAGGCGGCATCTGACTGCTCGACCGTGGGGTCTTGGGCCTGGAGGACATATTTTGTGTCATTAGTGATCCTGACCGTTCTCAGAGTTTTTCCTAAAATGTTCCATTCAACAGTCCGCTGGGATGTTAGGGGACAACAAAAGGGACAGGGCAAGGACTTAGGACAAGGGTTGGAGTGAGGACAGAGTGTGAATGGGTGGGGCCTCAGGTGACAGGAAGGACAGCAGAGCTGGCCTCTGGCTCTGAGGGTGCCTCTCTGGGCCCGAGCAGGCTCTGGGAAGCGGGGGAGCTGGGGCTAGTGATGCAGAGGGATTCAGGGCAGACAGGGTGCCCTCAGCTGCGCACGTGTCCCACAGGGAGTTGGCGTGTGGTGGTAAAGTCTTAGTTGGGAAACTACGGCCTGAGGTCAGATTCTGTTTTTGTGAGGCCTGCAAGCTGAGAATGGTTTTACATTTTTAAATGGAAAAAATAGAAAAATAATAATATCACATGAAAATGACAAAATTCACATTTCCTTGTCCGTCATTTTCACTGGAAAGCCTTGTTGGACACATCCATGACCCGTTGGCCATGACAACATAGGCGTTCTAAAATATTGACTCTCTGGCCCTTTACTTTTTACAGAAAGTCTTTGATGACTTAGGAGGCAAGTAAAGAAGGACGGGGTGATGGGGAGTAGTGCTGCAGTCGTGGTGGTCCACCGCGCCCCTCTGACAGGGAGGCAGCCGGCGCTGGAAGAGGAGAGCTCTGCAAAGAGGCGGGGGCTTGCTTGTTGGGGAGCCAGGGGATTGGGGCCATGGTGATCACCTGTGATAGATCAGAGGCCATCGTCCCTGAGATGTGCCTGGTCAGCGCCTCTTATCTCAGCATCGCCATTAGTGGGCCCCATTCCTTTCACTCTCTCACTCCCAAATGTGTCCTGTTGCTGACCCGTCGAGGGTCTCCCTGTCTGGAGGGTGTTGGTGACAGTGTGACGGGGAGAAGGGCTGGGGCAGCATGTTGTGGTTCTGGGTAGAGGGGTCCCAGCGTGGCATCAGTGAGCCAGGAGAGCTTTATAGTCAGAGTTTGGGAGAGGTTAGCAGTGGGTGAGTACAAACAAAGCAAACAAGGCAGTGAGAATACCTTTAACTCTGAGGGAAGGATGCATGTAAGTAAGCAAATAGAACAGTGTTTGCATGTTCATACAGAGGGCCACACTGGACATGGATTTAACTAATTGTGGTATAATTTTATAGAGAGAGGGGGAAAGGGCAGTGGGGCGGCAGGGCAGGGTGGCGTGAGGTGTGCGAGCTACATCTTCACCTTCCACCATAGGAGGTCAATTTGTAATACCTAAAATTGCTAGATGAAGAAGTGTACTTGTATTTTATTTGGAAACATGGATGTCAGTAATACAGAAAATGCCAGGAGACTGTGGTGACTGTCTCAGGAGTGGGATGTGGGAGTGGGAAAGGAGGGGGGGCTGCCCTTCCTCACGAGCCCTGTCATACAGAGTCTTAAAAGCATTTGTGTGTATCACCTGTTTTTGGTTTTTGTTTTGTTTTTTTTAATATTTATTTATTTACGTGGCTGCTCTGAGTCTTAGTTGTGGCACACAGGATCTAGTTCCCTGACCAGGGATTGAACCCAGGCCCCCTGCATTGGGAGTGTGGAGTCTTAACCACTGGGCCACCAGGGAAGTCCCCATATCACCTGTTAAAAAAAGTAAAAAGCCTTTAATTTAAAAAGTAATTTTAGGGCTTCCCTGGTGGCACAGTGGTTGAGAGTCCGCCTGCCGATGCAGGGGACACGGGTTCGTGCCCCAGTCCGGGAGGATCCCACATGCCGCAGAGTGGCTGGGCGCTTGAGCCATGGCCGCTGAGCCTGCACGTCCGGAGCCTGTGCTCTGCAACGGGAGAGGCCACAGCAGTGAGAGGCCCGCATACCGCAAATAAATAAATAAATAAAATAAAAGGTAATTTTAAAATTAACTTGCTTTTATTAAAAATTTATTTGCTTTTAATTAAAATTAAATCAAAACGTCCTTTTTGAGAAGAGGAATAGGCTGGGTAGATGGATGAGGTAGTAGCTGAAGGAAGAAGTGGAGTCAAGATCATTTTTTTAAAGATGCGAAAGATACAGATAGGCCCTGTTTCAGGCTTTGAGCCGTAGGTCTCCGTCGAGCTGCTCAGCTCAGCCCTCGGAGCGTGTGGCAGCAGCAGGTGACACAGCGGAGAGTGCGGAGCCAGTGCCTGCGCTGCTCTGCCTCTGGATGGCCGCCCCAGGCCACCTGGGCAGGGCGACAGCACCTCCTCCAGCCGCCTTTGTGCCTCTGCAGCCCAGCTGCTGTGGCTTCACCCTCGTGGCTGCAGGCTGGTTACGGAGAGACCCTTCCCGAGAGCAGGGAGTGTGCCCGAGCCACACGGGTCCAGAGGAGCTGCCCTGAGTGGTTAGCTGTTCTGCTAAAGCCAGAAGCTGCTCCATGCAGGTGAGACCTCTGTGGAGCAGCCCTGGGCCGGGAGCTGGCCACCTGGTCCAGCCTGAGAACCCTGAGGATGCTTCTGGCCTCTTTCTTGAGATTCCTGTGCACTTTGCAGAGTGCTGGACCATTTGAGAAATAAGACAGAAAAGCCAGCAGATGGACTCCAAGTTACCACTTCTGTTCCTCATGCTGGTGGTGTGGGGGGATGTTTTAGCTCTGAGTGGAGGGCTTCCTCTTTCCAAATCAGAGTTAGAACTGCTCACCCAGCGGGAAGCAGGGCTGGGTCAGGGCAGGACCCCAGGAAGGACCCCACCCCCACCCCCACCAAATAACCCTGCCTGCCACACTTAGGGGCAGAGCAGAGAGGACAGCTGAGCCCAGTTGCCCAGCTGAGCCCCTGGGGAGCAGCAGGGCAGGGCCCAGAGGGAGGCGTGAAGCGGGGGAGAGGGAATGAATCCCTGCCGTTACGGTTCCTGGACTCTCCCATCCTCGCTCTGATAATTCCTGAGTCCACCTTCCGTGCTCCAGGATTTCGTCTTCCTCTTTTTTGTCTCCTTCCCCTGGCAAATCCTATTCTCTGGCAGCTTCCTGAGGAGGTCTGCATGGGGTTGGGGCGCAGCCTGAGTGCATCGTTCTCTTTCCTGCTGGCTCTAAGCTCCCTCTGGTTTCCAGTCAGACTGGACATGCATCTCATGAAATTTTGAAGACTCCATAGGTGTCTTCGTCAACTGAAAGAAAAAAAAACGCACAGCCTAAAAGCTGAGAATAATGTTTTATTTGGCGGAATTTCTAAGGCTTCAAGCCCTGGAGACAGGACTCTCAGCTCGCTCTGAGGGACAGCTCTAAAGAGTGAGGGAGGGGCCAGGATATATAGGAATTTTTGCAACAAAGACCAGGTAGTCGGGACTTCAAAAACTTACTGTTCATTAAAGAAAACCAGACATCTTAAGTTAATTTAGCACTTTTCTGTGTATGGAAAGATGCAAGGGTCTGGGCTCGGGACTTCCCTGGTTGGTGGTGCAGTGGTTAGGAATCTGCCTGCCAATGCAGGGGACACTGGTTTGAGCCCTGGTCCGGGAAGATCCCACATGCCGCGAAGCAACTAAGCCCGTGCGCCACAACTACTGAGCCTGCACTCTAGAGCCCGCAAGCCACAACTACTGAGCCTGCACGCCTAGAGCCCATGCTCCGCGACAAGAGAAGCCACCACAATGAGAAGCCCGCGCACCGCAACGAAGAGTAGCCCCCGCTCGCTGCAACTAGAGAAAGCCTGTGCGCGGCAACGAAGACCCAACGCAGCCAAAAAAAAAAAGGAGTCTGGGCTCACTGAAATCATTCCTTTGGTCTGCACCTCAGCTGTCTAGGGCCAGGATCCTGTGCTTTTCCCATCCTTGAGGGTGGCTGCTGTGGCTGAGCTGCTTTTCTCTCTCCCGGGTTCTCTCAGGGCTCACGGGGCAGGGCGGCCGGGGAGGCTCTAGTGGCTTGATGGCTGCAGCACCCTTTGTTTACTGACAGGGCAGCAGCATTTTTCGTTCACATCTTCTAGTTCCTAGTTCCAGCCCTGCTGCTGACGCGTCTGATGCCACAGGTGTGCAGCTTTCCTTAGGGGCATTTTAGGGCCTTTTCTAATCCTGTTGCTCTGGAATTTCCCAGTAATGTAACTTTATCCCCTGGGTTAAGGTAGGGGAATCTCAGAAGCAGGACCAATCATCCAGGAGAGTTTTATAGTCAAAGAGTTTGGGAGAAATTAGTAGTAAATAAGTATAAAACTAAGCAAACAAAACAAGGAGGAGGGGCTGGGAGTCTCACTGCGCTGACCCTCCACCTGCCTGGTGGACGCCGTCTCCATCCAGGCCTCTCTGAGTGCTACAGAGCGCAAGTGTGTGTGCCCAAAGCACAGTGAGGCCAGACAAACCGAAACGCCAGAGTTTGGAGCCCAGAAAGGTTTTTTATTGCAGGGACCTGCAGGGAGAATGGTGATTCATGCTCAAAACCCCCAAACTTGGGCTTCCCTGGGGGCGCAGTGGTTGAGAGTCCGCCTGCCGATGCAGGGGACACGGGTTCGTGCCCCGGTCCGGGAAGATCCCACATGCCGCGGAGGGGCTGGGCCCGTGAGCTATGGCCGCTGAGCCTGCGCGTCCGGAGCCTGTGCTCCGCAACGGGAGAGACCACAACAGTGAGAGGTCCGCGTACCGCAAACAAACAAACAAACAAAAAACACCCCAAACTCCCCGATTTCAGGGGAGAAGTTTTATAGGGAAAATTTGGGGTGAGGGCTGCGGAGTATGTGGCTGTCTTCTCGTTGGCTGGCAGTCAGGTAATAGAGCAGATGCTCCAGGGATCTTGGGCTCAGCCTGAAGTTACTGTCCTCCTGGATGGAGGCCTTGGTTCTGCTGAAGGGCTCACAGATACTGTTATGTGTATCCCTCGAGGAGGAACCAGGACCTGCACCATTGGTTCTTGGCTGCCCCTCCCTTGTTTCTTCAGCCCTCCCTTCCCTGATTAGTAACTGTTTGAACCTGCCCTTTGGAACGTGCGGAATGTCAGGGAGGCTGAATGAAGCCTATTTCCTACCAACAAGAAATAGTGGACACAGAAAGGCTTTCACGCCCTGGAGGGCTCCACAGGGTCCTTCTGGGTTTCTTGAGCTGTGTGTCTGGTTGCCCACCCTCCTCCCCCAGGACCCTGAGACACAGACCTGCCTCATGCGCCTGGCCTGCTTCCCTGGCCGCCCACCCTCTAGGTTCATTCCGCGGAGTTTCTACCTCTCTTGTCTTTTCTTCCTTGCATTATGGCCACAAACCTCTATGTTCCGTCTGCCGTGTTTAACTGGGATGGCTATTTCCTGCATAAATTATATAAATTATTAGAGCAGTACCTGTTTTTCTGAGGAGTAATTATAAAATACTGATAGAGATCTCAGTCCCTCCACCTAGATGCAACCTTGTCTAAGTACAGCAGCGCCTTGTGGCTCAGCTTGCCACACACGTGCACAATTCGTGTGTGTGCGCGTGCGCACACGCAGAGACTGGATGGGAGCCTTTCCGTGTGCTCTGGAAAAGCTTCTGTGCCTTTCTCTGGGGCATGCTTCTCCCTTGTTGCTTGGTGAGTCTTGTCTTGTTGTTTGGAGTCTGGTGGGCACCTCTCCGCCCGTGTCCTGTGGGGCCTCGTGCCGGCCTTGGGTGCTGCACTCCGAGCAGGCTCTCTGGCCTCTGCCCCTTGCGGCCCTGCACTGTCTGCTGTGCTGGTCACTGTGGGCCACGTCCACGGTACGGAGCTGCCCCATCTCATCCTCGCCTCGACCCCATGAGCTGGGCACTGGCCACACCTCGTCTGGGCCCCTCTGTGTGGATCGGGCGTTCGGTCATACCCGGCTGCCCGCTTGGCTTCAGAAGGCCCTCTTCTCTGGGTGACGGGGAGCACCCACCCCACAGCCAGGCTGAGCTCCTGTCCCCTGCCCTCCATGCTGGGCCGGCCGCCAGGCCCTAGCTGACCGCAGTGACCACCTGGGGTTAGGCCCTTGCTGGGGCCGTGTGGGTGGCTACCAGGAGCCGTAGGGTCACAGTGGCTGACCTTCACCCCGGGCTTACTGTGCGCCAGACGCTGCTACTCTGCTTTATACGCAGCCTCGTGGGGAAGGCGGACACTCAGACCTACATGTTCAGAGAAAGCAGCCTAGACACAGAAGCGTTAGGTAAGGTGCCTGAGGCTGCACAGCATGTCCCGTGTAGCTTGGTGCCAGGTGTGCTCCAGGGCAGTCAGCCCCACAGGATGCTCCCGCCAGGTTCCTGCCTGCTCTGGCCCTGGGCACCCTCACCCGTGTTCCCAGATGTGCTGAGTGTGGCACCAGGCATTGTCACTGCACTGCTATGGTGGGCTCTGTCCTGGATGCAGCAGGACATTGGGTAGGCCTGTCCCAGGACCACAGCAGTGACCCCATGTCTGTCAGAGGGTCAGGCAGGGAGCATAGTGGTATGGGATTACACGTAATGGGATCAGGATTATTTTGTGTCTGATCTTTTTTTTTTTAAAGTAAATAAATGTATTCATTTATTTATTTATTATTTTTGGCTGCATTGGGTCTTAGTTGCTGCGCGTGGGCTTTCTTTAGTTGCGGCGAGCGGGGACTACTCTTCGTTGCGGTGCGTGGGCTTCTCATTGCGGTGGCTTCTCTTGTTGCCGAGCACGGGCTCTAGGTGCGTGGGCTTCAGTAGTTGTGGCACGTGGGCTCTAGAGCGCAGGCCCAGTAGTTGTGGCGCATGGGCTTAGTTGCTCTGCGGCATGTGGGATCTTCCCGGACCAGGGCTCGAACCAGTGTCCCCTGCATTGGCAGGTGGATTCTTAATCACTGCGCCACCAGGGAAGCCCCTGTCTGATCATTTTTATCAAATGAATAGTACATCGTTTACATATATTGGTATATCTTAATAATAATTTGCCTGCATAACACTTCAGAACTGGTACTGCATTGTAAACTGCTGATGAAGCATCTCTTCAGTGTGGGAACAAGCTAGATCTGTGCTTGTTGACATGTGGGGTCAGGAAAGGCTTGGAGAGGGGAGGACGAACCTGATGGAGGTGAGAGACATGGCAGGTGAGTAGGAGGGCAGAGGAGAAGCCAAAAGATTAGGAAAGGTTCCGTAGAGAATGGAAATAGAGTCAGAAAATGTGGGATGTCAGAGTTTAGGGTATGAGGAGCCAGAAAAAGGTATGATAAAAACATTGAGGTTCTAGTAGTCAAAAATGCCGGTTGGTCACAGAATAATCACATTTTTATTCTGTTCCAAGGTCTAGCCATGTTTGGTTTCTGCCTGTGGATCTGCTTCCTAAGAGGCAGATCTTTCAAGTAGCTTCCTGAGCAGTGGGGAAGTCTCATTCACCTCCAGTTGCTTGCACTGTGCCCCTTCAGGTACCCAAACACAGCCTGTGAGCTGCTGACGTGTGACGTGCCGCAGATCAGTGACAGGCTGGGAGGGGACGAGACTTTGCTCAACCTTCTTTACGACTTCTTGAACCGTGAGCCGCCTCTCAATCCTCTCCTCGCCAGTTTTTTCAGCAAGACCATTGGCAGTCTCATCGCAAGAAGAACTGCACAGGTACTCCTCTGCCAAGCCCGTGAGACGTGGGAGGGAGGCGTGGCTGACGCCGTCGCATCTTGCCCTCAGCCACTGCTGTGTGACCTGTGCATCAGGCTGTGGGGGGCAGGCTTCTGACTGTCCTGTGGGACACACGTGGAGCTGTGTGGGCTGCTGCTGTGGGAGCTGGGATTTGATTAAGAAAGTGGCTTCCCAAGAGAGACTTCCTCTGGCCGGCTCTGAAATAAGCAGCACCTCTGCCACCCCTGGGAGCTGCACAGGGCCCCAAACTAGGCCAGCTCGTCCTGTCACTGACCAGTCATGGGTGAGAGATCCAGGACATACCTGCATCATGGCAGGACATTAGGGTGTCTGCTGCTGCATCTGTGTGGGTGGCAGGTGCCTGTATGTCTAGGGCACTTATTGTTTCAAAGCAAATTAAAGGAAATGCCTAGGACTTCCCTGGCCATCCAGCGGTTAGTATTTCGTGCTTCCACTGCAGGAGGTAGGGGTTTGATCCCTGGTCGGGGAACTAAGATCCCACAAGCCGCGTGGTGCAGCCAAAAAAAGAAAAAAGAAAAAAGTAATTGCCTAGTAATATTTTTCTGTAAAGCAGGGAGTGAACTCGTTTCATTCAGCTGGAGCGTGGGCCTCCTGGAGGCCACATTTGCTCCACGGTTGTTCCGGCCTTGCATCTGCCCTGGTGTGCTTCAGCACTGCACACCGTAGATGGCACAGGAGGGCCATGAGGTTTGCTGGCGCCTGTGCCTGTTACCTGCTTCAGGAGGCGGCCTTGTCAGTCTTTCACCTTTATCCCTGCTCGCCATCCCCCAGGCACTATTTCAAAACAAACCCCAGACGGCTTGTCGTTTCTTTTGTCAATATTTCAGTGTGTATCTCTAAAACATAAGGACTTCCTTTTCTCCAGGCATTGCGCCACGTGGTAACTAGGATGTACGTGTGGTCAGCTTGAATGGCTGAAGTGAGAGTGGTTGAGCCAGTTTGCAGTCCCAGCAGCAGAGCATGACAGTTCCTGCTCTTCCACTTCCTCTCCAGCCCTGACTAATATTATCAGTCGGTTTATCTTATCTCTTCTGATGGTGTATATAACAGCATTGTGCTTTTAGTTTGCATCTCCCTGGTGACTAGTGAGGATGAGAACCTTTTCATGTATTAATTGGCCATTTAGATACTTTTTGTGTGAAGTCTCTTGCCCATTTTCTATCAGGCTGTCTCTTCTTTTTTCATTTGTAGGAATTCTATTTCGTGGATACAAGTCCTTTGTTGATTTTTTTTGGGGGGTGGGGGGCGGTGTGCCACGTAGCTTGCGGGATCTTAGTTCCCTGACCCGGTATTGAACCCACGCCCTCGGTAGTGAAAGCCAAGAGTCCCACCCACTGGACTGCCAGGGAATTCCCCCTTTGTTGATTTTGCGTTGCAAACATCTTTTCCCACTCTGCTTGCTGGGTTTGGTTTTGTTTTTTACTCTCTTAATGGTATATTTTAATGAGCAGAGAGCCTGATTTTCATATAGTCCAAGTCATAACTCTTTTTATTTGTTTTTTTTTTTTGTTGTTGTTGTTTTGTTAAGAAACTTCTGCTGACTTCGAAATCATAAAGATAATTCTCTTACTACTCTTCTGTGTTATCTTTTAGAAGCTTTATTGTTTTACCTTCATATTCCTACCTACAGTCCACCTGGAATTGATTCTTGTAAATGGTGTCAGACTGAAGTGTTTTTTCATATGGTTAATGTCCAGTTGACCCAGCACTGTATTGATAAGGCCGTGCTTTCTCAGTTGCTTCACAGTGTCCCTCTTGTCATAAATCAAGCAGTCACGTGTGTATGCATTTCTTTTCTACTGTCCTGTTTGTAATTATGAACACAGCACTATTTAATTACTGTAGCTTTGTAAGTTTTGATGTTCGATAGAATTAGTCCTCTCACTTTGTTTTTCTTCAAGGTTGTTTTTACTATTCTTTGCCTTTTGCATTATTTTAGGATGAGCAAATTTTAGAGTGAGTTTGTCAGTTTCCACATTCTCCCCTGTTCCCCAGAAAAACCTGCTGAAGTTTTGATTAGGCTTGCATTTCCTATAGATTGGGGTTGGCTAATTATGGCCCACAGGCCAAAGCCAGCCCGCCCCTATTTTGTACAAGAAACTGTACTGAAACGCAGCTGCTCCTGTTTACATATTATCTATGGCTGCTTCTGTGCTATAGCGGAAAGCTGAGTAGTTAGGGCTTCTTTAATTTCTCTCAGTAACCAAGTTCTTTGGGTAGAGGTCTTACATAGTTCTCGTTACGTTTATCCTTAGGTACTTGATATTTTCATGTTATTCTAAACAGTGTCTTTTTTATTGAAAAATTTTATTGAGATAATTGTAGATTCGCGTGCAGTTTTATGAAAGAACGTAAAGCTACCTTTTGTACACTTTGCCTGGTTTCCTTCAGTGGTGCCATTTTGTAAAATGCTAGCAGAAGATCGCAACCAGGACATTGACATTTCACTTGCAGTCATTTGTGTGTGTACGTGTGTTAAGTTCAGTACAATTTATCACTTGTGTAGGTTCGTGTCTCCATCGTCAGTCAACATACTGAACGGTTCTTAAACCATAAGGATCCTTTGTGTTGCCCTATTATAACTACTCCCACCTTCCTCTGGCCTCTATCCCTTGACCCATCCCTAACCTCTGGCAACCACTAGTCTGTTTCATTTCAGAAATTTTGTTTTCTCAAACTGTTATTTAAATTAAATCCTATAACATATAGGCCTTATGGCTTTTTTTTCTAGCATACGTCCCTGAAGAGTCATCCAAGTTGTTGTATGTATCAGTAGGACATTCGCTTTTATTGCAGTGTGAGTAGTGTTCCATGGTGTGGATGGAACACAGTTTGTTAAACCATTCACATGTTGAAGGACATCTGGGCTGATTCCAGTTTTTGGAAATATCAATAAAGCTACTGTTCTAATAATTTATATTCTTTTTACTTTTTTTTTCTTAATTTTTATTTTTAACCACGCCACACGGCATGTGGGATCCTAGTTCCCCACCAGGGATCAAACCCATGCCCCCTGCAGTGGAAGCATGGAGTCATAACCACTGGACTGCCAGCGAATTCCTTATATTCTTTTTTTAAATCTATGTATAAGATCATACCATCTGTGATTAATGACAGTTTTATTTTGTCCTTTATAAATGTTACACTTTTTGTCTCTTTTTCTTGCCTTGTTGCATTGTCTGGAACCTTTAATACATTGTTGAATTGAAGTGGTGATGGTGGGCCTCTGTTTTATTTATTGCCTCTGAGGAAAAGCTTTCACTGTTTTACAATTAAGTATGTTGTTTGTTGTGGAGTTTATTTTGTTTGTTTGTTTTGTTTTTTGGGGTTTTTTTTTGCGGTACGCGGGCTTCTCACTGTTGTGGCCTCTCCCGTTGTGGAGCACAGGCTCCGGACGCGCAGGCTCAGCAGCCATGGCTCACAGGCCCAGCCGCTCCGCGGCGTGTGGGAATTTCCTGGACCAGGGCATGAACCCGTGTCCCCTGCATCGGCAGGCGGACTCTCAACCACTGCTCCACCAGGGAAGCCCCATATTGCTTTCTTTTTAAGAATTTTTGTATCTGTGGCCATCAGTGAGACTGGCTTATAATTTCCTTCCCTTTTCTTTTTTAATTTTTAATGGAGTATAATTGATTTACAATGTTGTGTTAGTTTCAGGTGTACAGCAAAGTGAATCTATTATACATACACACATATCCACTCTTTTTTAGCTTCTTTTCCCTTATAGGCCATTACAGAGTATTGAGTAGAGTTCCCTGTGCTCTACAGTAGGTCTTTATATAATTTCCTTTTCTTAAAGTGCGCATATCAAGGTTTTGGAATCGAGGTTTTATGTCCTCATACAATGATATGGGGCATCTTCTCTCATTTTATGAGAGAAGGACCCTGGAGGAGTCCTGCATAAGATTGGGGTTATTTTTCTTTAAATTTTGGAGAGAATTCACTAGTAAAGCCTTTAGAGCCTGGAGTCTTCTGTATGGGGAGGCTTTTAATTAGAGATTTTGTTTCTTTTGACACTCTAGAACTCCAGATTTTCTCTTTCTTCTTGTCAGTTTACGTAAGTGAGTTTTTCAAAGGAATTTTTCATTTTTCCAAATTTACAGAAATTGGCCTAAACTTGTTCCGGATAACCCCTTGTAATGGTGTTTATATCTGTAGGGTGTGTAGGGATGTTCCCTGGAGCCTTCTCTGCTGTTTTCAGTCTTTCTCTCTAATCACGCTTTTCAAAGAACCCCCGCCCCTGCCCCCCACTCCCCAACCCCCCCGCCCCTGTTGCCTCTCTTCTCTCTCTTCCTCCTCCTTCCCCTCCTTCCCTTCACTTCTGGCATGAGGGTTCTGGCATGAGGGTGGTTGGGATCCCTTGCCTGTTCCGTGTCCCCATTGCCCCCAGTAGAGTCCTGGGTCTGTGCAGTGGCCTGGACTTGCAGGCACCTCGTCTCTGTGGCCAGCTGAGCCGAGCTTGCCAACACGTGCCCAAGAAGGCCTCTGCCTGGGCTTCTCCCGTCCCTCTGCGCTCAGGCACCACACCCTGTGACTGCACACTCAGCCAGCCAGCTGCGTCGTGTCTTGTCGGCTCTGGTCACCAGCCAGCTGCACCCCTCCGCCTCTGCTTTTCTGAAACCTCAGTTCTTTCCCTTCAGCCACCTGTGGGGCCTGTCAGCTTTCCGGGTTTGTGTCCCCTGTCCGGGAGCTGTCAACTCGGGTGCTGGGGCTGCACTTGTGCCCAGTCTCGGTGTGTGGCAAACTCTGCCAGCCCAGGGTCCTCTCAGGCCCCCACCGCCTCGTGGACTCGCCTGTGTTCAGGGCTCTGCCTGTCATTGCTGGGGGGGCGGCGGAGGGGGCTTTCTTACAGCTCTTTCCACGTCTTTCCATTATTTCTGCTCACTGTTGTTGAAAATGAATCTTTCCCATGGCAGTTCTTGGGGGCAGCATCTCCTGGTGGTCAGGGTCTGCCCTGCTCGCCTCTCAGGGGCTGTCTGGTTGCAGGTGATTGTGTTCTTGAGGAAGAAGGACAAGTTCATCAGCCTGCTGTTGAAGCACATCGGCACCTCGGCCCTCATGGACCTGCTGCTGCGCCTGGTCAGCTGCGTAGAGCCCGCCGGGCTCCGGCAGGAGGTCCTGCATGTGAGTGTGTGGGCCCCCTCCTCCCTGGAGCCCCTCCCCGTCTGCGTGGGCTCTGCACATTCTCCGAGTGTGGAGTAAGTGCCTCCTGGTATAAGGAGGCTGGAGCTGGTGAAGCAGCACCGGGGTGCCCAGCACCCCAGCTTTCCACCCAGCAGGACCTTCCCCTCCTGATGAGAACCACTCAGGGGTTCTCGTCAAGGCTTGTATTTGAGGCTGGGTCTGGCATCTGCCCCTTTTCTCTTGTCCTGCCTCAGTCCATTCATCAGCAGAGAGCAGAAGTGGGTTTCCTCACTTGTGCCCCACCCCTAGGGCTGCTAGGTCTCCATTGGGTGCTGGTCCTGTGCCCGAGTACGTGCCCAAGAGGAAACAGTCGCCGAAGAGGATTCCATGCAGAGACGTTTCGAAGACCAGAGTTGGCCTGTGTCTGTCCTGACAGTATTCACAGCGAGAGGGGCTACCCATAGCTCCCTGAGGGCTTTCCCAGAAGAGGGGAGGGTGCTCAACCCCAAGAAGCCCAGGAAACCAGTGCCGGACAAAGAATCTGCTGCTGTTGGGCAGGTGTTGTTTGTAATGCAGCTTAAGATAGAATAAGTAAACCACTGGTCCTTCTTGACGGTTTTCCAGCTCCTGGAATTAGGTGACAGTTGTCGCTCTCAGATTCATAACCCGCTTCGTTATGGAGCGGCCTCCCACTGAGAGTTAATCATAGTAGCTGATGTGGCACAGTGAGAGCCGCGGGAACGTCAGCCGTTGCTGAACGTTAGTGGGACGCCTGCCCTGACTACACTGAGCCCATTTTGGGGTAAGGAAGTGCGTAGAGGAGCCGGACTGACCTGGAGCCCGGGCGCTGCAGGGAGCAGCTGGGCTGTGTGCTGGGAGAGCCCCATCGGCGCGGGTGGCTCCAGGCTCCGCTTCGGAGACGTCCTAAAAACAGAGCTCACGTGTGTTTAAGAGTCTGGACCATTAGGGCATGTGGAAGGGGATCCCCTCCTTTACAGTCTTTGGGTCACTCCAGAATTCGGCCACTGCTTGTGCTTTCAGGGTCTGGGTGGACGCACGTGTTGGGTGAAGTATCTCTGTGCCAGAACCTGGCGCGTGGATTTCTGTTGCACTGAAGGACTTTCCTTCCATTTCGTCAGATGTGAGCGGAGTCACTTACAGGCCTCCTTTTCCCTTTCAGTGGCTTAATGAAGAGAAGCTCATCCAGAGGCTCGTGGAATTGATCCACCCGAGTCAGGATGAAGATGTGAGTATGGGCTCGTGGACCCCACCTTTGAGCAGGCGCCCCTCGCTCAGGGCTGGCGGAGAGCGCTCTCCACTGCTGTCTGAGGGGGCAAGTCACTCCTTTCCTCAGATGCCCTTCCTTTAATCAAGCACTGACTTGCAGACTTTTTTTTTCTAAAATATAATACATACATATTATAAAAAAACAGTCTGAATAGAATTGTATGTTATCTATGGCTGAGTAACAGATGACCCCAAAACTTAGTTGCTTGTAACAGTAAGTATTTTTTATCTCAGTTTTTATGGGCCAGGGGTCACAGGTCCTCTGCCCAGGGTCTCTCACAAGACTGTGGTCACCTCAGGGCTCAACGAGGGGAGGGTCTGCCCCCAGGGTCACTGGTGGCTCTGCAGGACTCAGTTCCTTATTTTATTTATTTATTTATTTGTTTGTTTATTTTTATTTCTTGGCTGTGTGGCATGTGGGATTTTAGTTCCTTGACCAGGGATCGAACCCACGCCCCCTACCCATACCCCTTGCGTTGGAAACACAGAGTCTTAACCACTGGACCACCAGGGAAGTGCCAGGACTCAGCTTCCTGAGGGCTGCTGGCTGAGGCTACCCTTGGCCCCATGCCCCCCGGGCCTCTCCGCAGGGCAGCTCGCAGCCTGCTGCTGCGTCCTCTGGGGCAGGCACCTGACCTACAGGTGACAGTCCTCGCCGGCGTGCCG
Organism: Tursiops truncatus; assembly: GCF_011762595.2. NCBI lineage: Eukaryota > Metazoa > Chordata > Mammalia > Artiodactyla > Delphinidae > Tursiops > Tursiops truncatus. The sequence goes on along the minus strand of NC_047044.1, from coordinate 338,331 downwards.
CCGCTGTGAGTGCTGGTTCTAGCCTGCGCTCGAGGAGATGGGGTCTACAGGGGCGTGAGCTCCGGAGGGAGCGTGTGGGGTGGCAGTGGGGCTCCTCTCAGCCCCTGCCCGCTCCTTGCAGTATCACAGTTGAGAGTGTGGGGAATATCCCGATAGGCCTTTTCCTACACGTGACAACTGCACACAGCTGCACACGCACGGTCTCCTTAGCACTTTGGAGAGCGGTGGTCCTGACTCATGTCTGAGCCTTTGCTGCTGCCTGGCTGTGCTGTTTGGGGCTCTTTTGGCCCACGGGCCTGGCCAGGCAGCCGGGCAAGGGTGTCTGTGCTCCAGATCTGGGAAGGGAGATGCCCCTCCACCAGTGTGAACGCTGTGCGCTGACTGGCCCTTTCCCAGTCCCCGAGGCAGCTGGGAGGCCGCGGAGGCAACCTGGCTGCTTTCAGTCTTGCCTAAAACAGTCACGAAGCACTTCCTTCAGCTTGGTTTCCCGTGGCGCGCACGCGAAGGCTGCTCGTGAGGTGCTCCCTGCGCCGAGCCGGTGGCTGAGTTTCTCTCTGAGCCTCTTCATCTGCTCCACAGACTCAGCCCACGTGGCTGGCAAAGGCACCGAATCAGAGGTTCTGAATTTTTGTGGGCTTAATGTTTCTCTAGAAAAGTTGAGTCCTTTATTTTCTCTGTAGCAACTGTCCTGTTTTCTTGAGCTCACAGGACCCACCCTGTGTGTTAATAGCCACCTGTGGCGTTAGTACCACAGGCGCACTCGCGGTGTCTGTCTGAGGGTATAGAACGACGTCTGCGTGGCGCGCTCGGCCGTCGAGGCCCCATGGGAGCTCTTGGGGGCGGCCAGATCTGCGCCCCACGGTGAGAGGCAGGCCAGGCTGAGACGAGCCGCCTTCGAGTCCAGCGCCTCAGCAGACCTGCCACAGCAGCCGCTCTGAGCGTGCGGCAGGCCGGCCCTGAAGGCGGCTCTTCATCCCTGTCCTTTCAGAGGCAGTCCAACGCTTCGCAGACGCTCTGCGACATCGTCAGGCTGGGCAGGGAGCAGGGCAGCCCGCTGCAGGAAGCTCCAGAGCCAGACCCCCTCCTCATGGCGCTGGAGTCGTGAGTGTGGGCTGCAGCGCTGGGGGGCCTGGGCTGAGGGCCAGGGACACCGCCACCTCCTCTGATCGTTTCTGAGGAACTCGCCCCGATCCACAGTTAACTTGATGGGCCTCTTTTTCACGGGAGGTGTCTCCTGGCAGGTTCAGAGAATGCGGGCCCCCGGGGCAGCCGTGTCCTAAAAACCCTGGGTGTGTGGCCTGAGCCCCAAGCGGGGCCTCTCTGGGATTCAGGGTGCTGCTCCTTCGGCGGGGGTGGGGGTGGGGTCTGTGCATCCCCCCGCCAGGCGGTGACCTTGCGCGTGTCCGACAGGCAGGACTGCGTGGAACGGCTGCTGAGGAACATGTTTGACGGAGCCCAGACCGAGCTCTGCCTCGTCAGCGGGACCCAGGTGCTACTGACCTTGCTTGAGCCCCGGCGGGCGGGGTGAGTGTCTCCCGAGAAGGAGAGTGCCGCCACTTCAGTGACGGAGGCCCAGGGGAGTGGCCGGGTGTGCTGTTTGTGCTTTTAATGTTTCTAATGATGCAGGTGATCATGGGGACAGACTGTCCTTGTTGAAAAGATAAACTTGACGGCTGTAAAGTCCCCTTTGACCTTCGCCATCAATCACATCCCCACCTCAGCCCAAAGACACCCCCTGTCGCCAGTTTGCGAAGTGTTTATAGACGTGTGTGCAGAACAGGCACGGCCAGTGGGCTTCCCCAAGGAGTGTCCCGATGAGTACCCCCAGCACGTGTGTGTGTGTGTGTGTGTGTGTCTCTGTGTGTATATGTGTGCATATGTGTATATATGTACGCGCGTGTGTGCGCGAACGCACGTGTGTATGTGTGTTTGCGTGTGCCCTTCTGTCTGCTCTGTCCTGTCACGTGCCGTGCTGGTGGTCTGATTCCCAAGGAGACTGCAGTTCCCTCATGTCCTTGCTCTGGAAGGAGCTTCACTGTAGCCCCCAGCACTGATAGCCTGTGCTGTTTTTTTAAAGAAAAGGAACAACCAGAAAATAACAAGAAATTGACTTAATCTCAATGGTGAGATTATTAGCAGTTTCTTTCTTTCCCTCTGGTACCCAATACATATTTATTAGTTTATTACCTAAAAAGAGAATTATGATGTTATCATCGTTTAGTTAGAAACCAGAATATTGTTTATTCATCTTTATGAGCCCAGGAAGGCTGGGCCCTTCCCGCAGGAAGTGGGGACTCTGGTGAGTGCCTCGCCTGCGATGCAGGGACAGTGTGACAATGCAGAAAACAGATGAGCCGGTTCATTCTCTCTGCTTTTTTATCCTTTTATGTGGCCTCTTTCATCCTTTTATGGCCAGTCCTGTCTCTCAGCCGAGGAGTGGGGTCGACAGTGAAGGTTTTCAAGGTGGGAGGAGGGAGCAGAGCTGCTTCGAGGGTGTGACGCCCACAGCCCGTCAGGGCCATCACCTGGGCACGGCCCCCACCCCCATACGGTCAGCAGCCTCCCTGGAGACGACAAGTGGGCACTTCGGGAGGGGGTATGGTGTAATGGGACTAGTGTCCCCGTGTCCAGCTGCCTCTGGTCCACAGGATGGAGGGCTTGCTGGACTCCTGCTCTCAGGGACTGGACAGGCTGTGTGCCGTCAGCTCCGGCGTCCTGCGCGGCATCGAGCCACGGCTGAAGGACTTCCACCAGCTTCTGCTCAGCCCGCCAAAGGTAGGTGCCCCGAGCAAAGGTCGGGGGCTCTGGAGACCTCGTGGGCTGGGTCGCTTGCAAGGCAAAGACCCCACTCGCCACCCGGGATGACAAGCGCACTCAGACCCCATCTGCCGAGTGTCCATCTTCTCTTTGAAGAGTTGGACAGTTCGCCACCCCCCCAGGCAACTCCTGCCTTCTGACGGGGGTGTCCGAGAGCCCGAGTGCACTGGAGACCCGGCCTCTTGAGTTGGGGGCACCCAGCCAAGGAGTGAGGGGGTCCCAGAGGAGACCCTTTGCTCAGCTGAGCAGCGGTGGTCATGGTGAGGAAGACCCAGTCCCTCTGCACCTCAGTGCCCCGGGCACAGCCCCTTCGCCTCTCCTGGTGCCTCTCTTGGGCACCCGCCGTGGTCTACCATACTGTTTCTTACATATATCAGCTTGTGGTCTGCTTTCCCCACTAGAAAGGAGGACTCATGAAGTCAGGGATTCTGGAACATTCTGCTAATGAAAAGGTAGATGCACTGTGCTCCGTGTGTGGGATCACCCCATCTCACGAGGCCACCCTTGTCGTCAGTCTCCTCCGTCTTATACGCTGAGGTCACATCCCTTCGGCTGGCAGGCTGAGACCAGAGTGCCCTAGGCACCCAGGAGCAGCGGCCCACCCTCACTCAGTCTTGTGAGCCCTGAGGGGAGCGGTGGGGCTCTTAACCCGACTGACCCCTTGGCTCCTCCTGCAGACCACATTGCCTTGAGGACCCCTCCCCGGCTGGGCCACGTCATGCAGCAGCGGCCCTGGCCCTTCGACCAGGGTCAGGTCAAAGAGAAGCCCACACATGGGTGGTGATCACACCGGTCACAAGGCTCTAACTGGGCCGTCCTTTTGTGTTTGCAGAAAGCAGCGATCCTGACCACCATTGGCGTGCTGGAGGAGCCCCTGGGTAACGCCCGCCTGCACGGAGCTCGCCTCGTGGCCGCCCTGCTGCACACGAACACGCCCAGCATCAACCAGGAGCTCTGCCGGCTCAACACCATGGGCTTGCTGCTGGTGAGCGGACACCTGCCCCGCCTGGGACCTCAGCGCCCAGGTGAAGGCCTGCCCGAAGGGAGGCTCTGGTTCGGTTCTGGGGCAGGCACAGTCTGTGCAGAGACCGCGTCCTGCCCCCCAGGCTTGAGGCCAGGTCACTGGTGAGGCGCACCGAGTGACGCTGGGACCCGCCTCCGTGTAGGCTCATGCAGGGCTGCCCTGGAAGCAGAGGGAGCCGGTAATATGGTCCCTCCCCTTTCTGATTTCTGCCTTAATAGAGAACTTTGAAGCTCTTCAGCCTAAAACGCCCTAAAGAGCTGCTCCTCGTCCCCACAGTAAAGGCAGAGCCTGTGGGGAGCTCCTCTGGCGGGCACGCCCTGGGGGTCTGAGGGAGGGTCTGCAGGCAGTGACCACAGGGTGCTGCTGACGGGGAGGGGACCTCGCTCAAGCTGTACACGGAGCTCATGCATCCCCAGCCTTCTCCTCAGCCTTGCCCCTGGGCCTCTGCTCCCAGGAAGCTGAAATATCCTTACATTTAAATCTCAGTCCCAGAAGGAGCTGCCTTGGACCTGGGCCTGAAGGACTGCCTGCCTCAGGAGTCCTTCCAGCGTTTGGAAGTCACCGGGCTCTGCTGTGACTGTAGAGCCTGGATGTGGGTCAGAGGGCGACTAGGAAAGACCTCAGTCATTTCTTTTCCTCTCCTCCGAGAAAGTTCTCTCTCTCCCACTCCCCCTTTCTACTTTTCATTTATTGTGGCAAAATATATGTAACATGAAATACACCATTGTAATAACTTGCAAGCATATGGTTCAGCGTTCACGTTGTTGTGTAACCATTACCACGATCTCCAGGACTTTCTCATCTTCTCCAGCTCTGAGCATTAAACACTCGGTCCTCATCCCCCCGCCAGTCCCCAGCCCCAACCCACCCTTCTACTTTCTGTCTCTATGGATCCGACTATTCCAGGGATTCCTATGTAAGTGGAATCCAACAGTATATCGCCTTTTCTGTCTGGCTTATTTCACTTAGTATAATGTTCATCCATGTGGTAGCATGTGTCACAATTTCTTTCCTTTTTAAGGCTGAATGATATTTCATTGTATGGATGTACTGCGTTTTGCTTATCCGTTCATGTGTTGGTGGACAATTGGGTTGCTTCCACATTTTGGCTATTTTAAATAATGCTGCTATAAACATGGATGTACAAATATCTGTCTCAGCCCCTGCTCTCACTTCTGACTACATACCTAGGAGTGGAGTTGATGGGTCACACAGTAATTCTATGTTCAGCTTTTTGAGGCACCCACACACTGTTTTCCCCAGTGGGTGCACTGTTCTACATTCACACGAGCAATGTATGAGGGTTCCAATTTCGTCAGTAACACGTGTTTTCCATGTTTTTGATAATAGCCATCCAGATGGGTTTGAGGTGGTACCTCACTGTGTTTTGATTTGCATTTCCTTAGTGATTAGTGATGCTGAGCATTTTTTCATGTGCTTTTGCTGGCCATTTGTGTATCTTCTTTGGAGAACTGTCTGTTCAAGTCCTCTGCCCATTTTTGAATTGGGTTGTTCGTTTTGTTGTTGTTGTTGAATTGAAGGAGTTCTTTATATATTCTGGATATTAAGCGCTTAGATACATGATTTGCAAATATTTTCTCCCATTCTGTGAGTTGTCTTTTTGCCCTCTTGATGGTGTCCTCTGCCGCACAAAGGTTTTCATTTTGATGAAGTCCAGTTTATCTGTTTTTTTTCTTTTTTTTAATTAATTATTTTATTTATTTTTGGCTGCGTTGGGTCTTTGTTGCTGTGCGTGGGCTTTCTCTAGTAGCAGTGAGTGGGGGGCTGCTCTTAGTTGTGGTACGTGAGCTTCTCATTGCGGTGGCTTCTCTTGTTGTGGAGCACGGGCTCTAGGCGTGCAGGCTTCAGTAGTTGTGGCTCGTGGGCTCTAGAGTGCAGGTTCAGTAGTTGTGGCACACGGGCTTAGTTGCTCTGCGGCATGTGGGATCTTCCGGACCAGGGCTCGAACCCTTGTCCCCTGCATTGGCAGGCGGATTCTTAACCACTGCGCCACCAGGGAAGTCGCAAGTTTATCTGTTTTTTTCTTTTGTTTCTTGTGCATTTGGTGTCATACCTATACCTAAGAAATCATTGCCAAATCCACTGTCATGCAACTTTCCCCCTGTGTTTTCTTCTAAGTACTTTATAGTTTTAGCTCTTTCGGGTCTTTGGTCCATTTTGAGTTTGTATATCTATGCAGTGTAAGGTAAGGGTCCAGCTTCATTCTTTTGCATGTGGATATCACAGCACCATTTGTTTTGTTTTGTTTTTTGAATGTAAGTTTCATGTGTAGGTTATATTTCTACTTCTTCATACCCTATTGCATGCTCACCACCAAAGATTTAGTTTCCATCTGTCACCATACAGCTGATCCCCTTTACCCATTTCGTCCTCCTCCCTACCCCACCCCTTACCCCTGGTAACCACTACTCTGTATCTACATGTTTGTTTTTGTTTGGTTTGTTTATTTTGTTTGTTTTTCATTGATGAAATTATACGGTATTTGTCTTTCTCCATCTGACCTACTTCATTTAGCATAATACCCTCTAGGTCCATCCATGTGGCTGCAAATGGCATTATATCATTCTTTTTTATGGCTGAGTGATACTCCATTGTATATATGTACCACATCTTCTTTATCCATTCATCTGTTTATGGGCATTTAGGTCATTTCCATATCTTGGTTATTGTAAATAATTCTGCAGTGAACATGGAGGGGCATATATCTTTTAAAATTAGTGTTTTTGTATTCTTTGGGTAAATAGGAATGGAATTGTTGGATCATATGATTGTTCTATTTTTAATTTTTTGAGGAACGTCCACACTGTGTTCCACAGTGGTTGCACCAGTTTACATTCCCACCACCAGTGCACAAGGTCCTCTCTTCTCTCCATCCTCGCCAACACTTGTTATTTCTTTCAGCACCTTTTGTTGAAAACACTATCCTTTTCCCACTGAATGATCTTGGCACCCTTGTTGAAAATAAATTGACCATATGTGTGAAGATTTAGTTCTTTGGATTATTTATTGTTAGTGGGAAAAAATGCAACAGAGTTTTGTGTGTTGATCTTTTATCCTGGAACTTGGCTGAATTTGTTTATTTGCTCTAACAGTTTATGTGGAATTTGTACAATTTTCTGCATATAAGATTGTATCATCTGTGAACAGAGATAATTTTATTTCTTTCCAATTTAGATGCCCTTTATTTTTATTTTTTAATTTTTAAATTTTATTTTTTATAAGCAGGTTCTTATTAGTTATCCATTTTATACACATCAGTGTACATGTCAATCCCAATCTCCCAATTCATCCCCCACCCCACCCCCCGCCGCTTTCCCCCCTTGGTGTCCATATGCTTGTTCTCTACATCTGTGTCTCTATTTCTGCCCTGCAAACTGGTTCCTCTGTACCATTTTTCTAGGTTCCACTTATATGCATTAATATACAATATTTGTTTTTCTCTTTCTGACTGACTTTACTCTGTATGACAGTCTCTAGATTCATCCACGTCTCTACAAAGGACCCAGCTTCGTTCCTTTTTATGGCTGAGTAATATTCCATTGAATATATGTACCACATCTTCTATATCCATTCGTCTGTCGATGGGCATTTAGGTTGCTTCCGTGACCTGGCAATTGTAAATAGTGCTGCAGTGAACATTGGGGTGCATGTGTCTTTTTGAATTATGGTTTTCTCAGGGTATATGCCCAGTAGTGGGATTGCTGGGTCATATGGTAATTCTACTTTTAGTTTTTTAAGGAACCTCCATACTGTTCTCCATAGCGGCTGTATCAATTTATATTCCCACCAACAGTGCAAGAGGGTTCCCTTTTCTCCACACCCTCTCCAGCATTGGTGGTTTGTAGATTTTCTGATGATGCCCATTCTAACTGATGTGAGGTGATACCTCATTGTAGATTTGATTTGCATTTCTCTAATGATTAGTGATGTTGAGCAGCTTTTCATGTGCTTCTTGGCCATCTGTATGTCCTCTTTGGAGAAATGTCTATTTAGGTCTTCTGCCCATTTTTGGATTGGGTTCTTTGTTATTTTAATATTGAGTTGCATGAGCTGTTTATATATTTTGGAGATTAATCCTTTGTCCGTTGATTCATTTGCAAATATTTTCCCCCATTCTGAGGGTTGTTTTTTTGTCTTGTTTGTAGTTTCCTTTGCTTTGCGAAAGCTTTTAAGTTTCGTTAGGTCCTATTTGTTTATTTTTGTTTTTATTTCCATTACTCTGGGATGTGGATCAAAAAAGATCTTGCTGTGATTTATGTCAAAGTGTTCTTCTTATGTTTCCCTCTAAGAGTTTTATAGTGTCCAGTCTTATATTTAGGTCTCTAATCCATTTTGAGTTTATTTTTGTGTATGGTGTTAAGGAGTGTACTAATTTCAGTCTTTGACATGTAGTTTCCAGTTTTGCCAGCACCACTTATTGAAGAGACTGTCTTTTCTCCATTGTATATCCTTGCCTCCTTTGTCATAGATTAGTTGACCATAGGTGTGTGGGTTTATCTTTGGGCTTTCTGTCCTGTTCCATTGATCTATATTTCTGTTTTTGTGCCAGTATCATACTGACTTGATTACTGTAGCTTTGTAGTATAGTCTGAAATCAGGGAGTCTGATTCCTCCGCTCCTTTTTTTTTTCCTCAAGACTCCCTTGGCTGTTTGGGGTCTTTTGTGTCTCCATACAAATTTTAAGATTTTTTGTTCTAGTTCTGTAAAAAATGCCATTGGTAATTTGATAGGGATTGCATTGAATCTGTAGATTGCTTATGGTCATTTTCACAGTACTGATTCTTCCAACCCAAGAATATGGTATATCTCTCCATCAGTTTGTGTCATCTTTGATTTCTTTCACCAGCGTCTTATAGTTTTCTGAGTACAGGTCTTTTACCTTCTCACGTAGGTTTATTCCTAGGTATTTTATTCTTTTTGTTGCAGTGGTGAATGGGATTTACCCTTAATTTCTCTTTCTGATCTTTTGTTGCTAGTGTATAGGGATGCAAGAGATTTCTGTGCATTAATTTTGTATCTTGCAACTTTACCCAATTCATTGATTAGCTCTAGTAGTTTTCTGGTGGCATCTGTAGGATTCTGTATGTATAGTATCATGTCATCTGCAAACAGTGACAGTTTTACTTCTTCTTTTCCAATTTGTATTCCTTTTATTTCTTTTTCTTCTCTGATTGCCATGGCTAGGACTTCCAAAACCATGTTGAGTAATAGTGGTGAGAGTGGACATCTGTGTCTTGTTCCTGATCTTAGAGGAAATGCTTTCAGTTTTTCACCATTGAGAATGATGTTTGCTGTGGGTTTGTCGTATGTGGCCTTTATTATGTTGAGGTAGGTTCCCTCTCTGCCCACTTTCTGGGGAGTTTTTATCATAAATGGGTGCTGAATTTTGTCAAAGCTTTTTCTGCATCTGTTGAGACGATCATGCGGTTTTTATTCTTCAGGTTGTTAATATGGTGTATCACGTTGATTGAGTGCATATATCGAAGAATCCTTGCATCCCTGGGATAAATCCCACTTGATCATGGTGTATGATCCTCTTAATGTGTTGTTGGATTCTGTTTGCTAGTATTTTGTTGAGGAGTTTTGCATCTATATTCATCAGTGATATTGGTCTGTAATTTTCTTTTTTTGTAGTGTCTTTGTTTGGTTTTGGTATCAGGGTGATGGTGGCCTCATAGAATGAGTTTGGGAGTGTTCCTTCCTTTGCAGTTTTTTGGAAGAGTTTGAGATGGATAGGTGTTAGCTCTTCTCTAAATGTTTGATAGAAATTACCTGTGAAGCCATCTGGTCCTGGACTTTTGTTCGCTGGAAGATTTTAAATCACAGTTTCAATTTCACTACTTGAAACGGAAAGTAATTCTGTTCATATTTTCTGTTTCTTCCTGGTTTAGTCTTGGAAGGTTATACCTTCCTAAGAATTTGTCAGTTTCTTCCAGGTTGTCCATTTTATTGGCATAGAGTTGCTTGTAGTAGTCTCTGAGGATGCTTTGTATTTCTGCAGTGTCCGTTGTAACTTCTCGTTTTTCATTTCTAATTTTATTGATTTGAGTCCTCTATCTCTTTTTCTTGATGAGTCTGGCTAATGGTTTATCAATTTTATTTATCTTCTCAAAGAACCAGCTTTTAGTTTTATTGATGTTTGCTGTTGTTTTCTTTGTTTCTATTTCATTTATTTCTGCTCTGATCTTTACGATTTCTTTCCTTCTACTAACTTTGGGTTTTGTTTGTTCTTCTTTCTCTAGTTGCTTTAGGTGTAAGGTTAGATTGTTTATTTGAGATGTTTCTTGTTTCTTGAGGTAGGCTTGTATAGCTATAAACTTCCCTCTTAGAACTGCTTTTGCAGCATCCCATAGGTTTTGGATCGTTGTGTTTTCATTGTCATTTGTCTCCAGGTATTTTTTTATTTCCTTTTTGATTTCTTCAGTGATCTCTTGGTTATTTAGTAACGTGTTGTTTAGCCTCAATGTGTTTGTGTTTTTTACGTTTTTTTCCCTGTAATTCATTTCTGATCTTCAGTGTTGTGGTCGGAAAAGATGCTTGATATGATTTCAGTTTTCTTAAATTTACCGAGGCTTGATTTGTGACCCAAGATGTGATCTATCCTGGAGAATGTTCCGTGTGCACTTGAGAAGAAAGTGTGATCTGCTGTTTTGGGGTAGAATGTCCTATAAATATCAATTAAATCTGTCTGATCTATTGTGTCATTTAAAGCTTGTGTTTCCCTGATAATTTTCTGTCTGGATGATCTGTCCATTGGTGTAAGTGAGGTGTTAAAGTCCCCCACTATGATTGTGTACTGTCGATTTCCTCTTTTATAGCTGTTAGCAGTTGCCTTACGTATTGAGGTGCTCCTATGTTGGGTGCATATATATTTATAACTGTTATGTCTTCTTGATCCCTTGATCATTATGTGGTGTCCTTCCTTGTCTCTTGTAACAGTCTTTATTTTAAAGTCTGTTTTATCTGATATGAGTATTACTACTCCAGCTTTCTTTTGATTTCCATTTGCATGGAATATCTTTTTCCATCCCCTCACTTTCAGTCTGTATGTGTCTCTAGGTCTGAAGTGGGTCTCTTGTAGACAGCATATATATGGGTCTTGTTTTTGTATCCATTCAGCGAGCCTGTGTCTTTTGGTTGGAGCATTTAATCCATTCACGTTTAAGGTACTTATCGATATGTACCTGTTACCATTTTCTTAATTGTTTTGGGTTTGTTTTTGTAGGTTCTTTTCTTGTCTTGTGTCTCCCACTTAGAGAAGTTCCTTTAGCATTTGTTGTAGAGCTGGTTGGTGGTGCTGAATTCTCTTAGCTTTTCCTTGTCTGTAAAGCTTTTGATTTCTCCCTTGAACCTGAATGAAATCCTTGCCGGGTAGGGTAATCTTGGTTGTAGGTTATTCCCTTTCATCACTTTAAATATATCGTGCCACTCCCTTCTGGCTTTTAGAGTTTCTAAAAAAAAATCAGCTGTTAACAGCTGAGAAATCAGCTGTTAACCTTATAGGAGTTCCCTTGTATGTTATTTGTTGTTTTTCCTTTGTTGCTTTCAAAATTTTTTCTTTGTCTTTAATTTTTGCCAGTTTGATTACTATGTGTCTCGGCGTGTTTCTCCTTGGGTTTATCCTGTATGGGACTCTCTGTGCTTCCTGGACCTGGGTGGCTATTTCCTTTCCCATGTTAGGGAAGTTTTCGACTAAAATCTCTTCAAATATTTTCTCGGGTCCTTTCTCTCTCTCTTCTCCTTCTGGGACCCTATAATGTGAATGTTGTTGCGTTTAACGTTGTCCCAGAGGTCTCCTAGGCTGTCTTCGTCTCTTTTCATTCGTTTTTCTTCATTCTGTTCTATGGCAGTGAATTCCACCATTCTGTCTTCCAGCTCACTTATCCGTTTTTCTGCCTCAGTTATTCTGCTATTGATTCCGTCTAGTGTATTTTTCATTTCCGTTATTGTGTTGTTCATCTGTTTGTTTGTTCTTTAATTCTGCTGGGTCTTTGTTAAACATTTCTTGCATCTTCTCGATCTTTGCCTCCATTCTTTTCTGAGGTCTTGGATCATCTTCACTGTCATTATTCTGAATTCTTTTTCTGGAAGGTTGCCTATCTCCACTTCATTTAGTTGTTTTTCTGGGGTTTTATCTTGTTCCTTCATCTGGTACCTAGCCCTCTGCCTTTCATCTTGTCTTTCTTTCTGTGAATGTGGTTTTCCTTCCACAGGCTGCAGGATTGTAGTTCTTCTTGCTTCTGCTGTCTGCCCTCTTAGACGAGGCTATCTAAGAGGCTTGTGCAAGCTTCCTGATGGGAGGGACTGGTGGTGGTTAGAGCTGACTGTTGCTCTGGTGGGCAGAGCTCAGTAAAAGTTTAGTCCACTTGTCTGCTGATGGGTGGGGCTGGGTTCCCTCCCTGTTGGTTGTTTGGCCTGAGGCGACCCAGCACTGGAGCCTCTGCGGCTCTTTGGTGGCGCTAGTGGTGGACTCCGGGAGGTCTCACGCCAAGGAGTAACTTCCCAGAACTTCTGCTGCCAGTGTCCTTGTCCCCATGGTGAACCACAGCCACCCCCTGCCTCTGCAGGAAACCCTCCAACACCAGCAGGTAGGTCTGGTTCAGTCTCCTTTGGGGTCACTGCTCCTTCCCCTGGGTCCCGAGGTGCACACTACTTTGTGTGTGCCCTCCACTAGTGGAGTCTCTGTTTCCCCCAGTCCTGTCAAAGTCCTGCAGTCAAATCCCGCTAGGCTTCAAAGTCTGATTCTCTAAGAATTCCTCCTCCCGTTGCCGGACCGCCAGGTTGGGAAGCCTGACGTGGGGCTCAGAACCTTCACTCCAGTGGGTGGACTTCTGTGGTACAAATGTTCTCCAGTTTGTGAGTCACCCACCAGCAGTTATGGGATTTGATTATATTGTGATTGCGCCCCTGCTACCGTCTCATTGTGGCTTCTCCTTCGTCTTTGGATGTAGGGTATCTTTTTTGGTGAGTTCCAATGTCTTCCTGTCGAGGATTGTTCAGCAGTTGTGATGCCGGTGCTCTCGCAAGAGGGAGTGAGCGCACGTCCTTCTACTCCGCCATCTTGAACCAGTCTCTGCGGTGGCTTCTCCTGTTGTTTTGATGCTTTTTATTCCTTTTTATTGCCTAATTGCCCTGGCTAGAACTTCGAGTGCAGTGCTGAATACAGGTGGCGAAAGGGGCATCCTTTCTTTGTTTTGGGTCTTAGAAGGAAAGCGTTCAGTCTCTCACCACTGAATATGTTTTCTGTGCTCTTGTCATAGATGCCCTTCACTATGTTGAGGAAGTTTCCTTTATTCCTAGTTTATTAAGTGTTTTTATCAAGAAAATGTGTTGAATTTGGTCAGATGATTTTTCAGTGTCAGTTGAGATGACTGGTTTTTGTCCTTCATTCTTTTAATGTGGTGTATATTACACTGAAGGATTTTCATATGTTGAACCATTCTTGCATTCTGGGAATAAATCCCACTTGGTCATAGTGTATAATTTTCTTCTAATCTGCTGCTGAATTCAGTTTGTTAGTATTTTGTGGAGAATTTTTGCATCAGTGTTCTTAAGGGCTGTTGGTCTGTAATTTTCTTTTCTTGTGATGTCTTTGGTGTCAGGGCAGTGCTGGCCTCGCAGACTGAATTTGGTAGAAAGTGCTCCCTTTAGTTTTTTGGGGGAGACTTTGAGAAGGATTGGTGTTGTTAATTCTTCTTTAAATGTTTGGTAGAATTCCAGTGAAGCCATCTGGTATGGGCTTTTCTTTATTGGGAGGTGGGTCTGACTGTTGAAGACGAGGCGGCATGGATGAAGCCACCTCCAGTGTCACCCAAAGTCACACAGGCAGGGAAGGTGAAGCCGAGACTGGAGACTGTGTTTCTGTGGGGGAGGAGAGCTGTGTCAGGCAGACGGGCCTCCTTCCTTATCCAGCTCCCCACTCCCTGGTGGGAAAGAAGGGTCCAGACTTATATCCTGGGCTGGAGCCTACACCCCTTTCCCCAGCCCCATCTCCCCATCCTGCGCAGCCCGCTTCCTTCCGTGTAGGCAGCAGAGGGTGTGGGATGCAGGCAGCTGTGGACCCTGCTGGGTGTGAGGTGGCCATGTGGACGTGGCAGGTGTGCCTGTCCCGCCTCCCTGCTGGTGCCGCTCTGCTCGCCTCAGGGGCAGGTCTGGAAAAGGCCATGGCAGAGGGGCTGCAGCTGCCCATGCAGCCTCCTCGGGGGCGTCTGCCTGGGAGCTTCTGTTTGGGCCCCTTGGGGCTCCCTTGGGGAGTGTCCATGTGTGCACCTCCTGATTTCATGGCCCTCCTGGATAGGATCCCCAGGGGTTGGAGAATTGAACACACTCCCAGTAACTTGTGGGTCAAAGATAAAATCATAAAGGAAAGACGATAAAAATACTGCATAGCAGAATGTGTGGAGTGTAGCTGCGGTGGATTTTGCAGGGAGGCCCACGGCCTTGCCAGGATGCGCTGGAGGAGGAGGGAGGTTGAGGGTCTGCGGGTGCAGCTTCTAACCTAGCACAGAGGATGAGGAAACCACAGGAGGCGGTCACACGAGCAGAGGTTACGGAGCTGGATGGAGATGGAAGGCCCGTGGCCGCCCGGACGTCAGGACACAGCACGGGGAGGTGGGCAGGGCAGCAGGGCCCCTCACGTTCAGCCTGCAGGACACGGGGCTTCCCTCACCCTCTGTCTCCCCAGGACCTGTTTGTTAAGTACGCCTGGAATAACTTCCTGCACTTCCAAGTGGAGCTGTGCATAGCCGCCATCCTGTCCCACTCTGCCCGGGAGGACAGGGCCGTGGCCAGCGGACCTGAGGGCGCGGTGGAGCCTCTGCCTTCCAGCGGGGACCCAGAGACCCCCCGGCCTGCCGCCAGCCGCCCTGAGAGCACAATGGTGACCCACGTAGGTCCAGGCAGCGTCACGCGTGTAGCTGTGTCCTGCATGTCCTGTGTGTCACTGCGTGTCCTGTGCATCCTGTGTATTGCTGCGTGTGCTGAACCCCACCCAGACCATGTGGACATTAACGTTGCTTTGGGCCCTCGTGTGCTTTCTCCTCTAATCCTCCCGTGACACGGGGTGAGCTGCTCTCCTTTCACCCGTGAGACGGGAAATCCCAAAGAAGGTGTCTATGTTTGCCAGGGCCCCAGAGCCGGTGGAGTGGAGGGCCCCGGAGGGGTGTAGAAGCAGCCCCGTTGCTGCCCCCGGGTCGGCTCCTCCAGGCCCTGAGGGCAAGCAGCCCCGTCATGGTGTGAATGCCGTGCCGGGGAGGTGCCGGGGAGGGGGAGCATATCCAGTTCTCACAAGAAGACTTTCTGGGATTTGGAGCCTCTGGAAAGCGTGGCTGCTCTGCACGGCCCGCCTCTTCCCTGACGCTTTCCCGCTCACCCGAGCACACTGTGTGGAGCCCCGCTGGGGCCGCCCTTCCCGGGGCCGCAAGCAAGAGCATCCTGAGCGGCCGCGCGCGGGGCTGCAGGGAGTCGGCCTTAGTGGGTGTTCGCTAAGGAAGGAAGGAGGAAGCAGCACGTGGGTGGAGCATGTGGCACAGGCGATCCCCAAGCCGAGGAGCCCACCTCTGCGTGCGGGGCCCTGGGGGTCGGCTCTGCCCCCCACCCCCGGGTGGCTGCAAGGCTCAGACAGGAGGGGCTTGGCAACGGGGCCCCTGACCAGAGACCTGGGAGAGGGTCGAGAAGGGCTGCACCTGCAGGCCTGAGCCGGAACACAGCCAAGGGGGTAAATAGCCAGGAGTGGGCGCTTTCAGTGATGAGAGCCACAGGGGGTGGGTGTGTGCAGCGGCCATGCAGGCCAGCAAGGGACCTCACCCAGATAGTGAGGCCACACGCGGGGTGGGCGTGCGATTTGGGGCCCGGAGCAAACATTCCGGATACGGGAAGCTGCCTGTGTGAGGGCCTGGAAGCAAGTGAGCCCTGGGGCCACCGGCCTCTTCCTCCTGGATGGAGAAGGCAGGAGAGTGGCCCGAGGGGGAGGACACGACCGCCGGGAGGCTGAGGGGACGAGAGTGTCCTGATTCGACCCCCGTCGCCACGTGGACGAGCCTGAGCAGAGCCTACCTGGGCGTCGGACGGGGACTGCAGGGCTGGGCTGTGATGCTTTCGCCGCCCACAGTGAACTTGGGGCTGACGTGTGCGCCTGCTGCCTGCTAAGCCCACTCAGTCCAGGGCTGGGTGGAGGGGAGCGTGCAGCCCTGCTGGCCCTGACCCGTGCCACCTGTCTGCCAGCTGTTCCAGAAGTGTTGCCTGGTCCAGAGGATCCTGGAGGCCTGGGAAGCCAATGACCACACACAGTAAGGACCACTAGGGCTCTGCGTGGGGCTCCAGGGCTGCCAT
This sequence comes from Tursiops truncatus, assembly GCF_011762595.2. Lineage (NCBI taxonomy): Eukaryota > Metazoa > Chordata > Mammalia > Artiodactyla > Delphinidae > Tursiops > Tursiops truncatus. Next base: position 322,139 of record NC_047044.1, on the reverse strand, counting down.
GGAGGGTTTGTTTTCAAGGAAGGGTCCCACCGCTGTGGGAGCAGCTGCAGTGCTGCTGGTGGGGCCAGGGCGCGGGGCAGGGTAACGTGGCCTGCACAGCCCGGCCCCTGGCTCCATGGGCCCCTCACCCTCTTCCTCCCTTGCCCGTCCATCAGCAGAGACCCCAGTCCTGTGCCTGCACTGTGTCCCGAATCCTCCCACGTCCCCATCCCAGCCTCCAGCCACTTCTCTTACTGAAGCCTCAGACCCTTGAAAGAGCATCCGGGCCCCTTTCTGCTTCCCTCTTGCCCCATCTGCTCTCTCGTTGCTGATAAGCTGGGATCTTGCTGAAACCAGCAGGTGGTGTCACTTCCTGCTTGAAAGTCTTGACTGCCCAGGTCCCTGGTGTGACTGCAGGGTCGGGTCCAGTGGGCAGCCCTGTGCCCCCTGTGCTCCTACTCTGCCCCGCCAGGGGCTGCTCTGGGCAGGTGGGGAGAGCTCTGCGACCGCACCTAGTTCATCCCTTCTGTCCTGCTGTTACTGAGCCCACAAATCTGCGTCCGCTCCCAAGTAGCAAGAAGCGAGGTGGGGCCGCCCCGCCTTCCGCTGGGCCCGGCGTGCGTAGTGCCCAGGGAGGCCTGTGCTGAGTCTGCTCCTGTATGTGTTTTGTGTGTTGGTGCACAGGTGTGTGCCTGTGTGAGGGGAGGGCTCACTGCTGTCACCGAGGGGTCCTTGGGCCATAGTAAGCCGTGGACGGGCGTGTGAGCCTGGATGCCTGCAGGCCGCGGCCTCAGCGCGGTTCTCCCGCGACCTGGACAGCCGCTCACAGGCCTCCACCCTCAGCCCGGCTTCGCGTCTGGGCCAGTTCTGCCTGCCCAGTCTCTCCTGACCCCCTTCCTCTGCCGGGTGGGCCCACCGATTGGGGACCACCTTCGCTTCCTCTCTGGTTGTCGTCAGGCTCTGAAGAGAGAGAATACTGTTGAAAGCAAGCGCTGTCCACTCTGGGACCCAAGGGCTGTGTTTCTGTAACGGACGCACCAGAGTCTCACAACTGACGCCCTTCTTGCTGCATCAGGGATCTGAAGACTTGCTGCTCTGTTGGGTCCTGTGTGGGAGAGATGAGAAGTTGGGGGGAGAGCCACGTGTTTGCGGCCGTGCGGGACGCGCAGGTGGACAGGAGCCAGCCCGCTGCCCCTACTGCTCTGCCTACTCCCGGGTCCTGGGTCCACCCTCGGTCTTCTCTGGGGGCTCGGGACGCGCTTGGTCAACACTCACAGCCCCAGCCGGGCGCGGGTCTGGTGGTCTGCGCAGAGTGGGAGCGGCAAATGCCCGCCTCACTTGTAGGCAGGGAGTGGAGCGACGCGGGTGCGGAGCAGGTGCTCCAAAAGTAAGCAGCCTGCAGGCGAGGCCACGAGACGGCTTTGCAGGGCAGTGGGCCCGCGGGGAGGAGGCCGCAGAGCCGAGGCCGGGCCGGCTGGAGGCACCGTGGAGGAGGGCCGGCGGCAGGCCTGACGCCACCCTCTCTTTCAGGGCAGCGGGTGGCATGAGGCGCGGGAACATGGGCCATCTCACCCGGATCGCCAACGCAGTGGTGCAGAGCCTGGAGGGGGGCCCCGTGCAGACCCAGGTCAGCGAGGTCCTCCGAGGTGAGCGCCTCCAGGCCCAGGTGTCGCTGCCCGAGGTGCCCCGCCCCTGCCCTTGGCCCATCGGCGGACCGGACCAGCACTGGTGCCACACACTTGGCCCCCCCTTTGCCACGGGGGCTGTCCTGTCAGCTGCGCCTGGGCCTGGGCGGCAGCCTCCTCTGTGCCCTGGGCCGCCCGCGCCGGCCCAAACGCCTGCTCTCCTGCTCCGCCGTCCGGCTCTTCTCTGAGCTCGTGGCTCATCTGGGGAGCGGCCGCAGGGCCTGAGCAGAGGCCATCCTGGCCAGGCTTGCTCTCCCTCATACCCCACGGGCCTCCTCGTCGCGATCCGGGGCCCCGAGCGGGGGGCCGCCGCCCATGCCCCTTGCCAGCCCTCGCACGTTCTGGGCGCCCAGTCTGTAGCTCCCAGGCACTGGGCTTTCTGGCCTGAGCTGGGGAGAGCCCGAGGGATCTCGGTTCAGATGGGAGAAGGCGGGCAGCTTAGAAGGGCCTGTGTGGCCTCTTGGGGAGGAGGACGCCGGGCCAGCCTGAGCAGCCACATGGTGACAGGGCTGACAGGGTGACGCAGGGGCGTGCGCTCGGGGCGGCCTGAGGGTGATGGACAGTGACGGCCACAGGGGCTGGGACCCTGAGGGCACTTGGGGGCTCGTGCTGGTTTCACAGCCAAGACAGTTTGTCCCCCATGCTGTGTGGGGGCCTGAGGACAGGGCTGGCCAGGGGGCAGGGGGACGCGTGTGCTCAGTGAACAGCGAGCGGGAGTGAGCACCGTCTGGGGGGCCCCTGGAGCGCCATGTGTGCTGTCGGGGCGGGGTGATCCCCATCCCTTCTGGGGGCCGTGGTGCCCTGAGTCCGGGGCAGGCAGGGGAGGTGCTGGGTTTGTCCCTGTCCTGGGCTGGGGAAGCTGCCCCGCAGACGTCCAGTTGGTCGTGCAGTGGGCGTGGCCTCCATGGCCCCCCGCCCCCGTGCCCTCGCCTAGTTGCCCCCATGGTGACCTTGGCCATGGCCCCCTGTGGTCCCAGGGCGGCTGTGAGCCAGGAGGCTGGGTGGGGGGGGGCGGGGCCCTCTGACACGAGCGGGCTGCTCTCAGTCCGGCCCCCAGCCCGTCAGCACCTGTGACGAGCGTGTGCACCCAGGACGGCCCGGTGTGGGGTTGGGGGCGAGCATGAAGCTCTCTCTTTCTGGACTGTGAACGTCTCTGGGCTCCGACCTCCCCAGAAAAACAGACACACCCAGGCCTGCTGGGTTGGGCCTGTAAGGCCAAGAGGGACGTGCCCGTGCCCCGTGGTTCCTGTGTCCCCGGGGCTCCTCGGTCGGCCTGAGAGCCCTCGCGGGACCAGGATGCAGCTGCTGGCTCCATCCCAAGGGCTCACCGGGCAGCCTTCCCCGCAGGGCTCCCCTCGGATTGCCGCGGGCGCTGGGAGAGCTTTGTGGAGGAGACGCTGACGGAGGCCAACCGCAGGAACGCGGTGGACCTGGTGAGCAGGCCCCAGGCCGGCCGAGAGTGGGGGGCCCTCTGGGCAGAGCGCTGTCCCCACCCTGGTCCCTGCCCGACTTGGGCTTGCGGGACTCCTGGTGCCCGAGGCCCGGCGCGCCCTGCAAGGGAGGGTGGGTCGGCACGGCCCCAGACGCTGTCTCATGCCCACCCACCCTGGCCGTTGCAGGTTAGCACGCACCATCTTCACCCCTCGAGTGAGGACGAGGACATGGAGGGCGTTTTCCCTAACGAGCTGTCCCTTCAGCAGGTGCGTGAGGCCAGGCCCCTCGTCCTGAGCTGCTCTCGGCAGCGCTTAGGCCTCGGGAGTGTCCTGCACGCGTCACCAGAGCCTCGGGCGGGGCCGGGGAGGTGCTCATCCCCCCGCTTCTGCAGGGGGTGCAGCCCCACCCTCCTCTACTTAGGGGGCGCCCGCAGGGCCACTTGACATTGATGAGACCCTTGGGGACGTGGTGGGCGAATGGAAAGTCAGAGTCACAGGCTCTTTGGACATGGCTGCCTGTGGGTGCCCAGCCGAGAGGGCAGGACCTGGGAGAAGCCACTGAAGCACCAGGGGGGTTCCTGAGAGCGGCTACGGTCCTGTTGCCCAGGCTTTCTCCGAGTACCAGGTCCAGCAGATGACGGCCACCTTCGTGGACCAGTTCGGCTTCAGCGACGAGGAGTTTGCTGAGCAGGACGACAGCGTCAAGTGAGCCCAGTGGGACGTGCCCACCTGCCCCACCCTCGTGCCTTTGGGAGGGAGCCGGGCTCTGCTCAGTGTGACCAGGTCCCTGACCTGTGGCTCAGCCCTGCCTGGCCTTCAGGGCCATCACACCACTTGCTCAGCTGGAAGCCACATGTGACCCAACGGCCTGGAGACGCCCTCTGGGGCGGCAGAGCAGCCGGGTGGGAGTCACCCCTCGCCGCCCATCCAGAGGTGGGAGGGGAGCCCGTGCACCCACCCGGGCTCGGCCTGCAGCCCTGGCCCCCCGCCCCTGCCTTTGCCTCCCTCGGTGGGCTGCTTCCCCCTTCTCTCCCTCTTGGGGGGACTTGACGGCGTCCCTGTTGTCCTCGCAGCGCCCCATTTGACAGGATAGCGGAGATCAACTTCAGCGTCGACGCTGACGAGGACAGCGTGAGTCCCGTGGATGCCCCTTGGGGGTGGCCGGGCGTGTGGGGGCCATGTGGCCCACGTGTGCTCTCCTGCAGCCCGGTGCCGCTCTGTTTGAGGCCTGCTGCAGTGACCACATCCAGCCTTTTGACGAGGACGACGACCTCTGGGAGGACGAGGAGACACACTGTGTGGCCCGAGTGACCAGAGCCAGGTGGGCCTGGGCGCCACACGGGCACCAGCCCTGTCTCAGCCGTGCCGTGGCACCCTGGGCAGGTGGGAAGGGCTGCTCTGACCGTGGGTCTCCCCCCAGGTTCGGGGGCCCTCACGCTTCAGAGAGCTGCCGGAAGGACGGCCTGGAGCACCGAGGCCAAGGTGGGGAGGAGAGCTCGGAAGCAGACGGGGCTCGGGCGGGCGCCCCTCGGGCTGCCGTCCAGGAGGAAGGTCCTCGTGTTGAGGGTGGCTCAGAAGGTAGATGATGGGGCCACAGGGTGCGGGCCGGGCAAGGGGCTTGGGCGGGAACGTGGGGGACAGGATTTGGTGCCCTGGCCTGTGGGCCTGTGTGTGTGTGTGGCTGGGCTGCTGTGGGCCTGATGCCCACTGACCCCCCGGCACACACTTTCAAACACGCTCATATGCCCTTGGTCTCCCGCCCCGTCACGGTCACTCTTGGCCACGCCGTCACAGCTAGAGGCGGGTGTCCCCCAGTACCGTGGGGGAAGGCACACCCACACCATTGCTGTGGGGCCTCCACCACCGGTCACGTGCTGGTCAAGGGGCCTGGACACCGCGTCTCCCCCAGCAGGCGCCCCCTGGACGGTGTCTGATGAGCCAGTGAATTCCACGGCCTCAGGCCTGGCCCCGGCAGTGGCGATGGACGTGGGTTCCAGTGTGTGGGCGGCCAGCGCGCCCAGCGCCTCGGCTGCGGAGGAGAGAGGCTGGGCCAAGTTTGCCGACTTCCAGCCTTTCTGCTGGTGAGGCGGGGCCGGGGCGGGGGGCGGCCCCGGCTGCCTGGGGGCCGGGTCTCCTGGGCGTGGGCTCAGAGTTGGCCTCGTCTGCAGCTCTGAGTCGGGGCCCAGGTGCAGCTCCCCTGTGGACAGAGGTCACGGCGATGCCCAGGGTGGCCTGAACCGGGGCCCAGAGAGAACCCGTGAGTAGGGGCGGCCCCAGGGGCAGGGGTGTGGGAGGGGGAGGCCAAGACCTCGGGGCCGCTGTATTGCCCTGGTGATGTTGGAGTTTGCGCCACGTGCGGGGACTGGAGTGGGTGTGTGGAGGGGTCAGGACCCCGGCTCCAGGCACAGGACGGCCAGCGAGGCCCTCAGGCTGGCCTCAACGCACAGGTCCGACCAGCCCACACCCGTCTGTGTCGCCAGGACCCCAGCCAGAGCCTGTCTCCCCAGGCCCGGCCGCCTGCTAGGTGTGGATCACACGTGTGCGCCGCGCCACCCCAGTGCTTGTCCTGGGAGCTGTTCAGGGCCCTGGCCCTGAGCTCCCTGTCAGATGGGCTTGGAAGCCCCCCAGGATATCAGGGCCACATGGGGAGGGACTTGGAAGCCAGCCACAAGGCTGAGTGGTGGCCCTCCCTGCAGGGAGGACCGTTCTTCCTGAAGTTCCTGTGAATTCACAGACGCACGTGTGCACGTCACACGCACGCAGCAGTGGGTGTGGGGGACAGGTCTGTCACCAGTTGCAGGCTGAAGTTCCCACGTGCGCCATACTGGTCGCTCTGTCCTCACCTGGTGTCACCGGCTCCCTGTGTTGCAGCTGGCCCGGCCACTCTGGGTGCCTGGAACGCATGTGTTGCCAGGAAGGCGCCCCTGGTGGCCTCCAGCAGCCGAGAGGACAAGCAGAAGGTGGCTTTGGCCTCGGAGGCTGTGAGGATGGGTCCCGGTCGGGAGGCTCCCCCGCCGCCAGTGTTAGTCCCCAGGTGAGCAGGACAGGCTGGGTGGCGGGCCCCCGGGTGCACACGGAGGTCTGGCTGTCCGCAGCACTCCGCTGGCCCAGGGGCAGGCCGACCCTCCTGTCCTGATGGCCCCGTGACTCCTTGGAGGTCAGCTTTGGACAGGAGGGACACTGCTTTGTCCAGGTGGAAGCTGGGGTGACCGTTGAGACAGCACGGGGCCAGCCCGCCTCAGGCCGCGTGGGAGAGAATGGCCAGGCTTTTGGGGTTCCGGGTGGGCTCTGGAGCGGCCGCTCTCCTGGGGCGGGTGCCTAGTCCCAGACTTGCGCCCACCTCAGTCGGGCGCCTCGGACACACGTGTCCATCACGCTGGACCGGGAGGACGGGGGTGTTTTGGGACTTTGCTTGGGGCCCTGACCTGGGTCGTCCTCCCTGCAGGCTTGGCCCGTGCACCCCACCCCTGCGCCCAGGGGGCAGGTCCGGGCCTCTGGGGTCGGCTGGTGGACACATGCCTCCTGGTTGGGCGGGTGGGCAGCGTGAGGAACCGCGTGCGGTGAAGACGGAACGGGGCAGGAGGGCTGGTGGGACGTGAGGGAGAAGGTGGTGCTGGGGTCAAGGCCTGAAGGGGCTGGGGGGGGGCCGGGGGGCCAGCCCAGACCCCCACGAGGGGACGAGGAACAGAGACTGACCGTGCTGCTCCCGTGAGGTCCCCACCCAGTGACCCTGGAGCGTCCCTGCTGACGCTGGGGGTCCAGTCTAGCTCCCAGGACCCCAGGGTGCGCCCGTCCCCGCTGGCGCCCTGCACTGGGGCTCGGGGCAGTGGGCACAGCCTGGAGGGAGCAGGGTCAAGCTGCACAGTGCGTGTAGGGGGGAGGGGCGGTTCACGCCGCCGCTGCAGGGTGGGGCGAGCTTGACGCCTGGGCCCGGGGAGAACCTCAGCGCTGGGGTAAAGGTGTACACGCGGCTCCCAAACGGTTTGATTCCTTCTTGAAGCTTAGGGTCATCGAAATTTTTAAAACCTTTTCCTCTTCCTAACTCCCCGTTCCCCCAAAACCCACCCGGCTCCGAGAAGCAGTTGTTGTTCCGAAAGCAAAGCCTTTTGGTCCTCAGGGCGGTCTTCGCGAGCCTTGGCCATTGTGGGGGGACACGCGGGGCTTGTCTCCAGGCTCTGCCCTCACTGGCTCGCGAGAGTCAGTGCCGGGCTGGAGGAGACGTCACACAGCAGAAGCAGGCGCTGGGCAGGTGTGGGCTGGTGGGGGCACCGTGGGCTTGCTCTCTGGGCCCCCAGACCAGAGCTGAGTGCCAGGGCTGGGTGTCCCGAGGCCGCCTGCCTCCCGCACTCAGCCTTTCTAGGTGTGGGCGGCGGGAGTGTTGTGGACAGACGTGGCCTGAGAGGTGTTCCAGGGAAGGGCCTTGGGCCTGTGTGGTCCACAGAGCGGTGAGGGTTGCTGGGAGCACCTAAGGGGCATGTTCCAGACTGGGGTGGGGATGTGGCGAGGGCCGTCTGGAGGGGGCCGAGGGGGCCGGGATGCCCGGGATGAGTGCTGCTGGGAAGGAGGCTCAACGCTCTGGTGGACTGACAGGCGGTCTCTGGCGTGTTTGGAACTTGGGGTGGCAGAGGGGCCTGGGCCATCTTGCAGGGTGGAGCCCCAGCGGGGGTGGTCCAGTAACTGGAGCCTGTCTGCCACGCAGGTCTGAGTGCGCCGCCAGCACGCCTCCAGACCTGGCCTCCCTTGCGCCTGTGGAAGTGACCTCTGCCCCAGTCGGGGCCGTCCTCCGCGAGGCTGCCGTGGCGGCCACCACAGTACCGGGCAACACCGGCCCCGCCTCGGCCACCCCGGCAGTCTCTCCTGTGCTGGCCGTGGCCGTCACCCCTGCAGCCCCAGCTGTCTCCACCGCGGCCACCCTGGGGACGGTGACAAAGGACAGGTGAGCAGGTCGGACCAGGGGAGGGGCTGGGTGGGGACCCTTGCCCTGAGCGACTCCTACCCACCCCTGCAGGCAGACTGACGGGCCTCCGCCCGCGGGAGCTGCCTTAAATGGCCTCGTGTGATGCTGCCGCCCGCCCAGCCTTGGCGCCCCAACCAAGAAAACTACCTGGTGACGCAGTTTGTCTTTTTTAATTTAACTTAATTTAATTTTAAAATAAATGCTGCATTGGTAAAGCTGGCAGTTGGAACCAGTCAGACGGCCCAGCCTGCATTTCTCCTGCCTGACTCTGGGTGGGCCTTGAGGGTCCAGCCCCACACACAGCAATAAGGCCTCAGACGGGGGCTCTGCCTGCGCCACAGGCTCTGAGCCTGTTTTTATACGTTTTTTAACAAACGCGGAGAGAGCCACGTGTTTGCACTTTTTAATCTAGCGCAGGAGAGGGTCTCCGAGGCTCTGGGGACAAATGTGGGTCTGGAACTGGACTGGCCGGACGGGGTTTTAGCTGCCCGGTGGCCCTGGGAGCTGGCCTTGAGCCAGCCTGCAAACGTGACTGCCTTAAAAAAAAACAAGCCCCCCGCGGCCTGGCAGGCTGTCCGCAGTGGGCAGTGGGGGGGGGGGGGGGGTGCCTGGCAGGAGCTGGCCACGGGCGTGCAGGACGGGGTGCAGAGGGCCCAGCAGTGCCTGGGCATGGGGGGCTACCCTGCGCCTGCCGGGGAGGGCGGGGTATCTCATGTTACTGTTCTGATGATCTGACAGGGCACCCAGACCCCACGACTCCCAATAAAAGTTGTTATTCTCACCGACAGACCCGCGTATTGTTACGCTGCGGGCCCTGGAGCCCCAACCTGGCTGGCAGCGGGGGTCGTCTGCTGCTCCCGGGCCCGTCTTTGAGTCAACTCCTGAGTAAAGACTGAGCTCTTTCTTTTTTCTTTGTGAAACAAGCTCTGCCTGGAGGCTGCGTCTCGGGCAGGGACCCCAGACCCACAGGTTCCTGGGCAACAGGAATGTCAGCCTGACGGCTGTCCGTGGGCCCAGGGAGGACCTGGGTGAGCCCCGCCTTAGCTCCCACTGATGGGTGCCGTTTCCGGCCGGGCCCCCCGCACCACCAGCCCCCCCGACCAGGAGCTGTGGCCGCCACCCTGACCACTCTGGGATGTTCTCCCAGCCTCCGCGGTGCCACATTCCGCCCCACACATCAGGGCCCGGCACCTGCTGCCCACCCGGCCCTGCCCTGCCCCTGGTTGGCACCCGTTGCTATTAAGGCCCTAACCTGGGTGGGACTCACGTCTGAATGGGAGAGTGACCTGCGTTATAGCCAAGACGGGGGGGGGGGGGGGGGGGGGCGGCGGTGAGGACGGTCAGGACCCCAGGGGAGAGACAGAGACAGGTGTTTGGAGCCAAGTGCCCATAATGGAGGCCGTTGGGTCCCTGTGCCCCACCTCCTCATACATAAGCCCCCCAAGTCAAGTCCTGAAGCACCCTTGCTCTTCAGAGAGCCCACCCTCTTTGGTGTCTCCCCCTCCTCAGGCCCCGTCCCACTCCTCCGTCCATCCCATCCCATCCCATCCCATTGACTGACTCTCATCTGACCAGGGAGGGGCCAGCAAGTCTGGACTCCGGACAGCTCCCCTGTACCCCCTTCTTCACAACACACACCCCCCTAGGCGGCGTCTTCCACACCAGCCCCAGGATCGCCTCTGAGGCCTGGAGGGATGGGTGGCCGGGCACCAAGCAAAAGCCTGGTGATGCTGGCCCCCGCCGCCCACCCCGGCCCCAGGACACGGAGGAGACGCAGGCGTGCGGCGTGTCATTAGCGCTCTTTATAGACTCTGGTTCTAGGAACAGGCTGTCTGCGGCTGGCCGGCCGGGGCCAGCATGCTGACAGGGCGGGAGGGGGGATATTTACAGGCCCACCGCGAGGGCTGTACCGTGGCTGCTCCCGGCGGGTGCTCAGCCAGGGCTCCAAAATGAGTTAGAGCTGGCCGGGTGGAGCGGGGGCGGGGGGGGGGGGGGGGGGGCTGTACACACATTTGGGGGCGGGGCCTCAATACTGTCAAGGGCGGGGGCTGTAAACATGGCCGGGGGGCCCTGCCCACCCCTAGTGGTCTGTAACGACTGGACACAGAGCCGCCGAGCAGGGCCGGGCTCAGGCGTCCGACAGGCAGCTCTGGATCTGGTCCACCCACTGCTGGGCTGACGGCACGTCCTGGGCACAGAAGTTGTAAACACGACGCGTCGTCTTCACCTGGGGACGCGGGACACTGACTCCACGGCCCCACGCGGGCCGCCACCCCCCGCGCCGCGCCCCCCATCCCCCGGCGCCCCAGCCGCAGCTCACGTCGAAGAAGGCCTTCTCGTCCACGGTCTTGGGGGCACCCAGAGTGGGAGTGCCAGGCGCCACAGCCTCCACCTCCGCCAGGTCGATGAAGCCCTTGCACTCCGTGTCCACTCGGTGGTCGTAGTAGCGCAGCTGAGCAGGGGCAGGAGGTCAGGGCAGGGCTCCCTCGACTCCCCACCCCAGCCAGCCCGCTGACCACTCACCTGGTGCTTAGTCTTGTCCAGCACAAACCAGCGGGCCTTCCAGGGCTTCATGAAGGCCCCCTTCTTGTACAGGGTGCCCTCATAGGACCTGCGTTTGCAGAAGAACCGGCCAGAACAGCCATCAGGGCCCGGCAACGGCCCCGCCTCCCCGGCCCCGCCAGCCCCAGCAGCAAGACCGAGGCCCCTGTCCCCAAACTGACCCAAGTCCGGAGCACAGGGCAAGGGAACACGAAGAAGCCTGGGGTTGTCCCCAGAAAGGACCCCCTCACGCCCGTCAGAGCACAGACACTTGGGAGGGTCCCACACCAGAGCCTCAGGGTCTCAGGGAAACAGCCCTACATGCAGAGCAGGGGCCCCTGACACGGAGCAGGCAGGTCTGGGGAGGCGACTGCGGCAACGTGACCCCTCCAGGCCCAGAGGGTGGGATGCAGCCTGCCGGGCCCCAGCCTCTACTGGAAGCTGCCCCAACCTCACAGGGCACTTGGCCCACCCTCACAGGTATCCCATGGTCCCTGTCCCTCTCCTCCTCCGCAGCCACCATGGCCTGGCTGTGGTCGCCAGTTCTATATCCCAAACCCCTTCCAAGCCCACCTGCTTCTCCCCAGCAACCGTCACAGCTTAGGCCACCATCACGGCCTCCCCGGCAAATCAGTCCACCTAAGAAATAACTAGACGCTCCCCAAAGGCACCTGCCCCCACCCATCTGAGAATTGCCTGGGACCCCAGTCGAATCCCCCTAGCTCAGAGGTGTCCGTGGTGCAGAGAGAGCTGCTTCTCACACCTGTTCTCGCTCTCAGCTGTCTGGAACTGGCTGTACAGGGTGCTGGTGCTGCGGCGGGCTGCCTGGCGGGAACCGGACGCACTTGAGCCGCTGCTCTGGTCGCTGTCCAGGCTGAGGCTCAGGGTGGAGCCCACGGGTCCCTCCTGCAGGTACACACCCAGCGAGCGGCGGTGGTGGGGCACACTGGACACCAACAGGGAGCTGGGGGTGCCCTGGGGGCAGGAGGGTGGGCCCGTGTCAGGGGGGTGGCCTCCACCTCCTCCTGGCAGCAAGGCCACCCCAGCCCCCCACACCCACCCCCGCTCACACGTTCGTCTTGCCGGCCTTCAAGGCGCTGGGCAGCTTTCACCCGATCCCAGGCATCCTTCCAACGCTCAGGGGGTCGGCCCAGCTCTGTCTCCAGCCGCTGCAGCTCCTGGAGGAGAATCAGTGAGAGATTACGCAGAAAAAAGTACCCAGACTAGAACACGAAAGGACAAAAGGATGGAAGACGTAGGACAGGAGACAGGGAAAAGATCTAATGACCGTGTAACTGTCGTCCAGAGGAGGAGGCAAGGGGGAGGGATTGGGCAGAATCAGTATTTGGAGACAACAGTTGAAGAGACATCAAAAATATACTCAAGGGACTTCCCTGCTGTCACAGTGGTTAAGAACCCACCTGCCAGTGCAGGGGACACGGGTTCGAGCCCTGGTCCAGGAAGATCCCACATGCTGCGGAGCAACTAAGCCCGTGCGCCGCAACTACTGAGCCTGCGCTCCAGAGCCTGCAAGCCTAGAGCCCGTGCTCCGCAACAAGAGAAGCCACCGCAATGAGAAGCCCGCGCACTGCGACGAAGAGTAGCCCCCGCTCACCGCAACCAGGGAAAGCCCGTGCGCAGCAACAAAGACCCAACGCAGCCAAAAATAAATAAATTTAATTAAAAAAAATTATTAGGCAAGCAGAATGGCAGGAAAATAAGAAGCATCCTCAGGGGAAAAGTTAAAAGACCCAGAAATGAACTAGACACTCAATTAGCATACAAGAAGTTCAAAACAGTTGTTATAAATACATTTAAGATTTAAAGATAGACATAATGGTTGAGCAGATGGGGAATCTCTACAGGAAAGAAAAACTATAAAGAAAAATGGAAACGCTAGAGCTGAAAAATACAATATCTGAAGTGGAAAATTCATTAAATAGGCTTAAGAGCACATTAAACGTAAGAAAGAAGAGCAGAAGAGTTGAAAACAATGTAACAGGAATCATAAAAATGAACTGCAGGGAGGAAAGATTGGAGGAAAAAACCAAATACAGCCTCAGTGACCTATCGGGCAAAGAAGTCCCAGAGGAAATGAGGGACAAGATTATGCAGAAAAACTTTTTAAAGACATAACGGCCTAGGGACTTCCTTGGTGGTCCAGTGGTTGGGACTCTGCGCTTCAACACAGGGGGCGTGGGTTCGATCCCTGGTCGGGGAACTACGATCCCGCATGCTGCGGGGCACAGACAAAAAAAAAGAATGGCCTAAAATGTACTAAGTTTGATTAAAACTCTCATCCCATACATCTAAGAAGCTTAAAGAACTCCAAGCAGAACAAACACACACAAAAAAACACCATGTGATGGCCAAACTGCCGACACTAAAGATGAAGACAAAACCTTAAAGGCAGGGAAAAAAAGGGTGCTGTTACACACGGTTTACAAGGGTAAGAACGAGCACCAACACTCAGTCAGAAACAATGCAACAAGCAGAAAACACTGGAACGACATCTTTAAACTGCCAAGTATAAAAAGCTGTCAACCTAGCATTCTAAATCCAGAGAAAACACCCTTTAAAAAATAAAGGCATAGATGCGGAGCAACTAAGCTTGTGTGCCACAACTACTGAGCCTGTGCTCCTAGAGCCCGCGAGACACAACTACTGAAACCCGTGCACCTAGAGCCCGTGCTCCACAGCAAGAGAAGCCACCGCAATGAGAAGCCCGTGCACGGCATCAAAGAGTAGCCCCCACTCGCCGCAACTAAAGAAAGCCCGAGCGCAGCAATGAAGACCCAACGTGGCAATAAATAAATAAATATTCCTTTAAAAAATAAATAAAGGCATAGAAAGAGAAATTAAAGAAACAATCCCATTTACCATTGCATCAGAAAGAACAAAATGCCTAGGAATAAACCTAAGGCGGCAAAAGACCTGTACTCCAAAAACTATAAGATGCTGATGAACAAAACTGAAGATGACACAAACAGACGGAAAGATATACTGTGTTCTTGGATTGGAAGAATCAATACTGTTTAAATGACCACACTACCCAAGACAATCAACAGATTCAATGCAATTCCTATTAAATTACAAATGGCCTTTTTCACAGAACTAAAACAAAAAATTTTAAATTTGTATGGAAACACAAAAGACCCTGAATAGCCAAAACAATCTGGAGAAAGAACAGAGCTGGAGGAACCATGTGCCCTGATTTCAGAATATACTACAAAGCTACAGTAATCAAAACAGTGTGGTGCTGGCACAAAAACAGACACAGATCAATAGAACAGGATAGAGAGCCCAGAAATAAACCCATGAGCCTATGGTCAATTAAACTACAACAAAGGAGGCAAGAATATACAATGGAGAGAAAACAGCTTCTTCAATAAGTGGTGCTACGTGCTAAAGAATGAAATCAGAACATTCTCTAACACCATATACAAAAATAAACTCAAAATGGATTAAAGGGAATCCCCTGGCAGTTCAGTGCTTAGGACTCCGCACTTCCACTGCAGGGGGCATAGGTCTGATCCCTGGTCAGGGAACTAAGATCCCACAAGCTGCATGGCACCACCAAAAAAAACCAAAAGGATTAAAGATCTAAACGTAAGACCAGATACTATAAAACTCCCAGAGGGAAACATAGGCAGAACACTCTTTGACATAAAGCACAGCAATATTTTTTTGGATCCATCTCCTAGAGTAACAGAAATAATAACAAAAATAAACAAATGGGACCTAATTAAACTTAAAAGCTTTTGCACAGCAGAGGAAACCATAAACAAAATGAAAAGACAGCCTATGGACTGGGAGAAAATATTTGCAAACAATGCTATGGACAAGAGATTAACTTCCAAAATATACAAACAGCTCACACAGCTTAATATCAAAGAAACAAACAACCCAATCAAAAAATGAGAAGACCTAAATAAACATTTCTCCAAAGAAGACATACAGATGTCCAACAGGCACATGAAAAGATGCTCAATATACCTCACACCAGTGAGAAAGTCCATCATTAAAAAGTCTACAGGGGAGGGACTTCCCTGGTGGCAGTGGTTAAGAAGCCACCTGCCAAAACAGAGGACAAGGGTTCGATCCCTGGCCCGGGAAGATCCCACATGCCACGGAGCAACTAAGCCCGTGCACCACAACTACTGAGCCTGAGCTCTAGAGCCCGCGAGCCACAACTACTGAAGCCCATGCGCGTAGAGCCCGTGCTCCGCAACAAGAGAAGCCACCGCAAATGAGAAGCCCGCACACACTAACAGAGAGCAGCCCCCGCTCACCACTAGAGAAAGCCCGTGCACAGCAACAAAGACCCAATGCTGACAAAAATAATAAATAAATAAACGTATATAAAAAAAATGTCTACAAATAACAAATGCTGAGAGGGAGTGGAGAAAAGGGAACCCTCCTACACTGCTGGTGGGAAGGTGAATTGGTGCAGCCACTATGGAAAACAGTATGGAGGTTCCTCAGAAAACTAAAAATAGAACTACCATATGACCCAGCAATTCCACTCCTGGGCATATATCCAGAAAAAACAAAATCCCTAATTCAAAAAGATACATGCACCCCCCTCCAATGTTCACAGCAGCAATAGTCACAAAAGCCAAGACACAGAAGCAACAGATGAATGGATAAAGAAGATGTGGCGTATTTATACAATGGAATACTACTCAGCCATAAAAAGAGTGGAATAATGCCATGTGCAGCAACATGGATGGGCCTAGAGATGATCACACTAAGTCAGACAGAAAAAGACAAATATATGGTATCACGTATGTGGAATCTAAAAATATGATATAAATGAACTTATTTACAAAATGGAAATAAACTCACAGACATAGAAAACAGACTTATGGGGGCTTCCCTGGTGGTCCAGTGGTTAAGAATCCGTCTTCCAATGCAGGGAGCGCAGGTTCGATCCCTGGTCAGGCAACTAAGCCCATGGGCCACAACTAAAGAGCCCACATGCTCTGGATCCCATGTGCTCTGGAGCCCGCGCACCACAACTAGAGAGAAGCCGACGGGCCACAACTAAGACCCGATGCAGCAAATAAATAATAAATAAAAACTTATGGTTACCAAAGGGGATGGCGGGAGGGATAAATTAGGAGTTTGGGATTAACATATACACACTACTATATATAAAACAGATAATCAGCAAGGATCTACTGAATAGCACAGGGTACCATAGTTACATCTTGTAATAACCTATAATGAAAAAGACTATAAAAGGAGATGTATATATATATATATATATATATATATATCTGAGTCACTTTGCTGTACACCTGCAACTAACACAACACTGTAAACTATACAATAAGAACAGAAATGGTGAAAATAAAAAAAAATGAAGACATTTTCAGGTAAAAAAAAAACAAGCTGAGGGAATTTGTCACTAGCAGATTTGGATTACAAGAAACATTAAAAGTTCTTCAGGCTACAGGGAAATGATACAATACCAGATCTACACTGATAATGAAAAATACTGGGCACAGCAAATAGAAGACGTTTTCCTTGTTTCCTAATTTTTTTAAAACAAAGTGGACCATTTAAAACAACCATAACCCATGCTCTGTGCTGACGTCACAGGTAATAGTAAAAGGGCTGATGACAAAGGCAGAAGGACAGGAGCGGGCAGTTCCCGTGGGGGGTGTGCAATTCAACCCCAGAGGCGCTGGGACTGCAGTCACTGACAACCACTACAAATAACACAAACATACAGCTCAAAAGCCACACGAAGTAGATAACATGGAAAAGTAATACTCAACTGTCAGGAAAATAACAAACGGAAGAAAGCAGCAAAAAGAAAAGTCCCGTGAAAGACAGAAATGGGTGAGAAGACGCGCTAACCACACGCTGAGCACCAAGCAGAAACTCACCGTTAACTAAAGACACAGACCAGTCAGAAGTGAAAGCACCACAGACAACATCACGCCACACAGACGCTGGCCTAGGGACACCAGCTCCAAGACCACGAGCAGTACCAGAGAGAAGAGGACGGTCCTCTGCCCTCTGTGCTTGTGGATCCCCTTCACCCACAAAACCATGACCCAGGCTCCCCCAAACCCTGCGTGGCCAGTGCCTTCAGCCTGGGCCACTGCTGGGCTGTCAAAACCTTTTCACCTGCTTGTTTACACCTCACCACCTCCCTGAGAGGCAGGAATCAGCCTCCCCACTTTCCCCACAAGGAAGCAGAAGCTCAGGATGCTTAGATATCCCTCCAAAGACACCCAGCGGGGGGGGGGGGGGGGGGGGGGGGGGCGGGGCGGGGCGGGCAATGCAAACCTTGCTGTGGTCCGGACCTGAGGCCCCGGGGGAGAACTCCGGCCACTGGACAGCCACCCTCTATGCCATCCCAGCCTCCCCCCAAACCCCAACCCCAAGGGGCTCTCTTCTCTCTTCCGGGGTCCCATGTCCTATTGAATCCTGATTGCTGAGGCTAAGCAGACACGCCCACTAAGTCTAGCAGAGGGAGTGAGAGAAGCCTGAACGTCAGCCCCAAGCTTCCAGGCCCATCTCTCTCTGAAGGGGGCACCACCAGGCAGGATGGAACCCAGCAGATCACCGTCCACATCGGGGGGCGGGGGGCCGGGGCAGGGCCACCGGACTGACGTGCGCTGGGACCCCCTCTCCCCTTCTCAGGGGCCACACGCACCTCCAGCAGCTGGGAGATGGCGTCGGGCTGGGCTCGGGGGCAGTTGTCGTAGCAGGGCCACACCACCCGGCGCCTGCTCTGGGGGGCACCCCCATCGGGCCGCTCCTCCTCCGGGGGCTCGGGGGGCCCCTGCGCCAGCTCCCAGTCATAGGGGGGGCCCTCGGCCAGCGTCTCCTCGGTGTAGAAGTCCCACACCTTCAGGTTGGACACGTTGCTGTACGGCCGGAGGACCTGGGGGCGGGCCTGGCGTGAGCACCGGGGCGCGGAGGGGCCTGCCCGCCCCGACCAGGCTCTGCTCACCTCCGCGTCCTCGGGCGCGTACAGGTAGTTGTAGAACACCGGCGTCCTCTTGCTCAGCCGCTCCACGTACTCCCACACCGAGCGGCAGGCCGCCTGGCCCCGGCGCTCCCCCTTCTCCTCATACAGCAGCCCTGCAGGGGGCAGCGCTGAGCCCGGCCCCACCCCGGCTGCTGACCCCGCCCCTGTGCCCACCTTCACCGCCCCCGCCCCCACCGTACCCAGCTCGATGCGTTCGTAGTCCGAGTCCAGCAGGAAGGTCCGGAAGCGATGGGACGCGTGATGGTAGCCGAGGAACTTGAGGTAGAATGGGCTGAACTCGAACTCCATGGGGAACTGCAGGTGGACCTGTGGGGCATCAGGAGTCAGCGGCCAGCGGTCAGCACGCACAGCCCCCACCACGGCCGCCCGCTCACCTGGTGCACGCAGTCCAAGAACTGCAAAAAGACTGGCGTGAAGCCGCTGCTTTGCCCGGCCAGGGTGTGGGCCCCGCGGTGGCTGAAGCGATGGCCAAAGGACAGCCACTCCTTCTCCACCAGCAGACGGAAGCCCTCCAGGGTGCGGTAGAAGGGGTCTGAGAGCAGCTGCACCAGGGACACCACCTGCCAGCAGCGCCGTGAGTCAGCAGGGCGTGGGGACTGGGCCCAACACCCGCCCCCACCCCCACCCCCGGCCACCGCGCACCTGAGTGGTGATGTCCCAGCCGTCCTCCAGGCTCACCAGGACAGAGGAGCCCGAGTCCAGGAGCTCCACCACCAGCACCGACACCTGCAGCAGCTTGTGGATCTGCAGGGACCCGCAGCCCCTCAGCACCTCCCAGAGCCCGTGGCCTAAGACTCCAGCACCCAGCCGGGCCCCCAGGACCCACACATCCACAGGAGCGGTGGCTGCGCAGGCCCACGCCAGGGGACACCCCGCGAGGCAGCACAGCCTGGATGGACCCGAAATGCTGTGGCGTGCTTCCTCCCACCCGGCCGCCCCCCCACCCGCCTATCAGCATCTTCTGGGCCTGAAGAGGCATCCCCTCTCCTTGACGTGCCCAGCCCCACCCTGACAGAGAGCAGAGGGCTCCGACACAGCTGGACCCTGGCCTCCCTCCCCTGTCCATGCACCACCACTGGGAAGTGGCCATCATCCCCTCCCGAAGCCCAATACTATCAAAAGAGCAAGCCCAGACCCCGCCCACCCACGGCTCTAGGTAAGTGGCGGGGCCCGGCACCCAGGTGGGCACCGGATGGCCCCTGCCCATCGCATCTCCTCCCCCCGGGTAGCCCTCCACCACGGTGGGGCAGGGGCAGTGGAGAGACCTGGATCAGCCACTCTGAGTCTTCCAGCGAGCACAGGAAGGAGGCTGAACCGGGCTCGGTGGCAGGATAGCCGGGGACACACGCCTTCAGCAGCTTCTTGAAGCTGCCTTTCACCTGCCGTGTCTCAAATACCTCGATGGGCACCAGCTCCCACTGCTGCAGGGGATCTGGCCGTACACCCTGGAGGAAGCCGGCCGTGGTGAGACGCGCCCAGGCCCCATGCCCCCACCTGGCCCCAGGACTCTGTCCCAGTCACCTTGAGCTGGGCTTTGTCTCCAATGATGTAGAGGGCTGCACGCTGGGGCCGGAGAAAGCCTGGGTCGGGGGGAGCCCCGTTGGCCTGGGGGGGACCCATGCCTGCTAGCCGGGTGCCTACATCAGTGCTGAGCCCACCGCTGCGCCCACCGGCCCGGACACTGCCCCATTTACCTGCACAGAGAAACCAGGTGAGCACCGGAGCAGGGCCAGGGCACCACTTACCTGGGGCAGAGCTCCCAGGGAGGGCAAGGGTGGGACTCGGGGCGTCAGGCTGTTAGTGGCCGGGGCTGTGGCGAGGGCTGGGTTACGCTGGTCTGTCACACGGGGCCGTTAGTGCCAGTGTGGGGGACGTTAGTGCCCTGAGCAGTCACATGGGGCCATCAGTGCCAGGAGTGGGGAGCCAGCCTGCGCGGTCAGTACGGTACCTCGGGGCGCAGTCCGTCTGGAGGCCAAGGCCGCCATGGGGTTGGACAGCGTGGTGACCCTGGCTCTGGGGCTGGGCACTGGGGGCACAGCAGAGAGAAGGCTCAGGCCTGGCCCCAGGCCCGGGGGTGCGCCCAGCAAGGGCGGAGCTGTGGCCCAAAGGAACTGGGTCCAAGGCTGGGTCACCACCGAACCCCCCGGGGGTCCCAGAGACAGTGAGGATCTGTCAAGGTCCTCTGGGCCCCCAGGGCAAACGAGGGAGCAGAGGACCCGGTGGTGGGTAGGAAGGGTCAGGGGACAGGCAGGACCCTGGGCCACCTCCTCTGCACCCTCAGCCCCGTGGACCCTGCCTAAGCTGCTCATGACACGCAGCCACCAAGCGGCCCCTGCCCAGCACACAGCAGCAGCAGGAGGTGCCCATGAGGCGCAGCCCAGAGAAGAGGAGGCCCAGCGTGGGAGCTCCCAGCCTGGAACCTCAGAGGGTGGTTCAGTCCAGGACACAGGCAGGCCCAAGCCCCAGCACAGAGCCACCTGTGAGGACCAGGCACGAGGCTTACGGGCTGGGACGGCCCAGCCTGGAGGCACAGGGAGCCCACAGGAGGAGGCCTCTGGATTCCAAAGCCTGCACCTGGCTATGACCCAGGCTCACTCGCCTCTACAGAGAGGGCGCAGGGCACCAGAGGCCAGCACGGCGCCAGCCCACTACGCTGCAGGCAGAAGCATGGTCATCCACAGTGAGGACAGCGTGTCCTCGTGACACAGTCTGGACCGGAACCGGTGTACAGCTGAGGAGAGCCGAGACCTTGTATGCCCCCAGGCAACGAGGGGGAAGGCCCGTGCCCAGAACTCGGGGGACACCCAGAAGCAGCACCAGTGGGCTGTGGGGACATTCAGAGATGCCCAAGCAACACTAGGGAAGACACAGGCACTAGGAGACGAAAGATCCTGCGGGGAGGGTGCTGCCTACAGGGGCCACTCAGAAGCACTGGAGCGGGCGGAAGGCAGGAAGACAGCGCAACCATGAAACACACTTAATGATGGTCTCTGATGTTTGGAAAACTAAAAGCCACTCAAACTAGAGAGCGGTATTCCCAGTAGAGGACCAAGAGGAGTAAGGCCTGTGCCGCTTCAGAAGGTGGCACCGAGCCCAGCGCTTCCTAGGGCAGCATCCCCATTAACCACCGTGAGGACAGCCTGGCCACCCTGTTCCCAGTGCCCAGCAAGTGGTAACAACAGCTACAGACGGAGCACTGGACTACAGGCTGCACGGGGACTGGGGGGCTGGTGTGCGCCAGCAGCAGAGGAGGTGCCTGCAGTTGGGGTGCTCCTTAGGCCTCACTCGGGAGGGGTGAAGGCCCTCCCCTACGGGAACGAGTGGCAGCTGCACCAGGAGGGCCTGTGCCACGGGCAGGAGCAGCCTGGGCCAGCGTGGGGGCAGTCGGCCATGGGGATGGCTGCAGGCTCGGGTGGTGAACTCAGACTCAGGGTGGGCAGAGAGGGAAGAATCAAGGACGATGCCCGGGCTTCTGGAAGGCTCAGCCCCACAGGTGGCCTGCCAGCCCCCAAGCCCACCTGAGAGCTAGAGCAATGCATCTGGGAGCCAGTGCATCTGGAACCTAGAGCAGCAGCAGAGAAAAACGCAGACAAGTGTGAGGGGAGGGAGGGAATCAGGAAGGCCTGAGCGACAAGTGACCCCTGGTGTGATGTCTGCACAAGCCAGGGTGGGGGAAGGGTCTCACAGAGAGAAGTGACCCTCTTGTGACATCGGCCAACTCTGCACACACAACCGCCAGGACGGCTCCAGGTGTGTACAGATCCCTGGTAGACGCTGGCACCACACCTGCTGAGGCGCAGGCAGGGGTTGGCTCAGGCCAGCATCTGGGCAATGGTCAGGCCCAGTGCGGGCAGCCTCCCAGCCCTCGTGCCTCCAGCGGGGTGACGAGACCTCCAAGCACGGACTGAGAGGCAGCTCGCTGATCACCAACGTGAGGACCAACATGGGCTAGGTGGCAGCTCCGACGAGGCCCAGCAGCTTTCAGGAGGGCCAAGAGGATGAACCGGAAGGGACCAGAGATCAGTGAGGGAGGGTCCAGGAGGGGAGATGGAGGGAGACGCGCAGGTAGGGGAGAGGCTGTCACGGGGGGAGATGAGGGAGATGCGGGGGCAGGATGGGGGCAGCTGGAGGGTAAGCGGGGTGCAGAAGCCATTGCCTTGGAGCAAGGCCCTGGGGTGAGGCTGCCCATCCTGACACAAACCCCCCCCCCCCCGCCCCCGCCTGCACGCCCTGGGGCCCTCCTGGGTGTCTCCTGTCTAAAACCCTCTCCCAGCGCCAGGCATCCACATGGCTCACCCTGCCACAACAGGGTCCCCGCCTGTCACCCCAGGAGACCAGACCACCGCTTGTGGACAGCATGCTCTTCTAAGGGTCGCCCTGAACCAGCACCCCGACGGCAAGGGGTAGGGCCCAGGATGGCCCCTGGGCGCATGCCCCAAATTCCTGGGCCTGCTGCCTCCTCTGTAAACCCCCAGAGGAGTGGTCAGAGCTGGGCCTCAGGACACTCACCTGCTCCCACACCCCAAACACCCTGCCCCCTTGTTGGTCTGCTCTCCATAAATGCCATCACTACCCCCCAGGTCCTCCGGCCACGAGCACCCTCACCGTGACTGCCCATGTGGGCCGAGGAGAAGCCGCTGAGGGTGTTGCGACCGGACGCATCAGCATAGCGCGGCATGGAGCTGACCACGGCCTGCAGGTACTTCTCCTGCTCCAGGCTGCTGGAGTCGGCCTGGGACTGGCCTGCGGGAGGAAGTGGAGCTGGGGGCGGGGCGCCGGGGGCGGGGCGCCGGGGGCGGGGCGCGGGGCGGCGGGGGCGGGGCGGGCTGCAGCGTGAACAGGGAGCCTACCCGGAGAAGGCGCGTTCTGGGCCTTGAAGAGGCCGACGACCCCCTTGCCGTGCAGGCCCCCTGAGCGCAGCAGCACGGCCTTGGAGCGTCCGCTGCGCCAACAGACCACCGGGAAGCGGTTCTGGCGGTAGCAGCGGGAGACGCGCTGCAGGGCGTTGTCCTGGACGCTCTGGGGGACGATTAGCAGCCCCGGATAGCTGCGAGGAGGCGGACGTGAGGCCAAAGGCACTCTGGACCCACAGCCAGGCGCCCCTGGGCCTTCGGCCTCCTGGAGGCCACCAAACCTGCCGCGCTCACTGCTCACCTGCGGCAGATGGCGTACATGCGGTTGACCGGGGAGATCCGGAAGGGCTCGGATTTCGCGCGGCTCAGGCTGCTGCTCAGCGTGCCCAGCCCCAGGCGCTGGTAGTCCCGGCAGCACGCCCGCTCCACCAGGCTACTCATGGTCATGCGGTCCGAGGGCTTCAGGGCCAAGGAAGGGGTCAGCGTGCTGGGCTCCAGCTCCTCTGACACTGGGGCAGGCCAGGCACACGGGGGTCATTACCCAGGGGCTGCCCGGGTCCCTTACCCCTCCACGTGAGGGTCTTCACCCAGACCGCCCACGGCTCCCCACACCCCGACCTGAGATCTCGTCCTCCTGGTCCCCAGGGGGTGGCTGGCCCCGGTGCTCCCAGCTTGGGGGGCTGTACTTCTTCCGGGTGACATACTGCCGCCCGATGGTCCTCTTAGCGTTCTTCATCAAGTTCCGGGACAGGGTCCTGGGGGGGCCCGAGGAGTACAGTTGCAGGGTCAGCAAAGGTGAGGAGATGGACAAGGGGACACACACAGTGGTTCTGCGAAGGGAAGGTGTTCTGGCCTCGGGGCCCAGCTCCCTACCTGAAGGAAGGACCCTTGTCCTTGGTGGCACGGGGCGGCCGGCCGGGTGTGTGGGCAGAACCCAGGGTGAGCGCGAAGGTGCCCCTGATATCCGGTGGATACCGCAGCTTGTGCAGCTGCTTGCGGAAGAGCTCAGCGCTGTCAGACCCCACCTCCTCGTCAAAGACCATCTTCAGCAGCTGTGTCAGACATGAGGCCCTCAGAGGCTGGGAGGCCCGTGGGCCTGAGCCCTGGCCACGAAGGCGGACAGGCCTACGGGACGCCCCGTGCTGCATCACTGGAACTCGGGTGTTTCTAACAGGATGGACGGGTGAGGGCCCTGCGACCAGACGGCCCTGAGAAAGGCGGCTAGGTCTACCGTGGGACTGTGAAGGGCCAGTCTCGCCTCTCCATCCGGTGACGGACACGTCCTGAAGGAGCGCCCCAAGGACAGAGGGTGAGCGGAGGGCCTGCTCCCCAGACTGCATGTAGGCGGAGACTCAGGAACCCAGTCTTTGTGTTTCATCTAATCTGTGTAGGTTTCAGCTAGGCCGGGCTCA
The DNA here is from genome assembly GCF_011762595.2 of Tursiops truncatus. Classification (NCBI taxonomy): domain Eukaryota; kingdom Metazoa; phylum Chordata; class Mammalia; order Artiodactyla; family Delphinidae; genus Tursiops; species Tursiops truncatus. The sequence goes on along the minus strand of NC_047044.1, from coordinate 298,267 downwards.
CGCAGCACGCTGCAGACACGGCCTCTAGGGTTCGGGCCTTGCAAGGTAAACGGGAGAGCCCCCAAAACTGGCACATGGCGCAGGCAGAGGACACCAAGCTAAGACACAGCGACTTCCCCGTCAACTCAGGAATCACAAAGGGCTCAATGCTGGCTCAACAGCCGCTCATGAGAACAAGACTAGGGCTCAGACGCTGCATCCTGGAGAGGGCCGCGACTCAGGGGCCCACAGACCCCACCCAACACAGCCCACACCCCAGCCGACCTGGAAGGTGCAGGAGCGCAGCTGCAGCCCGTCCGGCAGGTACTGGTCACTGGGGGTCTGGATATTAATGCGCTCCTCCTTGGTCAGCGCAGCCACCGGGAAGGAGCGGACCACCACCTGTTCCCCCACTTATAACAAGCCGGGTGCAGAGTCAGGGGGACGGGAGGGGTCGAGGGTCACAGAGTCTCAGGGTCCCAGAGCTATGGGGTAGACCGGGAGGGTGGGGAGGAAAGACAACAGCCTATCTCCCACAGAGACCCTAAACCCCTGAGAAGGGGAGAGGGAGAGGCAGAAGAAGTCCCACTAGCCCAAAGACCTTGGGGGGGGGCAGGGGGAGGGGCACGGGGAGCGGGGGCAGAGGGGTCCAAAGGCTCACCCAGGGGGTCGGTGGGCATCCCCGTGAAGATGACCCGGTACGTGGTAAGGAAGACAGCGCCCTCAGCCGGGAGCAGTGCGGGGCCACCCCTGCTGCCCCCGGCACCCTCCTCGCGCCCATCCGGCAGCAGGTAGACACGCAGGCCGTCCAGCACACACTCCTCACCGGGCAGCAGGCGTGGCCGAAGCAGTTTGGGCTGTTTGGGGCAGGAGCAGTGCCTCGGAACGTAGCCCCGTCCCGGTGCCCGCCACGCCCCGGCCCCTACTCACCTTCTGGATGGGGGGCAGCCTCTTGCTCTCTCTCTGCACGGCCTCCAGGGTCTCGATGTGCATCTGGACGATGTCTGGGGGAGAGCAGTTCTCATGCTCTGGCCTGCGCCCACCCATCCAAGGGGAGTGTTTCCAAGCCCAGACCCCATACCTGGCACCATGACATGCAGCCCCTTGAGGTGGTCGCTGGTGACCCCACTCTCTGTGCAGACCTTGTCCACGAAGCGGTTGATGAAGCGGACCACGGCCCCGGGCACGTCACAGGTCTCTGCATCCTCGAAGCCGCTCTCTGTGTCATAGCTCTCCGCCACGCTGCCTGCCATGCTGGGCCGGGGAGGGGCACAGTGGGCACAGGCCACACAACCCAAGGCCTGTACTGCTCAGGTCCTGCCCCCAGGCCACACCCCACCTGTTGGTGACCAGGCTGTTGCTGGCGCTCTCCAGGTCGCCCAGCCCTGCGCGCTCCCGGAGCAGCCGGCTCTTGCTGCTGTCCAGGGGCAGGAGCAGGTAGCTCATGCGACTGGCGTAGTGGATGGCCTGGCTGAACACCGTGCTCTCCTCCTTCTGCACCAGCTCCTGCTGCTTCTCGCGGCTCAGGGTGGGCCACAGGCGCCTCTGCTCAGATGCCACGTCCAGGGCAGAGCGCTCGTCCTCCTGTGTGAGTGCCTCCCCAACCTGCCCCAGGGGCCGCACGTGAGCCAGAGCCAGGCCAGCCCCATCCCGCGGGCCCAGGGAGTCCCCACACACCTGGGAGGGGTCTCGGTCCTCGGCAGGCTCCAGGTAGAGGGCCCGGATGTGGGTCTGCACATCCCCATAGAACATGGCCTCCCAGAACTGCGGCGTGCTCCACACTACGTGCTCCTGCACGCAGCTGTACGCAAACTGCGTCACCCCTGGGCTCAGCTTCTGCAGAAGCCAAGAGGGTGTCAGCGGGTGCAGCCGGCAGGAGGTTGGGGAGACTCTGTCCGCCCCAGCACTCACCCGGCAGAAGGCAGTGACCAGGGGCAGCAGAGCAGCTGCGATGCCGTGCTCATCCAGGGAGGTGCAGTCCTGCAGTAGGGCCGGGGGCGTCGGATCCCGGCCCCGGGCCGTTCACACCCCCACCAGCACCGCCGACAGAGCAGCACCTCCCGTCAGTCCCTGAACCGCCTGCACCAGCTCCCCAGGGCTGTTCGGAGGTTGAGGGCAGGAGGCCCCTGCACCAGCCTCCCACAAGGATTCTCCCCACGCCACCCTCACCGGCAGACCGGGGTCTCCCCAGTTGTCGGCACCGCCAGAAGATGCACCCTTATGGGTAGGCCGGGGAAGCCCTGCCCGGCCCCACCCTGTGGCCACAGCGCCAGCAGGGTGTGAGGCCCGGCCTCACCTGCAGACAGCAGTTCATCATGCGGACCACGAAGTCGAACTGCTGGTGGTCAAGGACCGCCCGGTTCTGTTGCACGTGCAGGTGCAGCTCCTGGGCAAGGCAGCGGCGGGCCGCACGCCCCTTTAGGGCCCTCAGCACAGCTGGAAGCAGCTGCGGACGGGGAAACAAGGGGATGAGGGCACGAGCCTATGTGGACCCAACCGTGCCCTGAGGCACAGGGGAGGCCTGGCCCAGACGTGGGGGCCAGAGCCCAGGCTCTCAGCACAGAGGAGACCGGAAGCCATCCGGTCAGGTGTGCCCAGATTGGGGCTTCACTGCCCAAGAGAGACCAACGCGCTAGTGGAGCCAGCCCCCCGCACACGAACCTCACAACACTGCCAGTGCTCTGAGCGAGACCCCACGGCCGGCCAGGGCCCCAGCGCCTAGAACGCACAAGCCTAACGCAGAGCCAGCAGCCGGCTCAGCACTGGGCGGGCCACAGAAAGGGCTGCACTTGTCCTGTTGATACTCCCGCACACTGTGAAACAACCAGGAACCCGATAAAGGGCTGGTTTAAGAACTAGGTGCTTCACAAAGAACCACGCAGCTGTGAAACACAAGACAGACTCAAACTGGCTGTCCTGAGAGACCCAAAGTGTCAATGGACATCACAGAGGGCAGAACGCTAAATGAACTCCACTTTCTGCAAGTAAGAAAAAAAAGACACGTGTGAGTCGACACTAGTTTCCGTGAGCGATAAAGAAGACACTTAACAGTAGGGACTTTTAGAGCGTTCTGACGACTAGAAGTTGAAGGAAATTCCTCCCGCGGAGCCTCCCCAGCAGGCTGCACCCAGCTGTTCTGAGGTGGACCCGGTGTCCACCTGCCTTTCTTGCCAGCCCAGCTCCCTCCAGCCGCCTGCGGGAGAACGAGGGCCAGGGCTCCTCTGAGAGCCGCTGCCCTGGCCCAGGCCGCCCCCACCCAGAGCCCCCAGCGCTCCCTGTGCCCGGGTTACCCTCACCTTCTTGGCCTCAAGCATCTTCCCCTCGAACACGTAGGAGATGCAGTTCCGGACCACCTCCAGCCGGCGCGCACTGTTGCCGTGGAGCCCACTGCTCCGCTCCAGTATGGCGGCTGGGGAGCAGAGAACGTGCTCACCTCTGACCTCACGTCCACCCTCGGCCACACTCAGGCTCCCCCTCCCGGTTACGCACTCATGGGGGGCCCTGAGGGCACGGTGGTCTTCTTCTCGGCCTTCACGGCCGGGGGTGCGCCCTGCATCTTGGCTGTGGCCTGATCCACGATCCACTGCACCATGCCCTCGTCTAGCCGGGGGAAGGGCCGGGGCGCCCGCCGCAGGTGGCTGGCCTCCCCTGGCCTCTGCACCTTGTGCATAGCCACAGCAGGGTACGGGTTCTCCTGGGGGGGACACAGGCAGGATGGGCGAGCAGCCCGGGCCAGGGCAGCACAGTGACCCGCCCCCTCGTGCCACCTGCCTTACGTTCTTGTAGAGCTGCTCGGCCAGTTCCTTGACATGACGCAGGACACGCTGGGGGTGGCTGTCATCCGCCCGCATCCGTGCCACCTCGTGGGCCACCAGCTGGGGGAGGAAGCAGGGTCAGGCGGGCTGGCTGGGGCAGGGAGGGGGGTGATGGCGGCTCCTCCCAGGTGGGGTCGGGGTGCACCTCATCAAATAGGTCCGTAGGACGGTAGGGGACCCCGCGCTCCGACACAAAGCCTGCAAAGGCCATGCCCTCCAACACCTTCATCAGGAAGTCATCCTCCACCAGCCCACGCTGGCCCAGGAAGGCTGCCTGCGGTGCACAAAGAGGTCAGCCCCTCGGGCACTCACCTTCTGCCCAGCCCCGCCCCCGCCTGGCGCCCACCTTATGGAAGCGGATGACAGGCTCCGGGTGGATGCGGACCATGTGCAGACACCAGCGGTAGCCTTGCAGGAGCTGAGCAAAGAGCCGCAGGAAGACGGCGCGCAGCTCCTTATCCTGGGGCATACGTGAGGGCAGGTGAGTGCCAGGCCCTGAGCCTTCCAGGCACCTCACCCTCCTGACCCTCCAAGCTTCCTCCACACAAGCCACAGTGCCTCCTCTAAGACTCGGTGCCGACGGCCACTCCTGTGCAGGACCCTCCGAGGCTCACACCCACCCCGCGCGGCCCTGGCGACCCCCTGGAGGAGCGCTCAGCACCGGGTGGGCCTGGGCCCCCAGAGGGGCAGCGACCCCCACCTGCATCTTCAGGGAGGAAGTGGACGTCGTAGGTGGAGGGAAGGCGAGATCTGCCAGCTCCAGCTCTGGATCCAGGACCTGTGGAAGCAGCGGGGAGCAGGGTCAGCTGCACACCAGCCCCACGCTCTGGCTTCCTCTGGCCACCAAGTGACCCCACCCCAGCCTGCCCGAGGCACCAGCCTCCCCGAGGCCCCTGGTCCTGCCTCACCATGCTCAGAATACTGTGCGTCTGGCTCTGCAGTGGCTCTGGCAGGGGTGGAATGTGCACACACTCGGGCACAGTCACCGTCCCTCCATCAAGATCAGCTACAATCACATCCAGCTGTGGACCAAAGGGAGCGAGAGCTCAGAGAGCCACGGGCCGGTCAGCAGGGCCTGGGGTCAGCCCAGCCTGGAGCAGCGAGGCAGACGCTGAGCAGGGCCCTCACCAGCTCCTGGGCCTCTGCCTGGAAGGCAGCGTTGACTCCGATGATGAAGGGTGTGGGCGTGCTGAGCACCTCCAGGAGCTGCGCCGGCAGGATGGGCACGTACGTGAAACTGCAATGGGCCAAGGCTCAGCGCGACAGCCCGAGGGCCGGGGTGGGGCGGAGGGACTGCGGGGCAGTGGGCAACGGTAAGGTCAGCACCTGTATCTGAGAGGGAAGAGCAGCGCCAGGAGTCCCCGGCAGGCGTCCGAGAGGCGCTGGTAGCTCCGGGACAGGAAGAGCACCTTGTGCTCCGTGAGCGCCGCACAGAACAGAGACAGCACGTTGGTGATGCCTGAGGAGGAGGACAGGCTTAGAGGGCGCAGGCGCCCGCCCTGCGGTGAAACCTCGATGTCTGTCCGCCAGCCCCGGGAGGGGAGACGAAGGACTGTGTGGGGGCTGTGGGGCTGCGGGCACCAGGCTCACCCAGCTGGCGGAAAAGCAGGGCCACGCTGCAGCGGCTGATGGGCAGCGAGTCGGTGAGTGGGGTCTGGATGACCTGCCGGTCCCCAGCCCCCAAAGAGATGGTTCTCTGTGGAGAGAGAGGGACCAGTGCTCAGCTGCTCCACCCAGACCTGGGTCACCCCCAGCTTCACAGCCTCAGGCGGGCCTGGGGGAATGACAGACCCCGAGGTGGGACTGGCCAGGACGGGCAGCACGGCACAAGGGAAAGGCCACGTCTGGCCTCTGTCGGCCCAAGCAGTGCTGCAGAGAAAACTCTGGGCCTCTGACCTGGGGTGGGGACGGGGCCTGAGTGGGCAGAAGAAACAAAGAATCCGTACCACTCCGTCCTCAACAGAGTCCAGCTGCACGGGACAGACAGGCAGAGAGACACAGTTAGACACACCCACACGCGGGGACACAGACCGGGGGGCTGGACAGATAAGCCAACACTGACACCCAGAGACAGGCACACCCAAGGAGGGAGAGGACAGAGGAACCAAAGGGTGCCAGGTGGAGAGCCAGATGCGACATGGGACACGAGACAGGCAGGGCCAAGAAAAGAGGACAGGCGGCGGCACCAAGACGCAGGACTGTCGAAGGCTAGGGCCGCACTCCGCCCAGGCTGGACTCCGAACGCCTACCAGGCCCCACCCCGTGGCCTCAGGCACCAGCGGGTCCTGTGGCTGCAGGTGGACAGCAGCTGCCTCCTGACCCACCTGTGAGCCCCCGGCCAGAGGGATGATGCACGTCAGCAGGTTCCCAACCACGTTCTCCAGGCCCACGTTCAGGCCCTCCACATGGATGGTGTAGATGAGACCCAGGCTGTTCTGCAGGGACCACAGATCGGGGAATGACGACCCAGCCAGCGGGAGCACCCCGCATCCTGCCCTGTGCCCGGCTGCCCGCCTCACCCTGAACACCTCCGCATGGTCCAATCGAGACACCAGTACCAGCGTCTTTGGAGCAAACAGCTGGCCGGGCGGGCCAGGAGCTGCGGTTGACAGTCCCACTGGGCCTCCCTCACCTGCCTCCTCTTCCCTCTCGGCAGTGTCCTCGGTGCACAGCCCTTCCTGTGGACAGAAGCCCCATATGCCAGGCTCTCAGGCAGGTCTCCTGAGGCCTGGGGGGGGGGGGGGGGGGGGGGGACACGGGACACAGGTGACTCAGACAGGACTGGCCCTCTGGAAACTTCAGCCTTTGTGGGGTTGGGTCACCAGGACCAGACACACACAGGACAGAGGGAGTCGGCCACAGTCAGAGGCTCGGCCCATGCAGGGTTACCTGTGTGGGCTCCACGGGCTCCCAGAAAGTCAAGCATGCGCAGTAGTGCCGCTCGGAATTGATATCGGTGAGGACAGCAACAAAGAAGGTCGGTGGGTTCCTCTCGGGACACAGCTGCCACCCACTGGGCTGGCAAAACTATCGGGAGGAAGGGGACGGGGGTCAGCAGTCAGTTCCCTCTAGTCCCCTGCCTGCGAGGGACTGCACAGCCAGGGCCTGGAGGCCAGGTTCCAGTGCAGCCAGCAGCACCCTGCTCTGCGACCCACATGCCTTGCCTCCTGGACCTCGGCCTTCTCCCACACAAAAGGGAGTAAGAGCCTCCGGCCTCACTGTGCGGGGCGAGAACCCTGTGATGCAGGGCATGGTCCCCACCATCAAGAGGGAGGGACAACAAGACGTGATGTGGGCACCAAGCGTCCGACCAGCCAAGCCTGCACCCCTGCCCTACGTTCTCCAATGCAGCTGATGTCTCCTTGTACCCAGCGGGGTCCTCACGGTGCCTGCCCCCCACCGTCTCAGCGCCCCAGCCCTCGGCTCCAGGCCCTGGGGGAGCGCCCACACTCACCAGCTCGATGCCCTGGGGGAACGGGTTGTCCTCCCAGTCCTTCTCTGGGAAGCGCTGCAGGATCTGGCCCTGGCCTTCCGCACTCCCTGAGGACAGGAGCCAGGGGTCAGAGCACCTCCCACCTCCCACACCTGCACCCGGTCAGGAGCCTCGAGGGTCCGAGTGGAAACATCTCACCCATCCTGGCCCTCAGGTGGCACCAGACCAGCCCCAGCTCCCAAACCTATGGTTTCCCTAAAGACAGTCCTGTGAGGAGGGGCCCCTAGGCAGCCACAGACCCCAGGACCACCAGAGGGCATGGAGAGAAGCCCCTGCTGTGGGGCCGGGGTCCCTGCAAGCCTCTGGCTGGGCCAGGCACCAAGAGCACAGGAGGCCCGTCACAGATGCAGAAAACAAACTTATGGTTACGGCGGGGGGCGGGGGGGATAAACTGGGAGATTGGGACTGACATATACACACCACTGTATATAAAACAGGTAACTAATAAAGACCTACCGTATAACACAGGGACCTCCAATCAGTACTCTATAATGAACTTAACGGGAAAAGAATCTAAAAAAGAGTGGGTATACGTATATGTATAACTGGTTTACTTTGCTGTACGGCAGAAAGTAACACAACATTGTAAATCAACTCTACTCTAATAAGAAAAATTTTTTTAAATGACCTGGAAATTTAAAAAAATAAAGTAAAATAAAATAAACTGTGAGAGCCTCAAAAAAAAAAAAAAAAAAAAGGGCCCAGGAGCCCCAGCCCAGGGGAGTAGGGGGAGATACTCCCTACTCCCACCCCACTACCCCCCTCCTGGGTCCCGCCCACTGTGTCAACACCCCCAGCCAGAACCCACCCCCAGCCTGCCACAGGCCAGCGTGCCGCCCAACTGCACCGCACCTGCCCCTCCAGCAAGGGGAGCGCTGTTCCCCACTGTTCCACAGCCAGTGCCCAGCTCAGGCACTCGGCCCACAGCCCTGCTCCCTGCCTCCGCCTCACCTGCCAGCCCTGGGCCCACTTGAGAGGTGCAAGGGTCTCACACCTGCCACCTGTGCCAGCGGAAGGACCACCCGTGCCTACAGCCCCAAACTGCGGCTTGTCCCTGCTACCTCAAGAGGCAGACGCGACAAGCAAAGGTCCCAGAAGACAGCCAAGGAGGGGTGGGGCTGGCAGGAAGGACAGGAGCGCTCTCCGGAGCCCTGAAGGTGGTGGCACACAGGCCTGCTCCCTGCCTGCAAAGGCCGCCTTGCACACAGCCACAGACCAGGTTGCCCTGTGCAGCCCTGAGGGTCCTCCAGACCAGGGAGAAGGGCATGGCCCTGCACCCCCAGCCTGCTAGCTCCCCATGTGTTCCCCAGAGAACCCCCTCCACTCCCAAAGCACCCCCTCCGGTCTGCTTCCCCCACTCCACGCCCAGGGCAGTGCTGCCAGGTCCAGTCCACACTGGCAGGGCCAGCTGGAGGCCCCTGCCTCTTGCCCACCCTTTGTGGAAACAAACCTGGAGGCATGATGAGAGTCAAGTCGGGGAAGCACTCACCCGGGCGTCGTGGAGGAAGGACGGGGGTCCCTGTTCTGCCCCCAGCTCCCACCCAGCATGGCAGCAGCTTGAAGCAGGAAAGACAAAAGCTCTCCACCTTCACCTCCCACACTCGACAAGCAGGTCCAGCCCTCCGCTCAGACCAGCCTCAACACTACTGCCCACACCAGCAGAAGAGCAGGGGCGGATAGGGAAGGCCCAGAAAGCCCCCGTGTGCAGCCTCTGAGGACCTGTGAGATGCAGTCCCACGTCCAGCCTGCCTGGTCCACCTGTGACCTGAGTGGGCACAGGAGCCTCAGACCGAGCTGGGGGCCTGGGCACAGGCCTGGACCCAAGGGCACTGGCAAACGGACCCCAGCAGCCCCAGAGCACACACTGCCCAGGCCCCCAGAGGCAGAGGAGCTGGGCTGCAATCTTAGGAACCCGCCACTCTCCAGGATCACGGAGGCAATACCAAAAAGGTCAGCAGCAGGCAGGTGGCTGCTGGCTGGGGGAGCAGGGGTAGTGAGGGGCTGTGACTCTGACTCACCAAACCTCAGCTTCCTGCTCCCCTCCCCCTCCCACCACTGACACTGAGAGGAGGTGGCAGACAAGACAGGGTGGGGGAGGACAGGTGTCTGCTGGTGCCTCACCTACCTACGCGCGCGCGCGCGCACACACACACACACACACACACACCCCGAAGCCCCCAGGGTCCATCCAGGCCCACTCCCAAGGGCCACCCTCAACAGGCCCAGGCTGGCTCACCCTAAACTGTGGCTCCTCCCCCAGGGCCAACGTGTGCGCAGCCCCAAACCACCATCTCAGCTCAGCCCTGGCTGGCACCCAGGGCTCACCCAGTTCTTGCCACGAGGCAGCAGGAGGAGGAAGGAAGGGAGGTGTGTGCGGACGGGGACGGTAGCCTCTGCCCCATCTCCCTCCCGAAGCCAGTGGGCAGGTGGCCTTCAGGGGGCTGCTTTCCACAGCCTCTCCCCCAGGGAAGTGGGCAGAGTGGCTGGCCACCGGCCACTGCCCACCCTCCCTACCCCATTCATCGTGGGGAACGTCTACTCCCACGTGCAGGGCTCCACCCTCCAAAGAACTGAGCGCAGGCTTTCCTGGAGGTGTCCAGGCCGCCTACAGAGGGTGGAGGGGGGGCGGGGAGGATGGCACTAGGCTGGGCAGGTGAGCATTCCCCCGCCAGCTCCTCCTCTGGGCCATGATGGTCCCAAACTTGGCCCTCAGGTCTCAGCCCAAAGAGCGTCACCTCCTCTAGCCAGCTCTCTGCACCCTGCCCAAGTCTGGGGCCTGCAGTGGGACCCCAAGAACCTCCCACCCTCTAACACAGCCTTCTGGGATTCCTGGTGCACCTGTTGGCCAGCTGAGCCAGACAGGAGCTCCACGAGCAAGAAGCTACATCTCCGCGTCCAGCGCTGCACAGCCCTCGGCCTAATTGGGGCTTGCTGATCACAGACAGCCGCTGCACCACCCTCCCGCCACGATCAGCCCCGCTCACACACCACAGGCAAACAGGTTCCTCAGTAGGAAGTCCAGGGCAGCTTCCGGAGCCCCAAGGCACACCAGCGCTCGCCGGCCCTCCCTGGAAGGGCGCACCGTGGATGTGTCCTGACTCCCTCACCCTTCCCTGAGACCCCAGCCCATGCCTCAGCTCTGTGCCAACAGGGGCCGGGCTGCAATCTGGCTGCTGGCCTGAATCCTGGGGGTGGGGGTAGGGCTCTGCCACGTCTCCCAGTGTCCCCCACCCAGTCGAGCTCTTGAGGCCGTGAAGGGGACCTACAGCAGCTGAGTCCCCTGCCCCACCTTGGGGTAGACAAGAGAGAGGACACCTCCACCCCATGGTGACAGGACTAATCCAACCAGCACAGCTGTGCGTCACAGGGCGGGACTTGGGGGGGCCCTAGGAGGAAGGGCACAGAGATCCCCTGAGACACAGATGGGGACAAGAGCCGTGTCCCCACAGCCAGCCCCGGGGCAGGGAACACAGAGCTCACGTCCGTCATCTGCTGGCAACGCCATCACCAGTGCCAGGCTCCGATGCCTGGGCCGGCCCAGGCCAGCATGTGCTGTGGGCAGAGGCGAGGGAGGATGGCACCCTCCTCTGCCCGCCCCTCCCCACACCCAGCACACACACCCTGAGACTAGCCGGGCCGTACGAAGGACGGCAGCGTCCTGCTGCAAACCCAACCTCCCACCTCAACACAAACCTCCACACACAGGCCGCTCCCAGCTGGCCACAGCACAGGACAAGTGCAGAGGGGCTGCAACCTCTCCAACCTCCCCGGTCAGACCCGACTGGCTCTGACCCAAGGACTTGGACCCTCGGGCTCCCAGGGTGGGGCTGGGAGCCAGCCAAGGCCATCCCAAACAGCCCCAACCTGCTCCAGAGAGAGGGCAGGAACATGGGTGGGGAGAGTAGATGGGGCCGAGGAATGTGGCCAGCTCAACATGGTCAGGACCAAAAGAGGCCAGGCCAGGGGTAGAAAGTCTTCTTCTCACATGTTTGGGGGTGGAACCCCCAGCAGCAGGAGGGGTCCAGCCCCTCCTCCCTGGCAGATATGCACTCGGCCATCTGGTCAGATCAAAGTCACACCCCGGCACTGGTCACACTGTGTAAAGTCAGCTGACCACCATCAGGGCACTCCCTGGCCAGGAACTGGCCCCCACGAAGTCCCCAGGGCTGGGCCAGGGTGCAATACAGGCTAAACCCATGTCCTTAGTGAAGGAGCTCCCCCAACTCACCAAGGGAGGCGGCTACACCTTCTGAGATGAATGGCAGGGAACCACCCAGTCCCCTCCCTGCCCTCCTGCCTGGAGCGGTCTGCCAGGTAGTAACCATGAAAGCAGGGTGCTTCCTCAGGTAGGACTCCGGGACTCAGCGCCCAGAAGGTCCGCACAGGGTGTGCAGATCCAGGCCACGGACAAGCCTTCCACCACTCGGCACTCTCCACTCAACCCAAAAGACTATGCCTTGCCCTAGCGTCCTAGGCCTGCCAGCACGCACGGGTGCCTGCGTGCCACCTCCCGCAGAGGTGCCCACTGTCTGTGCCAAGTGCTGTCCACACGCTGGCTGCTCAGCATTAACAAGACACCCAGCACTCCCTGGAGCTTCTGTGGGAACAGCTCCACGTGTGTATGTCCACCTTGTGCTCAGAGCAGCCCGGGAGGTCTGTGTCACTCACCCGGCCCCCAGATGAGGAAGGTGAGGTGCGGAGGGCCGAAAGACTGGTCCAAGGTCACAGAGGTATCAAGTGGCAAAGCAGGGACCACTGAGCCTCATGCGGTGCTCCTCTGCTTCAGACTCCCCCACCACCTCGCTCTGCCCTCAGTCCCACAGCCGGGACTCCAGCTCGTGGGCTTGTTCCTCACAGGGATGGACCAGTCACGCCAAGGGAGGCCCTGAGGCTGGGTAGCCAGCCAGCTGCTGACCAGCTCCAACCCCGGAAGACAGTGGTTAGGGGGCTCCGTGGCCCCCCAGCCCTACTGAAGGGACATCTTGAGAATCACTCCTTCCGGTCACTTGGGGTGAGCAGGCACTCCTCACTGGTGGGCGCCAGCCTTCTCCCCTGCTCTGCTCAGAGGCCACACACACCTGGGGTGCCCGCCGCCCGTGTGGCTCCAGCCCGCCTGTCACGGAGCCTACCCATGCCTCCTCTCACCTTCCTCACATTCGCTCCAGCTGCCACCACCATCAGCATGCCTCCCACACTGCCCTCGGCGTCCTCAGCCTCCAAGCTCACTCTGCAGGCAGCCCCTGCCCCGGCACGCAGCCTGGGGGCCCTCACGCTGGGGCAGCACTTCGGCCAGCCTTGTCTCCCTGGATCCAGTGCACCCCGCTGCTGCAGCTGGCATGTCCTCCTCACTGCCCCCTCCCCACAGGCCTTGGAGCAGACAGCTCTCCCTCTGGGCCTGTTCAACACTGACAGTGAGCCTGCCACGTGCAGACTGCAGGACGAGGACAACTGGTCCTTGCCTACAAGAACGCCCTCCCTGAAGGGAGAGACATGCTCATGACTGAGGGTGTCGGGATGGATACGACAGGAGGAGTGGAGAGGAGGAGCGAGTGTTGAGCGAAAGGGCGCGAGGAGAGTCTGGAGAGTGTGGAGTCCAGAAGGTATAGGCTCAGCCAGAAGAAAAGCAAAGAGGAGTGCCAGTCCGGGTCCTGGATGGTGACAGAGGCAGCTGGGGTGACAAGAAGCAGGGTAGACTGGGGGTCTCGACCCCACTCTCAGGCTCAAGGTTCAGCCCCAGCCTGACCACACAGCCACCCCACCCCCCAGTGACACGCGTGCCCTCCTGCAGTTTGGGATCTGAGACCCCAGCTTAGCTCTGGGGTAGGCTGGGTGCGAGTCCCAGCCCCTCTGGGGGCTCAGACCAGGCACTCAACCTCTCTGCCCTGACTGCACTCTACACATGGGGGCAACGACAGGGAAACCTCGGTGGGCTGCTGGGAGGAAGAAGTGAGATCACACACACAAAGAGCTGTGCAGGGCCTGGCACGCTGAGTGCACACCCCAACGCCGTTGTCTCCACGGCTGTTGCTGATGTCACTGTCAGGCTGTTTTCTCCTACCCCCTGGGCTGAAGGGCTCTCGGACACGGGCGCTGACCCTAGACACGGACCTCCTGGCCATCGGCACCAGTCACCACACCACTCTCCCACCCAGGGCTTGGCTGCAGGCATGAAGTCGGCAGGCCCTCTGCCAGGAACACTCTTCTCTCTCCTCTCCACAGTTCCCTCTGAAGTCCTCCGAGTTCCAACTCAAACACCACCTCTTCAAGCAGTAGTCCCTGAACCCCACCCCTTTTCTGCATGCTCCCCAGCCTCCTGTACCTGAGACACGGCACAGAGGCACTGGGGGTCAGAGGAGGGGCTTGCAAGTGAACGTTCCGTGCCCCTGGAAGCAGAGCCGCCCGGCAGTCCGCCAAAGCAGAGAGAGCCCATCCCACCCAACTGGGAGTCGGGAGGCCGAGCCGCCCCAGGGCCCTCCCACCTCCGGGGCGACGCCGAGACGCTGTCGGCCCGGTTCTGCCCTGACTGGGGTGGGCAATCTCGGCCCGCCCCATCTCGCCGCGCTGCCCACCTCGGGGAGGTCGGCCCTCCGTGACCCCCGACCCCGGACCCCAAACCAGGGCGGCAGGTGCCCGGCTGACCCTGGGGCTGCCCCGCCGCCCCGGCTGACCCTCCCCGGCTCCCGGTCCCCGGCCCTCAGCCCTCGGCCGCGCGCCGGCACTCACCGCGCGGGTGCGGCCCGAACGCCACCAGCACGAAGTAGTCCGCGAGCCGCGCCATGGCGAGGGGCGCGGGCGGGCTCCGCGGCTCGGGGACGCGAGGACGGCGCTCTCATGGCCCGGCCCCGGCCCTGGCCCGCGCACCCCGGACGCCTCGGGCCCGCTCCACGGCGGCGGCCAGGGCTCCAGCCGCCATCTTCCCAGCCAGCCGGCCCGCCCGGCCGCGCCGTGCGCCTGCGCGGCCTCGCTCCGCCCCCCCCGCGGGCGGGGTCCGGAACGAAGCTCCCTCATTGGACCAGCGGCGCGGGCTCGGTTCCCGGGGGCGGGATTCAGCCGCTCACCACCCTCAAGCGGCGACAGCGACGGCGGCTCGGGCGGGTCAGCGGCAGGCGCGGGCCGGGTCAGAGCGTGCCTCGCCGTTGCGGCTCCCACGCAGGGCGGAGAGGGGTCGGGCCCCGCCTCTGGGAGCTCTGTCTGGGGTCCGCGCGGCTCCCGGGGCTCTCTACCCCGGCGCTGTCAGTCTGCAGGAAGGCTGGAAGGCCCGGCCCTACCCACGGGTCTCCCAAACTGGGGCCCTAAGCCATCCCCTGGGGCTGCCAGCCTGGTGATAGGGGGGAGTACCCACCCAGGCCCTACCCTTGGGGTTCCCAGCCTGAAGAGGGCTCTGGCCCCACTTGGAAGCCCAGTCTAAGTGAGGTGAAACGCTTAACACATGTCCTTTTATTTTTTTAATTTCTATTTATTTATTCGTTCATTCATTCATTCATTTATTTATTTTTAACACATGTACTTTTTAAAAGGCGCGCTGCACGTCCTGCTGTAAAGAGCTGCGTACTAGGCCGTGAGGCGCCGGGGCCCGGGTGCGCTGCTTGGGAGAAGGCTGCACCACTCAGGGTCCCTGACAGTGCCCACCACCCTCAGCGCGGGGGCCGGCCAGGGCCTCTCCCGCAGTGACACAGGGATGGGCAAGGGGGACACAGAGTCTAGAGCAGAACACGCTAGGAGAGGAGATGGGGTGGGGGGCGGGGCAGCCTCAGGGCTGCTCGCTGACAGGCTGGGAGGGGAAGGCAGGGTTGAACTTGTTTTGGGGTGACTTTGGCTGCTTCAAGAACCTACGAAGGAACAAACTGCTGGCGTTCCTCCTCCATCCCCTCGCAGGGGCCCGCCTGGAGAATGAGTGGAACACAACCCAGAGACAAGCGCCGAGGGGGAAGACCACCAGGCTCCCCTCCCTGCTTCTGGGCACATGCCCAGCCACAGCCTCCTCTGCTTCTGGACGGTACTGGGTAGATAGGCTGAGAACCCCTCCTTTTTGCCCCAGCTGTCTTGAGTTAGCTTTTGTCACTTACACCCAAAAAGGTCCTCACCACCACATTACCACACCACTGAGCTTGTGCACGGGCAGGCAGTGTCCCAGGGAAGCCCTCTGGCCTAGCACATGAGCCCAGGACTGGCTCTTCCACAGAGATGGTGGGGACCCTGCACTCCATTTTCTTCCACTCTCATGCCCTCCTTGCAAGGAGCCCATTCCTTGAGCACCTTAGGGTCAAGGGTAGGTTTGGGGTCACTTCTAGACCATGATAGCCCCACTCAAGTTCCTTGCTACCACACTGTCCATGTTACCCTCAGAGGCACTCGCTGCTGCCCGCTTCCTCTCAGTGTGGCTCCAGTCACCTGTCATCCTGCCAACATCGTTGCCCCCCCCCGGACAGTTTTCACTGTCCTCACCGGGCAAACCCCAGCCACGCACAGTCCTGCCCATCCGTCTCCTCGAGGCCTGCAGCGCCAGCTGGTGCAGAGTGGCCACAGTGACACCGCGGCCCCAGCTGTGGAGGCACTCTCGCCACTGCCCAGCCTGCTGACATCTGGTCAGCTCTGTTCTCTCTGCAGTCTCCTCTGACCCCCTTCCCGTGTCTCAGAAATGACCCCACTGCCCTCCTTCACAGAGAAAACAGACTTGCATCACCCCAAGTCTGCCCCCCTCACCCCCGCCTCCCCCTCCACAGCGACCACAGAGGCTCTGCCCCTCCTGCCCCCTCCCCGCCTCTGGCTGTTTGCTAGGTACCCGCATCCTCAATCTTTCCCTCTCTGTGGATTCTCGCCATCGGGATTAAACTCGGTCTCTCCCACCTTAAAACACTCAAGCAAAACCTCCCTAGATGCTGTCTGCCCAGCCAATTGCCACCCTCGCTTTTCCTGCTCCACGATGGTTTCTCTCTAAAGCATTCCTCCAGGGGAACCTCTGGTCTGCTTCTTGTGTGTTTCCATGGGTGAGCGGTTCTCTGAGTGGCTCCGCAGAAGCGGCTCCTCCACTGAGGATCAGTGGGGGAAGCCCATGGATTTCCCCTTGGGGGGCACGTGGACAGTTACAGAACACAAGTGCCACGAGCCGCTGTGCAGGGGCTGTGGGATCACAGGGGGTCTCTGATCCAGTCAAGAGGGATAGGGGTGAAATAAGCTCCCAGGCTGAAGCCTGAGGCCAGAGGACACCCTGCCCGTGGGCTGTCGGGGGAATGAGCCCCTAGGCGTGTGGTGGCAGCCAGTGTTCTGAGAGAAAGAGTGCAGTGGCCGAGGGCCTAAGAGACTGTGAATTTTTATCTATTTCTTCTTTATTGGTGGGGTGAGTGATACGGTCACATGTGTTTTGGAAAGACGGTACTGGCAGCACTGTGGAAGGCAGATTGAGGGAGGACGGGGGTGCTGGTGGGACAAGCAGCAGCTGCAGAACCGGGTCCACTTGCCTGCCCCTTGGTCCCTTGCCTTGGGGTCCCTTGCCTGCCCCTCTTCCCACGCCGGGTTCTGTCCTCTCTCTTCACTCTCTGTGGGTGATGGTCACCACACTCCTCACCTCTCAGAGCCTTGCCAGCTCCAAAACTACCCAGACTGTGTTCCAGGGCTGCCTTCTCTTCAGCCCCAGGCCCAGGACGCTGGAGGCCAGCAAGACATCCCTACCGGGATGTCCCCCAGGTAGCTAACCCCTCCCCCCACTCTCCCTGCATCAGCAAACAGATGGGTGGGCTGACCCTCCTCATCTGCCCCCCTGCTCTGCTCTGTTTCTCTGACCCATTCTCTCTGTCCCCACTGCACCCTTCCTGCCAGCCCTTCAGCACCCACCTCCCTGCTGAATTCCACTTTTCTAGTATAAATGTGATCACATCACCCACCCTCCTTCCAGCAAAAATAAATAAATAGAAACGGGAATACCTGCTGATGCTTCCCTTCCGCTCTTTCACATGGCAGGTGCTCACCACTTGTTGATTTATTCATCCAGCTAATGTTTGCTGAGCTCCCACGGTGTGTGCAGAAGGAGGGACGGAGAGTGACCAGGTCACTCATGATGACCCGCTAAGAGGGGGCAGGACCGGAGCAGGGAAGACAGAAGAGGAAACACAAGTGGATGCAGAGATGCTCAGATGACCAGAATGTGTGAGCGTGCGATGGGGTAATTGTCCCCTCCCAGAGGGACACAGGGATGAAGAACCCCGGCACCAAGTCCGTTATCGGTGGACAGGGCATCAGCTTTGTGGAGAGCAGTTTGGCTCCATCTGTCAACACAAACACGGGCTCACCTTCAGCCAGAATTCCCGTGTCTGCAGAAGGATCCTATGGAGACACATCCATGGGCTCATGAAGAAGGGTTCCTGCTCTTGGAAAGCTTGGAAATCACCTAACTGCTTCCCAATAAAGGATCAATTAAGTCACAGAACACCTACATTTTGGTGTAAGATCAACCATAAGAAAGAATGGCAGTCTCTATATTTACATATATTTTTACCTACGTATGCGTAGGTGTCTGTATATAGTGCACACACACAGGATGCAACCCCCCCTCAACAAAACGCACACAAGAGAAAGTCAAGAACGGGGCGCCCATCCGGACCTGGGAGAGGAACCCACTGGATGGCAGTGAGAGGTTCTCACTTCCTACTTATTTAAATTTCTTACAAAAACCAGTTAATACTTCAGTAATGGTGCGGGGTGGGGGGAGGGTAGAGTTTTTAGGAATAGAGCTGCTAGGACCTCTTAAGGAGGGGTCTCAAAATCGCCTCTGTCCAGGCCCCTGCCACTCATTGGCGCGGACATTTAGGAGGCGAGGCCCAGGGACCTAGAGGTGGTGGGCGGGACACAGCCCCGCCGATTGCACGCCGCAGCACCCAGTTCTTTACCCCTCCAGCCTCAGGGACAGTGTCCCCCACCAGAAGGTGGCGGAGGTGAGGCTGGCCTGCCGGGGTCTCTGGCCAGCCGCCCGCGCTCCCTACGGCCACCGCCCTCTCTCGGGAGCGCCCCGCCCCGCCCCGCCCCGCCCCGCCGGCGCGTCCGGCTCCGCCCCCCTGGAAGACTATTTAGCCCCGAGGCGCTGAGGCTCAGGCCCCAGCAGGGCCCCGACCGCCAGCTGACCGAGGAGGTTCACGCACCACTTCGTGTCGCTTTGTGTTGGAGACCCTCGCAGACCTACCGGCGCCAGCCCGCGCGCCCCGAGGTGCGGGCGGAAGCGGTGGCTCAGCCGAGGGCCGCCCCCAACACCTGCCCGGCTCACTGCCCCCTCCGGCCCCGCCCTCATGGTCCGGCTCTTGACGGTCACCCTCGGTTGCATCAGCTTCCTCTACCTGCAGCTCCCAGGCGCGCTGTCCCTCGGCCTGGCCCGGAGCCGGCCGCCCGCGCGACCCAGGTGAGCAGGTCTCAGACCACCCTGGCTGCCGGGGCAGGAAACCAGGGTGCTCGGGGGGAGGCCTCCCTCCGACCCCGACCCCTCCCCAGTTCCTCTAGCCCCTGGTTGGGGAAACCCCCCACCTGCTGCTGGGGCCCACCCCCTAGATCAAGGGCCAGCCCCAGGCCCTAAGCAACCCACCAGCAGGGCAAGAGGTTCCTCTTTCTCTGCGTGTCCTCCGAAGGCATGCCCACTCCTCGACACTGGCAGAGCAGACCCCTCAAAAGGAAAGGTCAGCTGTGGGAGGGGAGGCTGGAGGGGCCTCAGGCCCGCCCACCTCCCCCCACCCCAAGGGAAGGGCTGAGAGGGAGTCACCTGAGTCCTGAGCTTAGTGGCCCACAGAGGCCAGGGCTGCCCCTTGCCCAGGGAGGAGCAGGTAAATGGGCTACTGAGTGGCTGAGGGCCAGGCCCTGAGCCCTGAGCTCAGTGGGCTTCCCCTGCCCCTGACCCCAGGCCTGTGTGGAAGGGAAAGTGGGTGGGTTTATGGGTCCCTGAAAGGCTGGCCCGCCGGGCTTACTTCCTCCATCTCCCTCTGCAGGGAGCCCCCAGCCCGGACTCCTTACAGTGGCTTGCAGTCCCGGCACCCTGCAGCCCGGCCTGTGGTCTGGAAGCTGCACCAGGCCCTCCAGCCCCAGAGGAGTGCCAGCCTGGCCCCTGCTATGGGTCAGCCTCTCCGGAATGGCCCCCGCCGACACTTGGGTCCCCGCAGGCCCCGAGCCCAGCTCCTGCGTGTGGGCTGTGTGCTGGGCACCTGCCAGGTGCAGAACCTCAGCCACCGCCTGTGGCAGCTTATCGGCTCAGCCGGCCCACACGACTCGGCCCCTGTGGACCCCAGCAGCCCGCACAGCTACGGCTGAGGCGCGGCAGGCCATACCCCTGCCTGTCCCAGCTGGGATGCCGCACCCTAATCCCAGAGCTGCAGCTGAGCCCCCAGCCCAGAACTAGCCCCGAAGCTCCTGCAAAGAGCAGTCACTGGAACAGCGGTGCAGGCCCCTGAGGACACCCCCCCCCCCCCCCCCCCCCCACCAGGTTCTGCAGCAACCAACCTCGAATGACTGTGGACACAGAAGCCAGTGCACGTGTGTGGACCCAGCAGATCCTGAACACCCAGGGGCTCTGCCCCTGGGGAGTGTAACACTTGGAGGCGGTTGGCAGCATTAGAGGACAGGGTCTGCCCAAGGACGTAGGGCAGATGCCAGGGACCTGAACACCCTGGGCCACCTCTGGGCAAGCAGGAGAGAGGAGGGGCCCAGAGGTGGCCCAGCATGGCCTCTTCCCTGCTGGTCCTGACATGGTAGGGTTAAGGCTGGACTGCCCTGTTCCAGCTGGACCCAAGGTCACGATGCAGACTCCCTGCCTGGGTGCCCTGAGGGTAGCTGGGGAAAGGGTGCAGGGGTTCTGGGGCAGAGCAGGGCAGAACACCCTTCCCACTCCCTAGGGCAGGGTGGGAGTGGGGCGGGGCAAATCTCCCAGCTCAAATCTCTCAGTTAAGGTGGAAGCACCACCACCTCAAGGTGGGTAGGGGATGGCCGAACAGGGGTTGGGGCCCCGCGGGCCACAGGGGCTCCCTGAGCCCCATCCTGCCCGGCGTGGGGACAACAGGAGGCTGGAGCAGGCTTGCCAGGAGCCTGGGGGAGGGGACTGGCCTCAAATTATCTGAAGAACAAGTCCACAGCCAGGGGGCGGAGTTCTTGGTGTGTGTCTGCCCCCACCCCCCACCCGCCACGGGGGAGGGGGAGGGGCTTTAAGTGCTGTGACACCAGAGCCTTTTGCTAGTCCTGTAGTACTGGTGCCCAATGCCTCACGGGTTCAGAAATGTGGTTTCCGTTATTTAACAAATGTTCATACAGCACTTAATTTGTCGATGTTTGCCATGTCACCCTCTCAGCCACCCTGTGAAGAGAGCATGCCTTTATCCCAGCTCTGCAGCCAGAGATCAGGGAGGCGCCTGCGGTCCCTGCAGTGCCCACCCACAGAGCCCATACCCTGGGTCGCTGGCAGGCCTGCCCCTCAGACCCCCGGGGGCCCCCTAAGGGCGGGAGGCTCCTGGACGCGCCATCTGGCCTCCCACCCTTGCGCTTGCTCTTCCAGCTCAGGGCTCCCCTTCCTTCCACCAGGCCCCGTGGGAATAGTTCAGGCTGGGGAGATGAACTGAGGACAGCAGGGGCCCCAGGGGAGGAGCCGAGAGCGCCCAGGCCCTGAGCCCAGGGGAGGCGTGGATGTTGGGGGGAGGCTGGAACAGGTGTGTGCGTGGGGGCTGGATGGGCGGCAGGCTGGGCCTCAGAGCTGGGAGCCTGTGGCCACCGAGGGGTGTAGGGCAGGCAGGGAGGGTGGGCTATGGCACAGGGCCAGGGGGACTGGGGGGCAAGGAAGAGGAGGGCTCCGGGAGGGCCGAGTCAGGGAGAGTCAGGAGCTCAGCTCGGCCCAGATCCTCCCTGGCCTCGGCCCTGGGGTAAAGTCCCTTGCGGTCTGGTTCTCCACGCGGGATGCTCCCCCTGCCAGAACACCACCCTACACTGCACCCTCCTTGTGGCAACGCAGACTGCCAGGAGGCCCCCAGGATTGCACCACCTGGTGCCCTTGCCCAGGTGCTGCCTGAGCCTTGGGCTGTTTTTCCTTAGGGTCGCCCGCCATGGTCACAGCATCGCACTGTGGTCCACATGGCCCCTGAGCTCCAGACCGTGTCCTGGCTGCCTATCTGACACCCCACTTGGAGGCCTGGTGGCAGCCCCCCAGCTCCC
Source organism: Tursiops truncatus (assembly GCF_011762595.2). Lineage (NCBI taxonomy): Eukaryota > Metazoa > Chordata > Mammalia > Artiodactyla > Delphinidae > Tursiops > Tursiops truncatus. The sequence goes on along the minus strand of NC_047044.1, from coordinate 276,814 downwards.
CCACCCGCTGCCCCTCTCCTGCCTCATCTGGATCCACCGGCCGGCCCTTTGTCCCTTCTCTTGGTCCAAGCCACCACCTGCTTTGGGGTCATGGTTCCAGCCCCCACCCCACCTCCCCAGGCCCCTCTCCATCCTTGCAAGCCACCACCTGCTTTGGGGTCATGGTTCCAGCCTGCATCCCACCTCCCCAGGCCCCTCTCCATCCTTGCAGCCAGTATTTTCTGAGCATTTGTGGAAACAGCGAATAAACCCTGTCCCCCGCCCCCAGGGACCGAGATTCCAGCGGTAGGAGGCAGAGGAAACCAACCTCAAAAGTGCGTGAGGGATGCACGTGCACCTGGGAAGCTGGAGGCGCTATGGGCTCACACGGGCCGAAATCACTTTGCCGTTTTAAGTGGGGCCTGGTTGATTCTCAGCGTGGGCAGGAGGCGCCTCGCGGAGTGCCCAGCACCTCGCCCACTGCCCTCTCCCGTCCCACTCACCCTGACGGCGCTCGGTGCCCGTCCTTCGCCAGAGCGCCGGCCTCTTTCCAGTGACGGGACCGTCAGCTCCAGGTGGTGCGGTCCCTGCTGTGTCCTCACTGCCTAACTCAGCCCGCACATGACCAGCGCTGTGAATTCATCTCTGCCCTGACTCGAGATGGAGCCCCTCGCCCCAAGAGCCTGACAAAGACCCCCTGGACCAAACATGAGCCCAAGGCTCCAGCCTCGCCCAGTATTAGCAAGAATCACACCCTTGACAGAATCCTGGGGTTTAGCAAGAGCGCCCCCACCCTTGATGTCTCTCCTCTGGCTATCTTCCCTCCTGACCCCTGCCCACCCAGCCCACCCCAGGCCCCCTCCCTGCCTGGTGGCTGTAAATCCCCAGCTGACTGTGCTGGGGATTTACTCTGTGTTCAGAGTGGAGCCCGACCTCTCCCTTCTAGGAAAACGTGAATAAAGTCTTCTATCCCATTTTAACAAGTGTCAAAATGACTTTCTGAAATAAGCCCTGCCCCGCCCCGCCCCAAATCCCAGGTGCCTGGGGATGGTAGGGTGTTGGGAGGGGCCTACCGCCTGGGGCATGGAGGTGTTTAAAGCTTGGGAAGCAGGAGTGGGAGTCTGGCTACAGAGCAGCCTCGACCCCCCAGGCAGGTCAGTTGCTCCAGGGACGCTGAGGTTGGCTGGCGGTGGGGGGGGGGTGGGGGGGACCGGGCCGCTGGGGCTGCTTCTGTGCTGACACATTAACTCTCAGAGGCCAGGAGGAGGGTGGATGGTCACTCATTACCGAGGGCCAAGGCCAAGGGGCTGGGTGGTGTCCGGTCACTTATGTAACCTGTGGGCATATATACGGGCACCCGGGCCTGTGGAGCTCTGCCCCCTCTCAGGATGAAGGTGGCTGTGGTGAGTACCCCGGACCCCGCACGGGCTGCTCCCCCGGGGAAGAGGCAGCAGCACCATGCCCTCTCCCAGCGGGTTTCTGCCGCCCGCTCATCTGGGTCAAAGGTCTCCCTCCTTCCTGTCGTGGTCTAGCTGGGGCAAGGGTCGTCGGCCCAACCCCTGGGCTCCCTGCGGACCCAGGTCTTGAGAAGGAGATGCCGGGTAGGGGTGCTGCCAGAGCCGTGCATCACTGGGGAAGCAGGCATCCTCGGCATCCACCCTGCAGATAAGGACACCAGGAGCCTGGAGCACCCACGCGCCTGTGCTGGGAGGGGCTGTGCCCTGGGGCGCCCACTGCGCCTGACAGCCTCGTACCCCCTTGGGGATGTCCTCCCTCCCTCACGGGGCTGGCATTGTGGTGAAATGGGTTCACTCCCCCACCCAACCAGGACCCAGACCCTTCCCTGGTCTACCGGCCTGATATGGGGCCAGAGGCGGCCAAAGACAGGGGCAGCTTCCGAAACTACATGGTGAGCACCTGCGGCCGCCCCTAACTGCGCCCCTGGGAAGGGCAGCACCTGTCCCCTTGCACAGCTCCAGGGGCCACCCTGGGGATACCCCGTTCACGTCTCGCGGGGCCAGGCCTGGGATTGGGAGGCAGTGGCCCCCTGGGTGTGACGGGCAGGGGTTGGCGAGCCGCCTGGCTGACCTTCTGCCTTGCAGTCCGGCCCTCTCCTGGACCGTGTCTTCACCACCTACAAGCTTATGCACACGTGGCAGACCGTGGACTTCGTCAGGAGGAAGGTAGCTGGAAGACTCCCAACCCGAACCCCCCGAGGGCCGACGCTGGGGCTACGCTGACCTCTCCCTTACTGGCCCAGCATGCCCAGTTTGGGAGCTTCTCCTATAAGAGAATGACTGTCATGGAGGCTGTGGACATGCTGGATGCGCTGGTGGACGAGTCGGACCCCGACGTGGACTTCCCCAACTCCTTCCACGCCTTCCAGACGGCCGAGGGCATCCGGAAGGCCCATCCCGACAAGGGTGTGCTCCCCACCCGCCCCGCTGGTGGTGGGGGAGGGTGGAGGTCCGGCCCTCTCCCAGCAGGCCCTGCCCCCCACCCCAGCCCCAAGGCTGTCCCTCTGCCCTGGCCCCTGCACCCCCTCTAGCCTGCCCTGCCCCTCTCTCTCCTCCAGACTGGTTCCACCTCGCCGGGCTCCTGCATGACCTGGGGAAGGTCCTGGCTCTGGCAGGGGAGCCCCAGGTGAGGAGAGGGGTGGAGGGGGTGGGCAGGGCGGGGCCCAGGGCAGCCTCGGCTCTGGGCTGTGCTCTGGACACCTACTTGGTGGGCAGGCCAGTCAGGCCCACCCACCGTTGCCTGTCCCTCCCCAGTGGGCAGTCGTTGGAGACACCTTCCCAGTTGGCTGCCGTCCCCAAAGCTCTGTGCTTTTCTGGGACTCTACCTTCCAGGACAACCCTGACCTCCAGGACCCTCTGTACAGGTATGCTTCCCTCGCCATTGGCCCTCCCCTCTGCAGGGTGTTTCTGAGCCCCCCTCACCCTCTGTCTCTCCCTGCAGCACAGAGCTTGGCATGTACCAGCCCCACTGTGGGCTCGAGAACGTCCTCATGTCCTGGGGCCATGACGGTGAGGCCAGTTAGAGACAGCAACAGTGGGGACTGCGGTGGGGGCCACGCCTCTGGGTGCCTGGTGGTGACACCCTCTCTCCCCCAGAGTACATGTACCAGATGATGAAGTTCAACAAATTCTCCCTCCCACCGGAGGTAGGTGTGGGGGAGGAGCCAAACCAAGAACCCCGCCCAGCCTAGCCCAGTCCAGCCCAGCCTGGCCCAGCCTAGTCCAGTTCACCCCAGTCCAGCCCAGCCCGGCCCAGCCTAGTCCAGGTCACCCCAGCGCAGCCCAGCCCAGCCCCGCCTGGAGCGTGGGGTGCGGCTCCTCCTGCCCCAGGCCTTCTACATCGTCCGGTTCCACTCCTTCTACCCGTGGCATACGGGCGGCGACTACCAGCAGCTGTGCGACGAGCAGGACTTGGCCATGCTGCCCTGGGTGCAGGAGTTCAAGTATGCTCGGGCCCGTGGGGGGGGGGCGGGGGAGGGGGCCCGGGGCTTCATGACGCACTGTCCCTCTGCGCTGCAGCAAGTTCGATCTCTACACCAAGAGCTCTGACCTGCCAGATGTGGACAAGCTGCGGCCCTACTACCAGGGGCTCATTGACAAGTACTGCCCCGGTGTCCTCCACTGGTGACCGGCCTGCCCACCCTGCCCACACCCAGCTGGGTGCCCTGGGGTGACAGCCACTGTCAGGCACAGTGACGACCCACCCTGGCCTTTCTAGGGGACCCCACATACCCACCTGCATTCCCTGCCCCGTTGGCCCCTCTCCCCGGTTGCAATAAAGACTTTGAAGCAGCTTGTGAGTCTGACCCTCAAACCCTCACTGAGACCGAGGCGTGTCGTGGCAGGGCAGTCACTTGGGGGGGGCGGGGGCGGGACAGGCAAGTCCGCGATCTCGTGGACACGCGTGCCCGGCCATTTCTGCGGCCATAAGCGTCTTGCTCGTCCTCCAGCTCTGGCGTCAGAACCTGGGGTCCCCCTGCCCACCTCCACATTCTGAAAACAGCCACTGAGTCCTCTGGGCTCAGTCCCCTTAAAGATGACAATACAAAATACCTGATAGCTAGAAGAACGCACTACAGGAAACATCATGATAAATGCTCAGGTTAACTGCCATGAACACGACCCACGAAAACACGCCAAGAAACCCTCCGTGGGCCCCAGGGTGCAGCCCTCACCTTGGCCGACAATCACCTTCTTTTCCTTGTGGTTTCGTCCCCCAAGTGTGCACCCCTCATGCTGCAGTTCAGCGTCAGCCTTCCCTCTACTAGCGGTTTATTCCTTTGAAGAAAGTGGCTCATGTGTCTAGGGACTTCCTGTTGGGATTTGCTGGTTGCGTCCCCATGGTATCTATCAGTATACTTTCCTCGGTCTTTCTTGCTAACTGGTAAATAAATTTAGAGGCTTAGTCAGATTCAGGTTTGACTTGTTGAGGGCAGGGGTGCCCTAGAGGCGGGGGCTGTGCTTTATCAGGAAGCCCCGCTGTTTCCCATGTTGTCAGAAGCTGCTGTGCGGCAGTTCAGGTCTAAGAACACCCTCCACCGGATAGAGTGAGAACAGCAAGGCTCCAGTTCCATCCTCACTCACCTGGTAGAGCCCGCAGTGAAGAGCAGCTCCCCTGGTGCTGTCTGGTTCCTGTTTATGGAGGAAAGGGAAGTAAATGCTCCTGTCTCTCTCTTAATTTACCGTTCTGCAAGAGCTGGTTCCCTAGCATCCTTCAAACATGATCAAGTTGTCTGTTTTTGAATCAAGAACGCGTAGATTTCAGCATATTTGCGCCTCAGTGAGTTATTCTTACTGGTGCTCAGACAGGGTTGGGGAGGGTCTTTCCTGTGGGCCCCTGGCTGCTTCTGACCATCGCAAGGGTCTCTGGGATGTCTTGCCGCGTCTGGTGTAACAAGACGCCCGACTGTTTCCTGTGTCTGCTGTAACAAATTATCACAAACTTGGTGACTTAAAACAACAGAAGTTTATTCTCTCAAGTGCTGGAAGGAAGCCAGAAGCCTGAGATCAATGTGTCAGCAGTGCCCCCGCCGGAGGCTCGGGGAAGATCCAGCCTCAGGTGACACCAGCGCACCCTGGCTGGTGGATGGCTGTCTCTTCTCTGTCTTCACGCAGCTCCGTTTCGGTGTGTCTGTCTCCCTCTGCCCCTCTTATAAAGACACCTGTGATGGTATTTAGTGCCCACCCAGACTATCCAGGATGACCTCCTCATCTCAACGTCCATAATTATATCTGCAAGATGCTTTTTCCAAGTAAGGTTACACTCACAAGTTCCAGGGATCGGACGTGGACATCTTTGGGGGCCATTTTCCAGTTTACCACAGAGGCTGCCCTAGACGTAGAATTGGCCCTTTCTCCAAGGAGCCTTGATTTTGCTGAGTGGGAAGTGGTATTACAAATCCACGTGCTGGGGCTGAAGACCCAGTCACTTCTTGAATGTCCACTGGTTGTAGCCATGAAAGGTGGCACTGCCCGCTGCCCCCCCTGCCTTGTCCAGGCTGCTGCACGGTCAGACCCTCCCGTTCCGCTCAAACCCCACCCAGGCCCTCCCTGTGTACCCCAGCCCCTCTGTGCGCTGGTGTCAGGAGAGGACGGGCTCGAGTGCGTCAAGAGGCTTTGCCCAAGCTCTCCTCCACTCGCTGTGCTTCCTTCTGGAGAATTCCTGCCTGCCCTGGGCTCCCTCGCACCGTCCCTGGGCAGCCTTCCCAGCCGCAGCCCCCTCTCAGCCTTTGAGCTCAGGCAGGGCAGGTGCAGGATGCCAAGGGGGTCCCTCCCTAGAGTTGCTTGTGGGGTGCAGGGGGCTCTGAGCCTAGACTGGGTGTGGGCAACGGGGCCTCTCAGCCTTCCTGGGAGCAGGGAAGAGGCTGGGGTGGGGAAGAGAAGCATGAGCCCCAGAGCTGGGCAGGGGGATGTTGGACAGATGCCCCTCTGGGACCTGAAACCCCCCGGGGGAGCCTCCTCAGTGCAGAGCAGGAGTGGCCACCTTTGCCCCTGCTCCTGGGTCCCCAGGCCTCTCTGTGGCCCTGCAGACCCTAACCTGGCCATCTCCAAAAAGGCCCCAGCGTGGGGGAAGGGCAGCGGGGGCCAGGGCTCCCGTATTTCTGTCTACCAGGGCCCCGCTGGGAGCCTCAGGGCACTGGGGCAGCTGAGGAGCCCGCAGAGAGGAGGAGGGGCTTGGCCTTCCCTCCAGCCTGCTCTGCTTTCTGTCACCAGACCGCTGCCTCACTGCACCCGCCCCTCCTGCAGCCCGCCGACTCCCACGGCCTGGGTCAGGCCTTCCAGCACCCTTCTAACTAGCCACGTAGCGGCTGATTATGGCCTTGTTACTCTGGCCAGGCCGAGGGGACTGTGACCATAGAGGAAGGTGGCTGCTTCCAAGGGCACTGATGGCCTAAGAAAATACAACAGTAAGTTCAAACCCCTACACTTCAGGCTCAAGCCTGGACTGAAAGAGAAACAGTCTGTGGCTATACCCAGACCGCAGCCCTTAGGGCTTGGCAGGCAGCTGCCTGGTGGCCCCCGAAACTCTAGGCTGTCAGGGGCCTGTGAGGTCACTGCTATTTTCACCCAGAGACGTCATTGCCTTTTCACTGAGCCCACATTCCCATGGTGACAGAATGTCACAATGGGGGCAACGGTCGTGGCCCTGTCCGTCTAGTCCTCACTCTTGCAGTTTAAAAAAAGGTAAGTTTTACTTAAGAATATCTTTTTTTATCTTTTGGGCGGCGCCATGTGGCTTGCGGGATCTTAGTTCCCCAACCAGGGATTGAACCCAGGCCCTCGGCAGTGAAAATGCTGAGTCCTAACCACTGGACGGCCAGGGAATTCCCAAGAATGTCTTTGATGAAGTAGTAAAAGCTATTGATACTGTTAAGTCTCCCCCTTGAGTGCAGCTCTTTTTTAAGCTGGGGGCGGACAGGAAGTTCTGTGCGGGCAACAGCAGGACGGCTGCCTAGGGAGAGCGGGTGTGGCCCCAGCTGCCAGCTCAGCGGGTCAGTCTTACTCGGGAGAACAACTGACAAACACACCCGAGTTACTCAGCCTTGGGGATTTGGTGATCATTTCCTCAAAAATGGACAAACTGAGGGCTTCCCTGGTGGCGCAGTGGTTAAGAATCCACCTGCCAACGCGGGGGACATGGGTTCGAGCCCTGGTCCGGGAAGATCCCACATGCTGTGGAGCAACTAAGCCCGTGAGCCACAACTACTGAAGCCCGCGTGCCGCACTGAAGAGTAGCCCCCGCTTGCTGCAACTAGAGAAAGCCCCCGCGCAACAATGAAGACCCAACACAGCCAAAAATAAATAAGTAAATAAATTTATTGTTTAAAAAAATGGACAAAGGAAAACGATGACAGCATTTATTGCCAATGATAACATTTAGCTTTCAAGAAACAATTGGGATTTGGGAAAACTTGTGTCCACCACCGTGAACTTGACAGCTTCCTCATACTTAAAGATTTGTCTGATAAGGTGGATGGTGAAATTAATGAGTGTGATTTTTTTAGACTGTACGATGGAATGTGTCAACATCTGGAAGATTTGCATAACTCACTGAGCCAAGATTTTCCAAATGACCAATATGTGACCCACCAAAATCACACCTGAGTAAAAATATCCATTCAGAGTGCAAGAGGCACACATGGATTTTCACGTGGGAGAGGACAGAAAGCTCACTGGTAAGGTTTCAGATTCCAAACTGCAATAACCCCCAAGAAACTACCACTCGCACCCCACGACCCCAAATCAGCGGTCTGATGGAATGGTGAGCCCCCAGTCGAAGCCCTAGCCATGGTGCCAGCTTGGAGACGGCGCCGCTGGGAGTCGGGCTGTGGAAAATGCCCTGTGTCTGGGAGCCATCTGGTGCACGTGGCTCTCACTCCTGCACCCGCGACACCTGGAGAAGCGCTGATGCCTGCCCCAGTGACCGGGTGATGCTGCATGTGGAATGCACTTCTCAAGGAAGCAGTGCTTCCTCCCACAGACAGCCCTCTGAGCTGGGCAAGGCCAGCCACGTGGCCCTTCTGAGCACCTCGGCAGCAGAATGAGCAGAAGGCTGAGGGGCGTGACCAGGGCTGACCTCCACTGGGAAAGGGCTGCTGGTGCAGGGCTGAGAGGCCAGGAGGACTGGGAACAAGCTCCTGGAGACCCATAGAGGTGCAGTGCTGAGTCCAGCAGCCAGCTTAGTGGAAGACGGCAGCGCCCTCTGCAGACGGGCCCGAGGGCTCAGCTGCCTCAAGATGGTGGGCGTGGAGGCCCGACCAGCCCTGCCTCGTGATTGTTGCAGGACCAAGCACAAGCCGTATTTTTTCCTTGCTGTCCTTCAAACATCTTCTGGAGGCTACCTTCACCGTTCAATGAGATGTGAGATGTAGAATTTCAAGATGCGACTGTACTGAGCTCATGGGTGGGTGTCCAGCTGGAGCCTGGAAGTGATGTGGGTGCCTCCCCACCTGGCATGAGCGAGGGGTTTCGAGTGAGATGTAGAGTGGCTGCCTTGCGTTAGTGGAACGTTGTGTGGGTGTGGGGAGGGAGTGTGAATCAGAAAGATGGACTCATCAGGGGCCTGGGTACCCAAGCGGGTGGGTGTCGGAACTCTTCCTGTGGACAGAGGCTCTGCCTTTCCACGAGTCTGGGTGGGAGGCTGGGCTGCACTTCCTCTCCCACCTTTCCTTTTGGAAGCCAAGAAGGGGAGAAACTTGGTGCTCGCCCAGGAGCCATGGGGCCCACATCCCAGCCCCACTGGACTCCGGAGTCAGCCCTGGGACCCGGCACTGTGTGTCCTCACCAGGCCAGGCTATGGTAAGGTTTTGCCTCTGGTCAATCTCAGTAAGTTTACTCTTGGTAAAGGGAAGTTCACGTGAATTACTGGCTCATTGCATTTGTATGTTTATTCATTTATGGGGTTTTTTTGAAGCTTGGGAAGATTGTGTTGCGTCAGATGACTGAACAGTTAGAAAATAAATTAAATTTATAAAGCACTTAGAATATTTTAGGCATTTAAAATTTATAAATGGAACCCTTCAGAGTTGTTGCTAAAACCTGCTAGAGTTAGATAGAAGAGAGAAAATGAAAGTACATGGATTGGGAGACTCACTACTGTTAAGAAGACAATACAGTTAACCCTCGAACAACTCCGGCTTGAGCTGCACGGTCCACTGGTATGTGGATTTTTTTTCACTAAATACATATTACAGCACCACATGACCCTCGGTAGGTTGAACCTGTGGATTTGGAACCTCGGATATGGACGGCAAACTGTGAGGTTATCCTCGGATTTTCAATTGGTTAGTGTTGGTGTTCCTAACCTCAGCGCTGTTTAAGGGTCAAACTACTATCAAAGTGATCTACAGATTCCATGCAATCTCTATCAAAATTCCAATGGCACTTTTTTTTTTTGCAGAAATAAAAACATCCATTCTAAAATTTCAAGGGATCCCAAATAGCAAAAAAATCTTGAAAAACAATAAAGCTGAAGGACTCACACTTCCCAATTTCAAAACTCACTATAAACCTACAGTAATCAAAACAGTGTGAGGGACTCCCCTGGCAGTCCAGTGGTTAAAACTCCACAATTCCACGGCAGGGGGAGTGGCTTTGATCCCTGATCTGGGAATAATGATCCAGCACACCACATGGCGAGGCCAAAAAAGAAAAGGGGTGGGGGGCCAAAGGACTTGGATAGACAGTTCTCCAAAGGAGATATACAAATGGCCAATAAGCACATGAAAATATGCTCAACGTCATTAGCCATTGGGCAAATGCAAATCAAAACCACTTTGAGGGCTTCCCTGGTGGTGCAGTGGTTAAGAATCCACCTGCCAATGCAGGAGACACGGGTTCGAGCCCTGGTCCAGGAAGATCCCACGTGCCGCGGAGCAACTAAGCCCGTGCACCACAACTACTGAGCCTGCGTTATACAGCCCGTGAGCCACAACTACTGAGCCCATGTGCCACAGCTACTGAAGCCCACGCGCCTACAGCCCGCACTCGGCAACAAGAGAGGCCACCGCAACGAGAAGCCCGTGCACCACAACGAAGAGTAGCCCCCGCTCGCCGCAACTAGAGAAAGCCCGCACGCAGCAACGAAGACCCAACGCAGCCAAAAATAAAGAAGACAAAACAAAACAAAAACAAATCACTTTGAGATACTATTTCTTACCCATGAGGACGGCTTTTATCAAAAACGGGAAAATAACAAGTGTTAGTGAGGATGTGGAGAAACGGGAACCTTGGTACACTGCCAGAGGGAACGTAAAATTTAAAAGATGCAGCCGCTGTGATGAAGGCTGGTGGCTCCCCAAAAAGTTAACCATAAAACTGCCACGCGATCCTGCAATTCTACTTCTAGGTATACACCCAAAAGAGCTGAAAGCAGGGACTCAAACAGATACTTGTGCACCCACGTTCACAGCAACATTATTCACAACAGCCGAAATGTGAGAATAACCCAAATGTCTAGCGATGGATCAATGGACAAAATGTGGCATAAACATACAATGGAATATTATTCAGCCATAAAAAGGAATGAAGTTCTGACACAGGCTACTGCACAGATATACCTTGAAAATATTATGCTACGTGAAAGAAGCCAGACATATAAGGGCACAAATTGTATGACTCTATTTACATGGTGTCCAGAATAGCTAACTCCACGAAGACAAAAAGTAGGTCAGTGGTTGCTGAGGTCATGGGAAGGAGGGGTTGGAAGACGCCAGCTAGGCAGAACAGGGTTCCTTCTTGAGATGATTAAAAGGGTTTAAAATTGACTGTGGTGATTGATGCGCAAGTCGGAATCTACTGAAAGCCACTGAACTGTGTCCTCGAAGTGGGTGAGTTGTATGGCACGTGAATTACATCTCAAAGCTGTTATGGAAAACAAAACACCTCCCCCACCCCACTCCAACAGACATTCATACACTGAGCTTAAAAGCCTAAAGAACAGATTTTTAAATTTTAAATAAATTACAGTTTAAATACATATATAGTTGAAACTGTTACATTACAGCTGTCCCTCCGTATCCAAGGGGGATTGGTTCCAGGAATCCCCCCAGATACCAAAATCCACGGATGCTCAATTCCCTTACATAAAATGGTGTAGTGTTTGCGTAAACCTACACACATCCTCCACACACTCTAAATAGTCTCTAGATTACTTATAATACCTAATACAAGGGAAATGCTATGTAAATAGTTGTTGATTGTGCAGCCAATTCAAGTTTTGTGTTCTGGAACTTTCCGGAATTTTTTTCGATTATTTTCAACCCGAGGGTGGTTGAGTCCGTGGATGCGGAAGTTGAGGATACAGAGGGCCAACTGTACTGTCTTTGTTTTGTTTTGTTTTCTTTATTGCTTTCTATTCCGTTGATTTTTGCTCGTTTTAAAAAATATTCATTTATGGCTCTGTCGGGTCTTAGTTGCGGCATGCGGGATCTTTTGCCGTGGCGTGCAGGCTCTCTAGTTGCAGTGTGCGGGCTTAGTTGCCCTGTGGCATGTGGGATCTTAGTGTCCGGACCAGGGGGTTGAACCCGAACCCCCTGCGTTGGAAGGCGGATTCTCAACTATCTGACCACCAGGGAAGTCCGTGGGCTGTTATGTACCGTCTTAAGCCAAAGGTCAACTTACAGGTCATTTAATTGTGTCTAGGAGCATCCGAAGGCTCAGGTCACAGGTCCCCTTGAGCCATGTGTGACAGTGGGCACGGGCTGAGCGTGGAGCACTGTCTACCTGGGTCAGTCGGGGGGGCTCAGTGACTTGGGGGGAGGGGTTGGGCACACTGGGGGGCTCTCCAGGGGTCTGTGAGGTGAGAGCATGAGGGGTAGGGGCTGAGGGCAGAGCCAGACACAGGAGAGGCAGTGACTTCCTGATTGACAACCGATCTCCAAACCAAAACCTGGACAGTGCCTTCATCTGCTGCTCCCAGGAAGTGGTCAGAACACAGGTGGTCATACGCATCCTCCCTCTTCCGCCCCCGGTCCAGGGCCTGTTCCTCCTTGCTCTCCCAACCCACGCCCCATTCCGCTGTCACGGGCCTGACGAGTTCCCTCCCTCATGTCTCCTCCACCCCTGCCTAGGCAAGGGCCAGTGTGCTGACCCTTCAGTTCTGCCCTGAGATGAGGAAGCAGGAGCAGGAGAGTGGGAAGGGGCTGCGTTCTGGTGAATTCTCCAGTCCTCAAGATGGTTTCAGGCCCCCACATTCCAGCACCAACCTCGCGGCCTTGACACGTAGAGCTGACAGGCTGGCCAGGCTGTGCGGCACTGAGGCTCAGGGCCTCAGGCAGCACCAGCTCACACACTTGCGTCCATTTTATAAACGAGAGTGTTGAGGACTGCACAGCAAAGGCACCCAGGAAGACTGGTCAGCGATCAGCCAGACAGTATCTGGCCCGTGTCCACTGTCAAGGGCAGGGACGGCCCACTGCCCTCAGGCTCCCCAGTGGGAAGGAAATGGCAGGCGCAGGATCAAACACGAACTGCCTTTATTCATTCACGGATCCAAATGACAGGACAGGCTGCTGTGGAGGTGACCTCAGGGTTGTCTTTCCTCCTCTCCCACAGCAGGGCAGCCTCATCCCTTCCTATGCAGAAGCTCGCGTCAGCGGCATCAGGCTCGGACCCCTACGGTGGGAGCAAAAGGGAAGGACCTCCCACAGCCCTGATTACAATGTCCTGGGAAGGACCCTGGGTCAAGTCACACACGGGCCTCCTGGGCCATCCATCAGGCCAGAGAATGCCCTGGGATGGGACGTGGTTAGCGTGGGTGGACGAATGGGCCCTCGAAGCAAAAGGGCAGCCAGCGCCTGCCCCACAGGGCAGCACCCCAACCTGCGTCTGCGTGGCAGCTGGCTAAGGCACGGTGGCTGGGCCACACCCTGATGCAGAAGGCCAGAGACGAGCCGGGACCCTGACCCTCTCCGGACGTGTGTGGCTGACAGAATGGGCCTACTTTTTCCGCCGAGGGGTCTGGGAACCGCTGCTTACGTCGGGGGCTGGGGAAGCTTGTTTGCTGGCGGCCACCGAGTCCTCTGGGGGGGCTGGCCTGTGCTTCTCCTCCTTGGCCCGAGGGGAGGACTGGGGGCCCAGTAGGGCCTGCATGACCCTAATGGCCCCCACGGTTCCGAGGAGCCCCCAGAGCAGGGCAGGGGCCTCCAGGGCAGACAGCTGTTTCCGCATCCAGCGCAGCGCCTGAGCCAGGGTGCTGCTGGAGCTGCGGGCCCGGGGCGGGCTCTTGTCCTGGGGGGCGGGGGGGGGGGGTGGAGTAAGGCCTGGGCCCATCCCTGCCGCCCACCCCAGGCTGGGTGACGCCTTCCCACCTGAAGGCCAAACTGGCGGAGCAGCGTGTCCAGCGTCGGGTCCCCCAGGGACACGGACGGGAAAAATTCCTCCACCCACTGGCGTCGCCACCACCGGCTGCAACAGCACGGGGCACTCAGGCGGCGCCAGCGCGCAGGCCCCGCACCCCCGCCTGGCGCCCGGCCTTACCCCTGCTCCCCGGGCTTCGAGAACCAGTACTTGTAGCGCTGGGCTCGCACGTAAGTGGGCGGCTGCTTGTGGAAGGGGTACCTGGGCGCGTGGTTCTGGATGAGGCGGATCACTGCGAGGGGCGGGGAGCTCGCTCAGCCCGGGCCCTCCCCGCGGCCCCGCCCCCCCAGCCCCCACCAGGCCCCGCCCCTCCCGGCGACACCTCCAGCAGCCCTGCCCCCGCAGGTCCCCCCAGACCTCCCTATAGGTTCCGCCCCACCTGGCTCCTTGCCCTGCAGCAGGCGGAGGACCAGGCTTGTGAACCAGGGACTGTGCGTGTGCGGGCCCAGGGCCGCGAACCACATCTGCCAATCGAGGCGCGGCTGGTGGGGCACCACAATGGGGGGCGCCCGGCTCACGTTACCCGGCTTGTACATGAACTCGATTTCCTGCTGGGCAGAGTGAGGTTTAGCACTGTCAGCAGGACCTGGTTCCCGGCTCTTCCCCCCAACGCCACGCCAGTGGGCTCCCCAGCCCTGTGGAGCCCGCCAGGTGCCCCAGACAGGGGCCCCAGGGAGCTCTCACCTTCCAGTGGTGCCCGTCATAGCTGCCCTCGAGCACCACCTCGGGCCGTCCACCCAGACCAGTCATCCGGCGGAAGAGGCCATAGGAGTGGGCCAGCTGCAGGTGCTCCACGGTGCCAAACAGGCGGTGGGCCCCAGTCCAGAGGCGCCCATGGGTCGAGGGCTCCATGTAGGAGTACGGCACCTAGACACAGGTAGGCAGAGGCTCAGCAATGACCTTCCAGCCCTCTCCCGACCCCCTACCCCGGCCGCAAGGGACTACTCACCAGGCTGATCGTGAACAGGGCCACCGTGGCAGTGCCGAAGATGGACAGCTGGACTGCAGCACAGAATTTCTGCAGCCACCCTCGCACTTGGGTCCACCTGGGGGGCAGGGGACAGAAGCGCAGTCAGGCCTGCTCTGCACAGCCCTACCCCACCCCCTTAGACCATGTACCTCCAGAGGGCGGTCAGCAGTTCCCAGGCAAGGGAGGCTGCACCCAGCCACATGGTGGGTAGGGTCACCATCTTCAGCCACTGGGAGAACTGGTGGAAGGTGAAGGCTGTGGAAGGAAGGGGGCGTGAGGAGGGATGGGAGAACTGGTGGAAGGCGAAGGCTGTGGAAGGAAGGAAGGGGGCATGAGGAGGGATGGCCCAGCCTCTGCCCTCTGAGCCCCCAGCTGGCACTCACTGGTCTTGGAGTGAACAGTGCGCTGCTTCCAGTCCACCTCCAGGCCAAAGCAGTGCACCACGCCGCAGGCCAGCAGCCCATAGACGGCCAGCTCCAGCAGCAGGGCCAGCAGGGCCTTGGGCCAGGCTGCAGGGCAAGGAGGTCATGGGTCGGTCGGGAACAGGGTTGGAGGGTCTACGGCCAGGGGGCTGGGGCGGAGCTAGAGCAGGGTCACTTGCGGGGGGCTGGCAGGCAGCAGGGGTGAGGATGGCTGTCTGTCTGGGACAAGCTGACACTCACAGGTGGGCGTCTTCTTGCGGCGGCTGTTGCCAGACGCGGCGGCCAGGTGTGCATCATCCAGGAGGGCGGTGGTGAGCACCAGCGTGAGCAAGTTGAAGAAGTTGTAATTGCCAGTGACGATAATCAAGACTTGCAGCAAGACCTGGGGAGGGGCTGGACTCAGAGCTTGCAGGCGCCGCCCCCTTCCCGGGCCCTTCAGAGCCTACTTCCAGGCCCCTCTGCACCATCCCCGCGGCCCCGCCCCACCTAGATCTCTCCTGCAGGCCCCTGTGCCCTCCTCGTCACCGCACGCAGACCTCTGTTTTCCCACTCCGCCTGTCCTCCCCCTGGGCTCACAACTTCCACGGCTCCCCACCACCACCTGGAGAAAACCCGAGCTCGGCACGCCTCGTGCGGTGGCCCTTCCCCACCTTCCCCTGCTGACCCAAGATGGACATCCTCCAGCGAGGCTGCAGCCCCGCCCCACAGGCATACCCTCAACCTCAGGCTGACTCGCTCCTCTGCCCATGAGGCCTTTCTGACTGCTGGCAGCAGACACCCCATCCCCAGTGGGACCCTCTGGGCAGTGCAGAGGAAGGCCACGTCCTGCCTGGCTTCCTGACGGCTAAGGACCCCACTCACCTGGGAGTAGAAGGCAGCCAAGCGCAGGCGGCGAACTGGAGCGAAGAACAGAGGGGGCACTGCAATCTCGATGAGGAAAGTGGCCACCACGCCGAGCTTGTGCAGCCAGACGGGCAGATGGTGGGCAAACCAGGAGGCGGGCGTGGGCAAGCACTGAGTCTCGAAGTGGTAGGTGAGGGCTGTGGGTGACAGGCGGGTGGTCAGGGCTGGGCAGAGCCCCCAAGACTGCCCCACGTCCAGACAGGGACCTCACCGGTGAGCCCCCACCACGCGGGGCAACGGCTGGTCAGCTTGACCACACCCGAGGCAAACATGAGGCGAAAGAGCAGCCAGCGCACGAGCCAGAAGGGGAGGTCCTCGTGGGGCGGGACCCCTGCCAGCCTGCCCTGGGCCTGCTTGTGGCGCGGGGGCAGCCTCAGAGCCGCCACCAGCAAGGCCAGGAAGCCAGTCTCCAGCAGAAGGGAATCCCTGTGGGGAGAAAAAATAGCACAAAGGACCTCCTCCCCATCAAGGCTGCCCCCCTAAGGGGGTCCTCCCGGGAGAGACAAACACACCCCACCCCATCCCACCCACCCAGCCTCCTGCAGCCCCACACCCAATAGTCACTCACCACTGGAAATAAAGAAACACCTGGCCCACCTGCAGGGAGAAGGGCTGTCAGGGAACAGGGGGTGTGTCTGCAAAGGCAGGCAAGGCAGAGGCACGGGTGGGGTGGAGAGCGCACGGGCCTGGAGCGAGCTGGAGATAAGGGTCCCAGTGGTGAAGGGGGCAGCAGGCAGCCCTCACTTGCCTGGTAGGCAGACAGGTAGGCAGCCCAGAGCAGCAGGTAGACAAGGAGGTGGCGCAGCTGGTGCAGCAGCAGGGCTCCCAGGGCCAGCAGGGTGCCCAGCAGGCTCAGCAGCTCCAGGCCCTGTGCTGTGTCCAGCCCCAGTAGCGGAGTCTCCCACAGCAGCGTTGGGGTCTCCCACAGCTGCGGCCAGCGTCCCTTTCCCTGCGGCCGCAGTGTCCTCCGTGCAGGCAGGATGCCATCAGGGCCGTACAGGCCTGTGAGAGGGCACGTCAGGGCCAGGCACTGGACACTGCCCTCCAAGGCTTGACTCCTCCCACCAGTCAGGGCCTTCAGGCCCGCCTCCCCAGGTCAAGCCCTGCAGACCCCCGCCCCCCAAATCTAGGTCAGGACCTGCTGACTCTACCCACTCACAGGTCAAGGCCTGCTGACCCTCCAGACCCCCCCACCCAGGTCAGGCCCCAGGCCTACCCGACTCCCCCAGGTCAGGATCTTCCACCCGGCAGGGCCCTGTTCCCCCTTCCTCCACGCCAGAGCCTGTTCTCTTACCTGCCCACCAGGTCTGGGCCCACCCCCCTCAGGGCTCTGCCCCCCCGACCCAGGTCAGAAGCCAGAACCCTACTGAAAATGGACCCTTGCACGCCTTCCCACTGCCCACACCCCCGCGGCCCGCAGGACACAACCGCAGCCCCCTACCCCGTGCATCAAGGCCTGGACCTCACTCCCGCCCCCAGGCATTGGAGTGTCGGGTGGGGAGATGAGGGGTCACAGGGCGCGGGTTGGTGGGGGGGTCCGCCTTCGGCGCCCTCACCCGGGATCTGCATGTAGAGAGAAGCGAAGGCGAACATGAAGACGGCGGCCACGCCCTGGAGAAAGAGCTGCCGCGGGAGCCGGGAGCCAGCCATATCCGCTACGCTGCTGCGGGATGGACTGGATCCCAGGGTCCGGTCCACTCCGCCCCGCCCCGCCCCGCCCCGCCCCGCCCAGCCGGCGGCAGCTGCAAGCCCCACCCCGCCCCACGCAGACGCAGGCCCCGTCCCCACGCATGCCCCGCCTCCGGGGCGTCCTGAGACCCTTCCGGCGCGATTCGGCAGCCTCACGTCAGAGATGTGCGCGCGTCGCTGCGCGCTACGTATTTTCCTGGGCGGGGACAGTAAAATGGCGCCAGAACTAGTGGCGGGCTGAGCACACTGGGTCATTCGAAGCTGGCCCTGCGGTCCCCGGGCCGACCCGGCCCCTCCCGGACATGGAGGACGTGGAGGCGCGCTTCGCTCACCTCCTGCAGCCCATCCGCGACCTCACCAAGAACTGGGAGGTGGATGTGGCGGCCCAGCTGGGCGAATATCTTGAGGAGGTGAGGGCGGCCCCCGGGGAGTGGCGCGGGGCGGGGGCTGCCGGGGGCCCCGCCGCCTCCCGGTGTGTATCCATCTGGCGCTCTGATCGCACTCATCCTCAGGCTCGTTTCTTTTTTCCCAGCCCCGTCTCTGCCCCTCGAAATCCTCCTTTATTAAGTTAGCCTGGAGCTGTCCTTACAGCTCCTGTAAACTACCCGTTAGCGAGCCTTGAAATCGACTTAGTGAGTGGCGACCAGCATTTTCCTCTGATAGAGTAGAATACGATTTGTGTGCATGTGTGGGTGTGTGAGAGGTCTGGATCACGACGTAAGAGGGATCTCTTATGTTAGATTTTCAAACCAGTTTCGAGTGACTGCCATGTTCCATCTCGTCAGCGTTTAACCTTTTTTCAGTGTTTGACAGCTGTGTCTAGACGTCTTTAAGGAGCTGTCCGCTCCATTTCTGCACTTCACTTTCACTCCTCAGCCCGCTTGGACTGCTCTTGTCTTGATCAATAATGATATCCCTCTTACCAAATCCAAGGGTCACCAGAAGTGTCATCTTATTCAACTCAGCAGCATTTGGTGGGTTGAGCACATCCTCTTTTTTGAAACAGGTTTTGGTGTTCTGATTTTCTTCCGATTTCGTTACCTACTTTTTCTCTCCTATCCAGTCTCAGTGTTGAGCTCCTCAGGGTGTGGCCTGAGCCATCTTTTTACACATTTCCCCTAAACCATTTCATTTATTTCCCTGATTTTAAGTATCACTTGTATGAGAACAACCCCTAGGTTTATTGATTTATTCCCCCCTCCCTCGATTTATATTTCCGTTCCAGGTCTTTTTTCTCAATCAGTTTTGTGTATCCAGCTGCTCATCTTGACATCCCGCTTAGATTTCACACAAGCAGCTCAGGTTTACTATATTATAAAGGGGAGCTCCTTGTTTTCCTGCTCGAATCCCAGCCTTCCTGATCTTGGCATATGGCACTACTGTTCAACCAAGGTGAAAGCTAAGAGCTAGTGAAACCCCACACTGCACACCAGTTCACCCGTGGATTCTATCATGCCACCAGAATTTCATTTCAATTCATCTATTTTCCATTTTCTCTGATCCAGGCCACAATCTGGCTCCCATTCACGCTAAAACCTTCCTTCCTGGCCTCCCTACTGTTGTTTTTGGCCCCATCCAATTCATGCTCCACCCAGCAGCAAGTGTGATGCTTAAAGATTAAAATCAGGCTGCAGCACTGCCCTGCCTGAAACCCCTCAGTGGCTTTCCATTGCTCCCAGAAGAAAATCCACATTTCCTTCTCTGAACCGGGTCCTGCCCACTGTCTTAGCCTTGTGGCAGGCTCTCCACCTGTTCTTTTTTTTTTTTTCTTTTGGGTCCACCTGTTCTTTTGAACCTGTCTGTCGACAACACCCAAGTTCATTCTTCACTGAGAGTTTATATTTTCTGCACTCAGTGGCAAAAATTCTTTGCCTAGTTCTTTTTATGACTAATTCTTTCTCATTCTGTATCTCTCAGTTGAAATATCAGCTGATCACCAGGTCTAAAACAGGTCTCTGTCATAGTACCTTCTGTATTTTAGAATGTTCATCGTAAGCTGTTCTCTAACTTGTTTATGGTCTGTTTACACCCTAGAATGTAAGTTCTGTGAGGGCAGGGACTATGTTCATGCTCTCTCCCCTTTGCTTAATACAATGCCTGACACGTAGTAGGTGCAGAATAACTGTTTGTGAAATGGACACTTGATCTGACAATTGACCTCTGCTTGGACGTGGAGTCTCCTGAGAACATGCAGAGAACTATGCTAGGTGGGGCTGCTGTGGATTCAGGCTTCCACACTGAGCAGGGTGCTTGTGGATGCCTGGGAAACCTGCTTGCTCGGTCAGCTCCCCTCCTGCTCCATGTGTCTGCTTTTCCAAACCTTCTCTGCCCCCTGAAGTTCTGATTTCTCTGCCTCTAGTTTTGTCTTTCTCCTTTCATTTCCACATAGCTACCAGAACATTCTTTCTTTCTTTTAAACACGTTTTATGTTGCTGTCCTCTTCACAAACTTCCTCTGTCTTTTCAGGAATTAGCAGAAGTGGTGGCATGGTGGCTCCTCTCAGACTCTCCCCCTTTGTTGTGCCACCGTAGTACCTAATGTCTCGCCTTACCCCCAGCACACCCTCTGCTTTGGACATGTTTGCACAGTGCTCATCTCGCTGAGTCGTTGAAACCTGTGTCTGCTAGCTGCCTCTGTGTGGGTGCCTGTGCTTTCCTAAAATGCCGTTCCCTTCATCTGTCTGGGAGCATCGATCTGTCTTCAGGCGTAGCTCCGTTGTCACCAGCTTGCTCATCATGCATTTGCTGAGCACCGGTGTCGGGCACTGAGCTGACGGCTGGAATCACCCTAACGTTGATCACAGTCTACTGGGGGAGGAGAGCCTCGGTGTGACAAGACCACCCTAGCGGTGGTGAGGCCCAAGGCACGTCCTAGGGAGACTGCTGCAGAGGCCAGTCTGAGCGCGTTGGGGCTGGACGTTCCAGGCAGATGGAAAGCGAAGGCAAGGAGCTTGAAAACCATGTGGAGGCTTCAGAGTACTGTTCCCTGAGAGGAGCAGGGGAGGCGCCGGGCTGTGGGGAAGATCCTGAGTTAAGTATGGAGATAGAGTTTGGGGACTTTGGATGTCTTGGTGGACATACCTAGTGGGCAGCTATAAACACAGTTCTGCAGCTTAGGAGAGAGAGCTGGTCTAGATGGGTTTGGGGACTGTTGGCATATGGTTGGTGGACACAGATTTAAGGGGTGGTAGGAATTGGGGCTCATGAGGGGCTGTGGGGTTGGTGGTTGCAGAGGAAGGAGGAGGATGTACTTGGAAGTGTTTCCTGACTTTCCTGCTCAAAGGATTGAGACCCCAGCATTTTGTCTCTGTCTCCCCCACCCCTGAGGGTCCTCAGTCCTTCTCTCGGGGTGGGCGTCTTCCTGCTGGAGTCTGGCTGAGTTGGCCCCGACTAGGATGGGTGAGGTGTGAGCACCTGCGGAGAGGAGGTGGTGTGTAGTTCTGGCCGTTCGTGGATGATACACTCTAGGGGCCTCCCTCTTCCAAAACACTAGGTCTCAGAGGTTACAGGAAGTAGGGAAAATCACAAAGACCTGTCTTTTGCCTCTAAAAAAATGCACAACCGGTGAGCCCTAAGCAGAGTCAGAGCTGTCATTCTGAGGGGCTGCTTGTGGTGATGGGTACTTTGGGCCAGTGGCACTGGGAGAAGGTGGGGTGGCGGGTGGGCTGCCGGCGAGAAGGGTGCATAGATGTCCCACTGCCCTGCGTTGTGTCTTGCAGCTGGACCAGATCTGCATTTCTTTTGACGAAGGCAAAACCACAATGAACTTCATTGAGGCAGCACTGCTGATCCAGGGCTCCGCTTGTGTCTACAGTAAGAAGGTGGGCCCCTCCTGACTACTGGTCTTGGAGTTGTAGTGTCTCGTGAGACCGAGGTCTGCTGTCCTGCCGGGGCAGGTGGCAGGCTCACCAGCGCCTCCCACCTCCTCCGCCAATTCCTCGCCACCTTTTAACACCAAAGAACAAACTTGGATTTAATAATTGCAGGGTTGGGACTTCCCTGGCCGTCCTGCGGTTAGGACTCCACGCTTCCAGGGGGCATGGGTTTGATTCCTGGTTGGGGAACTAAGATCCCACATGCTGTGCAATGTGGCCAAAAAAAAGAAGAAGAAGAAGAAAAAGAAAGAAAAACATTTTATTGTAAAGAGAAGGAAAGAGATTGGTCAAATACTAAATCGGTGGCTCTCAACCCAGGCTACACTCCAGTTAATCACCAGTGCCTCGGCCTAACCCAGACTGATTAAATCAGGATCCCCAGGTGGTGGGGTGGAGGGGCAGGCAGGTCACAGGATTTTCTGAACTACCCTCTGACAACCAGAATTGAAAACCACGGAGCTGGGGTGGCCAGCCGGGGTGGGGGGAGGGGAAAGGGGAGCTGGGGGAGGAAAATGGATGAAACAGAGAACCAGAAGAAATAGGTAAGGAATGGGTCAGAAACATGGGCTGACGGGCTTGCCTTGAAAAAAAGAAAAGACAGCTCATCTCAGGAGACTGCAGGGAGAAACGCTGATGCAGAGAAGGTGGGCCCAACGGTTTGCAGAGTTCGCACCTAAGGCCCCAGTTTTCACAATGGAGCATGTAAGTCAGCTACTGAGAATCAGCTACTGGATTGGAAATTTGGAGAGTGAGGTTTGGCGAAAGTTCAAAATATTTGCTGAGGGGAATGCAAAATAAAAGATTAATTGAAAGCATTGGTAGTCTAATGAAGATTAAATGCTGGAAATTCTTCTCCAGCAGTAATAGTTGTCCCCTAGTGGAGGAGCGTGGAAAAGTGGACCACAGCACTGATCCCAAATTGGTGGTTTAGCGGGAGGGGGGAAAATAAAAAGTGCACAGGAGGTAAGAATTCAGAAGAAGTGTGTTGAGGAGCTCAGTAATGGGGTCCCAACCAGACAGAGGAGGGGGAGTAACCTACATGCAGGTTAACGGGCGCAGGGTACAGTGGACCTACCTCTGGGCACTGTAAGTTATTAAGATGGTCTGAGATTTCATTGGTTTTTGTCCTAGATGATCCAATTAAATTGGATTCTTTTGTCCTGCATTTGTCCTAAGAAGGAATATCTGCAACTGACTTTGAAAGCACAAAACCTAAGGTGAACCGATACACAAATACGTGGACGGGTAGATACGTGATAAAGCAGGTGTAGCAGAATGTTAGCACGAAGTCTGGAAGGTGTGAGGGGAGCATTGGCCGTAGTCAGCGCCGTCCAGCCGGACCTTCCGAGGTGATGGGAACGTTCTATGATCTGTGCTGTCCAAGACGTGCGGCTCCTGAGCCCTTGAAATGTGGCAGGCGTGACTGAGGCATCTTGCGTTGTATTAACTTTTACTTACATTTAAATTGATCGCGCCAGCTGCGGCTCATGGCTGCCGTGTTAGACGGCGCAGCACTGGATTTCTATATCCCTGGCGCAAGTCCTGGACCCGCCACTGACTGAGGTTACTTTGATTCTCTGAGTCTCAGTTTATCTCGTATACAGTGAGAATAGTGATGGTACCTAATTCCGACAGAGTAGATGAGATGAAGCATGAAGCACAGTCCTGTGTGTGTGACAAACACTTAAAGAAAGTTAATGTTTATTATTCCCGGTGAGTGGGATCCATGCGATCGGGGCCACCACCTGTTTTGCTCACCACTGCCTTCTATCGGGTGCTGTCACCCCAGAGGAAATGGCCCAGGGGCAGCGCGTGTATGTACCCTCCTGGTGGGTGCTTTGTGGTATCTGGAAGATCCCAACCCTCACCCTAACAGTGGGGCCCCACGGGTTGTGGCTGGAGCTGTGACGGGCCGGCAGAGACCCCCAGGTGCTCCTGCAGGTTGGGCACTAATTGGAGCAGCAGGGACGTGGGCTGCAGGCAGGCTGGTTGGTGTGCCAGCAGTGAAGGCAGACAGGGCTGCGTGGGGCACAGGCTGGGGTGCCACAGTGCGGAGGTGGCCACACCTGCCGCGGTGTGGTGTGAGGACGCAGAGCGGGCTGGGAGCTGCGGCTGTTAGGTAATTCTGGGGAAACATACTAGTTTGATTGGACAAGTCTTTCTGGCAGCCACGTTGGCAGGAATTGTGCTGGGGGTTCTGGACAGGACATCTGGGCTTCTCTGTGTACTTGGACGACTAGCTGGAAAGGCTCTGGGGAGGGCCCCTCCCTTCTGCATCCTCACTGCCCGCTTCTGGTTGCCAGGTGGAATATCTCTACTCGCTGGTCTACCAGGCTCTTGATTTCATCTCTGGCAAGAAGTGAGTACTGGAGGTGGGGCCTGCATGCAGCTCCGGAGGCCCCGTGGCCTCCCGTGACGCCCTTGCACTGATTCTGTCTCAGGCGGGCCAAGCAGCTCTCCTGTGAGCGGGAAGACGGGCCCATTGGGGATGCCGGCTCCAGGGCCCCCCAGGAAGTGGAGTATGAGGTGAGGTTTCCTGGGTGCCTGGCATTGCCCCCTGTGCTCACCAGGCACCCTCCTGAGCTCTCCATTCCCCCGCAGTTCCTGTCGTTGGATGACCTCTCTGATTCCCGTGCTAACGTGGATCTGAGGAGTGACCAGGCCTCTAGTGTGAGTGCCCCTCTCCTGCGTTTAGCTGATGGGGGTGTTGGAAGGCGGTGTCATGCCATGTGGGTTCTCACGGTTCACCCACTCTTGGCCTCTGTTCAGGAGACCCTCATCGTCCCCCTCCTGCCCATGGCCCTGGTAGCCCCTGATGAGATGGAGAAGTATAATAACCCCCTGTACAGGTGCGGGCCTTAGCCTGGCGGGTGGAGGGTGGGGTGTGCTGGGGAAGGGTCACTGTAGCACCTGTGTTTGTGCCAGCACAGCTGTCGGGGGGAGGTCCTGGCCAGCCGGAAGGATTTTAGGATGAATACGTGCACCCCCCACCCCAGAGGAGCCTTCATGTTGGAGCCGGTGGGCATGTCCCCCACGGGGGCACTGCTGCCGAGGAACCAGAAGGGTGAGGGTGAGGGCTCGGATGCTGGTGGGAAGGAAGGGGCCTTTTGCGGGGGAAGCGGGGCTGACCCCGTTCAATCCCCCGTCTCTCCCAGAGGCCTCTGGGAGGGCTGAGGAGCAGCCAGTGGAAGTCTCTGTGCGCAGGAGTCCAGTCCCGCTGCTCAGCGCCTCCCAGGAGCCAGGTGAGGAGAGAGCTGCCGCGTGGAGCTGCAGGGTGGGGTGGGGGGACGGGGCCCTGCACTCCTCTGCCGCTGTGCAGCCTGTGGGGGGGTGAGGCATGGGGAGCAGGCCTCTGTGCTCAGGGCCCACCTTGGCCAGCCGTGCTGTCTTGGTCCAGTGACCACCCCCTGACCATTCTGGGGCTCTGAGGTTTGGGCCCACCCCCTCCTCTCTGGGCAGACAGAGGTGGCAGCATTTAAAGAGAAAAATTACTAAGAAATAAAATGAACCAACCAAAGCAGCAGTACGATGAGCGTGTAAAACGCCCTGCTGCATCCTCTGGTTCTAACAAACAAGTTGAGAGAGGAGTGGCCTCTCAGGCTCTCCTTGGGGTCGGCCCTCATCCCCGAGGGGCAGCCCCCCTTCTGCTGACTGGTCTTCAGGCTCCTTGGGGCCGGCTGGTTTCTTCCTTCCCTGCCCAGGCACCATTCCAGAAGGCCCAGTGCCCGGAGGTGGGGGTGAAGAAGAGGATACAGAGTGGGCAGCAGAGCCCCCCGAGGCCTCGGCCCCTGAGGTCCCGGTGGAGCCGCAGGAGCCCAGGAGCCCAGAGCAGGTGGGACCCACAGTCCGGCCTGCAAAGCTCTAGCCCTCAGCCCTGGCGGGGACAGTCTCGCTTACACAGGGAAGGCAGTCCCCTGGTCTTTGCTCCCTCTCTGGGCCTTGCACACCAGGGCAGTGGGTGCGTCCCCCAGCCAGCCCTAGACCTGGCCCTGCACCTGCCCGTTTGGGCAGCAGCTTTCATGTCTCTCCCCTCTCCGAGCAGAGCAGCTGCTGCTCTCAGGGCGGGGCGGCTGGTGTCCAAGAGTCCAAGGCCCACGGTGCTCAGGGTTACTACCCAGAATGGCAGCTGGTCTCCAGAGCTGACTCTCCCAAGGCCAGGCTGGCAGGAGTGGACAGGCCGGCCTCCCTCACCCCCGAGGGTCAGCTCTGTGCTCCAGCCTAGAGCTAAGACATCTTTTTTTGTAAGAAAAAATCCTGACATATAGGAAAAAATACTAACATTTGTCAATTTTGGCTGATAGATACTTGGATATCGTATCGTTCTATTCTTTTTTCTGTTTTTTAAAGAAGAAAAAGTACCCCGTGACCACTAGTTTACTGATTTGTATGTTCTCCTAAAGTTTTTCCTAGAACTTCTGTTTTACTTTTTAGTCATTAAACTATTTGAACTTCCTGCCCCCAGAGAAGGTCCCTGCGGGGTTCTTGGTGTCTAGCCCCGGAGCAGGGCTGCTGGGGTGCCTGGAGCCTTGGGTGGAGGAGGAGAGGGGAACCCTCAACGTTTTTTTGCAGAGTGCGGCCCAGCCCAGGAGGTGTGCACTACGGGAGCGAAGGGAGGCCCTGGAGCCTGCGTCCCGGCTGAAGGTGAGGGCTGGTGGGGCCTGGACCCCCGGCAGGGAGGGTATGCTTGAGGCCCCTCTGCAGTGGCTGTCTTTCGAGCAATCTTCTTCCCCAGAATTGGACCTCTCTTCTGCAGCCCCAGGGCACCTCCCTCCCTATGTCTCTCAACTGGGGGGAGGGTGCACGTCCTCCACTCTCCTGTGTCTGCTTGTGCTCTGTGCTCAGGAGACCCCAGACCCCTGGCAGGGCCTGGACCCCTTCGACTCCCTGGACGCTAAGCCCTTCAGGAAAGGTAACTGGGGGAGGGGCACTGCCCCTGGGCATCCGGGGCTGGGCTCACCTGGCTTGAGTGGAGGCTGGGGCTCCAGGGCCCGTGGGCACGGTGATCTGCCCTGGGCCACGGTTGTGCTCCGAGATCGTCTGTTTGCCCCCAGGTAGGCCCTACTCTGTGCCCCCCAGTGTGGAGGAGGCTCCAGGACAGAAGCGTAAGAGGAAGGGTACCGTCAAGCTGCAGGACTTCCACCAGTGGTACCTGGCTGCCTGTGCGTGGGCCGGGGGGTGGGCCAGGGCCAGAGGGCCCGGGTGTGGCTGCGGGACTGGGCTTGGCGCCTGCTGACCCAGTCCTCTTGCAGATGCTGACCACGCTGACAGCAGGCGGCCCCGGCGAAAGGGCCCTTCCTTTGCAGGTGCGGCTCTTCTGAGGGTTGGTGGCAGCACGCTCTGCCACCTCCCCTCAGCCTGGGGACACCTAGGGCCCGGGGCGGATTCGGGTGGGCCTGGGCAGGATGAGGGAGCCCTTCTCACAAGGCTTTCGTGTGCAGACATGGAGGTCCTGTACTGGAGACACGTGAAGGAGCAGCTGGAGACCCTCCGGAAGCTGCAGAGGAGGGAGGCAAGTACCGGCCACCGCCCGGACCCCGCTTGGCCCTTGGTGGGAGACGGCAGTGGCCCTCAGATGCTCTCTTTGCGCAGGCGGCTGAGCGGTGGCTGCCGAGGGCTCAGGAGGAACCGTGGCCCGCGGAGGAGGACCGGCTGGAGGACTCCCTGGAGGACCTGGGAGCGGCAGGTGGGTGCCTACGGGGGCCAGGCTGGGTCGGGGCTCAGCGCCGGCTGTGGGCTAACCTGCCTTCTGCTCGGGTCCTCCCCTCCCAGCAGGTGACTTTCTAGAGCCCGAGGAGTACGCAGAGCCTGAGGGGGCCGAGCCTGGGGAAGACGCAGACCTGGGTAGGTCTGGGAGTGGGCTGCTGGCCAGGGGACCCTGAGGGGAGGAAAGAGGAGGTGAGGCTCACGGCCGCAGCACCTCATGGCTGCCCTTTTCCAGAAGCAGAAGCCATGCCGGCCTCCCTAAGCTACGAGGAGCTGGTCCGAAGGAACGTGGTAGGCCCAGGTCAGAGTGGGTGGGGGAGCCGGGCGGTGGGCCCTGCACAGAGGTGACAGCCCCTGCTCCTCCCCCAGGAGCTCTTCATCGCCACCTCGCAGAAGTTCGTCCAGGAGACAGAGCTGAGCCAGCGCATCAGGGACTGGGAGGACGTCATCCAGCCCCTGCTCCAGGAGCAGGTGAGGTGGGCTGGGCCAGGGCCTCTGGTGGAGAGCTGGAGCGTCCCGCTGCCTGCCTTGGGCCAGCCCCAGGACCTGCTCCTCCCCTTTGCAGGAGCAGCATGTGCCCTTTGACATCCACACTTACGGGGATCAGGTAGTCTCAAGGTTCAGCCAGCTCAACCAGTGGTGTCCCTTTGCGGAGTTGGTGGCTGGCCAGCCTGCCTTTGAGGTGTGTCGTTCCATGCTGGCCTCCCTGCAGCTGGTGAGTGGCCTGGGAGCCTGGGAGGGAAGCGGTCTCTGGTCTCTGCTGACGATCTGTCTCTACAGGCTAATGACTACACAGTGGAGATCACCCAGCAGCCGGGGCTGGAGGCGGCGGTGGATACCATGTCCCTGAGACTGCTCACGTACCAGCGGGCCCACAAGCGCTTCCAGACCTACGCTGCCCCCTCCATGGTCCAGCCCTGAGTGGGGAGCACTGAGACTGGGGTTGGGCCCTGGAGCCCTGTCCCCAGCAGGTGCTGGGCATGCATCTGCTCACTCCACTTTGCTTCCTGGCTCGCCCAGCCCAATAAAGTGTTGCCACCCCGCCAATCCCTTTAAAAAAACCTTTACAAAACTGTTCCGTGTGGAGGAAAGGGCTGTCCATCCTCTGCACCCCAGGAAGCTACCACGTCTCCAGCCCCTTTCCTGCCGTGGCCTCCAGGGGCTGCTGGTATAGATCTCAGGCACACACAGCTCCACCACATCCTTTTAATGACCCAGCTCAGTGCAGGACGCTGCGGAAGGCAGCCATGTGGCGCCGCACACTGTCTGCGACCTGCTCGGCCGACCTGGCCCTGCCGTAGTAGTCTGTGAAGAGGCCGTCAGGGCTGAGCAGGTAGATGGCGATGGAATGGTCCACGATGTAATCCTGGTCCTCGTCCTTGGGGCCAGCGCTGTAGTACACGCGGTAGCTGCGGCTCACCTGGGCAACCTGCTCAGCAGAGCCGGTCAGGCCCAGCAGCCTGGGGTGGAAGTCCTGCACGTAGTGGGCCATGGCCGCCACGTCATCCCGCTCGGGGTCCACCGTAATGAAGATGGGCTGCACGGGGGGCAGGCCAGGCTCCGCCTCCAGCTGCCGCACCACCTGCACCAGCTTCTCCAGTTCCTCGGGGCAGATGTCAGGGCAGTGAGTGAAGCCGAAGTACATCAGCACCCACTGGCCCCGGAAGTCAGCTTTGCAGCGAGCCTGGCCCCGGTGATCCAGCAGGCTGAAGTCACCCTGGCCCACGGCAGCTTGGCGCAGGGCCTCTGTCCGTCGTTGCTGCTGCCACCGCTCCTTCTCGGCTCTCATGGCCAGCCAGACCCCACCCAGCCCAGCCCCAATCAAGGCTGTGATCAGCAACCTAGTTCGTAGCCCAGGGCCCTGGGGCTGGTCCTGCCTTCCCGTCTCTGCAGGGCCCCGCCTTGATAGGAGCCGGTACCTCACATGCTGGGCCTCTCCTCCTGGGGTCCTAGGGAGAGCTGGAGGCTTGAGCTGAAAGAGCCTGTGCCAAGCCTTGGGTGCCTGAGCCAGCAACAGCATGGCCTAACGCTCCTGGAAAAGAGCAAGGGTGTCAGGAGCCAGAAGGTGCCTCGGCCTCCCGGGTCATACCCCATCCTGGAGATGCTGCCATCTGAGGGACCAGCCCTACACAGGCTCTGCTAGCAGCAGCTGCTCACCTGGCGTCAGAACTGCTTCACCTCTGAAACCTCAAACTCCAGCTTAGGTGTCGTCAAGCGTCCACCCCTGTCCGTCCTGTCCTTTAGCCTGAGAGCCTCAGTCTATCGCATCCCACCCGGACCCTGCCCCCCGTCGTGTGCCTGCAGCTGTAACCAGCCCAGCCCTCGCCTGCACCTGAGCGTCTGAGCTGACCAAGAGCATTCCAAGCGCATGCCTCGCCCGGATTCCTGAGCATATTTATCTGTTTGCAATAAACTCCCATTTCTTGAAAGGAGGTAGGTGAGTCTCTGGCTTCAACCCCCGCCCCCCAAGACTGACTCCTCCGGCCCTTTTGCAGCCTCTCCCCTCTGAGGCCGCTTCAATCGTGGTGCTTTGGCCTCCAGCCCCGCGGAAATCCTGTGCCACCCGCACCGCAGCCTGCAGCGCCTTCCCGCCCCCCTCCCCACGAGCCCCTCGCACGTAGAACCTTCCGGCGGGCAGTCACCCTGTAAGAAACAAAGTTTCCACTTGCCTCGAGCCCACTCTCTTCACAGCCGGGTACCCGACAGCAGCTCTGAGCTCGTGGCCCACGCCCTGCTGTTGCTTCGGTGACCTCTGCGCCTTTCTCAGGGCCCTATGGAGGTTTGCTAGGCGGAGGTCTTAGGACCCCGCCCCCCCCCCCACGCCTCACCTGTTCAGCTGCTGCTGGGAGGACCCTCTAGAAGACTTCTAAACGTCCGGCCTCCACCCCGTCCGACGATTCCTGGGCTGAAAGACCTTGGATACGCCCCTCAGCCTGCTGACATCAGCTTCCTCCTTTACAAAATGTGTTCTAAGCGGTGCACAAGATGGACCTGCAAACGGAGGCAGCCTGCGAACGTTTCCAGGGCCCCTCTCCGGGAGGCCCTTTTCCTCCAGGAGCCCCGTTCAGGGCGCCCTCTCGGAACGCGCCTCGCGGGCCAGTTTTCCAAGACCCCGGCGCGCCGGGGTCGGTGCCAGGAGTCCGGGGACGCGACCTGGCAAGCTGCGGAGACCATCCGCCTCGCACCACGCCAGCGCGCATGCGTCAACGGCGCCCCGCTCGCGCACACTGACATGGAGCTGGCCGGCGCCGGGCCGTGCGCGTGCGCCGAAGGTGGCGGGTCAGCCAGAGGTCACGTGTCAGAGGCGGGGCTTCCCTGCGCCCCGCCCCCCGCGGCGGCGGCTCCTTGTTCGGCGCTGTAGCTAGTCGCTGGCTCTACCCGCCCTCTCGCTTACGGCCCCGGCGCACCAGGTATCTGCACGGCTGCGCGCCTCTCGGGCTTCGTTGCTGCGTGTCGGCCTGCCCGCGCGGTGGGGCGGGGAGTGAGGAGCCGGGCTCAGGAGGGGAGGGCGTCTCTGGGCGTAGGGCT
Organism: Tursiops truncatus; assembly: GCF_011762595.2. Classification (NCBI taxonomy): domain Eukaryota; kingdom Metazoa; phylum Chordata; class Mammalia; order Artiodactyla; family Delphinidae; genus Tursiops; species Tursiops truncatus. The sequence goes on along the minus strand of NC_047044.1, from coordinate 246,370 downwards.
GAGCCAGAGCGGGTGCCCCTTTTCCTGTCCCCTCACCGAGCCTGGTGATGGGTGACCGGGTCCGCCGGCCCGGTGGCCCCAGGCCGTCCAAGCACAGCAGCGCTTCCTCCACTCCAAAGCGTGGCCTACGGCGGGGTTGTTCCTGGCGGTCAGAGCGGCTGCCCCATGCCAAACTGCGGAGACACGGTTCAGCGTGGACCCACCCCGCGTCTCGCGTGCAGTCAAACTCCAGCCCCTGATGCACCCTTGGTTGCCAGTTCCCCTGGAGTGAGGGGACGGGGGAGACGTGAAGCGGCAGTGTGCCTGACTTCAGCGGTGGAGGTCAGGAAGTCCTTGTATTCGGCCTGGGCGGGAGGGCCGTGAGGGTTTCCCCAGACCCGAGGCCAGGTCAGCCTTGCTTGGATAAGGTCACTGGGTGGGAGTTGAAGAAGTGGGGCGGGGACTGCCAGCGGTGAGGCCGGTCCCAGCAGAGGCAGGGTGAGACAGGGCTGCTGAGGTACTTGAGGACCAAGGCTGCGGGAGTTATGAACGGGAGGTTGGGGCCACATAAGGAGATCCACGCCAACAGACATGCCACAGCCACATGGGGACCCCTATGGAGAGGCCACACAGGCTCCAGGCGCTCCGGGGCCTGTCCTGGCTGGGGAGGACTGCGGCCTCTCTCAACCTCCTGCCTACGATCAGAGCAGACAGGCTGTCCTCTGCCTTCTTACTGAGGATGAAGGCTGTGTGGGGGAGGCTAAGGTGATGGAGATCCTGCAGCTTCCTGTGAGATGCGGGGGATGCTGACTCTCGGGTCAGTCATGAGAGGTCAGGGACCCTGAGCATGGAAGGTCAAGTTCTCTATGTGATGGGATGACAGGTGCATCAGTCAGGTCACCTTCTTGAGTGGGTGGTCAGGCATCCTGTGATGTGGGACACTGACCCTGGGTTTGGGTCAGATCACCTGTGGTTGTGTGTGTTCATAGGTCAGGGGTCTTTCACATGCAGGAGGTGGACCCCAGAGTCTGGGGTCAGGTCACACGTGATGAGTAGCAGGCTGTCGACAGTGGCTGTCACATCTCTTGCTTCATGCAGGATTCTGTCTGCAAGAACAAGCTTCCTGCTCTGACCCACAATACAGCGGCCCACTTGCCCTGGCAGCCCTTGCATCTGGCCAACCTCCCCTGCATCAGGACTCCCAGTGACCCTCAGTGGCCTCTGATCAGTGATCGCATCACTGACCCTGACCAAGGACTCATCAGCAACCTTGACAAATGTCCAAAATAATGACCAGTGACGTGAACAATTCTGGTAAGTCCTCACTAATGACCCATCAAAGATATGGATCAATGTCCTATGGCCCATTAATGATTGATCAGAGGCCCATCAATTATTTTGACCAAGTCCCTGTTAATGACTCCAATCAAATTTCCGTTGATGATCTTGACCAAAGTCCAATGACCCATGAATAACTGATCAGTATCCTCCCTAGTGACCCTTCAGAGATTCTGGCCAATGTTTCTACCAAACCCAGATCAGTGACCAATCAGTGGCCCACCTATACATGCTCTGGGCTCTGGGTGACAGTGAATCCATGAATAGACTCCAGTTTACCCCAAGTGCCCTCCCACGTGCCCCAGACCACGTCTTCTGACTATTGGTACATGCTAGGCAAGGATGCTGTTCACCTGCACAGTCACCTCCCCACCCCCACATTTTTCCTCACCTTCTTTGGTTAGGACTCATCTGGAGTTAAGTATTTACTGAGCAGTGTAGTGGATGTCCAGCTGGAGAGGGAATGGAAAATAAATTGTCCTCGTTTGGGATGGGGGGCGTCAGTGGGGGGATGAGGCTGGTACCTATTGCTGGGGGTACAAGTCTGGGGGATGGAGGGAGAGCAGCTCTTCCCTTGGGAACCGAAGGGGAAGGGGCAGCTGGATGATTTGGTCCTGTTATTGGGGGCTGATGGGAAGGGAGATCCAAGTTCTGTCCTGGGGCTGAGAAGCCTGGGCCTTTGGGGGCTCTGTCTGGGTCAGGCGTGAGGTTAGGAGCTGCCTGTGGCTGCTGGCCTTTTTGAGGTCAGAGGTTCTGGTCTGGAGAGGAGGTGTCTTCTAACCTTGCAGCCACAGGCAGCCAGGGCAGGTGCCAGGACTCTGCCTCAGGGCATGTTTGTCCCCAAGGTATTGGCACCAGGCTTCCGGCCACTCCAGCTGCTGCCCAGACTTGGCCAGGGCCGCGGTCTCCTCCAGATTCATGCTTCGCCAGATGGCCAAGAGCATGGCCCCTCGGCATGGGTAAGGTGGTGTAGACAGCACAAAGGGGGCGTTCCCACAGCAATGGGTTATCCTCAGTGTCAGTGACAGTGGGGCGCTGTGGCGTCCCTGGGGGCAGGCGGTCTCTGGGCCTGACCTCTGGGTCGGGGTCAGGGGCAGCCAGCCGTCCCCACGCACGGATGTGTGCGCCCTGCGCGTCCGGTCCAGCACAGCGCGCACGAAGCCTCTGAGGTACCCTTGCTTCAGGCTGATCAGCCCCGGCAGCTGCTTGGACTCTGGTTCCCGCCCCGGGAGAGATCAGCAGGTGCGACAGGGGTAGGTGGGGCCGCCACCACTCCGGGCTGCGACACACATCTGGAACCTGTCGCCGTCCTGTGTCCGTGTCACTGAGGCGAAGTGCCCTTGTCCCGACCCCATTCTCGTTTCTCTCCCGTGTCCGCCCCTCAGTCCCGTGTCTGTGTCGCCCGTGTGCATGTCTCCGTGTCTGGCTCTCACGTCTCGGTCTCACAACTTGATCCGGGGCCGTACCTGTCCTGCACAGCGGCGCTCGCCGGTCCTCTTCGGATCCCAGCCGGTTTCCGTTCCGTCTTGCGGGAGGCCACAGGGTGGGAACAGTGGGACTGCGCGCCTGGCCGGAGCCGCGGAGGGGCGGGGCCTCCCGACAGGCAGGGTTTTAGGCCAATCGCCGCCTCGGAGGGGCAGGACGACCCGGCTCACTTCTGTCCTGGCCAATCACGAGGGCCTGCGGGAGCTTGAGAAGTCCGGGACTTCGCGGGCCCGCCCACCTGTCCGTTTTGCCCGCCTGCCTCGCCGCAAGCACAGAGAGGCCGACAGGCTGCTGGATCCAGAGATTTTAAGAAACATTCGTGGGGCCGCGCCCGGCCGGCTGGTCAGTCATCCACGTCGATCACCATCGGGGCCAGGTAGTCCGAGTGCCGGATCCCGAAGCTCCAGCCGCGAGGCTTCCGGTGCTGCGGACCCAGGAGACGTCGCTGGCCTGGCGCTGCCAGCCGGCCCAGGGCTCCCGGGTCCCAACCTCGCACCTCAGACCCTCGATCCAGACCCGGACCCCTTTACCCCGCCTCTGACCCTTGACTCTGAACTGCAGAGCACCTGGTCCACGTTGTAGGCTGCAGGCCCGGGATTCAGGCTGTTGCCTTGGGGGAGCGAAGTCCGCGCCAGCATCGAGAACTGGGGGGCCCGGGGCTTGTAGATCCCAGGGCTCACCACATGGTAGGCGCAGGGCCCGGGGGTCTGCGGGAGGGCGGGAGGGGCGCTGTGTCCGGCTTCCAGGACCGTCGACCGCTGACCCCTCGCCGCGCGGTGCGGGCAGCCCCTTCCCCACCTTACTGAGGTCCTCGCAGACGCTGCCCACCGCGCTGCGGCCGTAGATGGAGTAAATCGGCGCCGAGACTTTACCGACGACGCGCGGGCCCAGGAGCGAGGGCACAGTGTAGGTCCCGGGGCCTGGGGGAGCCAGCGAGGGTGGGTCTTTGAGGACCGGCCGGTCTGCCCGCCGCAGCCAGTGCAGGGTGGGCCTTCCTGGGCTCACCTGGGGTCTGCGACTCTGCGCGGAGGCCCCAGTTTCGGGGAGCGATGGTGTGCCGAGGCGCGCTGGGGTACGCCGCCTTCTCCGCTCGCTCCGGGAAGTACCTGCCTGCGGGGCGGACCGGGGTGTGGGCCGGAACTGCACTGGGGGCCTGGTGGGTGCCCGGGCTGGAGTCCAGGGATTAGGGGGAATTCGAACCACGATTTGTCAAAGCCTGGTGAGGCTTGGAGCTCTTTTGAGATCCGGAGATGGGGGGACCGAATTTGGAGTGTTAGGGTGCCCGAGGGGGACTCGGGCTCAGTGGGGGTGTTCCCGAGTGGGCGTCCCTGGAGGCGGCTCGGCGTTGGGGAGGCCGGGGTCCCAGGGTCCTGACCCGGTCCGGGAGTGAGGAAGGGCGCTGCGTGGCGCGGGCGGCCGAAGATGGAGTAGGCGGGAGCGCCGTCGCGGCCGCGCACTGTCATGCGAGCGGGCACCAGGTGACCTGGCCCTGGGCCGCACGAAGTCTGCTGCGTGGGGAGGCGTGCGCCGAAGGTGAAGGCGGGGGCGCGGGGCCGCGACGGGTCGTGCAGGATGTAACCTGCGGGGCGCCCCAGCATCACCAGGGTTAGGGTTAGCCCCTGTGTGCCCCCCTCCCCCGGCCCACCGCTGGTACCAGTGCTGGCTGGCAGCTTGTACTTGGGCCCCGGGCCGCTGTAGAGCGCTGCGATGGGGCCGCGGGGCCGGTGCGGCCGCCACGGGCCGACCCAGACTTCCGAGCCCATGGTACGGTGGGAGCGCTTGCTGCCGGCAACACCTGCGGACACAAGGTGGCGGCCCCGGCCCCCCCACCCTGACTCGCGAGGCCGCACTCCCTATCCCCTCCAGACAGGCCGGACTCCGGGGCGGGGCCCGCGCCTATCCCAAGTACCAGGGAAACAAACGGTAGCTTTCCCAGCTCCAGAGAGGCGCGGGTCAGGGACAGAGCTTCGAGGCCGTCTCTTGTCCCCCACCCCCAAAATGAGTTCAGTGGAGGTGTGTGTGCGCGCTCCAAGTTTGGACTCAACACTGCGGGAGAGGAATTCCCCGGGGTTCTGGAGAACTGGGATATTTTAGGGATATTTGGGGGAGGATACCGGGGCGAGGGAGCGGCGTGGGGGACCTGGTGCCGGAGGGGGGCCCCCGAAGTTGATGCACTGACCTGCTCCTGTGTCTCCTGGCTGGGAAGGTAGGGTTGGGTGTCTGGATTTCTGCCCCTGCCCGGCCCAGCTCCCAGACCCCATTGTGTCTAGGTCGCGCCTCCAGGCAACCAGACTGACCGTCCCACCTGGCTCCGCCCCTCCCCTCTCCCTGCCTCTCCTCCTTGGAGTCCATGGCAATGGCAGGCGTCCTGCAGGCTGTGCCACAGACCAGAACTCTGTCCTCACCCTTCCCCAGGCTTCAATACACCCATTCCAGAAATGGACAGATATGCAGACAAAAAACAAGTACGAGAATAAAGAAATCAAGCTTAATTTAATTGTTATGTGTAGGGGAGAGAACTTTGCATCTATTTAAACCCATGGAATATTTGCAGAAAATAATCATGTACTGGGCCACAAGAACGTCCATACAATTAGCAGATGTAAACTATTATATATAGGATGGATAAACAACAAGGTTCTATCGTATAGCACAGGGAACTACATTCAATATCCTGTGATAAACCATAATGGAAAAGAATATGAAAAAAAAGCATCTGTGTGTGTATAACTGAGTCACTGCTGCACAGCAGAGATTGACACAACATTGCAACTCAACTCTACTTCAATTTGAGAAAGACGCCCATACGAGTTGAATAAAGAGATATAATAGGACACATGATTGATCACAATTCAAAATAATTCTTAGCAAACAGTAAAATGTGGGTTTTTTTGAATTTTATTTATTTTTTTAATGCAGCAGGTTCTTATTAGTCATCCATTTTATACACATCAGTGTATACATGTTAATCCCAATCTCCCGATTCATCCCACCGCCACCCCACCCCACCGCTGCTTTCCCCCCTTGGTGTCCATACGTTTGTTCTCTACATCCGTGTCTCTATTTCTGCCCTGCAAACCGGTTCATCTGTACCATTTTTCTAGGTTCCACATATATGCGTTAATATACGATATTTGATTTTCTCTTTCTGATTTACTTCACTCTGTATGACAGTCTCTAGATTCATCCACGTCTCTACAAATGACCCAATTTCGTTCCTTTTTATGGCTGAGTAATATTCCGTTGTAAATATGTACCACATCTTTATCCATTCGTCTGTCGATGAGCATTTAGGTTGCTTCCATGACCTGGCTGTTGTAAATAGTGCTGCAATGAATATTGGGGTGCATGTGTCTTTTTGAATTATGGTTTTCTCAGGGTATATGCCCAGTAGTGGGATTGCTGGATCATATGGTAATTCTATTTTTAGTTTTTTAAGGAACCTCCATACTGTTCTCCATAGTGGCTGTATCAATTTACATTCCCACCAACAGTGCAAGAGGGCTCCCTTTTCTCCACACCCTCTCCAGCATTTGTAGTTTGTAGATTTTCTGATGATGCCCGTTCTAACTGATGTGAGTTGATACCTCATTGTAGTTTTGATTTGCATTTCTCTAATAATTAGTGATGTTGAGCAGCTTTTCATGTGCTTCTTGGCCATCTGTATGTCTTCTTTGGAGGACTGTCTATTTAGGTCTTCTGCCCATTTTTGGATTGGGTTGTTTGTTTTTTTAATATTGAGCTGCACAAGCTGTTCATATATTTTGGAGATTAATCCTTTGTCCGTTGATTCGTTTGCAAATATTTTCTCCCATTCTGAGGGCTGTCTTTTCGTCTTGTTTATGGTTGCCTTTGCTGTGCAAACGCTTTTAAGTTTCATTAGGTACAATTTGTTTATTTTTGTTTTTATTTCCATTACTCTAGGAGGTGTATCAAAAAAGATCTTGCTGTGATTTATTTCAAAGGGTGCTCTTCCTATATTTTCCTCTTAGATTTTTATAGTGTCCAGTCTTACATTTAGGTCTCTAATCCATTTTGAATTTATTTTGTGTATGGTGTTAGGGAGTGTTCCAATTTCATTCTTTTACATATAGCTTTCCAGTTTTCCCAGCACCACTTATTGAAGAGACTGTCTTTTCTCCATTGTACATCTTTGCCTCCTTTGTCATAGATTAGGTGACCATAAGTGCGTGGGTTTATCGCTGGGCTTTCTAGCTTGTTTCATTGATCTATATTTCTGTTTTTGTGCCAGTGCCATACTGTTTTGATTACTGTAGCTTTGTAGTATTGTCTGAAGTCAGGGAATCTCATTCTTCCAGCTCCGCTTTTTTCCCTCAAGACTGCTTTGGCTGTTTGGGGTCTTTTGTGTCTCCATACAAATTTTAAGATTTTTGGTTCTAGTTCTGTAAAAAATACCATTGGTAATTTAATAGGGATTGCATTGAATCTGTAGATTGCTTTGTGTAGTATAGTCATTTTCACAATATTGATTCTTCCAATCCAAGAACATGATATATCTCTCCATCTGTTGGTATCATCTTTGATTTCTTTCATCAGTGTCTTATAGTTTTCTGCATACAGGTCTTTTGTCTCCCTAGGTAGGTTTATTCCTAGGTATTTTATTCTTTTTGTTGCAATGGTAAATGGGAGTGTTTCCTTAATTTCTCTTTCAGATTTTTCATCATTAGTATATAGGAATGCAAGAGATTTCTGTGCATTAATTTTGTATCCTGCAACTTTACCAAATTCATTGATTAGCTCTAGTACTTTTCTGGTGGCATCTTTATGATTCTCTATGTATAGTATCATGTCATCTGCAAACAGTGACAGGTTTTTTTTTTTTTCCAATTTGTATTCCTTTTATTTCCTTTTCTTCTCTGACTGCCGTGGCTAGGACTTCCAAGACTATGTTGAATAATAGTGGTGAGAATGGACATCCTTGTCTTGTTCCTGATCTTAGAGGAAATGCTTTCAGTTTTTCACCATTGAGAATGATGTTTGCTGTGGGTTTGTTGTATATGGCCTTTATTATGTTGAGGTAGGTACCCTCTATGCCTACTTTCTGGAGAGTTTTTATCATAAATGGGTGCTGAATTTTGTCAAAGCTTTTTCTGCATCTGTTGAGACGATCATACGGTTTTTATTCTTCAGGTTGTTAATATGGTGTATCACGTTGATTGAGTGCATATATTGAAGAATCCTTGCATCCCTGGGATAAACCCCACTTGATCATGGTGTATGATCCTCTTAATGTGTTGTTGGATTCTGTTTGCTAGTATTTTGTTGAGGAGTTTTGCATCTATATTCATCAGTGATATTGGTCTGTAATTTTCTTTTTTTGTAGTGTCTTTGTCTGGTTTTGGTGTCAGGGTGATGTTGGCCTCATAGAATGAGTTTTGGAGTGTTCCTTCCTCTGAAAATTTTTGGAAGAGTTTGAGAAGGATGGGTGTTAGCTCTTCTCTAAATGTTTGATAGAATTCACCTGTGAAGCCATCTGGTCCTGGACTTTTGTTTGTTGGAAGATTTTTTTTTTTTTTTTTTTTTTTGCAGTACGCGGCCCTCTCACTGTTGTGGCCTCTCCCGTTGCAGAGCACAGGCTCCGGATGCGGAGGCTCATGGGCCCAGCCGCTCCGCAGCACGTGGGATCCTCCCGGACCGGGGCACGAACCCGTGTCCCCTGCATCGGCAGGCGACTCTCAGCCACTGTGCCACTAGGGAAGCCCCCTGTTGGAAGATTTTTAATCACAGTTTCAATTTCATTACTTGTGATTGGTCTGTTCATATTTTCTATTTCTTCCTGGTTCAGTCTTGGGAGGTTGTACCTTTCTAAGAATTTGTCTATTTCTTCCAGGTTGTCCATTTTGTTGGCATAGATTTGCTTGTAGCAGTCTCTTAGGGTTCTTTGTATTTCTGCAGTGTCTGTTGTAACTTCTCCGTTTTCATTTCTAATTTTATTGATTTGAGTCCTCTCCCTCTTTTACTTGAGTCTGGCTAAAGGTTTATCAGTTTTGTTTATCTTCTCACGAAACCAGCTTTTAGTTTTATTGATCTTTGCTATTGTTTTCTTTGTTTCTATTTCATTTATTTCTGCTCTGATTTTTATGATTTCTTTCCTTCTGCTAACTTTGGGTTTTGTTTGTTCTTCTTTCTCTAGTTGCTTTAGGTGTAAGGTTAGATTGTTTATTTGAGATGTTTCTTGTTTCTTGAGGTAGGCTTGTATAGCTATAAACTTCACTCTTAGAACTGCTTTTGCTGCATCCCATAGGTTTTGGATCATCGTGTTTTCATTGTCATTTGTCTCCAGGTATTTTTTTATTTCCTGTTTGGTTTCCCCAGTGATCTCTTGGTTATTTAGTAACGTATTGTTTAGCCTCAGTGTGTTTGTGTTTTTTACGTTTTTTTCCCTGTAATTCATTTCTAATCTCATAGCGTTGTGGTCAGAAAAGATGCTTGATATGATTTCAGTTTTCTTAAATTTACTGAGGCTTGATTTGTGACCCAAGATGTGATCTATCCTGGAGAATGTTCCGTGCACACTTGAGAAGAAAGTGTAATCTGCTGTTTTTGGATGGAATGTCCTATAAATATCAATGAAATCTATCTGGTCTATTGTGTCATTTAAAGCTTGTGTTTCCTTATTGATTTTCTGTTTGGATGATCTGTCCATTGGTGTAAGTTAAAGTCCCCCACTATTATTGTGTTACTGTTGATTTCCTCTTTTATAGCTGTTAGCAGTTGCCTTATGTATTGAGGTACTCCTATGTTGGGTGCATATATATTTATAATTGTTATATCTTCTTGGTTTGATCCCTTGATCATTATGTAGTGCCCTTCCTTGTCTCTTGTAAAATTTTTTATTTTAAAGTCTATTTTATCTGATATGAGTATTGCTACTCCCGCTTTCTTTTGATTTCCATTTGCATGGAATAACTTTTTCCATCCCCTCACTTTCAGTCTGTATGTGTCCCTGGGTCTGAAGTGGGTCTCTTGTAGACAGCATATATATGGGTCTTGTTTTTGTATCCATTCAGCGAGCCTGTGTCTTTTGGTTGGAGCATTTAATCCATTCACCTTTAAGGTAATTATCGATATGTATGTTCCTATTACCATTTTCTTAGTTGTTTTGTGTTTGTTTTTGTAGGTCCTTTTCTTCTCTTGTGTTTCCCACTTAGAGAAGTTCCTTTAGCATTTGTTGTACAGCTGGGTTGGTGGTGTTGAATTCTCTTAGTTTTTGCTTGTCTGTAAAGCTTTTGATTTCTCCATCGAATCTGAATGAGATCTTTGCTGGGTAGAGAGATCTTGGTTGTAGGTTCTTCGCTTTCATCACTTTAAGTATATCATGCCACCCCCTTCTGGCTTGTAGAGTTTCTGCTGAGAAATCAGCTGTTAACCTTATGGGAGTTCCCTTGTATGTTATTTGTTGTGTTTCCCTTGCTGCTTTCAATAATTTTGTTGTCTTTATTTTTTGCCAATTTGATTACTATGTGTCTCGGCATGTTTCTCCTTGGGTTTATCCTGTATGGGACTCTCTGTGCTTCCTGGACCTGGGTGGCTATTTCCTTTCCCATGTTAGGGAAGTTTTCAACTATAATCTCTTCAAATATTTTCTCGGGTCCTTTCTCTCTCTCTTCTCTTTCTGGGACCCTATAATGCGAATGTTGTTGTGTTTAATGTTGTCCCAGAGGTCTCTTAGGCTGTCTTCATTTCTTGTCATTCTTTTTTCTTTATTCTGTTCCGCAGCAGTGAATTCACTGGTCTGTCTTCCCGGTCACTTATCCGTTCTTCTGCCTCAGTTATTCTGCTATTGATTGTTTCTAGTGTAGTTTTCATTTCAGTTATTGTATTGTTCATCTCTCTTTGTTTGTTCTTTAGTTCTTCTGGGTCTTTGTTAAACATTTCTTGCATCTTCTCGATCTTTGCCTCCATTCTTTTTCCGAGGTCCTGGATCATCTTCACTATCATTATTCTGAATTCTTTTTCTGGCAGGTTGCCTATCTCCACTTCATTTAGTTGTTTTTCTGGGGTTTTATCTTGTTCCTTCATCTGGTACATAGCCCTCTGCCTTTTCATCTTGTCTGTCTTTCTGTGAATGTGGTTTTCCTTCCACAGGCTGCAGGATTGTAGTTCTTCTTGCTTCTGCTGTCTGCCCTCTGGTGGATGAGGCTATCTCTAAAATGTTTTTTTAAAAGGGTTAAATACTTAGAAACTAACAAATTCTCTTTTAAAACCAGCAACCACTGAGGTAGAAGGAAAACGAAGGGTAGGGGCACTGTGAAGGCTGAGAGCGCATTTCAGGAAGCTGCTGGGTCTCTGTTTAATATTCTTGAGAAGCTGAGGAAGGCCAGTTTCTTGAGGCTAATGAAATGGGACTGCTCATGAGGAAAACAGCTAAAGTCCCAAGTTAAAAATGATGAGAAGACACAAGTGCAGCCTCCACACAGACATGCTAAAGTATACAACTATACTTCAATTTAATTTTTCTAAATAAATAAAATTCTTTTGTTTCCCTCTGAAAGATACCCCCAAGTGTAATTCCTGCATCATATGTTCTATTTTTAATTTCTCGAGGAACCTCCATACTGTTTTCCATACTGGCTGTGCCAGTTTACATTCCCACCAATAGTGCATGAGGGTTCCATTTTCTCCGCATCCTCACCAACACTCGTTATTTCTTGTCTTTTTTAAAAACATCTTTATTGGAGTATAATTGCTTTACAATGGTGTGTTAGTTTCTGCTTTATAACTGTTGTCTTTTTGATACAGTCATTCTGATAGGTGTGAGGTGATAGTGTGGTTTTGATTTGCATTTCCCTGATGATTAATCATGTTGAGTGTCTTTTCAGGTGCCTGTTGGCCATCGTATGACTTTTTTGGGGGAAAATGTTTATTCAGTACTTTTGCACATTTTTTCATTTTTCTTTCCTTTTTTAATTTTTATTTTTTTATTTAAAAAATAGTTATTTATTGGCTGCGTCAGGTATTAGTTGCGGCGCGCAGGATCTTTTGTTGCGGTGCATGGGCTCTTCGTTGTTGTCGTGGGCTTCTCTCTAGTTGTGGCACTCAGGCTTAGTTGCCTTGTGGCATGTGGGATCTTAGTTCCCCGATGCATTGTAAGGCAGATTCTTAACCACTGGACCACCAGGGTATTCCCTAGGTCCATCCATGTTGCTGCAAGTGGCGTTATTTCATTCATTTTTATGGCTGGGTAATATTCCATTGTATAAATATACGACATCTTCTTTACCCATTCCTCTGTCGATGGACATTTAGGTAGCTTCCATGTCTTGGCTATTGTAAATACTGCTGCTATGAACACTAGGGTGCATGTGTCTTTTTGAAATAGAGTTTTCTCCAGATATATGCCCAGTAGTGGGATTGCAGGATCATATGGTAGTTCTATTTTTAGTTTTTTAAGGAACTTCCGTACTGTTTTCCACAGTGGCTGCACCAATTTACATTCCCACCAACAGTGCAAGAGGGTTCCCTTTTCTCCACACCCTCTCCAGCATTTATTACTTGTAGACTTTTTGATGATGGCCATCCTGACCAATGTCTGTTGCACTTCTCTACACTAACAATGAACTATCAGAAAGAGAAATTAAGGAAACAGTCCCATTTACCATTGCATCAAAGAGAATAAAATACCTAGGAATAAACCTCCCTAAGGAGGCAAAAGACTGTACTCTGAAAACTATAAGACACTGATGAAAGAAACTGAAGTTGACAGAAACAGACGGAAAGATATACTGTGCTCTTGGATTGGAAGAATCAATATTGTGAAAATGACCACACTACCCGAGGCAATCTGCAGATTCAATGCAATCCCTATCAAATTACCAATGGAATTTTTTTTTTGCAGAACTAGAACAAAAAAATTTTAAATTTGTGTGGAAACACATGTTCTCTTCATCATTCCCATATTGTTGAATGCTTATGTGTTTTAATTTTTTCCACTTTAAATCACATTGTATTGTTTGTCTTTGTTTTTTAAAATTATTTATTTATTTATTTTTGGCTGCGTTGGGTCTCTGTTGCTAAGCCCGGGCTTTCTCTAGCTGCGGTGAGCGGGGGCTACTCTTCGTTGCAGTGCGTGGGCTTCTCATTGCAGTGGCTTCTCTTGTTGCAGAGCACAGGCTGTAGGCGCGTGGGCTTCAGTAGCTGTGGCACATGGGCTCAGTAGTTGTGGCTCACGGGCTGTATAACGCAGGCTCAGTAGTTGTGGCTCACGGGCTTAGTTGCTCTGCGGCATGTGGGATCTTCCCGGACCAGGGATCGAACCCGTGTCCCCTGCATTGGCAGGCGGATTCTCAACCACTGTGCCACCAGGGAAGCCCTGTTTGTCTTTTTTAAATAACTTTTTTCTGCATAAACCTTTCCCCACCTCTGATGGATTCCTTAAAAGGTATCCCCTGTTGGGTATACCTATATAACAACTATTAAACCTGAGATTTATATTTTCTAAGGCTTAAACAGTATTCTAGATTTATTTATACATATATAAAAGTACATATATACTTTTAACATAAACATGATTATATAATATTATATTCTTTGTTTTATATCATTTCTTTCTTGCCTTTAAAAAATTCCAATAATAGAAAATCCCTACATTTAGTGGAGTTTGCAGCTCTCTACCACCTTTTTTTTTTTTTTTTTTTTTTGCCGTACGCGGGCCTCTCACTGCTGTGGCCTCTCCCGTTGCGGAGCACAGGCTCCGGACGCGCAGGCTCACCGGCCACGGCTCACGGGCCCAGCCGCTCCGCGGCATGTGGGATCTTCCCGGACCGGGGCACGAACCCGCGTCCCCTGCATCGGCAGGCGGACTCCCCACCCCTGCGCCATCTTATTTATATTAGCTGTCCATTTGTATTTAGCTCTCCATGTGGAATCATGTCTTCATCACACTAGGCTTTTCCTCCACCAAATGCTTCAGAAAGGCACCATGGGAGCTAGTGTAGCTGGGGCTTGGTGACCAGTTAGTGAGGGTCTTCCTGTGGGTGCTGCAGTGGATCAGCTCATGTGGATGGATTTCCCCACCTCCCGGGCTCCCAGCTGCATTGGTCATGGTTGCTGGCAAGCAGGTGACTGCCTCCATTCCTGTTTTGCTTGTGTTGTCTCTGAGGAAACAGGATCTCTGGGTCCATAGGCCCAAATTCCTCTATTCCTTGGAGGGACTGGGACAGGGGTCCTGCCTCAGCAGGCAACTGGAAATGGAGCTCTGAGGAGGCTGCTGCAGGTCAGACTTTCCTGGGACCCATATTTTGATCTTTATTTTTCCCTCAGTGGGAATCTGTGGTATTTATGCCGTCAGAGCACAACCAGAGCCATTCCTCATGCTTCACAATGCCTGTGGGTGATCCTGTGTGCTTCTGAAGTTCTGTCGCCTTTCCAGCAGTGCCACATTTTTACTCTCTATGGAAAGAGGGCAAAACTCCCACTATTTTGGGCGGTAACATGTCTCCAGTCACCTTCCCAGTAGGGAGCTGCTCCACGAAGGGCAGGGTTTGCCCTTGACAAAGTCAAGGGTTTTGACAAAGTCAGGTGTTTCCTTTCCACAGAGGAGGGGACTAGACCCTTCCTTGGTCACCTGTGTGTCTCTAGGATCTGTCACGGTCCTCAGCACCTTGTGAAGTTGGTGTCCTAAGGTACCCCTAGTGGACACGTGTTCTCTGGCCGCAGCCTGGTGCTCAGACCGACGACAGGGGTCTTCAGGTACTGGGTGGAGATGCGTGGTGGACACCACATGGCCGATACAGAGGTGCAGACGATGGTGTCATCTCCATCCTCTCAAGGTTGTTGGACCCCAAACTTAACCAAGAGGCAGAGCCTGGGACCAGGACAGAGAATAAGGGCGGCATCCAGAAAGCCTGCCACCAGCTTGAGGTCCACCTTAAGGCAGGGCCCCCTTCCATCCTTCCTCTTACTGTCACTTAATACGCTCGGGGAGGGGGGAGGCTGGGAGGGGACAGGTGGGTGAGATACCTGAGGCTCAGCAGAACCCAGGCTGGGTGCCAGGGACATGCCTTGGCCATCTCGCTGCCTGAGTCAGGGAGAGTCCTCTGTCCCTGAAGAAGGAACAAGTACATGTCGTGGGGGCCTGCCTTTGTCCCAGGAGCTCCACGCTCTTTTTCATGTCTGGGTCCCACATGGCACCTGTCCTGACACTTACTCCTCGGCTTAAGATGGAGGAGACAAGGCTTGTCCCCTGAGAAGCCAAGTGCTGCAGGGCACCTACACGCCGGCCTGTGAGGGGCCTGAGTCCTGGCGAGGAGGGAGGGGGTGGACGAGGGAAGGCTGAGGCCTGAGATGAGGCACCAGAAGTCAGACTGATAGAGCCCCTGGGCCAGAGGAGGGTTTGTGAAGTCTCCCAGGGCTGAGTGGTGATGGGAGATGGAGCTGGCGGGGGCTCAGGGTTCTCCATTGCGTGAGAGTGGCGTTTGGCAGTCAAGATGGCCCAGAGGGAGGCCCAAGGGCTCTAGAAGGTTGTGATAAACCAGGCCAATAAAGAGGAAAACACAACTTTTGGATTTTCTTTACTTTGTTCACTCTTTATTAGTGATCGCTTAAAAATTCCTTTTGACAACCATCCCATCTCTGCTGAACTCAGGGTACGGAGAGTCCAGAGGCTGCTGGAGGAGGGGAAGGGAGAGTCGGCCTTGGCCCCCCCCCAAGCACCTGCGTATCTGGGAGGGAGAAGCGCCAGCCTCTGCTTCACACCTGTGCACCTTCCCGGCAGCCCATCTGTGTGCTGGGCAGTGTTTAGGGTCAGGACCCCCGCCCCCATGGTCCCCCTCCTCAGGGAGACCCCCCCCACCCTGGCCAAGAGTGGAATAGTCTTCTCCGGTTTCTGGTAATTTCATCAGGGCCTCATCGTGTTGCTGCAGCTACAGATAACATCTTCCTGTGGGTAACTCTTCCCCGCCAGAGCCCCCTGAGGCTGGCCCCGAGCTCAGAGGAGGGACGCGGGGGTGTGGGATGAGTTTGGGGGTGTGAGGGTCTCTTAGGCAGAAGTGGGTCGGCTGGGATGCCAGAATAGCGCTGAGGAACGCTGCCATTTGCCATTGGAAGCTATGGAAAAAGGGAAGGGGCAGGAGCTGGGCAGGGGCCTGGGGAGGCCCCTGAGCTCCTGGAGCTGCCGTGGGTTATGCTGTCTCCTGATACCTCCAGCTAGGCCCTCCTAACAACACCCAAGCCCAGGTGCAGACACAGAGACCCACACCTCCCAGGTTGGGCGGCGCACTGGCCCCAGCACAGGGCCACCTTAACTGGGCAGCCCTCTGGGCGGGGCACGTCACGGATGCCATCTGCGCGACACCAGGTGGCACCCAGGCCTGAAGCAGGACCTGGTGTGCGCAGCACATAGCTCCCAGCCTGCTGCCCAGCTCCTCACGCTGGGTCTCCGCCCAGACCATGACCCAGGGCGTCTTGGAGGCTGACAGCCCCGGCTGGGGCTGGGACGGGGATGGGGACGAAGACTGGGATGGCGTCGTGCTGACCCTGCTGGCGCTGGCTGTGGTGGCCGCCACGGCACTAGCTTTGCACTGGTTTGGCTCTGGGCAGGACCAGGAGGCGGCAGGTCCAGCATCCACAGCCCCTCGACCTTCACAGGTGGGAGGACCTGGGCCAGCCCTGCCCCCGAAATCCAAGGTCAGTGGTGGTGCCGAGGGACACAGCCCAGGGCAGGAGAAGCCACACCCTCCAGGACGTGGCCAGGGGAGTCCAGCTGCAGCAGGGGCCCAGGATCAGGAGCCCCCGCGAGGTGAAGGTCTGGCTGCTACAGCTACACCTCCACTCAAGACACCTGGTGAGGTGGCCAGCGGAGGGGCCTTGGGACAGCAGCGTGGTGATGCCACTCCAGAAGCCCCCCGAGGAAAAGGAAGGGAGCCTCGCAGGCCAGGTGCTGCCCTCCTGGGTCAGAGCAAAGCAGAGGGGACGTCTGCCCCCCTCCTGATACACTTCACCCCCCGGAGTCCTGGCGGAGAAGTGGAGGTGCAGGTAGAAGCAGGAGGCGTCCAAGCCAAGGCACCAGCTCACCAGGCCCTCGTCCACATGGTGGAACGGGACACCAGCCCCTGGCAGCAAGGTGTGGCGTCACCTGGCTCACTGGGGAGGGGCCCAGGCAGCCGCCGGTGGCAGGTGGACCGCAGCTCAGGAGAGAGAACCTGCCGCTCCCCAAGGCTGGACCCCCTGTCCCTGGGCACTGTGGTGAGTGTGTGGGATTCTGTGGGTGCAGCCAGCAGCCTCCCCGCGGGCTCCCAGGGGCTCCCTTTGCCCCAGGAGCTGCCCCCATCGTACACCCTGAAGACTAGTCCCCCGATGGATGTCTCAGAGAGGGGGCCTGGGAAGAGCAGCCCCCAACAAGCCCCAATCCTAGCTCTGGACTCAGGAGCCAAAGCTACTGAGAGCAGGGAGGCTGGGACCCTGGCCCCCAGGGAGTCTCAGAGGTCCCCAGCCTCCGTGGAAGGTTGGCCCCGGGTGAGGAGGGAGGTCCTTGTTACCAGGAGCTTCAGCGAGGCCCCAGGCTCCATGGGCCTATCACAAGAGGGGCCACAGGGGGGACACCGACTCTTGTCCCAAGGGGAGGGGACCACAGAGGCCAGCACTGCGGGTGAGGCTGGGGCTAACGGCTCTGGAGACCACCCTTTCTTCAGTTCAGGGCCTGAAGGGACAAAGGAGCAAGGGGGCCACAGTGTTACAGAAGGGAGAGGATCCCTGCAAGGCCAGGTGGCTGGCGGCTCTGACAGAGGGAAGCGAGCTGCAGAGGTTCGCAGCTGCGTGCCCTCCCCAAGCCCCTCCCTCACGTCCTCTTCACACACCCCTAAACCCCTCCCACCCACAGCACATCCCCATCCAGGTCTCTTACCTGTAGCCCCAACTCCTCTGAACTCCTCTCTGTCAGTCTCTTTGCCCCCCAGAGTTGGCCAGGGTCCTGCTGAGGATGAAAATCTCAAAGCAGGCCCATCCCCTGCCCCAGGCCCATCCCCTGTCACAGCTGCAGCCCCTGCCCCAGGCCCATCCCCTGCCCCAGGCCCATCCCCTGTCACAGCTGCAGCCCCTGCCCCAGGCCCATCCCCTGCCCCAGGCCCATCCCCTGTCACAGCTGCAGCCCCTGCCCCAGGCCCATCCCCTGCCCCAGGCCCATCCCCTGTCACAGCTGCAGCCCCTGCCCCAGGCCCATCCCCTGCCCCAGGCCCATCCCCTGTCACAGCTGCAGCCCCTGCCCCAGGCCCATCCCCTGTCACAGCTGCAGCCCCTGCCCCAGGCCCATCCCCTGCCCCAGGCCCATCCCCTGTCACAGCTGCAGCCCCTGCCCCAGGCCCATCCCCTGCCCCAGGCCCATCCCCTGTCACAGCTGCAGCCCCTGCCCCAGGCCCATCCCCTGCCCCAGGCCCATCCCCTGTCACAGCTGCAGCCCCTGCCCCAGGCCCATCCCCTGCCCCAGGCCCATCCCCTGTCACAGCTGCAGCCCCTGCCCCAGGCCCATCCCCTGCCCCAGGCCCATCCCCTGTCACAGCTGCAGCCCCTGCCCCAGGTCCATCCCCTGCCCCAGGCCCATCCCCTGTCACAGCTGCAGCCCCTGCCCCAGGCCCATCCCCTGTCACAGCTGCAGCCCCTGGGCCTGCTAGTGGGTCAAGGCTTGCACCTCAGAAGCCCAGTGTGGTTCTCTGCAAGGGCAGTCAGGAGGGGCAGTTCTCAACTAGCTGGGGAAACCTTATTTCGATGGTTCTTAGGAGTCACCCCTTCCCCAGGCCAGAGAGGCCCCAAGGGACAGTCCCAAGGGCAGCTCTGGAGAGCCCCAGAGATCCCAGCACTTCCACACCCTCTGAGAACAGAGAGTCTGGCTCTTCCCCTGAAGAGGCCGTCCCCAGCCGTGAGGACAGGCATGGCTCGGCTGGACTGGTCACAGGGGCAGGCACAGGGGGCCTGGCTGAGGCTGGAGCTCGGCCACAGCAGAGCAGCACCGAGACCAAGGAGGCTCCCACCGCAGGCCCTCCCTCAGGCCCAAGAGGGGAGAGAATTGAGGAGAAACATCCAGACTCGCTGCCATCTGGAGCTGCAGAACCCAGGGCCCCCTCACGGCCACCGGAGCAGACCCAGCCTGGCTCTGCACCCTCCCCAGTTACAAGGCAGGACTCACAGCCTGTCCCCCGGCCACGGAAACGCAGCTTGTGCGAAATATCCCAGAGCTCTGAGCGTGAGGCCAGCCCAGCGGCCCCAGGGCAGCGCCGAGGACAGGAGCCCGGGGAGGGGCCCAGCCCTGCAGGCAGCGGGCAGGTCCTCACTGAGAAGCAGAAGGAGGCCCGAAAACTCATGGTGTTTCTGCAGAGGCGGGGGGGCTGGGGGGTGGTGGAGGGGCCCCAGAAGCCCAGATCCTCGGCGGCAGGGGCTCTGCAGCGATGGCTGGACCTGGGCAGCTGCCTGGAGGCACTGGCCTTTGCCCAGCAGCACGGGGACCCCCGCCTGGCCCAGAAGACCTATGCCTGGATGAGTGACAATCTGCTACACGTGCTGGGAGACCCGAGCCTCTACCGGCAGCTGAGTGGCGCTGACCGGGAGCGTATCCTGAGCCTTCGGACCAGCCGGGGCCAGGCGGTGCTGGGGGTCCTCGTGCTGCCCAGCCTCTACCGGGTGAGCCGCTCGGGGCTCACAAGGGACCCTCGTGGGGTGGAAGAAACTCACGCGGTGCGGCCCGTGCCCCCGCCTCCCCGCACGTTCCTGTACGTGTTCCACCCCCGGGAGAACGCGTGGCGGCCCCTGACCCAGGTGCCCCAGGAGGCCCCGCTCCGGGGCTGCGGTCTCTGCACCCTGCACAACTATCTGTTCCTGGCGGGGGGCATCCGTGGATCCGGTGCCGAGGCCGTCTGCTCCAACGAGGTCTTCTGCTACAACCCTCTGACCGACATCTGGAGCCAGGTGCGGCCCATGCGGCAGGCGCGTGCCCAGCTCAAACTGGTGGCGCTGGACGGGCTGCTCTACGCCATTGGGGGCGAGTGTCTGTACAGCATGGAGCGCTACGACCCGCGCACGGACGCCTGGACCTCCTGTGCGCCCCTCCCTGCAGGCAGCTTCCCCGTGGCTCACGAAGCTGTGGCCTGCCGGGGGGACATTTATGTTACCGGCGGCCACCTCTTCTACCGCCTGCTCAGGTACAGCCCCGCGAAGGACGCGTGGGACGAGTGCCCCTACAGTGCCAGCCACCGGCGGTCCAGCGACATTGTGGCTCTGGGGGGCTTCCTGTACCGCTTCGACCTGCTGCGGGGCGTGGGCGCCGCGGTGATGCGCTACAACACCGTGACAAGCTCCTGGAGCCGGGCCGCCTCCCTGCCCCTGCCCGACCCCGCCCCGCTCCGCTGCGCCGTGCTGGGCAACACCATCTACTGCCTCAACCACCAGGTCACAGCCACCTTCAAGGTCTCCGAGGGAACCGCCCAGTTCCAGGCCAAGGAGCTAAAGCCTTTTCCCCCGGGGGCCAAAGGCGTCCTCTGCCCATTCATCCTGACGCTGCCCCCCGTGGACCCGCTGCAGACTGCCCTCTGAGTGGCTGCTGGAACGCCAGGGACTTCAGCACTGCTCTCCGGGGAGACCCTGGGGCGGAGTCTGAGGGCAGGAGGGGCACAGGGGCCCCTTGTTCCCGGGACAACTTCCCTTTTCTGTTCTAATAAGGCTCCTGACTCCGCCTTCCACCCGCTCCCCTCCCCTAAGCCTGTCCCCTCAGAGCCCAGGCTCCCCGCACCTGGGAGCTGGTCGCTGGGTGTCCCTAGCCTGGTATCCTACCTCCCACCACACCCAAGCTGCTTCCTTCCTCTAGGACTTAATTCCCCCTCTGGTTACCCAGCGCCTCTGCTGGCTCACCCACCCTCCTCCAGACAGAGATCCTCTCTCACAGCACCACCCCACTGCCTGGGAATTACCTGCCTGTGGGACTCCCTGGGCTCCGAGAGCCTGACGTGTCCCTGGGCACCAGGACTTGGCCCACTGAGGAGCCTGGCAACCCCTGAGCCGAGGAAGGAGATGGCTGGGAACACATTCTGCTTCCTAGGGTCTGTCCCTGGGGCTCCAGGACAGGCAAGGAGCCCTCAAGGGGGTGGGAAGGGGGACCAGGGAGCAAACAAGTCCCCAGGAAAACATCCTTGCCTCTGGGACTTTCTACCTGTCCTGAGGCCTCTGGGAGCCTGGCTGGCTCTCCCCTGGAACAGCTCTGAAGCCCTCTTTTGTCTGACTGACCTCAAAGGCCTAGAACCCTTGTCTGTGAAAGCGCCCTGCTGGCTCTAGCCCCTGCCCAGACCCCAGCCCAGGCCGTGCAGGACCACTCAGCTCATACCCCTCTGCAGCCTGGTGGGGTCTCTCCTGCCGGCTCAGCCCCTCCAGAAGCCCGCGCCACTTCCCGCCAGCCCCCTTCCTAGGTGAGGCCTGGGTTTCGCCCTCGTTCTGCCCCTTATTAGCTGTGTGGATTGGAAGAGACATCTAACATTGCTTTTCTTGTCTGAAACGGGGCTGTGAGAACATCAGGACACACTCGAGAGTGCCCAGCCTGGTGCCCCAAATACACAACTGAATAACTAATGTTCCCCCTTATTCGCTTTGGAACTCACTGTAGGAAGGTAAATAAATCTGACTGAATACTGCTGCCTGTCCCACCCTCTGACCTGGTTTGTCCCCGTCTGGCTCCCTTTTAGTTTCTTTATTCTAAGTTCGGCACCACTGGCGCTGAGTACGTCTACTTCATCGAGAGCCTCCGCATCTCGCCCTTCTCATGTGCTATCCACAAGGTTTGATGTGCAGCTGGGTGGGACGGAAAGGGTCCTCAGGTTGTGCTTGGAAAGAAGTTTACTGAGTAACAAGCTCTGCGCACAGCCCTGCTCCGGGGCCGCTGCTACTCTGCCAAGGCTGCTCGGGCCGTGTGGGGCGGGCGGGCCTCCTGCGCTCGCTTGGTCTCGTCGAGCAGCTCCTGCCAGTTCTTCTCCACCTCCTCCTTGCAGTTGAGGAAGGCGTCCTCCAGCCGCCGCATGGACTCCGCCAGTGTGGGGTTGGTGCGCATCACCACCATGTCGTAGGCCATCCACGTGGCCTGCACTGCAACAACCAGACAGGCCCTGGTCAGGCCACAGGGGCTGCCGCAGCGCTGGAGCCCCCCAGCGAGGGCTGGGCGCCTCCGCTCATGCCCAGCATCCTGGGGACAGGACGTACTGAGTCACCCAGTTACTCGAAGGAGAGAAAGCGGGTTGGCCATGCGTTAGAGGGCTCATGACAACCCTATTAAAACTCCTCTCTAGGAAAACCAGTAATGAACCTTCCCTAATCTCACATAAGCCTTAACTTCTGGATACACCAGCCCACAATACTAAAAGGTTGGAGGCCAATCTGACATGAAATGTTAGGAAAAATGAGAGTAAACACAGGTCCTTACCTATCTGCAGTTCACAGCTAGTGGTTGCCGGGTGACCCCCAAGAAGTCATAACCCTGCCCAAGCTCACATACTCAGGTAGGGCTGACCACTCCCACTCCCCCAAGGCTAGAGCCTCAGGTTATCTCATGCTCATTGGCCTGGGATGCCTGCCCACCTCCACCTTGGCACCCCTCTGCTTTCAATAAGGCCAGTCCAGGGGCTCCTCCTTCTGGGAAGGTTTGCCGAGTTCCATGTTAGGTGTCCTTTGGTGCTCACCACTGCACTGACCACCTTTCTTGCTCTTTCCCTTTGAGAGCAACTTGAGGGCCGCATCCCCTGGGCCTATAGGTGAACATGTGCTTCCTGTACAAATCCAATGGTGTGTGCAGAAGCCCCACCTCCACCTCTTCCCTCTGCAGCACCCGCCCCCCACTGGTGTGGTTCTCCCCTTTAGAACTATGAAGAACAGGGTTGTCTCTCTGTGCAGTAAATACATCTCCTTAGAACTTCTCCTGTCTGGGTTAAAAAATGCTGGATACTTTGGGAAACTATGTCCTTCAGGAAATTAACCAAAGAAGAGACAGGCAGGGAATTCCCTGGCAGTCCAGTGGTTAGGACTCCGCAGTTTCACTGCTGAGGCCGTGGGTTAAATCCCTGGTCAGGGAACTAAGATCCCGCAAGCAGAATGAAAAAAAAAAAAGAGATAGGCAGAATGATTAATAACAAATGCACATGTATGTCTACACACAACCGAGGTCAGCAGTGTGGCAGACTTGAAGTTTTATAGAAAGTGGCATCTGTTTGTTTAGGGAAAAATTGTTAGAAGAGATACGTGCAGTACACCTCAACAGATAGAGGGCATATGATATATAGCTAGCACAGGGATTCTCGATCTTCTGGAAGTATGAGAGTCACTTGGGACACCTGTTAAAATGTAGACCACTGGCCCCTCTCAGAACTCAAAGAAGGTTCTTGTGTAGCAAGTTGGGAATGGTGCCCAGGAAGCTGCATCTTGACAAGCATCCTGGGTAATTCTGGTGCAGGAAGCCTGTAGACCACCACGTGAGGCCACCTGGGCAGCAGGTGGAGCATGGACTTGAAGCCAGGGCAGAGTCTGCTTCCCAGCTCTCCACTCACTGGCTGTGTGACCTGGAGTAAGTGATTTAAACTTACTAACCTCATCTCCTCTTATGTAAAGGACGGAAAACGTCCGGATCTCATGGCTTTGGTGTGAAGATTAAACCGATGATGTATGTAGCCTGTCTCCAACATATTAGATGCTCAAGAAAGGAGAAACTCCTACTATAAAATAAATAATTCAGGTATTCAGGACAAAGAACTAGGGTGGGTAAACAAAACAAAACAAAACAGCCCACAGAAATAAATCTCATATAGTCCTACATAGCAGCTGAAATTCTAGTCCTGAGTTTCCTGAGCTCAAAGCAGAGAAGGAAACATGCTCGGTTATAAGATTCAGTGACCATAAAATAAAAACAAACCCATTGTTTAAGACACTTTTACCCCAAGAAAGAATTTCCTTATAGGTGTATTTCATGAGAGGTGTGTAACATAATGGAAAATGTCCTTGACAACATCCCTACTTTAAATACAAAGACATTCTTCTATGTCTACAGTTGTAGGCACTGGTAAAAGAAAGCTGGTGGCACAGTACCAAAGCACACTTCAGAAAAGGCAATTCAGTGAGACACTAAAACACTATATCAAGTGCATAGCCCTCTTATGATTTGATCCAAGGGAAAAAAAAAAGAAAATATAGAATAGGAAGGACTCACAATCATCTGAAAATCCTTTGGAAATATATGTCGCCTGAGTTTTTCATTCATTCAATGTTTATCGCACACCTGCTCTGTGTCGGCGTTTTGCTAAGGCAGCCCTGATGATACAGCTGTCTACTACAGGACAGACACATCCCTGCCCTCGTGAGCTTCTATACTAGTTGCAGTGGGAGGAGACAGATAATAAACATATAAGACAATTACACATTGTGAAAGGAGCTGCGAAGCAACGTGTATTGTGACAGAGAAATGGGATAGGAAGAGTCTTATTTTAGACCAGGTAGTGAGGGCAGGCCTTCTCAGAGGGTTTTTGGTAAGGCCTATGCAGTAGCAAAGCCAAGGTCCTAATCTCTCGAGGGGCCTGAACAGCAGATACTCTGAGAGGCTAATTAGGACTCGCCCCACAAACTCTGATAAACTGCTGGGTAGGGCCAGGTCCTCACACAGAAATTTAAAAACTGGTCAAGATGTGCACTAGATGCAGGGTTCAGTAAAGGATGAGGATAAAGTGTTCCAAAAATCTGTGTAGGAGAGGGAGGACTAACGAGGGATACAGTGAGTAGATTTATTCTGACAGTAGAAGAGGCAGAAGCAGAGAACAGGAATGACAAGGCTAGTTGAGCCAGGCGATCAAGGGATGAAGATAAGCCTGGAGTTTACAGCCCACAGGCTAATTCACATCACTGGCAAAATAGAAGAATCAACATTTTAAAATGTAAATGGTGAAGGTCTACCTCCTCAAATCTCAGGTCCCAAATGGTTTTACAGATGAGTTCCACCGAACTGTGGAAGAACAGTTAATTCTTACCTAACGTAAGTGATTCCAGAAATTAGAAAAAGAGGGAAGACTGATAAGCTGACTGTATGGACTAGTGTTAACTTTTTTTAAATTTTATTATTATTATTATTTTTTAAAATTTTTTGGCTGCACCACGTGGCATGTGGGATCCTAGTTTCCTGACCAGGGGTTGAACCCGTGCCCTCTGCACTGGAAGCTCCGAGTCTTAACCACTGAACTGCTAAGAAAGTCCCCTGGTGCAACTTTTTAAGAAAAGCATTTGATAGAAGTATTCCATTTACACTGTAGAAAATTTGAGAATAGAGATAAGCAAAAATAAAAACATAATTTTCCCTAAGCTGGTTTATTTTAAAACAAGACAAATATTATATAAAAAAAATTATAGGTCTGTCTCACATGAAAATAGATGTAAAATCCTAATATATGATCTAACCAAACCTAACAATGTGTTAAAATAATATGTTATGATCAAGTAGAGTTTGTAAAAGAAATTCAAGGATAGTTGAGTATCAGAGAATCAATCAGCATAATTAACCACATTAATAAAAGGGGAAATCATAGTAATATCTCAGTTAATGCAAAAAAAGCAGTTAATAAAGTTTAATACTTATTTGTGATTTCAGAAAATCAAAACTAACAAATTAGGAATAGAAGGAGACATTTTAACCTAGTAAAGGTGATACACCAAAAACTTAGAGCAAACATTATACTTAATGGAGAAACTGTGGATAAATTCCTTTGGGAATCAAACAAGAATGCCTCTAATAATGTAATGGGTATTGAAGATGTTGGTAAATGGAATTTAAACATTTAAAAGAAATAAGAGATATAAGGTAAGAGATAAAACTAACAGTATTTGTAAATTATAAAAGTGTATATGAAAGAATAGAGGTCCAATAGTCAAGTCAATCTTAAAAAAATAACAGCTAAAAGGGGGGAATATACCCTATTAGATATCAAGACATCCTATAAAGCCCTGTTTTATTTATTTAGCCACACTGAGTGGCTTGTGGGATCTTAGTTCCCTGACCAGGGATTGAACCTGTGCCCTCAGCAGTGAAAGTGCGGAGTCCTAACCACTAGACCGCCAGGGAATTCCCTAAAGCCCTTTTTTAAAAAAATAGTGTGGTACAGACAAACAGACCAATGAAAGAAAATAGTATGCTCGGAGATAGACCTAAGTTTATATGGAATTTAGTATATGATGAAAGTAACAGTAAAAAATCCTTCAGAAATATACGTCTCCTGAAAAAAGGACAGTATACTCCAGATGGATTAAAGACATAAATATGAAAGATAAAATAACATTTATAGATCAAAATTTAGCAGAATACCTGTGATCTAGGGACTTCTTAAAAACCACAAACCAAATGTCATGAAGAACCTAGGGGTAAGACAGGAATAAAGACACAGACCTACTAGAGAATGGATTTGAGGATATGGGGAGGGGGAAGGGTAAGCTGTGACAAAAAACAAAACAAAACAAAAACAAAACCACAAACCATAAGGCAAAATATTGGTGAATTTCTTTTTATCAAAAAATTTTTTTCTACTAAGGACAACATGGACAAAATTTTCATACAAATGATAGAAGAAATTTACAATCTTAAAACTGATAATGGGTTAATATCTAGAATATACAAGAAATTACTTCAGGGCTTCCCTGGTGGCACAGTGGTTGAGAGTCTGCCTGCCGATGCAGGGGACGCGGGTTCGTGCCCCGGTCCGGGAAGGTCCCACATGCCGCCGGGCGGCTGGGCCCGTGAGCCATGGCCACTGAGCCTGGGCGTCCGGAGCCTGTGCTCCGCAACAGGAGAGGCCGCGACAGTGAGAGGCCCGCGTACCGCAAGAAAAAAAAAAAAAAAAAAAGAAATTACTTCAAATCAATAAAAGAAATTCAGTAACAACAACAAAACCCTGGAAAATAACAAGTGTTGGTGAGGACGTGGAGAAACTGGAATGCTTGTGCATTGCTGGTGGGGTTGTAAAATGATGCACCATTGTGTAAAACAGTTTGACATTCTTCAGGAAGCTAAATATAGAATTACCATATGACCTAGCAATTCTACTCCTACAGAGTGTCCCAAACAATAAAGAATGGGCACTCAAACAAATACTCGTATACACATGTTCATAGTGGCACTATTCACAATAGTTAAATATTGGGACACAACCCAAATATCCATCAGTGGATGAATACACGGAATATATTTTAGCTATATAAAGGAATAAAGTACTCAGAATATGCTACAACATGGGTGAAACTTGAAAATACTATGTTAGGCGAAAGAAGCCAGAAACAAAATGTCACATATTATATGATTCTCTTACATGAAATACCCAGAATAGGTAAATCCATAGAGAATGGAAACAGGTTGGTGGTTGCCAGGGGCTGGGAACAGAGGTATGGGAGTGACTGCTTAATGGGTACGAAGTGTCTTTTTTGCGTGATGAAAATGTTGCGGAACTTGACAGAGTTGGTGGCTGCACAAAATTATGAATGTATTAAATGCCACTGAATGTATACTTTAAAATAGTTAATTTTATGCGAATTCACTTTGATAAAAATTTATTTAAATATTAGATGTAGATATTATAATTATCTTCATTTTTCAAAAGTGGAAACGGACAGAGAGGTTAAGCAGCTTGCCCAAGTCATACAGCTAGTAAGTAGCACAGGCAGGATTTAACCCAAGTAATCAAGCACCCGTGTCCATGTTTTTAGCTGCTTATGGTACACTGCTTCTTACATTCCCTAAGAAGAAACCCAAAAGACTAACAAGCATTTGAAGAGAATCTGGAATTCATTAGACAAGTAAAAATGAAAACAATCAGATATCACTTTACACCTATTAGTCTGGCAAAATTAGAAAGCTGGATAATATCAAGTGTCTGTGAGCTCGTGGGATCTAAGAACCCCAGGCACTGCTGGTTGGAACAGAGTCTGACTCAGCCGTTCTGTGAGGTCATCTGGTAACCCCTAAAATGATTACACAGGTCCTTGAGCATAGATGTGTGAAGATGTTCATTGTAGCATTGTTTTTGGTGACGAAGAGTTGTAGGCAATCTAGGTGTCCATCACCGGGAAGAATGGAGAAGCAAGAAGTAGTGGCTCACCATGGAATAAATACTATATTGCAGTTAAAAGTAATAGATAACATGTACACATGGCTACTCAAATAGGTCTTCATAACATAGTCTTGAGTTTAAAAAGTAAGATACAAGCTGGAGATATAAAACAAAAAGTATGAATTTTACAGAAACACATAAAAAGGGATATACCAAAAAAAGGAATGAAAAAAAGAGCATAAATAAACAAATAAGTGAGGATTGTTACATGGGCCAGTGACGCTAACACGCTATGAACTGAGAAGTATGGTTGTCAACCTTTCTGCCAGAGAACCATAAAGAGAAACAAACTAACAAATAAACCAGACTCATTAGGAAATAACAAGTGGGGATACACTGAGGCAGACAGGCATGGAAGAGAACAAAGTCAATCACAAATATAGAAAACATACTATATTCTCTTCACTGTGCCAGGCAAGTGGGTACCAAGGGAAACAAGCACATTCCAAATACGATTTCACTGTTAGCACTGAACTAGGCAAGGGAGATGCCAGGAGGCTTAAGACACAAGCGTTCTCAAAATGCATAAAAAGTCAGGGAGTTAAGACACATCATTCAATTGAAAAAATATCTATCAAGCACCTAGTATGGGTCAGCACCTGTTTAAGTTCTGGGGACAGAGCAGTGAGAAAAAATGTCAAAAAGTCTTTGTTCTCATGACCATTATATACTAAATAACAAGAAACTTACATAGTGCCTATAGTAAACTTACACAGTGTGTTCGAAGGTTAACAGGTGCTAAGGAGAAAAATAAAGCAGTGAAGGAGGGTTGAGGATGCTAGGAAAAAAGGATCTGCAATTTCAAGAAGGGTGCTCGGGAAAGACTTCACTGAGGAAGTGACCTTTAAATTAACTTTTTTTTTTTTTTTTTTTTCCCGTTACGCGGGCCTCTCACTGTTGTGGCCTCTCCCACTGTGGAGCACAGGCTCCGGACGCGCAGGCTCAGCAGCCATGGCTCACGGGCCCAGCCGCTCTGCGGCATGTGGGATCTTCCCAGACTGGGGCACGAACCCACGTCCCCTGCGTCGGCAGGCGGACTCTCAACCACTGCGCCACCAGGGAAGCCCTAAATTAACTTTTGATGAATAGAAGTTCTTAACATTAGTGTAGTTCAATTTCTCAATCTTTTATTCTGTATTTAGCACTTTTTGCCTTTTGTTTAGAAAATTCTACCCAACCTTCAAAGTTGCAAAGATATTCTCCCCTATTTTCTTCCCAAACTTTAAAATTTATTTTCGATAATTAAGCTCTCATCACTCTGAAGCTACTGTGTGTTTGTGTGTGTGCAGGGATCCGTTTTAAATTTTTATTCTTATTCATAACCAATTTTTCCAGCTTACTTGTTAAATAGTCCCTTCTTTCCTCCACTGATCTTCCATGTCACCTGTGTTACGTATAAAACTTTGTGTGTGTGTGTGTCTGTTTCTGGGCTCTCTGTTGTACTCCATTGCTCAACTTGTCTATTCCTGAGCCAATATGACACTGTCAATTATATAGTTTTATAATAAACTTTGCTAACTGTAGGGTGAATCCCCTGTCCTTGTCTTTCTCAGAAGTATCTTAGCTACTTTTGGCTCTTAAGTCTCCAATAAATGTTTTATTTTTTTTAATTAATTAATTTTTTAATTTTTGGCTGCGTTGTGTCTTCGTTGCTGTGCGTGGGCTCTCTCCAGCTGCCGCAAGTGGGGGCTACTCTTCGTTGCGGTGCGCGGGCTTCTCATTGTGGTGGCTTCTCTTGTCGCGGAGCACCGGCTCCAGGCACGCGGGCCTCAGCAGTTGTGGCACGTGGGCTCCAGAGCACAGGCTCAGTAGTTGTGGCACACGGACTTAGTTGCTCCGTTGCACGTGGGGTCCCCCTGGACCGGGGCTCAAACCACTGCAGGCGGACTCCCAACCACTGCAATACCAGGGAAGCCCAAGTCTCCAATAAATGTTTTAGAATCAACCTGTCAAGTTCCATGAAAAACCCTATTAGGATTTTTATTAGAACTACTTTGAAGCCTTGGATGGAATTTGGGGAGAATGAACACATTTATTATATTTTCTTTCTACTCATGAAGGTAGCTATAGCTCCATTTATTTTGGTCTTTAATATCTGTTAGTCAAGCTTTGTAACTTTCTGCATATAGGCCTTGCATATTTCTTGTTAAACTTCTTCCAAGGTAATTCATAGATGTACGTGTTTGTGTTACTGTTATTGTTGCTATTATAAATGGTGCCTTAAAAAAATATGTTCTAATTCTTTGCTGCAGGTATAGAAAAATGCAATTAACTTCTGTACATTGATTTTATATTCAGCCACCTTGCTAAGCTTTATTATTTCCAATAAGATGTGTTTTATGTTCTACATAATAAATTCGGTAATTAGCTCCACGTTGGCCCCAGCAGTCCCTGCCTTCTGGTAGCCACACCCTTCTGTAGTTCTCTCGCATTGTCCCAGAGTTGATCCATGTGGCCAACAGGTTATGGCAGAAGTGATGGTATGTCACTTCCAAGATTAGATGATAAAAGACTGTATCTTCTGTCTTGGGTTCTCTCTCTATTATATATATAAATATTTCTTGGATCACTTGCTCTGAGGGAAGTTATTACATGACCAGCCCTGTGGAGAAGCTGCATAGAAAGCCTCCTGCCAACAGCTACGTGAGCTTGGAAGGAGACTCTCCAGCATCCAGTCAAGTATCCAGAGATTGAAGCCATGACCTACAACTTGACTGCAAACTCATGAAAACCACATCCAGAACCACGCAGCTAAGCCATTCTCAGATTCCTGACCCTCAGCAATTGTGATAATAAATGTTTCTTGTTTTAACCTGCTAAGTTTGGGTTAATTTGTAATGCAGCAAATAGATAACTAATACAGATTTTGGTACTGAGAGTATGGTGCTGCTGTAACAAAAACCTAAAATGTAAGAGTAGCTTTGGAATGGGACAGTTGTTGGAAGCTAGAAAACTGTAAAGATTTTGAGGAGAGCATTAATGAAAGTTTAAAGTGCCTCAAACTCACTGTTCATAGGATTTTGGATTTTGAGGAGGCTGCATCCGACATCATCTATGGTCCTTGGAGATGTAAATATGTTGACTCTTGTTTCTGTGGACTTTCACTAACAGTGGCTTATCATCTCATGTATTTATTGGTTAGGTCATTGCTGAGCTAGCTCCCAGTGTCCTCTACACTGCTACAGAATCTTTCTAAAACACTTATCTCTTCATGTCATTCCACTGCCTAACTTTCTTCAGTTATTCCCGTTGCCTGTAGGATGATTTCTTGGTGTGGCACGCGAAATCTTTCATGATCTGACCCCAGATGATTCATTTAGATTTACTCTCTATCACTTCCACTTATAGTGTATTCAACAGTAATTGAACCCTAAGTCCAACCAGCTTTCTTATTCTTTTGTTCCTTGGCACAAACTGTTCTTTTTGTCTGAAAGCCTTCCCTGCCACCTGTCTATCTGGGGAACTCCTTACAATACTTCAGAGAAATGCTCCATACCTCCTCTTAAAAAATTCCACAATTTACTACACAGATTTCAGCCACTCATCCAAAATCTCATTGAAATTTTAATATCCTTTTATTATAGCAATTAACATAGTATATTGCATTTATGTGTCTGTACATTTATTTCTCCATTAGATTATAAGCAATTTGCGCTCAGGGCTTGGCATAGGTGGTTATTTAGAAAGTGTTTGTTGGGACTTCCCTGGTGGCCCAGTGGGTAAGACTCCATGCTCCCAGTGCAGGGGGCCCAGGTTTGATCCTTGGTCAGGAAACTAGATCCCACATGCATGCCGCAACTAAGAATCCACATGCTGCAACTAAGACCCAGCGCAGCCTAAATAAATAAATTAATAAATATTTTTTAAAAATAGTGTTTGTCGAACAAATGAATGAATGAATGAACAGTGCTTTAACCCCTCAGTCTTTGAGCTCTGGGATTATATTTTTCCGGCTTTACTGAAGTATAATTGACAAATAAAAATTGTATATATTTAAGGTGTACGATGTGATTTTTTTTTTTTTTTTTTTTTTTTTTGCGGTACGCGGGCCTCTCACTGTTGTGGCCTCTCCTGTTGCGGAGCACAGGCTCCGGACGCGCAGGCCCAGCGGCCATGGCTCACGGGCCCAGCCGCTGCGCAGCATGTGGGATCTTCCCAGACCGGGGCACGAACCCATGTTCCCTGCATCAGCAGGCGGACTCTGAGCCACTGCACCACCAGGGAAGCCCCGATGTGATGTTTTGATATTGTATGCATTGTGAAGTGATTATCAGCATCAAGCTAATTAACATTTCCATCACCTCACAGTTATGTGGGGGTTTTTTTTTTTTTGCTATGGAGAGAACACTTAAGATCTACATTTGTAGAAAATTTCAAGTATACAATATCATATTAGCTGTAGTCATGATGCTGTACATCTCCAGAATGCATTCTTCTTGCATAATTTCCTGGATATATACCCAGAAGGGGAATTGCTGATCATGTGGTAGTTCTATTTTTTTTTTTTTTTTTTTTTGCGGTACGTGGGCTTGTCACTGTTGTGGCCTCTCCCGTTGCAGAGCACAGGCTCCGGACGCGCAGGCTCAGCGGCCATGGCTCACGGGCCCAGCCGCTCCGCGGCATGTGGGATCTTCCCGGACCGGGGCACGAACCCACGTCCCCTGCATCAGCAGGCGGACTTTCAACCACTGCGCCACCAGGGAAGCCCCTCGGTAGTTCTATTTTTAATGTTTTGAGAAACCTCCATACTCTTTTCCATAACGGCTACACCAGTTTATATTGGTACATTATACCGTTTGCATTGGCTCTGTGATTATATTTTTGACAATATATAAAACTGGCCCTGGGCTTCCCTGGTGGCGCAGTGGTTGAGAATCTGCCTGCCAATGCAGGGGACATGGGTTCGAGCCCTGGTCTGGGAAGATCCCACATGCTGCGGAGCAACTAGGCCCGTGAGCCCCAACTACTGAGCCTGCGCGTCTGGAGCCTGTGCTCCGCAACAAAAGAGGCCGCGATAGTGAGAGGCCTGTGCACCACGATGAAGAGTGGCCCCCGCTTGCCACAACTAGAGAAAGTCCTCGCACAGAAACGAAGACGCAACACAGCCAAAAATAAATAAATAAATAAATTTAAGACATATGTCAATATTAAAAAAAAAAAATTGGACAATCTCTTAAAAAAAAACCAAAAAGAACCTGGCCCTTCCCACTCAGCATATTCATAAGTGAACTCACTCTTCCCCACATCCTTCTAAACCTGCTATTCTTTCTGTATTCAGAAACTCTCATCTCTTCACTTTTCTCCTTTCCTCTTTCATTCAGCTAACTCATGTTCATATTTTAGTCTTAGCTGAGAAGTAATTTACTCGAGGAGGCCTTCCTTGGCTCCTTATATCAAATTAGGTTCCACTTTTGGCTACCCATAGCACCACGTAGATTATTCAGTCCTAACACTCATAGAAATCTATTGTAACTACTTGTTTAGTTATTTTTCCTCTTCACATGATCGTCAGCTTCAGGAAGAGGCACCCTACAACAGTGCAGCTGGAGGGCTGCCCATCGCGGGAAGGGAAATTATCAGATATTTTGGGGACTATTAGACACTGGCTCTGAACTGACATTAATTCCTGGTGACCCAAAACATCGCTACCAGTGTAGTGATCTACCAGTCAGAAGAGGGGCTTATGGAGGTAAGGTTATCAATGGAGTTCTAGCTGAGGTCTGTCTCACAGTGGGCTTAGTGGGCTTCTGAAGCCACTTTATGGTAATTTTCTCAGTTCCAGGATGCATAATCGAAATATATATACGCAGCAACTGGGAGAATCCCCACATTTGTTCCCTAATCCACAGAGTGAGGGCTATTTGGTAGGAAAGACCAAGTGAAAACCACTAGAACTGCCTCTACCTATGAAAGCAGTAAACTAAAAGCAACACTGTATTCCTGGAGGGATTGCCAAGATTATTACCACCATTAAGGACTTGAAAGATGCAGGGGGTAACTCCACCACAGTCCCATTCAACTTGCCTGTTTGGTCTGTACAGAAGACAAGTCTGAGAGAATGACAGTGGATTATTGTAAACTCAGTCAGGTGGTGACTCCAATTGCAGCTGCTGTTCCAGATGTGGTTTCGTTGCTTGAACAAATTAACACATCCCCTGGTACCTGGTGTGCAGCTATTGATCTGAAAAATGCTGTTTTCTCTATATCTCTTAGTAAACACCACCTAAAGCAGTTTGGTTTCCACTGACAAGGCTAACAATACATTTTCATTATCCTAATTCAGGTATATCGACTCTCCAGCTCCTTAGTTGCCTCTCCCTTCCACAGGGCATCAAGCTCTTCCATTATATTGATATTATGCTGACTGGACCTGGTGAGCAAAGGAAGCCAGACACAAGTGTATACACTGTGATTCCATTTATATGAAACACTAGGCAAGTATATCAGTTGCTGCCTGGTGCTGGGGAAGGAAGAGTGGGAATTAACTGGGGAGGGGCAAAAGGAAACGCTTTGGAGAGATAGAAATAATTTGTACTTTGACAATAGTGTTAGTTATAATGGTGTATACATTTTGCAAAACTCAGTGAACATTACACTTAAAATATTTATTTTATTATTTATTTATACCTAAATAAAGGTGACTTAAAAGCAATAAAAAACAAGAACACTATTTATCAGTACTTATGGGTTGCAATGACATATCTAGAGATAAATGCACAGCTCCAAATGTTTTCATAACTTAAAAAGGAATAAAAATAAATGGATAAAGCATTTAACTCAAAGTTTTACTAAAACAATAATAAAATTTTAGGGAAGGCAGGATGAAGAAAGCCCAGAAATCCAATTAATTTAGAATGTAGAAAAACAAATGCATATTAAGATGCTTTCCCTGCCCATATGCCCTTCTCTGAGACTCTGTCTTCATCCACAGGTCCTACAGATGCGTTGAGCTTAAACTTCCATATTATCACCCATGTGGCCTAGCCTAGCCACTCATGAATGATGTACATTATTGCATACTTTGTAACCTTTAAAAGTAACAGACTGGATGTATACATAGCATCTTGGAAAGAGCTGACACACATAATTCTGAATGAAAAAAAAGTATGAAAAATATATAATCATTTATAGAAATTTAACATAAATTTACCATTCATAGAAATTTCAAATAAATGTATAAAATAGCAATATACATTTCACAAGAACATACACACACAAAAAATACACATTAGACTTGTTGCCTACGGGTGGAGAGAGGAAAGGGAATGGAGCATGGGGACCGAAGGGGATAAATAAAAAAATTAAACTAGTAGTGCCCTGCATGGACCAATGAATCATAATGTATCACAAACTGAGAAGTATGATAAAATCAATTCTCTACATCTGAGGTTGAAAATAAAGAGACAAGAAAATTGTTATACAACAGCATAATCAGGGAACAGGGCGACAGTCTTGAGGCACTGACACAAAGTAAAATGGAAAATAACAAAGAAATAAAATGGATTACAGAGATGATGATGAAGATAAGACAAAAAGAGACAGACAATATGGATAACTGGAATTTCTGCAGAAATAAACCAAATAAATAGAATTAAAAGTATCCAAAGATATGATAACTGAATAAGATCTTATGAAAATACTCAAATCAGGCTTCCCTGGTGGCTCAGCGGTTAAGAATCCACCTGCCAATGCAGGGGACACTGGTTCGAGCCCTGGTCCGGGAAGATCCCACATGCAGCGGAGCAACTAAGCCTGTGCGCCACAACTACTGAGCCTGCGCTCTAGAGCCTGCAAGTGACAGCTACTGAGCCCGCGAGCCTAGAGCCCGTGCTCCACAACAAGAGAAGCCACCGCAATAAGAAACCTGCGCACCACAACAAAGAGTAGCCCCCGCTCACCGCAACTAGAGAAAGCCCGCGCACAGCAATGAAGACCCAAAGCAGCCAAAAATAAATAAATAAATAAAATAAATAAAATAAAATAAATAAATAAAAAATACTCAAATCTACAGCTCTAGAGATCTAACATGTCCTAGGAAATATGTCAGAGGGTATTAACACCAATCTTATGCTGGTGAAGTATAGAACTCCAAGAATAAAGAAAGAATCTTACAGGCAGAAAAGTCATTTTTAAGAGGCAGAGTGTTTCACACATCTTCACAGTGCCACTAAATGCTGAAAACATATTTTACGTTATAAAGAAAATAATTATATACCTAACCAAGTTACCATCCAGTTATAAACATAGATATATTCTCAAGCATTTATGAATTCAAGGAATACAATGTCCAACGCTATAGTTACTAGGTTTAACTCTTTGAATTATTTGAATACAGAATGTGTGAGTCTCAACAACCTTAGGAATTATGATTACAGAATAGAGTGTAAATGTTCTAAATGTTATTGTTAATGTAAACATTATTTGTACTTGATAATAGACAAATACAGGTAATAGTATAACGAAGGACAGTTGTGTCTCAGTTTCTTTACTTGTAAATAGGGATAATAACAATCCCTATATCTCAAAAATTGTTGTGAGGATTAAATAAACAAATTCATATAGTGCTTAGTATAGGATATAGCAATTAATAAGGCATAAATACTACTGATTAGTGTTATTAGATCCTGAATAAAGATAAAAGATACAACTAAAAATAAAAAAAAGATACAACTGAAGAAATAACACTAATTTCCTTAATGTTTCCCCACAAACTTTCTTAATTTTAGTATAGTTTTTATGGTGAAGAAATATTTATTTTAAGTAAAGAATTTCTTCAGTTTAAATTCTTAAGTAAAATTAAAGGTAGTACTCTTTGTTTTAAAAGTAGCTTGTATAGTATGATTCCATTTTCATTAAAGTGTATCTGTCAAAAAAAGATTCCTCTATGCATCCCGTATTGGTCCATTATTCTGTTTTTGCATAGAGAGAGACTTGGAATCATGTTTGCCAGTGTTAACAGTAGTTAATTCTGAGTGGCTGGATTTTGCTGATTTTAAACTTTTCTTGTAATTTTCTATTTAATTTACTTTGGATTTTAAAAACAATGTACATGGAACATTTCTTTTAACAATCATTGTTTATTTAATAATTATCAACTTATGAATTATTAATAATAGTTATTAAATAATAAACATGATTATTCATTACAATCATCTAATAATAGTTATTTATTTTAAAATGCTAATAATGCTATATATAGCAGTAATCTAATAAATTAGAAAATACTGATGAAATGGATGAAGTGGGAGGATAAATGAAATACACAAACTGACACAATCTTAAAGCATTAACCAAAGAAGAAATTGAAAAAGTTATCAGAAGTTATCTCTAGCAGTTTCACCATTAACTGTTCAATGAAGAGTTGTTTCCAAATACTATACGTATAATTTCAGAATACAGAAAAAGATAGAAGACTCTAGAGGCTGAGTAGAGCTGGATATTACTACAGTTTGACCAAGTGCCTTTGAGCAAGTTATTTATTTATTTATTTATTCTGGCCGTGTTGCACAGCCTGTGGGATCTTAGTTCCTTGACCAGGGATTGAACCTGGGCCCTGGCAGTGAAACCGCTGAATCCTAACCATGGGATCACCAGGGAATTCCCTGAAAAAGTTATGTAAACTCTGTAAGCTCTAATTTCCTCCTCATATGTAAAGTGGAAACAATAATAGTGTCTCTCCCCCATAAACTTGTTAGGAAGAATAAATGAGATAATGTGTGTAAAGCATATGGTAAAGAGACCAATACATGGTAAACAATAAACATAAGCTATTAATAATAAAATTACTACTATTATTAGAATAATACAAAATATCCAAGAATCTACAGCCTTCCTGTACACTAGTATTAATTATGTAGTAAATAAAATAGAAAAACACCCCATTTATAATAGGAACAGAAACACAGAAGTAAATGTACTGAACACTCTGGAGAGTGCCCCCTTTGACGGCATATATACTAAAATTGGAATGATACGGAAAAGACTGGCATGGCCGCTGTGCAAGGATGACATGCCAATTTGTGAAGGATTTCACATGTTTATGTAATGAACAGCATGATGACTATAGTTAACCAGACTGCATTGTATATGTGAAAGTTACTAAGGGAATAGTATCTTTAAAGTTTTCATCGTAAGGGAAAAAATAACTTGTAACCATGTGAGGTGGTGGATATTAACTACATGCATTATGGTAATCATTTTGCAATATATACATATATCAAGTCATTATGTTATACAATCTAAACTTATACAATATTATATGTCAATTATATCTCAATAAAACTGGAAAAAATAAAATAAAATTGAAGGCAAAAAAAATCTGGAGAAAAATATTGCAAAACCCTTTGAGACATGTTAAAGACATGTTAAAGAACACTGGAATAATTGGAGAGGAATAGCACATTCCTACCTGAGAATGCTTAATGTTAAAAATATATCATTCTTGGGCTTCCCTGGTGGCGCAGTGGTTGAGAATCTGCCTGCCAATGCAGGGGACACGGGTTCAAGCCCTGGTCTGGGAAGATCCCACATGCCGCGGAGCAACTAGGCCCATGAGCCACAACTACTGAGCCTGCGCGTCTGGAGCCTGTGCTCCACAACAAGAGAGGCCACGACAGTGAGAGGCCCGCACACCGCGATGAAGAGCGGCCCCCGCTTGCCACAACTAGAGAAAGCCCTCGCACAGAAACAAAGACCCAACACAGCCAAAAATAAATAAATATTTAAAAATATATATATATCATTCTTTCTATATTAATGTATAGGTTTAACACAATTCCAAATAAAATATTAAATGAATCTATTACTCATCTGGAGAATAAACGTGTGAGAATAGGTATAAAAAGAAAAAAGGAAAGAAAAAAGAATAATGAAGGGGAACTCACTGATTAATAATAATGAAACCAGTGTGATAAGCCATAAAACCTAACATATTATATAACAGGTTAGCTATCTCTGCTCTACTATATATAAAAACTTCATGAGTAATAAAGAAATTACTTCTAAACTAACAGGACAGGATGGGATAGATTTGGAGATGAGGGAAACCAAGTTAGAATCTCTCCTTCTACCTGAGAAATTTTACATTCTCAAGGCTCACCCCCATAAGGCATTCTACAGCTAAATCTGTACTGTATCCTAGGTCATGAGTTGACTTAAGCTCAAGAGAACAGAAAGAGAAACTTTAGGCCTTGGAGTCAAGATGATTTGGCTTTTTAATATTGCTTAAGTTATGCATATATACTTAATAGTTTAAGCACATATATTTATATAAATACATATAAATATGCACACTTACATTTATTTGCTGGTTGGTGCTTTTGATAGTTGATGACTGCTTGTTTGGTGATTTTCCTTGCCCTGTGTGGTCACTGGAAAAATTGGGCAAGAGCCTTCCCAGGGGCAACAGAGGCCAAGAACTTACGTGTTGGGCTTCACTTTAAATTTAACCTAAAGGGTAAGGGTGTGAGATTCATCATGGCCCCAAATCATGCTACTTCTGTCAACAATATTTATCCTAACTTGACCTAGAGACACTATGACAAAATAGTTCTGCTGCTTACACTTCAGGTAGAAAATATTTTATTGTTCTCAACCGTTGGATTTGAGTCCGTGGACCCAAGAACGTACTGTTTACTTAAGAAATTACGAAAGGTAAACTTTACAAAACATTTTAATACTATTTAACCTGTGGTTGCTTATATGTTGATAAAAACATATCTTCACCAGCTGATAAACTGCTAAAGAAAAAATTTGAAAGATGTATATTGCCCCCCAAATTAGACAACTGTGCAGAACATTTATATAAAAATAGAATAATAAAAAGAGGAAAATATGTGCAACTAAAACGAAGGAAAGAATAAGCTAAAGGGGAAATAATGGACCTTCCATCAACTCGAGGAATGTGACGTGGAAAAGCACCAAGGGGAGGGGATATGGAATCATGCACAGCAGAAGCCTCATTCATGCCAAGTAGATGCAGGCTACATTTGTTTTATTTCTGTGAGAAAGGAAGTACACAAGCCTTCCAGGATGTGCAGATGCTTAAATACAATAGTTGAATCTATCAAACAATTTCAGGTTTACTTAGAAAACTTAAAAGACAAATTTTTAAAATTGTCAAAGCTAAGTCTTTTATGTGACTTGTTTCCATATAAACACCTGTCAACCTTGTCTCTAAGGTGAGAGAGCATTGTTTTTACAACACTACTACCTTAGTAATATCACCTTAGCAATATTAACTTTTATTATTACTTAATAACTTACTTAACTATTACCTTAATTACTGTTGGAATTATTTGCCAAAAAGAGAGACTCTAGTGAATCTAAATAAAAATGCAGTACACAGCCTGGTTCCTTTGGCACACCAGATAGTTTAAAATTAAATGTTTAAAAAAACAAACAGGATTTCCCTGGTGGCGCAGTGGTTAAGAATCCGCCCGCCAATGCAGGGGACACG
Organism: Tursiops truncatus; assembly: GCF_011762595.2. Classification (NCBI taxonomy): domain Eukaryota; kingdom Metazoa; phylum Chordata; class Mammalia; order Artiodactyla; family Delphinidae; genus Tursiops; species Tursiops truncatus. The sequence continues at coordinate 205,999 of NC_047044.1, read as the reverse complement.
GGTTCGAGCCTTGGTCCGGGAAGATCCCACATGTCGCGGAGCAATGAAGCATGTGCACCACAACTACCGAGCCTCTGCTCTGGAGCCCGTAAGCCATAACTACTGAGTCTGTGTGCCACAACTACTGAAGCCCACGTGCCTAGAGCCTGTGCTCCGCAGCAAGAGAAGCCACCGCAATGAGAAGACTGTGCACTGCAACAAAGAGTAGCCCCCGCTCGCCACAACTAGAGAAAGCCTGTGTGCAGCAAAGAAGACCCAATGCAGCCAAAAATAAATAAATAAATTTATTAAAAAAAAAAGAAAACACAAAGTAGAAGAAAATATAAATGACTATTTCACTGATCTTGGATTAGGGAAAGGTTTTCTAGGCATCACAGCAATGGGAATAAATCAGAAAAGAAAATATTGATACTTTTTTCTACATATGACTTCTGTTTACCAAAGCTTCGTATACAAAATTAAAGGAAAATAACAAACTGGGAAAAATATTTACTACAATTTTGAACAAGTCTTAATACATAAAGAGCTCTTACAAATCAATAAGAGATGCTATCACAGAAATCTGTTATTCTCTTATTGTTCTCAGTGCCAAGCCTGAGGTAAGGCTAGCCCCTTTTTAGCCTTTAGTTCTGCAAAACGTTCCTAATTGGCCTTCCTGCCTCTAGTCTTCCCTCTCCGAACCATCTCTCACACTGCTACCAGAGGTATCTTTTCAAAAGGCAAGTGTCTTCCTTGAAATCCCAAATGGCTCCCTATCACCTGAACAAGAAAGGTAAACCTCTTTAGCTTGGCGCTGAAGACCCTTCTTCTCACCTTTTGAGCCTCTTCTTTCTTTGGCCTGCCTCCTTGTGAATCTCATGCACTAATATGACTTCTTGACTATGCCAGTCTTTCCCACACGGGCACACAGCCTTGGCTATCTCCTCCTACCCATGGGCCCTACCCCATCTGTCCAATCCCTGCTGCTTCCCTAGTGCTCTGCTCTGTTCAAAGCCTCACTTGCTTCCCCAGGCAGTCAGCCTCTCCTTCTTCTCTGCTCCCTCCCTGGTACTTGGTATACACCATTATTAGCATTTCCCAGGTTATAATTTTAACATAAAGTTAAAATGTGCTTTAATTTTAATTTATATATTTAAATTATAATTAGTCATCTTGATGTCTGTTTCTGGCCCCTGCCCACTTCTTCTAATGAAGGAGCATCTCTATTCAACTTTGTATTCTTAGAAAAGCACATAGTAGGTGCTTAGTAAATGCTGTTAAATAAGAGACTATTTAATTAGATTGAAGGAGTTAAATAACTTATAGTGGAAAATGAATTACAGAATATTTTAGCAAGGTATATATAAGACTTTCAAGTACATGGGCACAAAATTGCAAACATTTCTAAGCAGAAATTTTCTGAAGACTGTTGTAATAAATGGAGATTATTTATAAACTAATAATGTCCTTAAAAATAATGTGTTTTCATTTGAGTAGAGTATGCAGGCTTTCTAAAATTTGTTTTACATTATGGTTTTCTCTAGCAAAACTTAGGCTCACACAATTATAAGAATTACACATATTCTGAACTAGTAAAGAACAAATTAAAAACTTATAATGGTATCACTACCACTGCTAGTTACCGCTTAGTGGAAACATGTTGAATAAAATAACAGACAAACATTTTTTTCCAAAAATGGAGAAATTTGTTGAACTCTACTGCTGCTTCATTACACTGGCTGTACCTCCCATTTCAGCACCTCGCCAGTCTTAGCACTATTTCTCTGAACTCTTCTTATTTAAATGATTCACAGAAAGTATGTTCCAACTTTGTTCACAGGTGTTATATTAACATAATTTGTCATTTGCTGAGTACTTGAGCTTGGGTATGGTACTGTGTGCCCAGTTACAAAAGAAGAAGTCACTATTTCTGCCCTCAAAAAGATAACAGCCCATTTGCAGAAATAAGATGCAAGCGCACATAAAATAATCAGAAAACGAGTCAAGGCAATATTCAGAGGTTCGTGTAAAATCTTGTGGTACAGTAGTTATATGGTGCAGAAGTTGAAAAGTAGTCAGGCAAGACCTGGTTGAGAAGGCCCTTGATTTGAGCTTAGAAGTGTAGGGAGGATTTGAGCTCTTGGAAAGAAGGGTGAAGGTACCCTGCCTGGGAAAACATCTTACCTGAGATTTTTTCCATCTCTTCCAATAGCTTTTCCAAGTCTTTATTCAGGTCTGACAGCATTTTCAGCATGTTTTCATAGTTTCTTTCACCAGGGTCAGAATCAGCCATCTAGGCAGTGCACAGAAAGAAGATGCAGTGAGACAAACCAGTGTTTCAATTCTAGCTCCACTACTCACAGCTGGGTAGCCCAAGCCGGAAAACTTAGGTCATCTTTAACTCCTCTTATCTTCCTGACCTAAGGGGTCACTGAAACTCACCAATTTTATTTGTTTATGGAATAAACATTAAATCATCTATGGGTCAGGAAGGGTCAGTGCTTGAGAGTCACCAGTAAACTGAATCCTGCCCTTGTGGAGATCATAGCCTGGCCCAGCTCTTTAAAGTCTCTCCTATCACTGCCTTCCTCCCTCTCTCCAAGGTTGCTGCTTTAATTGAGGTCCATTCCATTATCCACCATTGATTACAGATTTACTGGGCATCTACTATGTGCCAGACATCTACTATGGCTCTGGGGACACTGCAGCATATCTGAGGATCCAAACAGACTGGATGCTGTCATGGAGCTTCCATTCCAGGGAGAGAGACTGATAATAGCCAAGTTAACAGTTTCATAAAGATACCTTCAGTTTGTGGTCACTGCTACAAAGAAAATAAAAAGGATGGTGTAATAAAGATTTCTCATGGGGAGAAATGCTTTGGCTTGTAAAGTCCAAGAAGTCCTTTCTAATGAAGTGACATTTGAACTGCCATTTGAATGACAAAAAGGAGTTGTCAAGTGAAGATCTAGGGGAAGAGTTCTAGACAGAGGGAATGGCTCAAGAAAAAGTGGGAGTGTCCCTGGTGTGTTTTAAGGAATAGAGAATGGGGCTGAGGAGAAGAGTGGTAGGACATGAGATCAACTAAGTAGGCAAGAACTTTGGTTTTATTTTGACAGTGCGGAAAAGCCACTGGAGGTTGAGAGAGCAGGGGATTATGTGATTATGTTTTAAGGTAACAGCAGACTTCAGCTGCTGTTTGGAAAATGGACTGCTGCAGAAGGCTGAGAGGAGGAAAGAGTGGGAAGACCAATTAGACAGGAGAGCACTAAAGTGGTCTAGAGATGACAGTGGCTTGGACTTCGGTGATAATATGAATAGTGAGAAGTGAAGTGTTCTGGTTATATTTTGGAAGATAAACCAACAGAATTGGGTACAGGACTTGTGTCAAGGTTTGCAGGGGCAAGTGATGGGAAGAGAGAAAGTAAAATGACTTCTAATTTTGGTGAGAACAACTTAATGGATGGTGGTGTTATTAACTGAAATGGGGAAGAGTAGGAGAGGAGCAGATTAGAAGGTAAACCAGGTGCTTTTCTTTTTTTTTAGGCTGTGCCGTGTGGCATGTGGGATCTTAGTTCCCGGACTAGGGCTCAAACCCGTGCCCCCTGCAGTGGAAGCTTGGAGTCTTAACCACTGGACCACGAGGGAATTCCCAGGTGCTCTATTTTGAACATGTTACTACTATGAGATGCCTATTAGGCCTCCAACTGGAGATACAAATAGGCAGTTGAATACATGGGCCTGGAGTTCAGGAGATAGGTTGAAGCTAAAAATATAAAGTTTGGAACTAGTGGTACAAGCTCTCTTCATCTTTCACTTGGACTATTGTCATAGACTCCTAACTGGTCTCCCTGCTTGTAGCTTCCTCCTGTCCAATCTATTTTCCAGTTCACTCCCAGAGTGACCTTTCCTAACGTACAAAACTAACCATGTCACACTGTTTGAAATCCTTCAATAGCTCCTATTTCTTTCAGGATAAAATACAACCTCTTTACTATAGATATAAGATCCTTCATAAGCTAGCTCCCGACTGCCCCTGTTCTCATCTAGTTCCAAGATGTGACAAAATAGCTGAAAGTCTTAAGAGATCCAAAATGTAATGAGATATTATTAAATATAATAATAATCTCTTGTAAATAGAGATTATTATTTACAAGAGATGTAATGAAAAGATATCCATGAAAATAACACAAAACTCTGGAAAGTTAAAAATCTCTACAGTTTTCTTACAAAAGAGCTAAGGAAGTACAAAATGGAGTAAAATAATTCTATCACGTGGGTGGTTACAAAAATCTACGTGAAGGCAAAGAAGTAGGTAATTACATACTTCATATCTAAGTCGTGTGGACTGCTTGCTCAATTCATTAAGTTATAAAGTTCCACTTATATTATTTTATCCATACATTCAACACTTATTTATTGAGTACTATTTTAGATCTGAAGATACAGCAGTGAACAAAACATTAAAATCCTTGAACAAGATTAATGAGTGAAATAAATATAAGGAGGGGATAAGTACTAAAGAAAAAAAGTTAACTGGAGGTGGAGGGTGGGAGAGAGTATGTACAGGGTAGTGGCTGTACTTCAGATAAGTGTGCAGGGAAGGCCTTGCTGAAGTGATTTTGACTAGAGAGCTGGAGGAAGTGAGAGAATGGTGAGCCATACAGATATGTTGGGGAAAGTGCATCCCAGGCAGAGGAAATAGTAAGAACAAAGGCCCTGAGCTAGGAGCCTGCTGGATGAGCTGGAGGAAGAGCAATAAGGGTGGTATAGTTGGTGTAGAGAGAGTGAAGTGAAGAGTAGTAGAAAATAAGGTCAAAACTTGGTGGGTGAAATTGAGGTGGGCCTTAGAGACCACTGAAAAGACTTTGGTTTTTTCTTTGAGTGAGATGGGAGCCTGGAGGGTGATAATCTGATTTACATGTTAACAAATCACTAGATTGAGAATAGCTATATGGACATGGGTGGAGGCAGGGAGACTAGTTAGGAGGAGGTCACTGGAATAATGCAGGTGAGAGATAACAGCTCAGATCAGCATAGGACTGATGCAAGTAGTGTGAAGGAGGACCGTTCAGGGTATATTTTGAGGGCAGGGCTGACAAGATTTGCTGATGAGTCAATGTGAAGTCAGGGACAATGCTAGGGTATTTGACTGGGCAACCAGAAATGGTGGTACAATTAACTGAGACGGAGGAAGACTGGAAGAAGATAGTTTGCATGGGAAAGAAATAACTCAGTTTTGAACATATTAAGATACTTATGAGGCATCCAAGTGGGAATGGTGAGTAGGCAGCTGAATAAATGAATTCAGGGGAGAAGGTAGGCTAGAGATAGAAATTTGGGAGTCATCAGCATATAGGCGATATTTAAAGACATGAGAATGGGAGAGATCAAGGGAGAATACACAGATGGAGAAGAGGCCCAACATCAAGACTGGGGAGATGCAAAGGAACCAGCCAAAGAGACTGAGGAAGAGGGGCCAGAGAGGCAGAAGGAGAACCAGGAGGGTCATGTTTCGGAAGTCAAGTGCAGACTGTTACAGAGTCACTGAACCCCAGCCAATGTCCTCTGATCATTATGAAATCTCAGCAAGCTGAGAAGACAACTCTAAAAAGCACAAGACACTGGGAACTATACTCAATATTTTGTAATAACCGATAAGGAAAAGAATCTGAAAAAGAATGTAAATATACATACATAAAACTGAGCCACTGTGCTGTACACCTGAGACTAACACGTTGTAAATCAACTATACCTCAATTTAAAAATAAATAAATAAAGTAAAAATAAAAAGTACAAGAGAAGGAAACTCTAAAATCATATGGGTGAATAACTTATAATTCTGGGAAGGTAGGGAATAAAGATAGGAAATATTAAGAGCATAAAAACTAGAATTACAGGTTTCCCCACTATCCAAAAGTAGAGCGTTTGTATAAAACCTTTCATAAGCCAAAATGGCATAAGGCAAAGAAGCAATTACCTTAGGACACATCTTGCTAATGAACGCACAAAATAAACCAAGATAAAGCACAGATGCTCACAGACAAAGTTCAAAGCTGTGGCAGCCTGATGCTGCGATGCAGAGTGTAGTTCCCCGGGAATGCGCTTGGCGGTGCTACTCTCAGGGCTGGGGTGCACACTGCCTCTATACGGCTCGCTGCAAAACAAATGCAGGACGCTATTTTCATTTTTTACCTTTTTTTTTTTTTTTATGAAAGCCAAAATCCTCTTCATATTTCTTTTGGTTAGTGAAACAGGTACTAATGTAGGTTTTTCATAAAAGTGGAGTGGTGTAAAGTGAACTTTCACAAAGCAGGGGATACCAGGGAAGTCCTGACTATCTGTTATTATATGCATTTGAATGTTTAAGAGAATCGGGTCTACCAGAGTAGCAGCTCAGCTTTGTCACTGGAGTTTAAAATGTGAAATTGATTATGGGTTGTAATTTTAAGTCACAGTCTTAGTAAGTTTATAGGAGTTCTAGGACATTTAAGAGAACTTGAGGTTTACAATATTTGTAAATTTTACTTATAATTTTTCTAATTACATGGGGACTTCCCTGGTGGTGCAGTGGTTAAGAATTTGCCTGCCAACGCAGGGGACATGCATTCGATCGCTGGCCCGGGAAGATCCCACATGCCGTGGAGCAACTAAGCCCGTGCACCACAACTACTGAGCCCGCGCTCTAGAGCCCGCGAGCCACAACTACTGAAGCCCACTTGCTGCAACTACTGAAGCCCGCGCACCTAGAGTCCATGCTCCGCAAGAGAAGGCCCCACTTGCCGCAACTAGAGAAAGTCCACGAGCAGCAATGAAGACCCAACGCAGCCAAAAAAACTTTTTTTTAATTAAAAAAAAAAAGAATTATATAAGAAGGTAGGATGGTTTGTTATTAAGACAACTGAGGTACTTAAAGAAGTAGAATACATTAAGTTTATTATTAAAAGTTTAAGTTTGTAAATGGAACAAAAACACTATTACTATTAAAAATATGCTAGACCTAGAATAAGATTAAAAGTTTAGAATAAGATAATCCTATTTAGGGACTTCCCTGGTGGCGAAGTGGTTAAGACTCCACACTCCCAGTACAGGGGGCCCAGGTTCCATCCCTGGTCAGGGAACTAGATCCCACATGCATACCGCAACTAAGGAGCCGGCGAGCTGCAACTAAGAAGCCCACCTGCCACGGCTAAGACCTGCCACAACCAAATGAATAAAAAAAATAAATATTAAAAAAAAAGAACTGATGGATCACTAGACAAAACAGATAGGGCATGCAAACTTCGACGTGGAGGGTAGAAAAAAACAGGAGATAGTGAGAAGGTGGTACAGAGTAAAAGTTTTTTGTTTTTTAAATTAACAAAGGCAGAGACTTGCCTGTCTTTGGTCTGTGTGGAAAGGATTAGCTGTACAGAAGGCTGAAGAATCAGGAGAAAGGGTTGCGGATGGCGCAGGGACTGGTCACCTTACCCTACGGAGGGAAGGGAAGGTAAAGAGGTACGGGTGGAGTCAGGTGGGTAAAGGGCCAGGTAAGTCCCTGTTCAAGCTCGAGGTCTCCAGCTTGCCTGCGAACGGCAATGAAAAGGTTTTTTCCTGAGGACGGACGGTCGGCAGAGGTGCAGCAGAGGAGCAGTGGCAGGAACGGCTGAGGCCGCACGGCTGCACGTATTCTCAGGACCCTGGGGGGCGCAGAGCCCACGGGCGGAGTGTAACCGGCCTGGGAACTGAAGCGTGCGCGCGGTGGAGGCGCGACGAAGGCGCGAGGAAGAGGAGAGGTGGGTACTGGGTACGGAGCGGAGGCCCCGAGGGGCAGGCAGCTGAGGGCGGGGCGGGTGGGCTGGGGACGGAGCGCGAGCCACCTGGAGGGATGCAGGCCGTGGCAGGGCCCCTGGGATCTCGGGGGTGGGGGGCGGGCCCGGCAGGCGGACCCAGGGAAGGGTGAGCTGAGTGAAGGCGGGAGGCCACGCCACCTGGGCCCACGGCCTTCCCTCCACGCCATCAGGGCCCACGGCCTTCCCTCCACGCCATCTGGGCCCACGGCCTTCCCTCCACGCCATCAGGGCCCACGGCCTTCTCTCCACGCCATCTGGGCCCACGGCCTTCCCTCCACGCCATCAGGGCCCACGGCCTTCCCTCCACGCCACCTGGGCCCACGGCACTCCCTCCACGCCATCTGGGCCCACGGCCTTCCCTCCACGCCATCTGGGCCCACGGCCTTCCCTCCACGCCACCTGGGCCCACGGCCTTCCCTCCACGCCACCTGGGCCCACGGCACTCCCTCCACGCCATCAGGGCCCACGGCCTTCCCTCCACGCCATCTGGGCCCACGGCCTTCCCTCCACGCCATCTGGGCCCACGGCCTTCCCTCCACGCCACCTGGGCCCACGGTCTTCCCTCCACGCCACCTGGGCCCACGGCCTTCCCTCCACGCCACCTGGGCCCACGGCCTTCCCTCCATGCCATCTGGGCCCACGGCACTCCCTCCACGCCATCTGGGCCCACAGCCTTCTCTCCACGCCATCTGGGCCCACAGCCTTCTCTCCACGCCACCTGCGCCCACGGCCTTCCCTCCACGCCATCTGGGCCCACGGCCTTCTCTCCACGCCATCTGGGCCCACGGCCTTCTCTCCACGCCACCTGGGCCCACGGCACTCCCTCCACGCCATCAGGGCCCACGGCCTTCCCTCCACGCCACCTGGGCCCACAGCCTTCTCTCCACGCCACCTGGGCCCACGGCCTTCCCTCCACGCCATCTGGGCCCACGGCCTTCTCTCCACGCCATCTGGGCCCACGGCCTTCTCTCCACGCCACCTGGGCCCACGGCACTCCCTCCACGCCACCTGGGCCCACGGCCTTCCCTCCACGCCACCTGGGCCCACGGCCTTCCCTCCACGCCACCTGGGCCCACGGCCTTCCCTCCACGCCACCTGGGCCCACGGCCTTCCCTCCACGCCACCTGGGCCCACGGCACTCCCTCCACGCCACCTGGGCCCACGGCCTTCTCTCCACGCCATCTGGGCCCACGGCCTTCCCTCCACGCCACCTGGGCCCACGGCACTCCCGCCTGTGGGGCTGCCGAGGACGCCTGGGCCAGCGCGGAGCCAAGGCAGCGAGGGCGATGGCTGGCTGCGGGCGAGCGGGTCACCTTGGGGGGTGAAGGTCTGAGGTGCTGGGGCTGAGGACTCCAGAGGCACGAGACACGCCAGGGCCGGGGGCCCTCTCTGTGGGCTGAGGGTCTCGCCCGCGCAGTGCGGAGAGCTGTCACGGAGGCCGGGATCCTTCCTGGGGTGAGAAACGTGAGGGGATGCGAGGGGCACCCGCGCCGGCGAGCCTGCGGGGCGTGCGCGCCTGGTGGTGTGAACAGCACGCGAACAGAATGAGTGCGTGATGCCTGCGGTGGTGCGCCTGCAGCTGCGCGCTGAGTCCCGGACCACGCCTGGTGTGCGGATGGGCGGGAATTCGACGCGTGTGACGTGCGTCCAGGAGGGCGCGAGGCTGAGAGGTCCAGGTGTACAGAGTTCCGGACGTGCGGTGTGAGGGGTCTGGAGGACGTGCGGGTGAGGGGCCGGGGGTGCGGCGTGAGGAGCACGGCGTGACGAGACCGGGCTGAGGGCCGGGTGGGTGAGGAAGCGGTAGGCGCCCCACCGGTCTGGCGTGAGGCGGTGAGCACCGCCTGGGGACGCCGTGACTCGGGGGTCGGGGCGCCAAGGGAGGGTCCGGGACCCCCAGGCGGGCTGGCCTCTCTCACCTCCAGCTCCCCGGCGCTCGGGTTCCGCTCGGCTACCCTCCTCCGCGGCCTGAGGCTTGAGGCGGCTCCTCAGAATGACGCCCCTCCCCTTTCCGTTACCAGACCCGCCCCCGGAGCTTGCCTCTGGCCCTCATTGGCTGGTCTCCTGGAGCGGAAGGGGCGGCGCTGCGAGCACCTGACTACACCCGCCTCACGCTGGTCCCAAGTCCCGGCCTTGAGGTCTCATTGGCTGGTCGCCTGGAGCGGAAAGGGCGGGGTTGCTCCCGTCTGGTCCCACGTGGTCCCGCACTTGGGTCTCTCCGTCTCAGGTGGGCCGAGTACCTGGATTGAAAAGTGGCTGAGGTCGAGGGATGGTAGAGCTGAGATGAGGGGAGACACCCTCGTCCTTATGGGAGTGTTCTCCCCCTTGCACCTGGAGCGTAAATCCGTGCACGGCGGGGGTGGGGGCGGCGGGGCGTCTGCTTGACCACTGTGTCTCCAGTATACCGGACAGCAAGTGCTAGTAACCATTGTTGAGTGAGCAGCTGAAGGCCCAAGTATTTTGTCTCGCAGCTACCGTGGGTGGCCGACATTGTTGCAGCTGTCTCACAGAAGAGGACGCTGAGGCCCAACGAGATGAGGCAGGGGCCCAGGTCCATGCACCTGCGAGGTGCGGGCCTTGGTTACAGCCGAGGTCTGCCAGGCGGTCTGGCCTCCAGGCAGTAAAGCACAGATCACCAAGCAAGGCCACGTGAGCGTGCTGCTCAGCCCTTAGAGAGGCTGCACATAAAACTCTGGTCAAGAGGAGGCTGAAGAGATCACTCTGGCCTCTATAGGTCAGTCCAGGGAGCTCGGTCTTTATTTGGAGGGCGATGGGCACCTTAGAAGGTTGGGAAGCAGAAGAGGGGCATAGCGAAGCAGTCTCTCTTGCCGGAGGGAGAGTAGAAATGGGGCTGTTGCTGGTTTTTGGGTGAATGATGGTGGAGCTGGGGACAGGGAGGCAGTGGTCGTGGCGGAGGGAAGTACACGGAGTCAGAAGCCATTTAGAAGGTCGCCTGGACAAAGCTTCGTAATGTGGGAAGGGAGGGAGAAAGAAGGAATGGCTGAGTCGCTGGAGGGTGACACCACCGGCTGAGATGGGGAAGAGTGGCAGAGAAGCCAGTTTGGGAGGTTGTTAACTTCGGTTTTGAACACCTTGAACTCTTTGAGATTCCTGACAAACCTGGGACCCACTGCATTTTCCCTCAGGGATTCCGATCCTTAGCAAACTGATGGCAGAGTAGGAAACACAGCTGGAGCTGAGCCAGACAGTTCTGGGCATAGAGTGCGGTCTCGTCTCTCTCTTGAGGAGTCTGCTGTCTGGGCCACGTCCCCTCTCCAAGCTGCCAGGCTCCTTCCCCTTCTGAATCTGGTTCTCCAGCTGTTGCTTCCTACCTCTGAGCCACCTGCACACTTCCAATCATTCCACCATTTGCTTAGACTTTTCTAGAGCTGATTTCTGTTATGGCATCCCAGAAAAACATGAATCAGGAATAATTCTGAGGGGTAATGAAGGCAGCTTCAGGGAAGAGTAGGAGTTTACCAGGCTGAGAAACAACGGCACAGGATTCCATGGAGGAGGTTCGGCAAAGGTAAGGGTGTGGAGGTGCCTGCCTCCTTTAGGAATTGAGAGTGAAGCTGGAGCTCAGGGTTCTTGTGGAGGAGCGAAAGATACTCAGAGAAGATCAGTTGGTCTGGAATGTGAGGTCCCAGCAGGTGGAGGTGGGCGTCTGAAACACCCTGCAGAGCCCAGGCCAAGAAGGATGGGCCCTCAGGGAGTCCAGAGACATGTGTCTGGTCTGCCCATCCCCTTGGGCATCCGAAACTGGCTAACTGTTCATCAAATGTTTCCTTTATGTCCTGGGCACACAGCTAGACTACATTTCCCAGCCTCCCTTGCAGTATGAGTCCTGGCTGGTGGCATGTGGGTAGGAATGCTCTGTATCACTACCAGGCTGAGTCCATGTCAGCCTCCCATGAGTGAGCCCTCTCTCTCCTCCGTGTACTTGCGGGATGTTGAAGTCCAAGGCAAATTGGGAGCTACCTGAGGAAGGTAGGTCTCCTAACAGCCAAGTCTTTGAATAATGGTATGGAGTAGAGTCTTCCTCTCAGCAAAGTGAACAAGAATTCAACTTCTATCGGGTTAAGCCGTTGAGATTTCAAGCTTTGTCTGTTATAGCTACTGGCCTTAACTAATGCAGATCTGCACGCCTCTGGGGTACTAATGCAGATTTGCATTTGGTGGATGGTCACCAGAAGTTTATACCCTGGTTAAGCACTGTGTTTTCTTCTCTTACTTCAACCAAGAACAAATCAGATAAAAGAATTTTGACTGAATTTTAACGTTAATTAAAAGGCAGCTTGTTGGAATCTGCTCACTGTTCTCCCAGGCCTGGGCGAGCTGATGTCTCCCAGAAGCCGACCAGATCCCAGTTTCCCAGGGTAGGTCACGCAGGCACCGGAGAGGCAAAGGTCTGTGAAGATACTTTTGGAAGCCCAGGAAAGCTCTGATACGGAATGTCCTATTTTGTGAGCATAGATTTATTTTTATAAGCTTCTCACAGAGACTCAGAAGAGGTTAGAAGCCTCTGTCCTGTGAATCTTCTCATGTTCTCAGTGTTCAAACAACCTTCAAAGCTATTATCAGGAACCTAAATCTCCTTTCTTTCAATTTATATTTTCAAGAGTCTATGAGACATTTTCACAAATGTTTCTTACAGGTATGTTAAACTCAACGTTTAAAAATCTTGTTTAATCACCCAGTCACCCAAATAGAAAACGTGAATTATCTTCGATGGCTCGCTAGCATCCTGAATCTCCATCCCTTAGTTAGTCCCATCATTCCTCCCAGCTCTGCCACCACCATGAGCAGTACCCTCTGCTAGGCCTTCTTGCTTCTAACCTTACTACACCCTGCTTTGTTCTAATATTCTGGTTAGCCAGAGTGATCCCATTAAAAGTTTACAACAGATTATGTCACCCTCTGCTCCAACCCCGGTGGCTTCCCCCATCATTTGGAGAACCCAGAGCCTGGCCTACAGGGCCCTTGCTGCACCACTCCACCTGTCCCCTCCTGCTGCTCCCGACTCCACGCCAGCCACAGGCCCTCGGGTACTGTTCCTCCACCACAGCAGGCTCCTCCCACCCCGAAGCATTGGCTGTTGCTGCCCCCTTGGCCAGGAATACCCTGCCCTCAGGTACATACATGGATTGCACCCTCATCTCCTGCTGGTCTGAGTCAAATGGCCCCACTCAGGAAGGCCTGCCTCTGCCACCCTGTCTGAAATTGCCATCCACCCCTCCATTGCTCCCTCCCCTTACTTCTCTCCTTAGTACTTATCTGCCCTCTGACGTACTATGTCATTTGCTCATTCTTCTTGGTTATTGCCTGTCTCCCTCACTAGACTCTAAGCCGCACAGGGAAGGATTGTTTTTGCCAGTTTTGTTCACTGCTGTATTCCAGAGCTTAGCACACTGTAGCGCTTAGTAAGTATTTGCTAAATTTATTATTCAGGAGCCTGAATTCCCTGCTCCATGCTTGCCTCACTGAGTAGTGAATTCCCCGTGTGCAGGGGGTGCCTTGTTCACCAGTGAATCCCCAGCACAGAGCCAAGTAGACCGTGGTTGCTCAATGAACACTGGTTCATAAGAGAAGGCCTGGGAGTGTGTCTAATTCATGTCCGGTTCTCATCGCCTACCAGAGCACATTCGTTTAGGCATGCAGCAGTAGCAATTGAGTACCTGCTTAGACTTTCCATAATAATTTTTTGTTTACTCGTAATATTATTTTAATAAAAAAGCCGACCCAAGGGAAGGAGCATCTGCCGCTCCAGATTATCTTGTGCGCCCTCTCACAGACATGACCACTTGGCACCCAGACCTCAGGCCTGGGACTGTAGCTTCTCCCTATGCCGAGGGCCTCTACAGAGCTGTGCTCCAGCCCAAGGGGGTGCAGAGGACATGTCCGTGCACAGAGGGCCCCACTCTCCAGAAGACAAACAGAAATGGGCCCAGGGAACAGGTGGACGTTCTGAAGCAAGAATTTATTCCAAGTGCGTATGTGGGTGTAGACAGCAGAGACCCACCTTTCAAAGCAGGTCAGAACCTCTCACAAATAGTCTCCAGCCCTAGACCTTCCCTTGCCACATCCCTGGCCTCAGGCCGGAGCAGGGGAAGGGCCTCCTAGTTCCCCCACCAAAAACACAGGTACTTAAGGGCTAAAACGGAATTATACAGCTTTATTTTTATTAACATCTAGCAAGAAAAAAACAAAAAGAAGATTCCCTTCTTGCTCCAGCCCTACCTCCACCACTTGAGCCCTCAGGGAGCAGCGTCTGCCCAGGGAGCACCTGCTTCCAGAGGTGTCCTTGGAGCCTGGGCACCTGTGCACGGCCACCGCTGTGCCTGCAAGCGGACCACAGGCCCCTTCCTCCACAATGTGGGGACAGAAGGGCAGCTGGCATTTCTCCAGCCCTCAGCTGTCAGCCTTGGGAACTTGGAAAAGATCAGCGATGTCCAGCAGAGCTTGGCGGATGTGGTTCCCAAAGCGCTGGGCATTCTGCGGGAGTCAAGAGCTCAGACCAACCTCCAGGTGAGCCCCCGCCCCTCTGTCCCCACAGGGAAGGATTCTTCCCCAGCCAGACATGCCCTGGGGGGCGACCCCTCCTCAGGCTGAGTGGGAGCAGGAGACACTCACTGTCTCTGAGCTTGAGAACTTGCTGGAGACGTGGAAGAAGATGGTGTTCTCACCCGCGATCATGTAGGAAACCCCGTAGCCATCATTAGCTACCTGAGGGCAGCACAAGGGGTGAAGAAGAAGAGGTGAACTGAACCTTGAGTATCTGGAAGCCAAGCTGATGTTATCCTTGCTCTGCCCACAAGATTCACAGGAAGGGCCCATCCCCAGGAAACAGTATGAAAACAGAAGAGAAGACCCCACCGGGGGTTCCAGGACCTCAGGTTCCCTCAGGAGGCCTCCCTCACGTTTGCAGGGGGTCTCTAGCTCCCCGACAAACTAGCCCACATGAGTGTCTCAGTGGGATATCTGGACTGTCTCCATAAGCCCACTTCAGAGGGTACAGAAGCCCCGGGAAGGGTCACTCCAGCAGTGGGTGTCAACATGGGTGGGGTCCCAGCCACCTTTCTTGCTGGGGTCGACAGGTACCTATCCTGTTTCCAGGCAGGGCAGGTCCAGGGCTGTGCTCCTGCCTCTGGCCTGACCTCCTCGAGGCCCTGCACTCTCCGCTGACACCCCAGCCCCTGGTCCTTCCCACCTGTCCACCTTCAAGGGCACTTACAGGGCCAAAGCCACCGCCAGCACCCAGGTGATTGGGGTACTTGTTTGGGTCAAACATGCGGATCTGGAATTGAGCAGTTTGGCTGGTGGAGAGGCGCCAGGGTTCTGAGAGCACCTGCAACAGGGAGGCCGGCAGTCAGGTGCCACGCACACCTGCGGACAGGTGCGTGAGCCTGGCACCGTCCTGGCTAAGGATGCAGAAGGGACAGGACGCAGGACCTTCCTGATTGCTGTCCGTGGTCCCCTAGTCTGTTCTCACCATCACAGCCTCTGCACAAAACCCACCATCAGGTGACCTGTCTGTCCGTCCCCTGGCTCCGCCCCCCACCCCTCCCACTGTCCCTCCCACATCCCACACTCCTGCCTCAGTGTCAATGTCCGGGCACTGGAGGTTCCCTCCACCTGGACGCCCCGGTTCCCCTGAGCCTCTGCCCTTCTCTCACAAGCGCTGCCACCACCTGACATATCATGTTTGTCTGTCCATCCCCCCTCACGCCAACAGCCACTCCACGAGGGGGAGGCTCCCGCTTGGTGCCAGTCCACAGGCCTGGGTGGTGTGTGGGCCGGGAACACTGGCCCCAGCTGTCCGGACAGAAAACAGGCCGAGACCCACCAGGAGAGGGCCTGAGGACAGAGGGCACGCCCATCAACACTGACCTCAGCCAGGAAAGGGGAGCTGACCCCCAGGAACTTGGAAACCACGTAAAGGCAGAAGAGGTGCCTGTCAATGCCAGCCCCTGTCATGGCCAGGCGGCACGCATTCTGGTGCTTCTCAGCCGCTTTCCGGAACAGATCTTGGAGGTTTGCTTTCTGGGGGCAGAAACCGAGCAGTGAAGAGTAGCCCTGACCCTACAGCAGGCAGGAGGCCGAGCGGTCACGTCAGCGCGAGGCCACGGGGGGCTCACCAGGTGGCGCCCCTGCACCATGGCCTGAACAAAGGCTGTGGACTCGCAGGTGCAGGAACGTACGGTCTCTGTCCGTCCCTCCCGGAACATCCTAGTCATCGAGGCTTCATAGGTCAGGCAGAACTTGCCTCTGTCCTACGGAACACAGAGGGATGAATCTTGCAAGTGGGCCCTGGTGCCACCCCTGCCTGCTCAGTGGCCTGGGGCTCCTACCCGGAAGTATGCCAGCTGCAGGGCGATCTGCACGAAGGCGTCAGGGCTGGTCCGGCACTTCTTGATGAGGCCTTTGCCAAAGGGCAAGAACTGGAAGCAGTACAATTCCACGTCGTCAGCCAGCGCCTTGGCCACCTGGTAGGAGCTCTCGATGACTGCCTGGCACTGCCAAGACACGGAGGGGTCAGCTGGGGGCAGAGCTCTCCAGGAGGACTCCAGGGTCACGTCCAGGAGGCCTGAGGATGTAGGCAAGGCTGGGCAGGCCTCAGTGTGCTTGACATCCTCAGAAGGAGACGCAAAGGACAAGCCAGGGGCATCAGCACAGATGCCTGGCTGGGCTTTGTCGGGGAGGAAGCACTGACAGGTACTCCCTGGACACGAGCTCACACCTCATGTCTTTCTCCAGCCCCGAAATAGTCCTGGGGTCTCTATTCTCCCTGTAGCCAGTCTGGACCATGAGACACTCTGGACCCTTACCCTGAGGGTGGGGCTGGGACAGAGGGGAGGGCCACAGGGCATCTCAGACACTTGTCACTCTCGCACACCCACCCCTGCCCCTTCTCGGCCCGCACACCTGCTCAGGAATGTCCCACTGCAGCCGCTGAGGGGGGGCCAGCGCAGGGTTGGGTGTGCCCAGACAATGCCCAGTCTCCGAGTAGCCCAGGTCGAAGCTGTCGGTGCCCAGGACAAACTGCAGGGGCAAGGTCAGGCTGAGAGGCCGTCCTTGCCCTGCTGCCCCGGTCCCCGCCCCGCCCCTGCCCTGCGGGACCTCTCCCAGGACCTGCTACCTCCCAGAGGTGCCCTATGATAGGGGCGTCTGCCCACGCGTGTTCTGTGTTGAGGCCCAGCTGGCCGTTCTTGAAAGCGATGAGAGTGAAGGACTTGTCGAACCACCTGCAGCGGGCGGAGATGGGGTGGCGGTGTGGGGGCAGGGGGAGGAGCCCGGGGTGGGCGGGGCAGGGGAGGACCCCCAGGTGGGCGGGGCAGGGGAGGAGCCAGGGGTGGGCGGGGTGGGGCCTGCAGTGGAGCTGGGGGTGCGGTACCTGTTGTAGCAGCTGCCGTGCAGCAAGGCCTTGCCGTAGAGGCTGAGGCTGGCCTCGTCTTCGGGGTCATAGCGGTGAGACTCCTCATCCAGAGCCACAAAGAAAGCAGCGCGCTCGATGGCATCCAGGGCAGCCTTGTTCTTGCCGGAGCTGAAGAAGGCCTGGCGCACCTGAGCCCACTCCACTCTGAGGGCAGGAGGGCAGAGTGAGCGGGGGGGGCCCCTGTGGGCGTGAGGGCACCTCCCAGGATCTGTGTCCCCCTTCTCCACACACCCCCACCTAGCCACCAGCAGTTAGAGGTCACAGCAGCTACCCTCCTGCCGCGCCCCTTACGACCACAGGTCCTGGTTTACGCAGAGGACGCTGGGGCCCACGCTCCTCCCTTGCTGAGGGCTCTGGCCGAGTTCCAGGGTGGCACACAGGACCCAACTCCTCTCCTCACAGCGCCTGAACCTGGGCCCCAATACCTTCCCCCTGCGGTGAGGGCCGCCAGTCTCTCCTCCCCAGGCTGGGGTGGGGAGGGGTCATCCAGGATCCTCTGGAACTGCATCTCCAGGTCCCGAGGCTTGAGCAGGCGGGAGCCCTCATAGAGCCACAACTTGAAGAAACGGCCCTTGTGGTAGACGGCTACGTGCCTGCTGTCTGTGAGGTGCTGCAGCACGTCTGTGGCAGAGGCCATGGGTGGGCTCAGGCGGGAAGGTAGGGAGCTCCTCCCTCCCCCCATGCCACTCAGGATGGCCCCCCAGCCTCACACCAGGTGACCGCATGGACCCTTCGCCTGGTGGAATCTGCTGGCACCAAGCCAGGCCCCGTGCCCTGAGCTTCGCTGTCTGTCATTTAGTGCCAACCACAGTCCCATGAGGCATTGCACAGAAGAGAAAACCAAAGCTCTAGGAAATCCCACAGACTGTCCTGGCATTAGAAATGCGGGTGCTGCTTGGCGGCCCTGGGGGCCCTGGGCGAGCCCACCCCTCCTCCTCTACAGGCTCCTTGAGCGGGGAGCTCCACTAGGCCTCCTGTTGATCTTTGCGCGGGAGACTCCCGAACTGTGAGCCCCTGCAGGGGAGGGGCTCTGACCTGGGTCTCCCAGGGTCCCAGGACTAGCACCGTGCCTGTAAACAGCAGGTGTCTAGTATCGGCCACAAACTATTTTTCGCAGCTACATGACCCTGAGACACTGAGGATGCTTGGTGACCAGCAGGCGGTAGGGCATCTGGCCGTGGTGGGCCCACAGCTGGGAGGGGGCGGCCTCCATCCTGCGGTCCCAGCGCGGGCGCCCGGCCGCGGCCTAGTACCTGTGTCCTTCCCTGGGATCCGGGTGGTGTTGAACATCCTCTCCATCTGGTAGGAGCACATGGGCACGATGCCCAGCGCCATCACCTAGGAGGACGGCCCAGCACAGCTCAGACGCAGGCCTCCTCTCCCGGTCACGCCCTCACCCCCAACCCAACTCACAGGCTTGATCTCTTCACGGTCAAGTTTACGGCGATACATGATCATGGCGTGGACAATGTTTCCCAGGCGGGCTGCCTGCACGTCAGTGTTCTTGACGAGCACTAAGTCCTACAGGGAGAGAACGGAACCTGCAAGGAGGCTGCGACAGGTGTGCACAGTGGCATCTCTCTGTCTGGGGTGTCTTGCCCCCTTTCCCCAGTCCATCCTGCACACCCTCTGAGAACCAAGTACAAGAAGTGAAATGCATAACTACTGATCAGATAACCCCCTGCCCTGGCTTCGACCTCAGCTGCTTTTCCAAACCCATTGTATTTGTTGATGTTTTGTTTATTTTTCTTTGAGGAAGGGGTCCTGCCACTACAGAACAGCTTAAAACCTCTGGTCTAGACAAATTGCATATAGGTTTCTGGAAAGACAGCTTTGTGGAGGAGGAAAATGCCAGCATGCTACTTGAAACGTGCTTTGGAAGTGGGAGAGCAAAGAGGTGCACAGGGCAGTGGCTGGGCAGCCTCTCCCAGCTGGCTGTGCACAGTCTTGTACTAGGAGCAGGAAAAGGGTCAGTCATGTGGGATAGGGACCGACAGTGACCCCCTGAGCTCTACAAGAAACAGCTCTGGATCTGCTTAAGACACACTTAAGGAAGTTCCCTGGTAATGGCGTCAGGACGGCTGGGAAGTTGTGGCTGGAAAGCCAGCGAGGGAACAGGGAAGGAAGTGAGAGCGCCTGAGCTGGGCAGAACAGTGAGCCTGAGGAACTCTGGGAGTGACAGTATCAGCCTGTGGGGTCTACTGGGCTCTCCAGACCCTCAGTATCCCCATCGCCTGCGAGCTGCTTCCTGACTATTCTTCCAGGATATGACCACCACCCCCACCCCCGCATCTTCCCTCTCCTTCAGGCCTCACTTCAGAACCCCCACTTGCCTACAGAAACCACCACTAGGGCTCTGAACTGTCGTCCAGGTTCCTTGCCCTGAGACCAGAGCTGGGGACAGAGCTGAGCACACAGGAGCCAATGTGGCTCTAGCCCTTACCATGACATAATAGTTGCTGTTCACCATGAGGGGAGTCCTGCCTCGAAGGTAGACATACTCTTCCCACCAGTCGCTCACCTGCGGGTGGGTGGGAGGTTGGAGCTGGGGCAGAGGAGGGTGGGCTGTGAGCAGCCAGGACACAGGGTGGGAGAGGGTAAGCCCGGGAGGTAGAACTCACATAATTGGCTGCCCACCATGACTTGAGTACCAGGTACTTCTGCAGCCTGGGGGCAGTCTTCTCCTGGAATTCCTTGGCCAGCGTCTCCATTCGGTAATATTCCTCGTCATCCAATAAGTGTTGCACGGATTCTAGGTACTGTCCAGCCAAGTTATTGCCCGTGTGAGGGCCAGTCAGCAAGAGCTGCCTCTGTCCTGACCTTCTTCCAAGCCCAGCCCCATTGCTCCCTCTCAAGCCGACTCTTTGTAGGGGACAGTCCCTTATGTTTGGATAAGTTCTCTGAGTCCAGCCTGCCCTGCCCACTGGGATGTCTGACCCAGGCCCTCACCCGATGAATCGTGGCTGACACGCTGGGCACGGGCAACTTGGGCAGAGATGTCTGGAAGCTGTAGAGCATGGGCCGCTGGCCGGACAGAAGGCGGACACACATCTGGGGGTACAGAGTGGAGAATGTTGAGAGGGAAGCTGGGGGAAAGAATGGAAACTAGCAAACACTGGAGGGGTACCCCAGACCCTCAAAACCGGGACAAACCCCGCCAGGCACCAGTGCCCCGCCTGGCTGTCCCCTCCAGCTCAGAACCCAAAGTGAGGCCCTGGGGTCTCAAACCCGATGCCTGGACCCCTCCACCAGCTTCTGCTCACAGCCCAGACTCTGGTGAAGTGGCTGATCTGGCCGTGCATCTCAAACAGCCAACCGTGGTAGGAAAGCAGCAGTTTCAGGGCTTGGCGGAAGAAGAGGATGCCCGTCATCCAGACCCCCGTGGAGAAGATGGCCATGCTGAGAAGTGTCCGCGTCTCTGGGCTCCGGTAGGGGCCGCATCTATCAGAGAAGGGGAGAGGACTGCAGCGGGGTCCACTTGAGACCAACCTCAGGGAGATTCTGACTCTGCAGTCCTGATGTATGTGAGCCATCTCGGGGGAGGCACCAAGGGAGGAAAAACTCCCCGGACACACTCACATCTGAGCCTCTGAGTGCGTCACACTCGAAGTCACAGAAGTAGGGTCTGAGATGGTGGTCGCCCCCAGGGAGGGCTGCCCCTATTACCTCCAATGGCTGTTGTCCTGTAACTGCCCAGCTCAGGAACCTTGGCCTTGGAGCCCACCCAGCCCTTTCTCATGGCCCCACTTCTTACCCCTCAGGAAGCCATCTCTGGATAAAACAGACCAGCCCCATGGAGATGTCCACGTTGCAGTAGGAGGAACCCAGTGTCGTCATGACGACGAACAGCCAGCTGGTGGGGCTGCCAGGGTACACACCCCTGAGGATGCCATTCTGTGGGCAAAAACAGGAATGCTCACAGAGCAAGGACTGGGGTAAGCAGGCACCTATGAAGTCTTTGCCTGTTTTCACTTCTCCTTCACGTCTGGTGGACCCCCCTCCACACTCCCACACCTGCAGCACCTGATTACTGTGTCCCACTGACACTTCATGCACACCCATCTCCTCTCCACGCCTTGAGCACCCCTCTGGTTTCTGCACTGCTGGAGCCTGTCACTCCACAGAGCTGTCAGCCGAGATGGGGGTGGAGGACCTTGACAATGGGCAGCAGCTGACACCTAGCCTCTGCCTCCCTGGAAGGCTCGATTCTGCACCTGCTGGAAGAGACCAGAACCACCTGCGCCCACCTTGATGCGAATCAGGCGTTTCTTCCAGGAGTTTATGCCGGACAGGTAGATGTGTTTTAGGGCCTCCCGACTGAGCCGGAAGTCGACCCCCTCTGGCGTCACCGTGAACTGGAAGGCCACAGCCTGGTGCGCTTCCGCCATCCTGTGGGTTGCTGGGCACCTGGGAGTTGCTGGGCACCTGGGAGGTGGCAGGAGGGTGTGCGGGCAGCTCGGCCGCCCGCGTCAAGGCCCCGCCCCCGGGCACTGGCCGCGCCCCCAGCCCGCCTCCCTCCCCTTCCGCCCTGGGTCGGCCACCCGCAGCGCCGAGGCCCCACCCCTGGCCCCCCAGCCTCGCCAACCGCCGCAGAACCTTCGTGCGATGGTGCGGGGGTCGCAAGGGGGTCAAGGCCTTGAAAACGTCAGGAATCCCGAGGACAGTGTAGGGCGGCCTCGGGGTGGGGGCTAGAGGGGCCCCGGAAGCGGAGTCGGTCTGGTCTGGAGTGAGGCGGGGTCTGCGTACCCCCAGCGCTGCCACGTGGGACCCTGGCACCAGCCTCAACCCCCCTCCCCCGCCCCACTTGCCGGCTCAGAGCCCTGGGCCAGGCCGGCAGCCCAGAGCCACCCCCAACTCCACTCACGGCTCGGGTGTGCTCCTGTCCGCTTGTGGGGACAGTCACTGTGGCCTGTGTCCCCACGTCCTTCAGGCCTGGCCACCTAAGTCCCGCCCTCACCGGGAACCTGACACCCACTCCCAAATTTGGGTTGAGAGAACAGTTGGGGATTGGCAACCAGAATCTCCCCGGCTCCGAGGCGAGAATCAGGAGTGGGGGGGAGCCGGGTTTCTGCAAGATGAAGATGGCTCAAAGGTCTGAGAGCCTGGGGCGCCCAACGGGTCTCACGTGAGGATGGTGGCATTAGAGCTAAAAATAGCCGAATGTAGGGAAAAGGTCACCAGTGTGTCAGCTGTGCCTCCTGTTCCCTGATCTCCAGTGCTCAGGGTTGGGCAGCCCCACCCCGGGGCCCTCTTTGTACCCCGTAACTCCCCACTGCCCGACCCAAGTCCTCTGAGTATTTATCACTTCTAAGCTGGAGCCGGGGTGGGGGACAGCAGAATGGACCCCTAACCACTTTCAAGCCCAGATCACCCAACAGCCACGCTTTTCAGGAGAGGAAACTGAGGCTCCTAGCAGTGGCCCCTTTGTCAATCTGCGTGCAGTCCTTGGTCGGTACTTGCCGCCGCACCCAAGCAGGGTTAGGACGGTGTGAAGGAAGAAGCTAGTTTATTGTCTTAAGGTACACATCCCAGGGCTTCTGCCCACTTGCCTGCGGTGGGGACCTGCTCAAACTCGGGGGGTGAGGGGGAAGGTCAGCCTCCTTAACCCCAGTCTCACTCGGGCTCAGCCCAGTCCCCAGGGCCTCCCCTTTGTCCCTCCCTCCAAGGTCCTGCCCTGGAGGCTCCAGGAGAAATCCAAGGAGTTGGGATGTGGAGAGTCAGGATGAGGGGTGGAAGCTGGTCAGCTCTCCCTTCTGCTGGAAGTAGAACTGGAACCGAGACTGGGCGTACTCCTAAGGAAGGAAACCCGCGCACTGGTGAAAAGGGGTGGGACTAGCACCCCACACCCCCCTCAGTCTGCCCACAGCTGGCCTAGAGGGTCCAAGGCCTCTGCTGCGCCCTGTCCCCACACCTAACTCACCCAACCTGGTTACTTACCAAGTAACCAAATTCTATAGTGGACATGGATGCCTGGAGGATGGACCAGAGACCCCAGAAGAAATGAGATGCCAGAGCATACCTGAGGGGGAGCAGGAAAAGGGGGGTTCAGAGCACATTTGGCACTGCCTGAACCCCCTCCTCCAGGCTGGTCAAGCCCCAAAGCTCTAACTTCTCCCCTATCGTCTTAACCCCTACCCTGTCCTGACTCTTCCCACTCTCAAACTGTTCTTCCCCATCAGCCTCAGACCTCATCCCCACTTCCTGCCCCCACTCTGCACTGACCCCTAACCTGCAGCCCAGTGAGTCTACCTGCCACATTCCCCCCCTTGCCTCTGCACCCTGCTCCACCCCTGCCCCACACGTCTTTCCTCACCTATTAGCCTCTGCCAGCAAATCTGCTTCCAGTTTCCTCTGCTCCTCTTGGGAGATGGTCTCACCTTTCTTTACCTCTGCCAGGTAGTGGCGAATAAAATGGAGCTGAAATCAAAAGACAAGAGTCAGGAAATGGGGAGACTGGGGAGCATTTCCCAGTTAACACCCTTGCTCGCCATTCCTTCCAGACTTCAACCTCCTTCTCCCTTCTAAGCCAGGTCCTGCTCCCAGCTTCTGGCCCACATACCTGCTGTCCCCGGGTGGGGTAGTTTGCAGGCTGCGCTTTGTAGAAAGGCCACTCCTCATGAGTGTAATCGTAAACCCACTCACAAAAATGGTTCCCAATGTCAAAGCCCCTGAGGGAATAAGGTGGACACTCAGTCCCCAAATACGCTGGGCAGCTGGGATGCAGAGATGAAGGCCTGGTCTGCTTTTCCAGGGCACTGTGGGAACAGACCCATGGGAGGCCATCCTCTTACCCTCACCTGTAGTTATAACTGCTGTACTCGAAGTCGACCAGCATGAGGCCGTCAACGTTTTCTGGCTCTGAGAGCAGTAAGATGTTCCCTGGAGAAATGTGGTGAGGTTCTGGTCACTCCAGGGTCCTCTGGCCCCCCTCACCTGAGGTTGGGAGACTCAGATGCCTTCTCCTACCTTCCTGGATGTCATTGTGGCAAAAGACCACTGGTGATGGGGTAGAGTCTAGCAACTTCCTGCAGGGGAACACGGGCATGGGTCCTGAGCAGGAGTGACGAAAGGAGGGTCAGAGGCACGCGCATGGGCGAGGCCCTGACCCCAGCCTTCAGCAAATCCTGGGTAGGACCCCACTAGGTGCCTGGCACATCTCCTGTGCTCTTCTGTCCCCACCCCCCCACCCCTGCCCCATCCTGCCTGCCCTCACCTGAGGCTGCCCATCTCGTCCTGCAAGCTGTACATCTCCAGCAGGTTCATCTGGGGGAGGCCAGTGGTGGGTAGGTCCTGGATCTGCTTTAAATACCTGAAGCCCCAAGAACAGGATATACTCACTCTGCTATCCCTCCCCTCTGTCCTACCCGTTCGGTCACCGAATGACTTGTCTGGCAATCATTTGGAAGCCTGTTGTGTGAGAAACCATGCTAGACAGTGGGACACTTGATCCACTCAGCTGGAGAGGTAGACAGAGCACTAGATGCATTCAGTCACACCCCAGCCTAGTAACTGCCAACATGAGGGTTCGGCCTATGTGCAGGAGCCCTGAGGAGGCCCCCGACTCACCGCTCCATGGTCCCAAATAGCCAGTGGGGCTCCTTAGTGAAAGGCATTTCCATGCCATGGAACTGGGCCATCTTCGTGGCGATGGCTGCAGACAACACGGGCTCTCGAAGCTCATGCGTCTTCAGTGGCCTGCTCTGCACCCAGGAACCTATCAGGGTGGTGAAGGGGCTGGGGCAGGAGGGGGGAAGGGTGGGGCAACGGAGGTGGGGGAAGTCAGGGCTTGGGGAAAATTCCCTACCTGGGGTGAGGGATGTGAAAGCAGACATTGGGAAGGGGAATAGGGGCTGGGGAAGGAGATGCTTCGGGGAGGTCGGGGCCGGGCTCGTACTGGGATGTACTGTTCCAGCCGGCCCTCTGGAAAGACTCCGTAGAGCTGGGGCCCCAGTGACCGCTCTGCAAGGATGGCGAACATCACACTTTCAAGGACCAAGGAGTCCACTCCCTTAAGAAAAACAGACAGCGAAGGGACCACGGTCACAAGGGGCCAGAGGCAAAGTGGCGCTGACAAACCCGAGGGTCTTCTTGCTCCTCCCCCCACATCTGGTTCTATCTGGTTCTATTTGGTTGGTTCTATCTGGACTTCCTGTTCTATTGCCCGGGGGCTCCAGAGCGCAGGCGTTAGTATCACAATGGACAAAATACTTAGCTCCTAAGGCTCAGTGTCCTCAACTGCTTAGTGGGGACCATACCACCTGCCACACTTGGGTGAGAGGACCTGAGGCCACTGCGGCCTTCACTCCCTGCTCACCTGCAGGATGGCCCCGTACAGCCGCAGCAGCACCTCCCGGGGCTCCTCGCCAACGCGGGGCAGGTGGTCAGGCAGCGAGCAGCGGAAGAGCAGGTTACTGAGGCCTCCGCTGCAGACCCACAGCAGGGCGCGCTCAGCCCGCCATCCGCTCCACCGGCCCGGCGTCCAGCCCCCGCGCCCCCCCGTAGCTCCCGGCCCTGCCCCGCCCCGCCCCCGGCCCAGGAACGCTGAGTGTCCCGAGGGCCCGAGCCTAAGCCTGACCCCGGCCCGCGCACAAGAGGGGCTGACCCCTGACCTCCCACCTCACGGGGTCAACCCTCAGCTCCTCCGGCCGTACTCGGCGCCAGGCCCCGCCCAAGTACTCCCGGCACCACTGGTAGGCTCGGCGCTCGGCGTCTCGCGACCGCGCCGAGCCGCGCCTCCGGCTCGGGGCCGCGTCGGGGCACATAGCCTGCCGCAAGCTGCCCTTGGCCAGGCGGCCTCCAACAGCCCCGCCTCTGGCCACATCTGTCCCCTCAGCCGCCATGGCTCGGGCTTGACTCGGCCAACGCCCCGCCGCGCACAGACCCTTCGGGCGCGCTCGGCTCCTTCCGGCTGCGCTCGGCTCCGCTTCCGGCCAGCCTGCGCTGCTCGGGTCGTACTCGGGTCTCCTTGGCTTTATTCGGCTCTTTGCGGCGCCGCTCGGCTGTCTCGGAGACCCTCGTCCGGGTGCTAGTTCCGAAGGCTGTGCCCCGCCCCTGCTCAGAGCAAAGGCCAATGGCCTCTCTCTCTTGGCGGGGCCGCTCGAAAAGACAGTGCTGTTTGGACCTTAACCCGGAAGCAGGAAATGGTTCGGGCCAATCAGAAGCGTCCTGAGCGGTAGGGCCCACGGCGCAGTGGCGTGTCACGTGAGCGAACCACGTGGGCGGGTGGCGCGTACCGGGCTGAGAAGCCGGTCCGGCGCCTAAAGGCGGTGTCACCGGGAAAGTGCTCGTGAGGCGAGGTGGGCCTTCGTCAGGACCTGGGAGCGGACAGGGCAGCGCGGGCAGCGGCGGCGGCAGCCCCTCACTGTACAGATTTGGCCCCCGGGGCAGTTGGGCAAGGAAGAGGGCCGTTGAATGAGTGTGGCGAGTCCTGAGTGTGGGGGAAAGGGAGAGAGTGTGTGTGTGGGGCTCACATCTAGGGGGTGGGGAGTGTGGGGCACCTGGTAGGTGCCGAATAAACATTTGTTGATGCGTAACCTTAAATCCCTCCTCACCGCTGAGACTCCCTTGTCAGTTGAAGCCCGCCGCTGGAGGAGGCTATTGTTACCCTGCTTGAAACCACTGTCTTCATGTCCTGCTCCACTACCCCTCTTGCCTCCGGACCTAAAATCAAGCCCAGGAGGAGAGGCTCACAGCTTGGAGCAGGCACCTGGGGCTGCATCACGTCTCCTTGTCCCACCGCAGCAGTTTGAAATGCCTCCTTGCATTTCTTCTGCCCCATGCTGGAGTGGCGACCAGGAAGACTTGATCCACGGGGATCTGTGGCGCTGTTGGACCATGGTGTTCTTTGGGGTGAAGTAGATGAACAGCTGACCTGAGTGGTGTTTGATTTGAATAACGAGAAAAAAATCAAGAATTGGTGATCAGAAAGCAAATGTCAGTCACTGCAATGGGAAATCATGATCCCTCACTCTGTATTTAAATCTGAGCCAGTTCTGAGACCTGGAGTCCACTGGTTGAAAGGGAGGCTTGGTCTCTTATAGAAAGGATCCTACAGTGCCACCATAAGTACATAAAAAAATATTCCTCTAATCTTTCCCCAAAGGGACCCAGCGCCTCTTAACAAAGTAACACATTTACTTTGGAAAAGGGACTATCCAGACCTTTCAAGGGCTGTTGGATACAAGATCTGAGGTGACACGTGTGCCAGGGTATATGAAGCGTCATGAGTCACTGGTTTGAGTGGAGGCTGTGGAAGTCAGATGATAAACAGAGTCCTGACCCAAGTGTTGAGGTCACTTCTCTGGTCCCAGTACATACTTGGGGTAATTATACCTAGTGGTGGGGAGAGCCTGTACATTGATCCCTGATCTGTGGAATAAGAAGAGTCATGGTAGGAAGAGCGAAGTGGAAGCCTCTGAAGCTCCCCACCCTCTCCAATGCTGCATTCCATGTGGGATTGCAGAGATTGCTTACTCTCAAAGACATAAATCCCTACTACATCACCTTCAATTCACCTGCGTGGCCCCTGCAGAATCCAGATGGATTCAAGCAAATGATGGTGGACTACCACAAACTTAGCCAGTTAGCATCCCTAATCACAGCAGCTGTGTCAGGTGAGGTATCTGTACTGGAACTGATTAATGCACCTCTGGCACCTGATAATGCAATGGATGTGGTGAACATTCCTTTCCATTTCCAGTAGTAAAGAGTAAGTTTCCAAAAGCAGTTCACTTTTATATGGGAAGGACAGCCAAACGTATACATTGTCTTACTTCAAGTCTGTTTTAAGTCATGCTTTCTGTCACAGTGTAATCGTTGAGACCTTGATCATCTGGACATTCTCCATAAAACTGTTGAAATTATGCTAATTGGACACGGTGAGGAAGAAAGTGACAAGTGCTCTGTCCCTGGTAAGACAGTGCATGTCAGAGGATGAGAGATAAACCCTCAGAAGTTCTGGGGCCTGTCATCAGTGAAGTTTCCAGGGGTGCAGTGTTGTAGGGCAAACCAGGCTGTCACCTCTGAGATAAGGGCAAGTTGCTGCATCTTGCATCCCTAACATGAAAAATGAGGCCTACCACTCCATGCACCTCTGGATTTTGGAGTCAGCATGTACCACCCTTGGGAATACTGTCTGACCCATTTATCGGGTGGCTTGGAAGACTGCTGGTTTTGAATGGGGCCCAGAGCAAAGGAGGGCTCTGGTGAAGATCCACGCTGGAGGATGGGTTCCCCTGTCTCTCAATAGAACCAATGGGTTGTGGCTGGTGTGTGGCAGAGAGGGACCCTGTGCAGCACCTGTGGTGGGCTCCGACGGGAGATTTGGAGTGCCCACCCCTAGGGTTCTGAAGCAAGACCATGCCAGCTACAGAGAAGAGCTACTCACCAACTGAAAGCAGCTTCTGACACGCTATGGGGCCCAATTAGAGACTGGGCGCCTGATTATGGGGCATCAAATGATCATGTGACCAAACCTGCCTGTCCTAAACTAGATACTGGCAAATCCACCAGGCTCAGTAGCAATTCATTGCCCAATGAAAAAGGTTTGGACCCCAGTCTGTCCAGAGAGTACTGGTCATTTATAGGAAGAGGTGGCTGTGGCCCGCACGTCTCCCACCTTGTTGTACCAGTGCTTCTTAGCAGACAGGAAGAAAAATTTAGGTCTGGCTCACAGACGGGTCAGCTCGATGTGTTGGTATGAGCTGAAAATGAAGTACTGCTGCGCTACCATCCCACTTCAGGTGGCTCTGAACGACAGTAATGAAGAGAATTCTTCCAGAGACCAAAGCTTTGAGCAGTACACTTGGATACTCACTTCGTAGGGAGGGAAGGGAGTGGACAGAATAGTGGCCTAAGGAAGGTGAGCACATAAACTTCTGGGTTGAGACAGATGCCTTGCTCGTTGGTCAGGGACTGGCAAGAGCGAGAGGGGATACTGGAGACAAGGAGGTCTGGGAAAGGAGATGGACCTGTAGCACTGGCCACAAGTGTGTGTATCTTTGTGCCTCATGTTCATACCCACTGCACAGGGGTCACTGGGTAACAAATTGGATGGATAGATGTCAGTCAGCTTCTGTCCTTGGCTACACTTGTGCTTGTAAGGTGAGGCCATGAATGGAGTTGTCATGGTGGCAAGCTATGCCCACCAACACAGGCTCTTTCTTATCAAGGCTTATCTAATTATTACTGCCTATGAATTTCTGACCTGTTAGCAGTCTTAGTGCTGAGCTCCTGATATGGTACCATCCCTAGATGACTTGGTGACAGGTTCGTTACAGCAGATCCTTTCCACCCAGGAGAGAGATTGATTCATCTTTACTGGAATTGATACCTGCTCTGGATATGAGTTTGCCTTCCCTATCCACAAGGTCTTAGAGTAGCATTACTATCTAGAAGCTTAGAGAATGCTCGATTTACCAACACGGGATCATGTATAACATTACCTTGGACCAAGAAACTCATTTTACAGTGAAAAAGGTACAGCAATGTATAGATTGCTGTGGGCTGTACCGCTTCTGTGATACCCTGTATTACCTACGAGCAGCCTAGAGCTCTGCTGGATTAGACCCCCTGGTTCCCAGGTAGGGAACACTTCCACAAGGGAGCTTCCACTGATTCCAGGGAAGGACTCCTCCACTGAACCAGAATCTGCAAATTCCACCAGGTCACTTTGAGCTCCTTGTGCCAGTGAACCAGCAGGCAAAGAAGGAGGGGATCGTAGGTCCCGATTATTAGAGGTAGATACTTAGTGGGGCAATCAGGAGTTGGTCTAGCGTGGAGGACTCGCCTGGTTCTGTCTGGTTGCTTCCATGCCAAGTGATAAGAGCAGCCACAACCTGCCAAGGGCTCAGAGCCTTCGGGGATGGAGGTCTCGTAACCTGACCAGGAGAGCCACGTGGACCGGCTGAAATGCTGGCCGACAGTGAGGGAAACCTAGAATGGGCAGAGGAGAAGGGACATGACCAATATTAGCTACAGCCTCAGGAGCAGGTGTGGCAGTGGGGACTGTATTTGTTCTACTGACACTCTTATATTAAGGCTTTTGTAAAGGTCATGACCTTCGAGACTTCACCTCAAAGAATCACGGCAGCGTGGACTTAACGTGGTGCCTGCGTAGACTGTGGGATACAAGAGCTGGTGTCTTGAATGATGCCCTCAGCACACCTTTAATTGCAGTGGACTTACAGAGATGCATCTCTGGCACCTGCTGTGTGTCTTTGAACTTCCTGCCCCAGGCCTTCTCTGATACCACAGGAGCCTACCTGGCCTGCTCACCAGCACAGCCTAGGTCTCTGGGGGGCAACTCAGGGCCTGGAGACAGGAGTCAGTGGAGGAATGGTTGGACAATCCTAAGAGGTATTCTGTACACTTCTCAGGAGGTCCTGCTGAAGTGAAGGCGTTGTTACCCAGAGCAGTAACCTAAGGAGCACACGCCTACGTTTCGATTCCTCCTTTCCTGTCCCACTCTTTTCCTCCTTCATCTCTGTGTTTCATGGAATCACTTCCTGAACAAACCACTTATACCCAAGTCTTTGGGTGTGAAATCACTGTCACTGTGCTGAAATGATGGTGTCACCAGGGCTGCACTTCCTCAGAGGTTCTAAGGGAGAATCCATTCCTTGTCTTTTCTGGAGGCTGCAAGCATTCCTGAGCACGTGGCTGCATCACTCCAGTCTCTGCTCCGTGGTCAACACTGCTCCCACCTCTTCTGTCTGTGTAATCTCCCTCTAGCTCTCTCTCTTTTTTTTAAAAAAAATAAATTTATTTATTTATGGCTGCGTTAGGTCTTCGTTGCTGCGTGCGGGCTTTCTCTAGTTGCGACGAGTGGGGGCTACTCTTTGTTGTGGTGCGAGGGTTTCTCATTGCGGTGGCTTCTCTTGTTGTGGAGCAGGGGCTCTAGGCACGTGGGCTTTAGTAGTTGTGGCACGCGGGCTTCAGTAGTTGTGGCTCATGGGCTCTAGAGCGCAGGCTCAGTAGTTGTGGCACACGGATTTAGTTACTCTGCGGCATGTGGGATCTTCCCAGACCAGGGATCGAACCCGTGTCCCCTGCACCTGCAGACGGATTCTTAACCACCGAGCCACCAGGGAAACCCTCCCTCTAGCTCTCTTATAAACACACTGTGATCATATTCAGGGCCAACCTGGATAATCCAGGATAATCTCATCTCAAAATCCTTAATTAAATCAAACCTGCAAAGATCCTTTTTCCAAATAAGGTAACATTTACAGGTTCCAAGCATTAGGATGTGACTCTCTCTTGGGGGATCATTTTCCTGTCCTGCCACAGTCACTACTTCTTTCCCTCACAGCTGTTGTCTCATCATTCCATTGTGTCCTAGACTTGAATATTGGAGATGAAAATTTCTGAGTCCAGACTAATTTTTCTCCCTTGGACAGGATTTGATTTTTCTGACTGAACACTTGAAGAAGTATGGTATGTGCATGAGGGAATGATTTATTTATTCATTTAAAATGATAATAAGCCCTCAACATGTCAACATAAATAATATCTTACAAAAGTAACTATTTTATAAAATAAAACTTTGATGAGAACAGTGGCATTGTTTTTTACATTTTTGCAAGTTTCTTCAGTGTCTGCTTAACTGGAGATGGCTGGTTCTTGTACCTGCTTCTGCAGTCAGTCTCTTCCATGTGTTGTTTTGGTTGAAACATGAAGAAAACCCAGCCTGACTTAGATTTGTAGTTGGAAGCAAACAATAGCTTTTTCAGATAATTGTGGATCTTCGTTGATACTACACCAAGAGTTGACAAGAGGTAGTTTCTTAGAGGTTAGTTGCAATTTGGAACTTGAAACCATATCAATGAACTTTTTTGTCTTTTTTTTTTTAGAAAAAATTTTTAATAAATTTATTTATTTATCTTTTTATTTTTGGCTGCATTGGGTCTTCATTGCTGCACACGGGCTTTCTCTAGTTGCAGCAAGTGGGTGCTACTCTTCGTTGCAGTGCACGGGCTTCTCATTGCGGTGGCTTCTCTTGTTGTGGAGTATGGGCTCTAGGCACACAGGCTTCCGTAGTTGTGGTGCACGGGCTCAATAGTTGTGGCTCACGGGCTCTAGAGCGCAGGCTCAATAGTTGTGGCGCACGGGCTTACTTGCTCCGTGGCATGTGGGATCTTCCTGGACCAGGGCTCGAACCCGTGTCCCCTGCATTGGCAGGTGGATTCTTAACCACTGCACCACCAGGGATGTCCCATTTTTCGTCTTCTGCTACATCAAAATCTATTGCTCGGTCTTGCATGCAGAATGGGTCTTTTAGTTATGCATAATTTTAAAACATCATGCATTCATTTGTCATTTGGAAAATACTGGTTCCTTGAGTTATATAGATCTTCCAAATTTTGACAGATTTTATTATATAATATTTTAAAAATCACACTTGTTAATGTCACCACCAATCTCATCAGAAAAATATTTAAATATTGAGAAACTTTAAGCTCATGATGATAGACACACGTTTTCCAAAAATCTAAGTTTTGCTTAAAAGCACAAATTTTATCATTGGCTACAAATACTATCAGTTGTTTTCCATGAAGTGACACACTCACTTTATTCATTTTTGAGAAAGTGTTTGCCAAACACCCAAGTCAGAATAACCATAGTTTGTCAATTTTCTTTCAAGTAAAAATAGTGTTTCGTGGAGGGATGTCTGCAACATGGCAAATTGAGACCTTCCCTTTGTCTCTCCCCTTCAATCTACAACCAGTAAAACATTCACAATGCTAAAAGGGTGCCTCTGCCCCATACACTAGGGTGCTGGAGAATTCCACACTTCTGTACATCTGAAGGTGGGTGGACTGGAGCCCGTAGAGGAGGTGGAACTCGGGGAACAGTGGGGTGGTGCCTGCAGTCCTGGATTCCCACCTGCAGCAGCTGAGCCTGCAGCCCCAGAGAACTTGGCAGTAGCAGGGGCGGTGACGCACGTGACTCCATCGCCCCAGCCACCATGGCAGCCATGAGGCCTGGGATCCCATCCCTTCAGCTGCAGAGGGGCCCATGACTCCCCCGACCCTGCAGTGACAGAGCCTGTGCACCTTACAGTGGACATGACAGGGACACCTGTGCAACATTGGCTCCCCCTACCCAAACCCTCCCCCGGCGGTGGCAGAGCCTGCGGCCCACGGGATCCCAGGCAAAATGGAAGAGCCCGCTCTCCTGGTGCCCCAGGAAGCAGTAATAGCCACGCTGGCAGCAGCAAGATACCAGTGACTCCAGAGGTACAAGAAGTGATCGTGAGGGCACAGGGCGACACCCCTGGCAGAGGCAGTGGAGGGTGGAAAGTGCTGACTCTCAAATATAACAAGAGGCAGCGCAGACTCAAGCAGAACGCTGTTTGCCACTTCACATGCACTGGCAGAGGAACAACTTGTCAAGCACCACGAAGAACCACGACAACACTGTACCACAAAAAGGAAATGACAGTTCTCCAGAAACCAAACTTAAAATCATGGAATATTGTGATCTAACTGATAGAGAATTCAAAATAGCTGTCATGAAGAAAATCAGTGAGCTGCAAGAAAACTCGTAAAGGTAGTTAAATGGGCTCAGGAAGAAAATTAATGAGCTGAAGGAATACTTTACCAAAGAGATTGAAACTCTAAAAAGAAACCAAACAGAAATTCTGGAGCTGAAGAACTCAATAGATGAGATGAAGGATGCATTAGAAAGAATTGGAAATAGAGCAGACCATATGGAAGAGAGAAAGAGCAAAAACAGAAATCTAGAAATGATACAAATATAAGAGGCAAGAGAAATAAAATATTTTTAAAATGATAAAATTCTTTTTTTTGAGGCAAGGAATACAACTTTATTCGGAAAGCCAGCAGACTGAGAAGATGGCAGACTACTGTCTCAAAATAACCATCTTATTGGGGTCTGGACACCAGTTTCTTTTATAGAATCAGAGAGGGAAGTAAAGTAACAAGGGCAAACATCTGGAATGGCCAGCCTTGGACGTGTTAATTTCTTCTCTCTTGCAGCCATTCACAGGTGGGTAGGGTTCCCTGAGGCAGGCCATTATGTATGATTATAATAGCAAAAGCAATGAAGAGCAAAGGCTAAAGTCAAAGAAACAGATCCAACATGGAGTGAAAATTGGCTCTTCCCTGTTATGGATATACAAGTCCATGAAGTTAAGAGAACACCTAATTACCTCAATGCAAAAGGACCTTCTCTAAGACACATTATATTAAAATTGTCAAAAGTCAATAACAAAGAATTTTGAAGGTAGCTGGGGAAAAAAGGATGTTAACCTACATAGGAGCCCCCATTAATTTATCAGCAGATTTCTCAGAAGAAACTCTACAGGCCAGGAGGGAGTGGAACGATATTCTCAAAGTACTGAAAGATATAAACTGTCACCCGAGAATACTTTATCCAGCAAAGTTATCATTCAGATATGAAGGGAAATAAAGACTTTCCGAGACAAACAAGAGCTGAGGAAGTTCATTAATACTAGACCTAATGGTTAAGCAGCAAGTTTCCACTGTATAGCTCAGGGAACTATATTCAATACCCTGTAATAAACCATAGTGGAAAAGAATATGAAAAAGAGTGTACTGATATATATGTATAACTGAGTCACTTTGCTGTACAGCAGAAATTAACACAACATTGTATTTGACTATACTTCAATTAAAAAAAACCCAAACAAACAACCCACTAGATCTGCCTTACAAGAAATGTTGAAAGGAGCTCTTTTACCAGAAACAAAAAGGCTAAAGTACACAAAACTTCAAGTAAGGTGATAAATAGACAGAATCAGAAAATTGCAACTCTTTATCAGAATAGGTTTTTAAACACTTTATTATAGCATAAATGTTAAAAAGGGGGAAAGAAGAAAAAAAACTATGGCTACTTCAATTTGTTAACAAACTCACAACATAAAAAGAGATAATTTGAGACAACAAAAACACAAAAGGGGAAGAGGAAAACGACAGAACCCTTGTAGGTAAATGAAGATAAGATGCTATCTGCAGAAAAAAGACCATTT
The DNA here is from genome assembly GCF_011762595.2 of Tursiops truncatus. Lineage (NCBI taxonomy): Eukaryota > Metazoa > Chordata > Mammalia > Artiodactyla > Delphinidae > Tursiops > Tursiops truncatus. The sequence goes on along the minus strand of NC_047044.1, from coordinate 170,742 downwards.
TATCTCAGAAACATTTTATACAAACCTCATGATAATGACAAAACATAAATCTAGAGCAGAGACATGAAACAAAAAAGAGGAAACTGAGAAAAACATAAGAGAAAACCACCAAACCAAAATGGCAGACAGAAACACAAGAAAAAAGAAACAATGGAGTTGTAGAGCAACCAGAAAACAAGAAATAACATGGCAACACTAAGTTCTCAGCTATCAATAATCACCCTAAATATAAATGGGTTGGTGTCGCCAGTCAAAACACACAGAGTGGAGTAAAAAATAAGACCCAGCTAAAGCTGCCTCCAGGAGGCCCACCTCAGCTCTGAAGACACACGCAGGCTCACAGTGAAGGAATGAAAGGTGACGCTCCAAACAAATGGCAGCCAGAAGAAAGGGGTGCAGCCATGTTCATATCAGACAAAATAGACTTCAAGCCAAAAAAGGTAACAAGACACAAAAATGGGTAGTGTACGATGATGAAGAAGGCTACTCATCAAGAAGACATGACATTAGTAATATATATGCACCTAACATGGGAGCACCAAAATATTTAAAACAAACATTAGCAGACCTAAAGGGAGAAATTGACAGTAACACAATGATGATAGGAGATTTTAACACCCACTTACATCAACGGATAGTTCACCCATACAGAAAGTCAACAAGGACACAGTGGCCTTAAATGAAACATTGGACCAGATGGATTTGATAGATTTGTACAGAACATTCCATCCAAATGCAGCAGAAAACACATTCTTCTCAAGTGCACATGGAACTTTCTCAAGAATAGACCGTATGTTGAGACACAAAACAAGTGTCAATAAATTTAAGAAGATTGGAATCATATCAAGCAATTTTCCAATCCAACGGTATGAAACTAGAAATCAACTACAAGCAGAAAGCTGGGAAGATCACAAATATGTGGAGACTGACCAACATGCTACTGAACAACATTGGGTCAACGAAAAAAATCAAAGCAGACATAAAACAATACCTGAAGACAAATGAAAATAAGAATACAACATATCAAAATCTGTAGGTAGTATAGTCATTTTCATAATATTGATTCTTCCAATCCAAGAACATGGTATATCTCTCCATCTGTCTGTGTCATCTTTGATTTCTTTCATCAGTGTTTTATAGTTTTCTGAGTACAGGTCTTTTGCCTGCTCAGGTAGGTTTATTCCTAGGTATTTTATTCTTTTTGTTGCAATGGTAAATGGGATTATTTCCTTAATTTCTCTTTCTGATCTTTCATTGTTAGTGTATAGGGGTGCATGGTAGTGTATATATGTCAATCCTAATCTCCCAGTTCGTCCCACCCTCCCCTTCCCTCACTGTGTCCACATGCCTGCTCTCTATGTTTGTGTCTCTATTCCTTCCCTGGAAATAGATTCATCTGTACCATTTTTCTAGATTCCACATATATGCATTAATATATGATATTTGTTTTTCTCTTTCTGACTTACTTCACTCTATATGACAGAATCTAGGTCCATCCACATCTCTACAAGTGACCCAATTTCATTCCTTTTTATGGCTGAGTAATATTCCATTGTATATAGGTACCACATCTTCTTTATACATTCATCTGTCATAATGAACCCTGAGGTACATGTGTCATTTCGAATTATGGTTTTCTCAGGGTATATGCCCAGTAGTGGGATTGCTGGGTCATATAGTAGTTCTGGTTTTAGTGTTTTAAGGAACCTCCATACTATTCTCCACAGTGGTTGTATCAATTTACATTCCCACCAAGAGTGCAAGAGGGTTCCCTTTTCTCCACACCCTCTCCAGCATTTGTTGTTTGTAGATTTTCTGATGATGCCCATTCTAAATGGTGTGAGGTGATACCTCATTGTAGTTTTGATTTGCATTTCTCTAATAATTAGTGATGTTGAGCATCTTTTCATGTGCTTGTTGGCAAACTGTATGTCTTCTTTGGAGAAATGTCTATTTAGGTTCTGCCCAGTTTTTGATTGGGTTATTTGTTTTTTGTTATTGAGCTGTATGAGCTGTTTGTATATTTTGGAGATTAATCCCTTGCCTGTTGCTTCATTTGTACATATTTTCTCCCATTCTGAGGGTTGTCTTTTTGTCTTGTTTATGGTTTCCTTTGCTGTGCAAAAGTTTTTAAGTTTAACTAGGTCCCATTTGTTTATCTTTATTTTTATTTTCATTACTCTAGGAGCTGGGTCGAAAAAGATCTTGTTGTGGTTTATGTCAAAGAATGTTTTTCCTAAATTTTCCTCTAAGAGTTTTATAGTGTCTGGTCTTACATTTAGGTCTTTAATCCATTTGGGGTTTATTTTTGTGTATGGTGTTAGGGAGTGTTCTAATTTCATTCCTTTACATGTAGCTGTCCAGTTTTCCCAGCACCGCTTATTGAAGAGGCTGTCTTTTCTCCATTGTATATCCTTTCCTCCTTTGTCATAGATTAGGTGGCCATAGGTGCGTGGGTTTGTCTCTGGGCTTTCTAGCCTGTACCATCGATCCATATTTCTGTTTCTGTGCCAGTACCACACTGTCTTGATTACTGTAGCTTTGTAGAATAGTCTGAAGTTGGGGAACCTGATTCCTCCAGCTCTGTTTTTCTTTCTCAAGATTGCTTTGGCTATTCAGGGTCTTTGACATATACACACTGCCATGTGTAAAATAGATAGCTAGTGGGAACCTGCTGTATAGCACAGGGAGCTCAGCTCAGTGCTCTGTGAGTGCTCTCAGTGCTCTGTGAGCTCAGTGCTCTAGATGGGTGGGATGGCGGGTGGGAGGGAGGTCCAAGAGGGAGGGGATATATGTATATATATAGCTGATTCACTTCATTGTACAGCAGAAACTAACACATTGTAAAGCAATTATACTCCAATAAAAAAAATTTTTTTAATCTATGGGGTGGGACTTCCCTTGTGGTCTGGTGGTAAAGAATCTGTCTTCCAATGCAGGGGACACATGTTGATTCCTGGTCGAGGAACTAAGATCCCACGTGCAGCAGGACAACTAAGTCCATGTGCTGCAACTACTGAGCCCACACGCTCTGGAGCCTGTGTGCCACAACTAGAGAGAAGAAACCCTCATGCCACAACTAGAGAGAAGCCTGAGTGCTGCAACAAAGAGCCCACGCACTGCAATGAAAATCCCATGTGTTGCATCTAAGACCTGACGCAGCCATAAATAAATAAATAAATAAAATAAAGGAATTCTAAAAAAAAATCTATGGGGTGCAGCAAAAACATAGTTTATAGCAGTATAGGTCTACCTCAAGACACAGAAAAATCTCAAATAAACAATAACTTTCCACTTAAAGGAACTAGAAAAAGAAGAACAAACAAAACCCAAAATCAGTAGAAGGAAGGAAATAATTAAGAGCAGAGCAGAAATAAATGAAGTAGAGACAAAAAGATAATAGTAAACACCAGTGAAACTAAGAGGTAGCTCTTTGGAAAGATAAACAAAGTTGACAAAGATCTATCCAGGCTCACTGAGAAAAAAAGAGAGAAGACTCTGATAAATAAAATCAGAAACGAAAGAGGAGAACTAATGGATACCTCAGAAATACAAAGGATTATGAGAGAATATTATGAATAGCTATGTGCCAACAAAGTAGACAACCTAGAAGAAATGGACAAATCATTGGAATCATACATCCTTCCAAGACTGAATCATGAAGAAATAGAAAATCTGAATAGGCTGATCACTACTGCAGAGATTTTAACAGTAATCAAAAAGCTCCCCCCAGAGGCTTCCCTGGTGGTGCAGTGGTTGAGAGACCTCCTGCTGATGCAGGGGACGCGAGTTCCTGCCCCGGTCTGGGAGGATCCCGCGTGCCGCGGAGCGGTTGGGCCTGTGAGCCATGGCCGCTGGGCCTGCGCGTCCGGAGCCTGTGGTCCGCGGCGGGAGAGGCCACAACAGTGAGAGGCCCGCGTACCGCTAAAAAAAAAAAATCTCCCCCGAAACAAAAGTCCAGGACCAGATGGCTTCAAAGGTAAATGCTACCAAACATCCAAAGAATATTTAATACCTATTCATCTCAAACTACTCCAAAAAACTGAAGAGGCGGGAATGCTTCCTAACTCATTTTATAAGGCCAACATCACCCTGATTCCAAAACCAGACAAAGACAACACAAAAAAAGAAAATTACAGGCCAACATCTCTGATGAACACAGATTGAAAAATCCTCAACAAAACACTAGAAAACCAATACAAATCGAGTGGGACTTATCCCAGGGAGGGAAGGATGGTTCCATGTCCACAAATCAATCAATATGATACACCACATTAACAAAATGAAGGATAAAGACCATATGATTATCTCAATAGATGCTGAAAAAGCATTTGACAAGATTCAACACCCATTTATGATACCAAAAAAACACAAACTCTCAATAAAGTGAGCATAGAAGGAATGTACCTCAACATAATAAAGGCATATATGATGAGCCCACAGCTAACATCATACTCAATGGTGAAAAACTGAAAGCATTACCTCTAAAATCAGAAACAAGACAAGGATGCCCACTCTTGCCGCTCTTATTCAGCACAGTATTGGAAAACCTAGCCAGAGCAGTTAGGCAAGAAAAAGAAATTAAAGGCATCCAAATTGGAAAGGAAGAAGTAAAACTGCCACTATTTGCAGATGACATGATTTTATATATAGAAAACCCTAAAGACCCCACCAAAAAATATTAGAAATAATAAACAAATAGGGAGGAACAAGATAAGCGTAGGGGATTAAGAGGTACAAACTACTATGTATAAAGTAAATAATCTACAAGGATCTATTGTACAGGGACTATAGCCAATATTTTATAATAACTATAAATAGAGTATAACCTTTAAAATCATGAATCACTATGTTGTACACCTGAAACTTATATAATATGTAAATCAATATACCGCAATAAAAAAGAAATCAAATAAAATGGGGAAAATATATATTTCAGTGAAAACATTTCTGTGAAGGTGCAAGGAGTTTTAACTTTAGCTTCCTGATAATAAAGTGGGATATTTTTTTAATTTTCTAGAAAAAAAGAAATAGTAAATACAGTAATCTTGTGGGGCACAAAATCAACACACAGAAATCTGTTGCCTTTAGGGGATTCCCTGGAGGTCCAGTGGTTAGGACTCTGTGCTTTTACTGCCAAGGCCCAGGTTTGATCCCTGGTTGGGGAAGTAAGATCCCACAAGCCACACGGCACTACCAAGAAAAACAAAAACAAAACCTATTGCATTTCTATATGCTAACAATAAGCTAACAGAAAGAGAAATTAAGAAAACAATTCCATTTCACTTATTTCTGTTTTTTCCTTCTAATTCATTGGTTCTTCTCCTCCCTTCCAGGCTTTTCCATTTAGTTTTTTTTTTTTTTTAATATTTATTTATTTATGTGGCTGTGTCAGGTCTTAGTTGCGGCATGCTGTTCTCCATTGAGGCATATGGGATCTTTCATTGCAACATGCAGGCTTCTCTCTAGTTGTGACATGTGGGTTTTTCTCTCTCTAGTTGTGGTGCATGGGCTCCAGGGCACATGGGCTCTGTAGTTTGTGGCACGTGGGCTCTCTCACTGAGGTGCACAGGCTCAGTAGTTGCGGCGTGCAGGCTTAGTTGCCCCACAGCATGTGGGCTCTTAGTTCCCTGACCAGGGATCGAACCTGTGTCCCCTGCATTGGTAGGAGGATTCTTTACCACTGGACCACCAGGGAAGTCCCTAGTTTATTTTTGTTTTTATATTAAAATTCATCTCTTGAGACAGCCTGTAGTTGGGTCTCACTTTTTTATACAGTCTAACAATCTCTGCATTGTCATTTAAGTGTTTAGAAGATTTCCATTTAATGTAATTATTGACATTTTGGCTTTAAACCTACCATCTTGCTATTTGTCTTATATTTGTCCCATCTTACCTTTGTTTTATTTCTCTTCCTTTTTGCTTTCTTTTATATTAAACAAACATGTTTCAGAATTCCATTTTATCTCCACTCTTAGCTAACTAACTATATCTCTGTGATTTTTTTTTTTTTTTTTGGCCACGCCACGCAGCATGCGAGATCTTAGTTCCCCCACCAGGGCTTGAACCCATGCCCCCTGCATTGGAAGCATGGAGTCTTAACTACTGGACCTCCAGGGAAGTCCCTCTATGATTTTTAATGTGTATTCTCTTGAGTTTGTAGTATGCATTTTTAGATTATCATAGTTTACCCTCAAATAAAAATATAAGAACCTTACAACAGTGTATTTCCTATTCTCCCTCCCCCCACTTTGTGCTGTTGTTGTTGTATGTTTTACTTACACATGTGTTTTAAACTCTACAGTACATTGCTGATTTTAAAAATGTATACAGTCAATTATATTTTAAAGAAATTCAAGCATGAAAAAAATCTTTTAGGATTACCCTCAGTCCTCTTTATTCCTTTGTGTACACCCAAGTTCTCCTCAGATGTGTTTCATTCATTCTAAATAACTTATTTTAATATTCCTTGTATTGCAGATATGCTAGTGAAAAATTATCTCAGATTTTGTATGTCTGTTGTTGTCTTTATTTCACCTTCACTTTTTGGAGGATGTTTTCACTGCATGTAGAATACTAGGTTGAAAATGTTTTCCTTTTAGCAATTTAAGGATGTCCTTCCGTTTATTATGGTTTACATTGTTTCTGATGAGAAATCAGCAAAAATTCTTATCCTTGTTTCCTGATATGCACGTGTCTTTTTTTCTGGCTGTTTTTAATACTTTTTTTTGATCATAAATTTTCAGCAACTAGATTATTATATGTTTTGAAGTAGTTTATTTTGTGTTTTTCCTGCTTGGGATTTGTTGAGTATTTTGGACCTGTGGGTTTATAGTTTTCAAAACATTTGGAAAAATTTCAGCCATTATTTCTTTCAATGCTTTTGTGTGTGTGCTTACCCTTTGTGCGTGTCTCCAATTATATAGTTGTTAGACTGCTTGATATTTTCCCAGAGATCAATGAGGCTTGTTAATTTTTTTTCAATGTTTTTTTTCTCTCTGCTTCAATTTGGATAGTTTCTATTACTCTGTTTTCATGTTCACTTATCTTTTCTTCCTCAGTGTCTAACCCACTGTTAACCTCATCTAGTAAAATTTTCATTTCATATACTGAATTTTCATCTCTCAAAATTCCATTTGATTCTTTTTTATGTCTTCCATTTCTTTGCTCGTTGTGTTGATGTTTTCTATAAATCCATGAGTATATTTATAATAGTTGTTCTAAGTCCATGTCTATTAATTCTGTGATTTCTGTCCTTTCTGATTCTGTTTTGACTGATTTTTTCCTTCCAGATTTTTCCTGATTCACTGCAGGTCTGGGATTTTTTGTTGTTGTTGTTGTTGCAGGACATAAGTGCTTGGATTTCATTATCCTCCTCTAAAGAGTATTGAAGTTGGTTTTGGAAGTCAGTTAAGTTTCTTGTGGATCCTTGATTCTTTTCAGGTTCATTTTAAAACTTTGTAAGCATCAGTCTAAAGTGGTCTTTACTCTGGGGTTAGTCTAGCCCCACTGAATGTGACAGTGTTCAATATGTCTCACCACTTAGCTATTGGATCTTGACCTTCCCCCAGTCCTACATGAGCTCTGGGAATTTTATAGTTTACAGTTTCCCAATAGCTTTTCTTTACGCAGCCTTATGGAATTTTATTCTACGTAAGCACGACTGAGTATTTACTAAAACTTAGGGGGATCCTATTGTAGATTTCTGGAACTCTTTCCCTGAATTGATTCTTTTCCTCTAGTACTTTTATCTGAAAATTCCAAATACATCAGCCTCCTCAAACTCTGACATCTGTCTTCTAAACTCATCAAGACCGCCACACTCTAATTGGGCCCTCTTCCCTACACTGAAGTCTGGAAATGCCTCCACTTGGAGAACCAGGGAAAACCAGGGCAATCATAGGCTTTATGTAATTTGCTTCCTTTCTCTCAGGGATCACAGTCCTGTGCTGTCCTTTGTCCAATGTCTGAAAATAGTTGCTTCCAATATTTTGTTTACTTGTCTGGATTTTTCCCCCTTTGGCAGGTGGGCAAGTCCAATAGCTGTTATTCCATAATGGCTGGAAGCCATTTAAAAAATCATAATTAATTGTTGAATGTTATAAAATTCACATTGACTACTGAAACCCATGTGCCTAGAGCCCGTGCTCCACAACAAGAGAAGCCACCACAATGAGAAGCCCGCACACCACAACGAAGAGTAACCCTGACTCGCCGCAGCTAGAGGAAACGTGTGCGCAGCAACAAAGACCCAACACAGCCAAAAATAAAAGTAAATAAACAAATAAATTTATTTTTTAAAAAATCACATTGCATGAGATGATCATGCAATTTTTCTCTCTTTGTCCATGAATGTGTTGAATTACCATTGAAAATGAAAGTGGGATGTTGAGACATTCTTGGATTTCTCTGTTAAACCCATGTGATCAGGATGCATTTACAAAAATAAACTGTTGAATTTCATTAGCTAATATTTTGTTGGGACTTTTGCACATGCTCATAAGAGAAATAGACATATAATTTATTAATTTTCTTGAGCTATTCTTATCATGTTGTAGCTTCATAAAATGAATGGAGATGTAATATGGTGAACTACATTCCTAAATAGAATTTCCTGCTGAAAGTGGTTAAAAATCCAGGATAAACTATTTTCTAAAGAAGTGTTTTCTAAGATCATTGATGATCTAGTAAGAAAACAGGGACTAAATAAGACAGGAGCCCAGAGGGACAGGTGGAGCACTGCACATTGCTTTTGATCAGGGCATTTGGTGAACCAAGAAAACTTGGATTTGGGATTTTATAGCCTATGCCATGTTGACTAGTGCCCCACCACCACCAATTCATATCCACTCAGAACCTCAGCATGTGACTTTATTTTGACATAAGGTATTTGCAGATGTAATTAGTTAATATAAGGTCATACTGGATTAGGTTGGTGACACCAGTCACCTAATCCAATGACTGGTGTCCTTATAAGAAGAGGGAAATTTGGACACAGACAGAGAAACATAGGAGAGAAGGTCACGTGACAATGGAAGCAGAGATTAAAGTGATGCATCCGCAAGCCGAGGAAAGCCAGCAACCACCAGAAGCTAGGAAAAGGCAAGAAAGAGCCCTTCCCTAGTGTCTTTGGAGAGAGCATGGCCTGCTGACTGTGCAGAGAACAGTCTGCTTGATTTTGAGCTTCTAGACTCCAGAACTGTGAGAGAATAAAGTTCTGTTGTTTTGAGCCACCAAGTTAGCAGTATTTTTTATGGCAGCCCTAGGAAACTAATATGTAATCTTTGAGACGCAGAGAACAGATATAAAGCACAGAGCCCACCCAGGAGGAGAGCCCAATAAGAGACCAACCCTCTACAAAGCTTAGACAGTGAAAGGTTAAACCCCCCGTGTAGGGATGAAGTAGAGATACTCTCTGTCTTTTGAGGATTGTGAAGAAAATTGACAGCTTCGAATCTGGGGGCAAAGTGAAGTTGTGTGTGTGTGCGTGCGTGTGTGCGTGTGTGTGTGTGTGAGCGAGAGAGAGAGAGAGAGAGAGAGAGAGAGAGAGAGAGAGAGAGAGATGGAGACAGAGACAGAGAGACAGAGAGAGAGATACAGAGGCAGAGACACAGAGACAGAGATGAGAAAGAGATGCTGAAAACTTAGAACAAGAAGTTGGTCTTCACATGGGTTGCAGCTCAAATTCATACAGTTAGGGTGGTCCAAGAAACCTCAGTGGGCATTAAATATATAATGATCTCAGGTTTGTAATTCTGTAGGTGCCTGGTAGAAGCAAACGGAGATTCTCTCTGCAGGTACTCACTTTCTTCTTAGGCCTCAGAGTTTTCCATAAATACAATGCCAAGGCTAACAAGCACCTCTAAGTTAAAAAAGGTAATTAAACAGAAAGATAATGGGAAATCATGGCAGCAAGCCAGCAGTAACCACAGATAGCACGTTTCAAATAATGAAATTATCAAACAGATTATAACATGCCTATGTTCAATATAGTAATAAAAGGCAAGTTTGAAAATATGTGCAGAAACTAAAAAAACTATAATGAATAATCAAGCAGCTTGAGAAGAATTTCCAAATGGAAGTTCTAAAATAAAAGTTTTAATTTAGTAAAAATGCTAATTGAATTTTAATTTTAACTAAATTTAAAACTCAGTATACAGCTTTAAGAGCAGATTATAAACAGTTAAAGACAGAGTTAGTGAACTAAAAGATAAATGTGAATAAATTAACTGAATATTGCCTGGAAGGACATAGAGATGGAAAACATGAAAGAAAGGTTAGGAAATATGGAGGCTTGAATGAGAAGGTCCATCCAGCATGAGTCTGTTGGAGTCCCAGAAGGAGGAGAGATGGAACGGAGCAGAGGCAATATTTGAAGAGATAATGGCTGTGAAATTTCTAAACTGATGAAAGAGAAATCATATAGTGAAGAAGCTCTGTGAACCTCAGCCAGAAAAAATAAATACACCACACCTAGATACACCGCATCGAAACATCTGAACACCAAAGTCAGGGAGAGAAGTTCTAAATGCAGCTGGAGAGGAAATTACCTCAAGGAAGTGGCAGACAGAGAGGTGGCTTCTCATAGCAACAAGGGAATTCAGAGGAAGACACTGGGTGACGATGGAAATGAACTACCTGACCTAGAATTCTATATCCAGTGAAAACATCTTTCAGGAGATAGGGCAACATAAAGACATTTTTAGACAAACTGAGAGTTTACCTCCCAAAGCTTTCAATAAGGAAAATTCTGAAGAATGTACTTCAGGCAAAAGGAGTCTTTTAAGACATTTATTTATTATTTTGAGGGAAGTTTTAACATTTTCATTTTATATACAAAGAGCTTGCATTGTTTCTGCATAGGGTAGATGTCCCCGATGACACATTCAAGGAAGTTCACTTAGTCCAGCTTCATTTATGAAGCCGATATCCTTCGCATACTAGCAGAAACACTGGTGGCACATATCGAGGCCGTATTTCCAGATCAGACCAGGCCGGTTTGAGCAGACGTGGCAAAAGTGAGAGCCTTGCCGAATTTTCTCCGATGGCTCCGGTAGAGCTGCTGGTGACCCATCTTGCTTTCCTGGCTGCAACGAAGCAAAAAGCTAGACATTTAGATTTCAGAGATTGTTATTATTTCCTCGTAACAATCCCTTAAAAAAAAAGATTCAAGTCCGATTCATTGTCATGATAGTTTTCCTCATTGGTAGAAATCTGTTTTCCAAAAGGTATAACTATTTGTAAGCATTCTTTCTTAAACCAAAAGAAGGACATTTTAACTGTCCTTTCCTTTAAGGCATAACAGTACTGAAAACCCCATGGCTTTGGATCACTTATATGAACAGAGATGAGAATATACCATTTATTTTTAACACTAGATTATGCTTGTTTGCTGTTGGAAATGGTCCAGAAGAGAAGAACTTGATGATTCCAGAAAGGAGTTTAATTTGAAGCAAGGAACTTGAGTTGGCAATGAGAAAAGTGGGAGGATCGGGCTTCCCTGCTGGCGCAGTGGTTAAGAATCCGCCTGCCGACGCAGGGGACACGTGTTTGAGCCCTGGTCTGGGAAGATTCCATGAGCCGCGGAGCCACAACTACTGAGTCCACGCTCCTATAGCCCGTGCTCTGCAACAAGAGAAGCCACCACAATGAGAAGGCTGTGCACCGCAACTGAAGCGTAGCCTTCACTAGCCGCAACTAGAGAAAAGCCCGCACGCAGCAACGAAGACCAAATGCAGCCAAAAATAAATAAATAAAATAAACAAATTTATTTTTTTAAAAGTGAATGTTAAAAAAAGAAGTGGGAGGATCAATGGATTGGAGATCTGTGTTGCGTTTATAACATGGACCCCCAGTTCTTTGACACTCATCCCATTAAGAGGTGGGTCTATGACCGCTCTCTTGAATCTGGATGGGATCGTGACTGCTTTGACCAATAGGAAGCCATATGACTTCCAAGGCCAAATCAGAAAAGGCCATGCAGCTGACCCCTGGCCCTCCTAGTACAGTCACTCTGGGAGAAGCTAGCCATTACGTAAGAAGTCCAACTATCCTGAGACTTCCATGCTGGAGAGGTCAGGTGTAGGTGCTGGTTGACAGCCCCAGCTGAGCTCCCAGTCAACAGTACCAACTGTCAACTTTGCAAGTGAGCCATCTTCGACATCTAGCCCAGCTTACCTCCAGCTGTAACCCAAGTGCATGAGAAACCCCAGACAAGAGCTTCCCATTGGAGTCCTTCCCAAATGTATGACCCCCAAACTGTAAGCAGAGTAAAGTGGTTGTCTTCATTCTCTAAATTTGGTGGTAATTTGCTACACAGCAGTAGTATCTGGAATAAGTTTCTTTATTTTTTTCTCCCCTGGCCATGCTGTGCAGCTGGTGGGATCTTAGTTCCCCGATCAGGGATCGAACCTGGGCCCTTGACAGTGAGAGCACAGAGCCCTAACCACCGGACCGCCAGGGAATTCCCTGGAATAAGTTTCTTATGGAGTCAAAGAATTGTGAGTGTCACGGTAATACCATAAGAAAGCGAGAAAAACAGGAGGCAATCATCAGAGAACTGGAGGCTTAAAGTCAAGAATCAGGAGGTGGTGAAGTTACTGGTTTTGACAGTATTCCCAACAAGGTGTGGCTCTTAAGCTTTTCTTGCTTTTAAAAAATATTTATTTATTTTGGCTGCGCCTGGCCTTAGCTGCAGCATGCAGGATCTTCATTGCAGCATGTGAACTCTTTAGTTATGGCATGAGGGATCTAGTTCCCTGACCAGGGATCGAACCCCAGCCCCCTGCACTGGGTGCACAGAGTCTTACCCACTGGACCACCAGGGGAGTCCCTCTTAAGCTTTTCATTTTTCAGTTTTAGCTATTGGCATTTTTATTTTGTTTGTGATTTCGGTGCTATGTGAGTAGAGTAAAAGATAGAAGGTTTGCATTTATTTGTTTTCTAATCTATGAGAAAATTGTCAGAAAGTATCCTCTGACATTTTAGGATTCATCTGTCACGAGGATTGCTGAGAGTGTGTTGCTATTTCAGTTTTCCCACGTAAGTCCATTCGACTTTGTGTTTTGTACTAGGTGTACCATTAGTGGATCATAGACCATCAGACCTGATCAGGAGTCAAGGGTGTTGGATGGGTCACTTATGTGGATGTCCAAGTTAATCGGTTTGATGACAAGACTCGGGATAGAAAGGAAATCTGGGAAGTTTGGGTCACAACGCTTTGTGAGTCCAGCCCGGATCGGCACTCCTTGGGCAGCTGCCTCTGCCCAGCACTGATCAGCACCCGTCGGGGAAACAGCTCCTCCAGTCCCAGTCAGCACGTTTTAGGGAGAATTCTCCGTGGGCCCAATCAGCACCCTTTGTGGGACAGCTCCGACCAGCCCTGGTCAGCACCCAGACGTGGACAGCTCCTCCAGCTGCCCAGTCTCAGTCTGACTCACTCAGAGCCAGGCTTGGGACCCCAGCTCTTCTGATTCCTTGGGACGCCAGCACAGCTCCTGGGGCTGCACCCACCACTCCACCAGGCCCCGTCCCATCCACCCCACACCCCAAAGTCAGTTAACCAGAGGTGTGCGGACCGACTTCCCCACAGCAAGTTCCTCATTTAAACTCTCACCATACGAACTGATCCCCCATCCCCACTAATCCGCTTCTCACCTGCCCCCACCCCGAAAAAACCAAACCGCAACCCGATTCTCCCCCAACCCGAGCCTCTTAGTCAAACCATCTTGTCTCCTCCAACCAGCTTCCCCGCAGTCCCCTTCGCCCTCCTCCCGGGTCCGCCCTCCTCCCCTCCCCCCCGGATCCTCCCTCCTCCCAGGTCCTCCCCTCCTCCCCTCCCCCCCGGCTCGCGCTGCCGCGGTGTCCTGGCGTCGAGGTGTGCTGGCGGCGGGGTGTCGCAGGGCGTGTCACGAGGTGACTTGGGGCGGGCTGAGGGCGGGCGGGAGGGAGCGACGAAGGGCGTGCGGGGCTGTCGCTCCGGGCACCCCTCCCCCGCCGCAGTCGGCGGACCTTTCCCCGGAGAAGATGGCGGATCGGGCGGAGATGTTTTCTCTTTCCACCTTTCACTCGCTGTCGCCGCCAGGCTGCAGGTACGCACTTGGGCGCCCCGGGCCTCGGCAGGCCCTTCCCTTCGTACAGCACCCCCTCTGACCCAGTCCCCAGACTTCTCCGACCCGACCCTACCAACCCCCCCTCGTCGCTTTTGGGGGCCCAAGCCCCAGACCCCCCCTCTGGTCCTGAGGCCCGTGGTTCCGGCTCCTCGCCCCCCGCCCCTCGGTTCCGGGTCTCTCCATTTTTGTCCTCCCCTGATGCCCGTCCTCCAGCCCCAGTGACCGCCCCCAACCCCAAAGTCCTGCTGGGATCCAGGGCTGCACCCAGCCTGAACAGCCGCCCCCCTCTAAGGTGGAGGTCCTCCAAGGTGGAGGTCCTCAGGGGTCGTGGGCGGAGCCTCTGAGGGGTGGGCTGCCTGCCTGCGCAGGATGCTGAGTACACACTCTGGGCTTGGCAGTGTCCTTTTGGCCTTGTTGGGCCTCTGGTGGAAGCCCGGCCTGGTCTGTAGGGCTCTGGGAGGGAGAGAGCTGAAATCAAGCCTGGGGCCTGGGGGAAGGGACTAGGGAGGGGAGAGGGCTGGACCTCTGGGTGTAGGCCTGCCTTCCGCAGGAGTAGGGGACAAACTGGCCAGATTCTGCTCCCGGAACAGCCTTCACCCCTCCCCCTCCTCCTGCTGCTGCAGCTTCAGCTCCCCCTCCCCCTTCTCCGCTCAGCCTGACTCCCCTGAGGCTGAGCCTGTGACCCAGGGGCCTGGAGCTGAGGGTAGAGGGGGGAGAGGCTGCTGGCTGTTTGCGGAAGGAGGGCCGGGAGGAGGGTTTGGGGGACAGGTGCCTCTTCTGAGCTGGTCGTGGCTCAAATTGAGGGGGAAATCCGCTGGAGAGCAGAGTTTGAGATCCAAGATAATGGCAGGATGCAGGTCTGGGAGTTGGGGGCTCTGGAGATCACGGGGCCTAGAAGCTGGGGCGGGGGGGGTCTCCCTTGGCCCCTCCTTAGGACCAGTTCCTGGCCAGGGAGTCCAGGGTTGGTGGCTCTCTCAGGAGCCCTGTCCTTGCTCTCCTCTCCAGGCCTCCACAGGACATAAGTCTGGAAGAATTTGATGATGAAGATCTGTCTGAGATCACCGATGACTGTGGTCTGGGCCTCAGCTACGACTCGGACCACTGCGAGAAGGTGGGGAAGGGGCTGGGGGCAGAGAACTCTCTCAAGGGAGAGTCTCGCTTAGGTTATGCTTAGCAGTCTCGTGGGGTTTTAGGGTGGGTCTAAGCTCAGCCTTGAAATGAGAAATCCTCTGATTGCCCCTTCTCCCTTGGCCTCTCGACCCGGGGTTTTCCTCGATATATCAGACCTTTCTTTTTCTGACAGAGGTCCACTGAGGACCTTCCCCATCAGTCCTCGCTTGACCCCCACCAGCGGGCTAGCTTGGGGGAGGGGAGATGTGTCTATGCTTTGGTGCCTCTGTGCTCAGCTCACTTCCCAGAAAGATCTAACCCCTTCCAGCTGCCATCTCACCTCATCTCCTCCTTTGCCCTTTCCCCACCTCTCAGGCCTCCAACTGTCTGCCTCATGTCTCCAGCCCTGAAGTCTCCCCTGCCCATCTGCTCCTCCCCATTTCTTTACGTTTTTGTTTTCATTCAAGAACATTTCTGAGCAACTCCCATGTGGCAAGTGCTGGGGGCTTCCAGGTGCCTGGGAAGAGAGCAGGACAGGTGTGGCTCTTGCCCTCAGGAGCTTATAACCTAGTAGGGGAGAAAGACATGAGAGAGGCAGTGGCTGCCTGAGTGTCAACGGCTGGATTCCAGTGAGGGGACAGAAGGTGCAACGATGGGAACCCACCCAAGACTGAGGCCATCAGGGAGATTTTCCAGTGGAAGTGGCACACAACCGTGCCCTTAGGGAGGACTAGAAGGAACTGGCAGATGAGGGGGGTTGGCGGGAATGGAGGGGAGGCATTGCTGGTAAGGGATTGGTGGGTCAGAGGCCCTGAGGTTGGTGAAGCCTGGTGCTGGCTGTCTTTGCTTCATGCATTCATTTGCTATTTACTGCACTCTTACTGCGGGCCGGTCCTGTTCTCAGTGGGGGGTGGGCTGCACCAGTGTCCAGTACAGACACGGTCCTGTTCTCGGTTGGGGGTGGGCTGCACCAGTGTCCAGTATGGACACGGTCCTGTCCTGGTAGGGCTTGCAGCTTGGTGGGGGAGACAGACCCAAAACTCTACAGTAACTATGCGTTGTGTTAAAATGCTATGAAGGAAAAGTGCTGGTGTCAAATGTGACGGGGTTTGAGGCTGAGATGAGGCTGGCAGGTGGGTTGGGGCCACTTTGAGTATCTCTGTCACCCAGACTTAGGAGTTTGGGCTCTTACTTACCAAGAACTGTAGCGATCCTTATGTATCTTAAGCAGATTTTTTAAAAAGCTGCTCTGTTGGTGGAGAGCAGAGAGAACTGGAGGGAGGCGTCTGTCCCTTGACTTATAGCTTCCTGCTTTCCCCTTTCCTGGCGCCTGGGACCCAAGTCACCATCCCACACTGGCCCAGCTCTGCCCTGGCCTTCTTCCCTGCAGGACAGCCTTTCCCTGGGGCGTTCGGAGCAGCCGCACCCCATCTGCTCCTTCCAGGATGACTTCCAGGAGTTTGAGATGATCGATGACAATGAAGAGGAGGAGGACGACGAGGAGGAAGAGGAAGAGGAAGAGGAGGAAGCAGAGGGGGAGGTTGAGGGGGGAGGCCCTGGCTCAGCAGCCCGCGCCCGGCAGCCCCTGATCCCCTCGCCCTCCCTGGAGGAGCCCCACAAGCACCGGCCCACCACGCTCCACCTGACGACGCTGGGAGCCCAGGTGAGCCGACACCCAGACCCGCAGCTATCCGTGGTTCCCAGCATCCGGGACTGGTCCCCGCGGCAGCCTGTCCCCCCACCTACCCCTGAGAGCTGGGGCCCCTCCTCAGCGCTGCTCTCCTCCCCCCGCCCCTCCCCTCCTCCCCAGGACTCCCTGAACAACAATGGAGGGTTTGCTCCAGGGCCTCCAGCCTCCAGGCAGGAAACAGTGCTGTGCCCACCCGCCCAGGAGCCCCTCCGAGGTGAGCTGGGCGGTGGTGGGCGGGGTTACGCCGGAGGCGAGGGAGGGAGGGGTGGGGGAGGTGGGCTGGCTGACCCAACCCCGTGCTCCGCAGAGCCGCCCGCCCCCCTCCCGCCCACGGACAGAAGCCCCTGCGGGGCGCAGTCACCTGTGCATCCGGGTTGCGACTCCGAAGGCAACCAGCCCGCAAGGCCCCTGGCGCCAGGTGGGGCCTCGCCCTCCTCGGATCCGGGCATCGAGGCCGACCTGGGGAGCGGCTCCAGCGGAGGCCGCGGGGGTCGGCGCAGCAGCCAGGAGCTGTCGTCGCCGGGCTCCGACTCTGAGGACGCGGGCGGCGCGCGCCTGGGGCGCATGATTTCCTCCATCTCAGAGACAGAGCTGGAGCGGAGCAGCGACGACGGCGGCAGCAGCAGCGGCCGCTCCTCGCACCTCACCAACTCCATCGAGGAGGCCTCGTCGCCGGCCTCGGAGCCCGAGCCCGAGCCGCCGTGCGAGCCCCCGCGCCGCCCCGCCTTCCTGCCCGTGGGCCCCGACGACACCAACAGCGAGTACGAGTCAGGGTCCGAGTCTGAGCCGGACCTCAGCGAGGACGCCGACTCGCCCTGGCTGCTCAGCAACCTCGTGAGCCGCATGATCTCCGAGGGCTCCTCGCCCATCCGCTGCCCTGGCCAGTGCCTGTCTCCTGCGCCGCGTCCTGCCGGGGAGTGTGCGTCGCCCGTCGGCGAGGCCCCCGAGGCGGCGGCGGGGCCGGGCGTGGAGCTGGTGGACATGGAGACGCTGTGTGGGCCGCCGCCCCCCGAGCCCTCCGCCCCTCGGCCCGGCCCCGCGCAGCCCGGGCCCTGCCTCTTCCTCAGCAACCCCACGCGCGACACCATCACGCCCCTGTGGGCCGCTCCGGGTCGCCCTGCCCGCCCGGGCCGCGCCTGCTCTGCCGCCTGCTCGGAGGAGGACGACGAGGATGAAGAGGAGGAGGACGAAGCCGAGCCCGAGGCAGCGCCCCTCGGGGGCCGGGGCACGGGCGCCGCGCCGGACGCCTCGCTGGTGTACGATGCGGTCAAGTACACGCTGGTGGTGGACGAGCACACGCAGCTGGAGCTGGTGAGCCTGCGGCGCTGCGCGCGCCTGGGCGAGGACAGCGGGGACAGCGGTGGCGAGGCCAGCGAGGAAGAGGCGGGAGCCGCACCGCTGGGCCTTGATCGGGGCCCCGGGGCTGCCTCCCCGGACAGCCCTGACCTCACCTTCTCTAAGAAGTTCCTCAATGTCTTTGTCAACAGCACCTCCCGATCTTCCAGTGAGTGGGAGGTGGGGAAAGGGGGCGGTCCCGGGGGAGCAGGCTGGCTCCTTGGCCCCAGGGCTTCCCCCAGGCCCCCGTAGGGTAGGGTGGGGAGTTGCCTGGGGAAGGCTGCTCTGTCTCCAGCCCCCGGTGAGCTACTTCTCCCTCCCTCGGTGACTGAGGACAACCCACACCAGACTGTTGAGGGGAGGGGAGCTCGGCTTCCTGCCCCTCCCCTGAGCCTTTGTCTCTTTTGTTTCTGTCTCTCAGGCACCGAGTCTTTCGGCCTTTTTTCCTGCCTGGTCAATGGCGAGGAGAGAGAGCAAACCCATCGGGCTGTCTTCAGGTACAGCTTCTCCCCCTCGCTGCTAGCGACGCTCCACCTGAGCCTACAGACACTATGGGACACTGGTGGACACAACCCAACCGTTCCTGCCCCTGCCCCAGTGACCTCCTACCTCTGACCTGACCTCAGGTTCATTCCCCGCCATCCCGACGAGCTTGAGCTGGATGTGGACGACCCGGTCCTGGTGGAGGCCGAGGAGGACGACTTCTGGTTCCGTGGCTTCAACATGCGCACGGGGGAGCGTGGCGTCTTCCCCGCCTTCTATGCCCACGCGGTGCCCGGCCCGGCCAAGGACCTGCTGGGTGAGGCCCCTTCCCCAAGGGGCGTCTTGTCATCCCAGGCCCTCTCTTGCTCACCTGACCTAGGCCCCTGTGATCTCCCAGGGAGCAAGCGGGGTCCCTGCTGGGTGGAGCGCTTTGACGTGCAGTTCCTGGGCTCCGTGGAGGTGCCCTGTCACCAGGGCAATGGCATCCTGTGTGCAGCCATGCAGAAGGTCAGTCTGGAGGTGGGGGCCCCTGAGCCCTGCAGGCTGGCACAGCCCTTGGAGGCCCCAGGCCTCCGCCCTCTTCCACGGAGGGTTCCAGGATGCTTGGGGGCCTCGGGGCCCGGGCCCCCCCAGCCCCGATTCAGAGGCCTGGCAGACAGGCCTCGGGCAGCGCTCAGCAGCTGTTCCCCGTCACCTTCCCGCCGGCCCCTCCCCCTCCTTCAGCCCATCCTATTCGTGTCTGAAAAGCAAGACCAGCTCTCACAGACCCTTCCCTGGAAGTTATTTGCACACTCGTTATTCACTCAGTGGACACTCGGTGAGGGCCGGCCCGTCTGCTGGGCCTGCGGGCGAGCGGGGGGGCAGCAGGGCAGCAGCACGGCTCTGCGCCTGAGAGCCCGCGTCCAGCGCACGAGACGGGCAGTGAGCAGGCCGGGGTTGCTGGGGCCGCAGTCCTGGGGAGGGGCGGAAGGCAGACGAGGCAGGCCGTCCTGAGGCTGAGGAGAGGCCAAGGCCACGCTCACATCTTCCCGAATCGCTGCCAGCAGTCTTCAAACCTAATCGACAGCGTCCCGCCAGGAGGGAGAGATACCCTCGTAGGCCCTGGAGACCCTTTTCTCCCCTCACTTCTTCTGCAGATCGCCACTGCCCGGAAACTGACCGTCCACCTGCGTCCTCCTGCCTCCTGTGACCTTGAGATTTCTCTTCGGGGGGTCAAGCTGAGTCTAAGTGGAGGACCTGAGGTGGGGTGTGGGGGCCTGAGGCACAGGGGACGGCGGGAGGAGTGAGGCGCGTCCAGCAGGGGTGGCCGGGGTGGCCCTGGGCTGCTCTGTCTAGCGTGGCCTCTCCTGCCACCTCTGCTCTAGTTCCAGCACTGCAGCCATTTCTTCCAGATGAAGAACATCTCGTTCTGCGGCTGCCACCCCCGCAACAGCTGGTACGAGACTCCCCCATCCCCTGGTCCCCTCAAACCCTGAGGGCTGCGCACTCACCATCCCACCCTCTCACCCGCACCCACTTGGCTCCAGGAGTTGAGTCCCCACGTGGCGCCCACTCTGTTCTGGGCCCAGGACACCTGGATCAGACAGGCTCCCATCTGGTCTGGGTGGGGAGACAGACACACAGACAAGCGAGTGCTCGAAGCACTCGTGGGACTCTGGTGGACGTGTGCATGGGGCTGCAGTGAGCAGACCTGCAGGGAGGCGGGTGAATTCTCCTGGGACTTAGCGGGGTGGCTGAAGACCACTCTACGAACCTTGAAAGGCAAGTGGGTGACAGGGTGGATCTTCTTGGCAGGGAGCCAGCTGAGCCAGGGCTGTGGGCGAGGGGCACTAGGGGCTCTTTGGGGGCAGTTGGGTAAGGCTGGAGGGACACTAAGAGCACCTGTGTCCTTTTGACTATGCCAAGGAGCTTATACTTAATCCCATTGGCGATGGGGTCGTGGGGTGACACAGTCAGGTTGACAGGCTGCTGTGCAGGGTGGAAGGACCCAAGTGCTGCTGGCAGGAGACCAGGTGGCTGCCGAGGTTATCCAGGTGCTGTGACCTAGTGGCATTTAGGAGGTGGGCAGGCAGGACCTGAGTTGATTGGATGTAGAGGCTGACCTGGAGAGAGAATCAAGGGTGACCTGGGTGTTGAGCAGTTAGTGACCCACGCGCCAGGAGAAGAGGCCTGGAGTGAGTGGGCCTCACAGGCTGGCGATGCAGGGTTCAATCCAGAGGCAGTGAGGGTGAAGCGGCCGTTGCTACGTGGTCTGGAGTGTGGAAGGGAGACCTGGGGGGAGGTACTTTCGGAGCCGGTAGGTAACTTCGGCCATGGGGCAGACAGGATAGCCAGGCAGAGAGAGAAGAGACGGGAGTGAAAGGGAAGCGTAACCAGCGGATGGAGGGCTACAGCCTTCCTGCCCAGCCGGCCTCCTGCGCACAGGATGCCAGTGCCCTAGATGAAGCGACAGGAGGAGCTAACCTGCGACGCAGACAGGGCCAAGCAGAGGCTCCGAAGGGCCCAGTGGTATTTGAGGAAGCAGGTCCTCAGGGGAGGCAGGATGTGGGGAGGACACACTGCTGCTGGGGCTGAGGCTGTGACAGATACTGAGGCCGGCATGTGTGTCTCCTGGACACTTGTGGTAAGAGTGAGGGGCGCTCTGTCTGCTGGCTGGGCGATGGTGTCCACCCTCAGCCGGGTCAGAGCCCAGTTTGGTTTCTCCCTTGAGAGGGAGGTGGTTTGATGGGATCACAGTTTAGATGCTGCTCTGAGGGGTGGAGGGCCAGGGCTCAGAACAGGCGGCGGGGCGGACCTGGCACCATGAGGACCAGTGTGCACGGTGGCCCACACGGACACTGGGCTGAGGGTGGCACACCCGAGAGAGGAAGGACAGCAGAGGGAAACTGGGTGCCACAGGCTCAGGCGTCCAGGCCAGACGCTGACCCAGATGCAGTTCCATGGCCAGGAGGAGACCAAGGCGGTTCTGTCCTGGCCCAGACTTTCCTGGTACATGTTACTGCAGAACTCAGCCCAGTCCGCACAGTGAGGGGCCACAAGGAGCCAATGTCAGGCATCTCGCTGTGAAGCGGGCTGGATTAGGCACGTGCTGGGCACACTGTGTCCGGATAAGGTGGGAGCGTGTGGCGTGTGAGATCACAGGTGGCTGAGAGCACCCCCAGGGCGCCACAGACCGGCTGCGTTTCCGACGCCCTCATCTAGAGGCCCAGCGCGCAGGGCCGTTGTGAGGTTTATGGGAGCTAATGACATAAAGAGCTTTGCTGAGGACGGTGCCTGGCACTCCCCGTGAATGGGATCATCTGAGCGTGGCATTCAAGACAAGGCTGTGACGTGTTCGTGGCCAACGTGAGCACGTTGTCCCAGCGATGATGCTGCCGTGTGGATTCCCATCTGGTGGAACCGCAAAACCCTAATCCCACCTGACGTGGGCTGCGTTAGCCACAGTGGGGGGGTGGGTCTCAGCCCTCCTGCTGCAGGATTCTGGCAGTGCCTCCCTCTGGACAACAATTTTTATTAATGTCTTGATGAGAAGAAGGGCAAATTCAGGAAAGGCATACGTGGAACAGAGCTGGGGCGACAGAGCCAGGGTACAAGCTTCTTCAGAAAGACTGTTTCACATGTCAGGGCCCAAGCCCCACATCAGAGCCCGGAAAACAGCTGTGGGTTTGCAGGACCAGAGGTGGGACTGGGCAGGCTCAGGGTGTCAGGTGACATGACAAGGAAGAGTCAGCTGAGATGTGGTGCCCAGAAGACGGGGAGGCCTTGCTCTGTGGTCCAGGGGCAGGCTTTGGGTGGGGGGGGGGCGGGTGGCGCACAGAGGCAGCTGGCACTGTCTTGGGAGAAGGAAGATGCAGTGGGACACCCTTGTGGACAGATGAGCATAGATCGCTAACTCCTCACACATGCCCAGCGCTGTGCTTTGACGAGGACCCAGAAAGGGGCCTCGAATCTTGAAATCGCGTGACCCGCACATTCCCCAGCCCCACACGCCCTCCCTGAGCCCTCTGTCCCTGGCTCTTCTCCTCGATGCCTGGGGGCTGAGGGGTGGACCTGGGGGCGTCCCGTGTGCTCACCGCCGCTCTCCCCACAGCTATTTTGGCTTCATCACCAAACACCCGCTGCTGAGCCGTTTTGCCTGCCACGTTTTCGTCTCCCAGGAGTCGATGAGGCCCGTGGCCCAGAGTGTGGGGTGAGTGAGTCCGGAGGGTGGGTTGCAGGATTAGGGCTGGGCCAGCGTGGAGTGACGGCTGGGACTGGAGTGGGGATGCAGAACCGGTGCAGCGGTTCCCCGGGGCGGGGGGTGGTGGTGAGCAGGCTGGGAGGAGGGATGGAGATGAAGTTTGGGGAGACAGGGGAGGGGAAGGGAGGGAAGGCCAGATGACAGTGGTGGTGGTGGAGGGTTGGGAAGGTGGTGGGCAGAACGCTTGGGGCAGGAGCGTGGAAGGGAGTCCTGGGCGTGGGAACAGCACGGGCACACTGACCACGGGGCTGGGGGTGGGAAGGCAGCATTGAGGTTAGACCGTAAGGAAAAGGGGCCGGGCCAGGAGGGCTGAGGGACGAAGCTGGGCGGGGGTGGGGGTGGGGTGGGGGGGGCATGGGCAGGCCCAGGCGGGCGGGCCTGGGGAGCCTGGGGCTGAGGCCGCTCTCTCCCCCAGCCGCGCCTTCCTGGAGTACTACCAGCGGCACCTGGAGTACGCCTGCCCCACAGAGGACATCTACCTGGAGTAGCCACCCGCTGCTCTCCCGCTCCGGGAGCGCCTGGGGCTGGGGGCATCTCATGCGGCCACCTCGGCTTTGGCAAGGACTGGACTGGGGGCACATGGGACCTGGCATCTGGCGAGTCTCCGGGCTGTGCTGGGAACTCTCCTCCTTGCTCCCCAGGGGCTGCTGAAGCGTGGAGCCTGCGCCTTCGCTACCCCTGATCTTTTCTCTCTGTGTTGCCCTGGTCTGCCCTTGCCCTCCCTCTTCTCTCCTCCTGTCTGTCTCTGCTCCTCTGTGCCTGCAAACTCTTGCCCTCTGCTCTTTACTTTGGGGTCAGAATTGGGAGGGGCGTGTGGAGGGAGCTCCCAGGTGATCCCCTCTTGCTTTTCCCGTGTGATTTATAAAGGAATTTTAATTTTTATAGTGAATATCAAGGGGTCATATCCCATCCTCACCATAGGGACAAAGAGAGGGACCCCCCCCATAGTGCCCCACGAGGAGCTCAGGGGTAAGCAGGGAGGGGTTCCCCAGTAGGGCCCTGCGGGAGACTAGGAGTCGTGGTCACCCCAAGCCCCAGACGCTGCTTAGGAGGAGGGTGCCCCGGCCCAGGCCCCGGCCACACCAGCATCTGCTATGCCGCTGCAAACACTCCCCGCAGTCCAGCACCTCAATAAACTCTCTGCTTGGTGTGACCTTGGCTATTTCTGGGGGGGGGGGCGCAGATAAGGGGCCAGGGGCCCAGGCACTGTCCATGGCAGTGGGGACCAAGACCCCAGGGTGATGGAATCAGGAGACCCCTTCACTGCTCTCTGAAATCACGCTGGTGTCCCTGTGCGGTGCGCGGTGGGTGCTCTCCAAATACACTTGCTTGGCCAGCGAGGAAGCTGAGGCCAGAGAGAAAGGTCACGCAGCGTGTGTCCTTTCCACCTGCACTGGAGTGCCAGGCTGGGAAGTGTGTGCGTGCTTACGAGTGTGCCTGCACGCTTGTGAGTGTGTATGTGAGACAGAGAGCAGGCGTCAGTCTGCTTAGATCTTAAGATTAGTGTTTTAAAAATTCTCCACAGAAAGCCAGAAGAAAAGAGGTGACTGTCACATGCCCTAGGTGATTACAGATGGTACCTCCTGGAGAAAGGGCTTCCCCGGCCCCCTGCCCCCAGCGAGCCCCAGCTCTCAAGTGCTGAGGTCAGCATGGTGGTCAGTGCCTTTCTGAGGGTGGGCCTGCCCCCCGCCCTAACCCCCCGAGCCCAGGATGCCAGCAGCTCCAGGAAGACAACAGGTGAAGGTTAAGAAATGAGAGTGAGAAAGGCCAGTGTAGACAAATTCACTGCATGAAGGTTGAAAACCACTGTCTATAGAAATCACACACCTCTACTCAAATTAATTTAAGGGCAACCGGCAAACAGAGAACATAGTCACGGGTTAGGAATCAGTAAATGGCCACGCTTCAGCATTTGGTTAGCCCCGGCGCAGGCCAGGGTCCCCCGACCCTGCAAGAAGACCAACTCAGCAGAACATCTACGAGAAAACTTTCCTGCTGATTACAGTTGAATGAGGCAGGCAGAGAACCCCTGGACGCGCACCTCTGCCCCTCAGCCTGGGGGCGTGATTCTCAGGTCCCTGCGGCTGCACCCCGCCCGCCTGCTGTTCCCTTCACTCTCTGTCAGGTGGAAATTGGACCCCCCCATCTCAGGGGAGGCTCCATTTGCCCGGCCCCCACCCCGCCCCTGTTGGGCTCAGTCCCTCCAACTCATCTCCTCACGTCTCTGTACCCATACCTTCCCTTCCTGCGGTGGCCCTTCGGGACAGCAGCCGGACCCACTTGGGCATCCTTCGCCTGGCACAGCTTCCTGTCAGGAGGGACCTTCCCACACCTGTCCACCTTCCTACCGCCTCTGGTCTCCTTTCCTGCACCGGCCCGGGCACCTTCCTTCACCTCCCCAGCTGTTCTTTCTCGGGGCTGGCTCGTGGTCTGCTCCGGCTCAGCTGCGCTCCAGGCCCCGCCCTGGCTCTGTCCTGGGTCCGCTCACTGGCCTCCTCTCCCCCGCGGCGGCCTCGGTGCCTTCCCTGTGCTGAGGGCCCCAGAGTCCTGCCCCTGGCAGACCGTGTGCTTCAGCTCTGTGCTGTGCCTTCCCTCACCAACCCCAGCGCCCTCCAGGAGCGCTGCTTCTGCCAGTCACTGGCCAGGCGCCTGGTGGAGTTCGGTAAACGTGGGACCCTAACCAGGGCCCTGAGGTGCAGAGACACAGAACTCCTGGTGGGAGCCACGGACACTTTGAAGTGACGTGAGCCTCTTCCCCATGTGCCCCATTCTATATTCTGTGCTTTGTGTCTCTTCCAGTTGCCTGAGCAGGAAGCGTGGAGGCACCCTAGACTGCCCCTGCTGTCAGCGCCACCCCCCACCACCCCAAGCCTGCCCCCCCCCCCCCCCCCCCCCCGCCTCCCTGCCTCCGCCTGGATCTTTGTGCGTCAAGCAGCCTCCTCTAGGCTCCCACCTCCACCTGTGTCTGCAATCCACCAGCTCCTGCAACCAGACCCGGTTGTTTAAACAGAAACCTGAGCAGGCCGCTCGCCCTCTTAACTCTGCTGTGGCTCCCTGTGCGACCTCAGCCTGCCCTGTCGCCGCCCCTCTCCAGCCCCTCTTCCCTCCACCCCATTATTTCCACCCTGGACACTGAGCTTTCTCTGCATGTGGCTGGGTGACCTCCTATCCTCCCGGACGCAGGGGGGCCCTGGGCAGAGGCTGCCAACTGTGGGTCTGCTAGTGCCCCCGTCCTCCCAGAGCCTGGCACACGTGCTGGGGGCCCTCAGAGCCCTGAGTGGTGAGTGAGTAAGCCTCCAATGCCAGGGCTGTGCCAGCCAAGGAGAGCACCCTAAATGAAAAGCCTTGTACGGTACATGTTCTTGTTTAAAATGTTGAAAACACAAAAGACAATCTAAATATTGGCCAGTAGGGTTAACTGTATTGAGGTATATATACCTAATTGGAATAGTGGGCTGGTACAAAAAAAGTGTGCTTACAAACATTTAGTAATAATACAGAAATATTTGTTATGCTATTAAGGACAAGTAAATATGCAGAATCTACACTAGAAACTACACTGAAAAAGACTGAACGAAAACACAAAGACTGCAGTCGTTGTTGCCGGAGGTGGGGCTGACAGTTTCTCTTCCTTTTTTTCTCTGCAATGAACATGTCTTGTTTCAAGCATTATATGTTGCTATTAGGGACCCCCGAATGCAAATAGAAACACCCACAGAAAACTAAAAAAAGTACAGATACATTCATTAAATCCAAACATAGGGACTTCCCTGGTGGTCCAGTGGTAAAGAATCCACCTTACAATGCAGGGGACGAGGGTTTGATCCCCGGTCAGGGAACTAAGATCCCACATGCTGCGGGGCAACTAAGCCCGGGAGCCACAACTACTGAGCTCGTGCTCCTCAACTAGGGAGCCTGCGTGCCGCAAACCACAGAACCCACACGCCCTGGAGCCTGCACGCCACAACTAGAGATAAAAAAACCCGCATGCCACAACTAGAGAGAAGCCTGCACACGACAATGAAAGAGCCCACATGCCTCAATGAAGATCCCGTGTGCCGCAACTAAGACCTGATGCAGCAAAAAATAAAAATAAAAAAATAATAAATACATCTAAAAAAAAGAACCAAAAAACCCCAAACATAAAAAGTTATTTTGGCCACAATGGAAATACCAGTCTCATAGGATTTGGTGAGTTCAGCTGTCAGGCCAAGAGCAGGACTCCCCTGAGCGTATCTTTTCAACTTAAAGACGATTGGTAATGTTTTGGTGTATTTTTTTTCCAGTTTCCTTCTTATCTATGAGTTTTGTTTTGTTTTGTTTGAGGCCAGAAAGAGATTGGGAGAATCAAGGAATAATTTAGGGCAAAAAGATTAAGGCAAACGGGCTTCCCTGGTGGCGCAGTGGTTGAGAGTCCGCCTGCCAATGCAGGGGACACGGGTTCGTGCCCCGGTCCGGGAAGATCCCACATGCCGCGGAGTGGCTGGGCCCGTGAGCCATGGCCGCTGAGCCTGCGTGTCCGGAGCCTGTGCTCCGCAACGGGAGAGGCCACAACACTGAGAGGCCCGCGTACCGCAAAAAAAAAAAAAAAAAAAAAAAAGATTAAGGCAGAGTAGCTAAGATCATTATAAAATAAAGAATGGTGGTCTCAGCTCAGATTCTAGTTATGAAACTGCTGACCAAGAAATTCATGATTTAAAATGTTTGAGTGGCAAGAAAAGGAGAAAAACATAATCATAGATTCAAAAATATAATCAATAAGGTAAAAAGGAATACATGTACACCCTGGATTTTATATTCTGCATGTCAAGAGCACGCTTCTTTTTGGAGGTCACTGGGAATGTTTCAACAGTGGTTCGTGTGATAGGTGGGATGCAGAGCATTCAGCTCTAAGAGAACTGCCCAGGGAGACAGTCTAATAAATCAGGGCGTTTCTTGTGCCGCAGGAGGCCTGGACGCTGGTGTGGCTTCTAGAAGGTGACGTCGAGAACAGCAGGCTCCTTCCCTTGGTCCTGTGCCCTTAGTGTGTGGTCTTCGCCCTCATGACTGCCTGAGGGCTGCTGTGTCTCTGGGCATTGTGCTCAGTTCCATGCAAGAGGACGTACAAGGGCAGAGGGGCAGGCAGCTGGTTTCGTAAAAGCCCCACTGTGTGCTGTAGTGAGGAGAGGGCACGAATGAGGTAGGGAGGGAGCAAAAGCCAGTGTAAGGCCCATCCTTAAGGCTGGCTGCCCTTCTGAGAAGCATAAGAGTTCTTCCCTGAACCATATACCCGAAGGATGGGAAGCAGGAACACTTACCTGCTGGCTCCTGACCCCCACTGGTTGAAGACCACCCCAGGAGTGTACACCCCTTGCCCTTTAGAGCAGCTCGTTTGCGGGCTGAGAGCAGAGAGAAGAAGCAAGCCCCGCCTACACCAGGCCTGGGGTCAGGGAGCTGGCAGGACTCTCCAGACATCCCACAGGCGGTGTCCAGCCGTGATGAGCGTCAGGGTCGAGTTCAACACCCACAGGTAAGATGTGGGGGTCACAGTCACGGGGGGTAGGAGGGGCGTGTCCAGGTATCTCTTCTTCCCTCCTGAGGGAAACCACAGCACCCACAGCACAACGTTCTGTTCCTTCCAAACACACGTGGATCCTTCCAGAGGATGCTGGGCTCCCTGAGGAAGCCACTCGGTGGGCGTGGATGGTCTCAGGCTCACAGGAAAAGGGCTGCTTTTCAAATCAACAGCAGCAGAGAAGGGACATCGCAGACAGCATTTGGGGCTGTGAGTGTGTGTATGAACATGCGTGAGCGTGTGCATGTCTGTGTCGAGTATGCAGGCCCGTTTTCGGGCGCGTGTGCACGAACACGGGGGAGCACGTGCGCACACTGGTGCCTCTACAAAGAGGGCGCATCGCACTAAAGCAGCTACAATGATGGGAAACAAGCTTTCCTGCCCTCAGAGCCTCCCAGCGAGACCAACAGTGGGGGGGGGGGGGGAACCTTGCGTTGGGAGGGTGGAGTGAACACCCGTCAGGTCTCAGCAGACGGGGAAGCAGCCCTACCGGTTCAGTCATTTCCAGCGCCCCTGCCCCGCCCCGCAGTTGCACTTTTGTGGCACCAAGCTCTCTTCCTTTGTGGTATTTACTACAGTGAAGTTTTTTTCTTCCAGTTTTCTCGAGATACAGTTGACACGATCACGATTAATATTTTATTTCTACTGAAGTATAAAATATACATGGCATCATAAAGGGCACTCAAGCGTGTGGCCCAAGTGCATTATACATGTGTGTGCACCGCGTTTCCAGCACCCCCAGTCAAGACAGAGAACTTCTGTAGCACCTGACGGTTCCCGATCCTTGTTCCCAGGCAACACCCACACACCGAAACCTGGGAAGTTGAGTTTCTACCACACTGAACTCCATTTGGTCTGAGTGCGCAGGGTTGATGGTCATCTCCTTTGCTAGACGTTAAGCACCAAAGGAGCAGGGGTGAGTCCCCCCTGTCGATCTGTGCCCCAGCCCTAAGCGCAGCGCTGGGTGGTAAGTAAAGGTCTGTGGAACTAATAAAGCGATGCTCACCACCCAGCTGGGCGGCAGACCTGGACAAGGCGCCTGCAGGTTATGCCTGGGTGTTGGCATTCATGTATTCTTGCTGGAGGGTTTGATCTTTGGATGTGATACAGAGATCATGCACCTGCTTCCATTCCTCTCTGTTCTCATCCTGAAACCAAGGCACCTCGAGGTGACTGCGGGCCCCCTAGAAGAGAAGCTGCAGGCTGCAGGGGGTGGGCATGCCCAGACCACACGTGCACGTGGGCCCTTCTTATGTCAGCGTCAGTGGCTGAAGGGGCCCCCAAGGAAACCACTGCCCTATGGGGGCAGCTCCAAGATACAGCAGGATCTGACACCACGGGCTCACTCAGGAGGACCCCTGCACACATACACATGCCCTCTACACGTCCCGTTCACACATCATTCCAGCAAGACTGCTTTCAGCTGCAAGTAATAGACAAGCAGCAGCACTCGGCTTACATAGGCTGGTTTATTTTCTTACATTGTGAGCTCTGGAGGTACGTGGCTGGAGACACTCGTTTAGCGGATGCATGATGTCTGGTCAGGCCCCGTGATGCTGCAGCACCGTCCTCACCACTCCTGGAGGATGAGTGATGCAGAAGACCCCGGGATTCCAGCAGACTGCCCCTGACCTTTCACTGACCAGGACCCTTGGTCACACGCCTCTCTTGGACCAATCACTGGATTGTGATTGGCTCAGACTGGCTACTAGCCTCCTGGGACTAGGACAGCCTGTACCTCAGAGGTCACGGGGCCTCTGCCCACCAATGAAACAGTGAGGGGACCGTTAGGAGGACGGGGATGGCTGTTTGGTCTACCACGAGGACAGGACACCCACTCGGGGCCCTGAGCCCCCAGACGGCACTCTTCTCACTCAACCAATGCTGAGGGAGCATGTGGGATGTGACAGCCGCTCTAGGAGCACGTGGCCCTGGATCGGTACACACACAAGGGGACCCCAGGAGGGCTACATGCCACCACGCAGATGCCAGTGGGTGGGCAGGCAGGGGGCCCCTCTGCAGAGAAGATGCCAGACAGAGTCAAAGATGAGCATCTTCCCCTGATGATGGGCAACCCGGCCAGCTGCCGGGGCTGACGGACGAGGGCTGTGGGGTGGGGCATGGTGGGCCACTCCAAGGAGTCTGGGTTCTATTCTGAGCATGATAGGAAGCCTGCAGTTTTGAGCACAAATGGAGCCCAACCTGCTTGTTTTTAAGAGATCACTTTGCCGGTGGGGAATGGCTCCCATGGGGGCAGAGGCGAAGCCAGGAGACTGGAAATGTGTGTGCAGGTAGGAAATGCAGAGTTCTGGAAGGGGCACTGGGGGGCTGAGGGGAAGCCTCTGGAGCTGCTGACATGCCTTCCTCAGAGCTGGCAGGGCTCCCCAGCCCACTTCACCACAGTAGACCGTGTAACCCCTCTCCCTCCTTCAGACAGGTTTCTAACACCCAGGGTGGTCCAGTTCCTGTGCTTCCTCCCCGGGGAAAACCTGGCTCTTGTGGGCACTCCGCGTCTTCGGGGTCTGCTGCCCGCCATGCCCTCGCCCCCTCCTCACCCCGTCCTGGCACATAAAAGCACCTAGTTTTGCCCCCGTGAACAGGTGTGCCCACACTCACCACCACGCTTGTCTGCACTGACACAAGCAATCACCAGGGGGAGGGGGCAGCTTCCAGAGCCAACCTCTCACTGGCTGGGTGACCTCAGACAAGTTGCTGGACCTCTCCACGCCTCAGGTTCCTCATTTGCAACGGGCAGAACAACACCTATCTCAGGGCTATCACAAGGATCATGTGAATTCTCACACCTACAAGTGTCAGCTGGTGTTATTAGCGTGCTCAGGTACAAACCACCTCTACACACCCACAGCACAGCAATGAACCATCACACGCCTGGGTGGGGCGAGGGGCACGGGGCTGGCCTCCGCCTATGCTCTCAGGGCTGGAGCTCAGGGCAGTGGCAGCAGGATGGCCTGGGGGTGCAGCTGGGCTGACAGCAGACCTGCAGGGCAGGGTCCTCGCCCCGGGCTATCTGGCTGGGGCTGAAGGTCACGGCAGCATCAAACTGGGCCTTGAGCAGCTGAAGTTGCTTCAGCGCCTGCAGCGCCTCTGGGGCGACCTCAGCCACACCCCCCAGAAGGTTGTAGTTCTCACCAGGGTCCTCAGACAGGTCAAAGAGCAGCGGGGGCTCATGGGCAGTCAGAGGACTAGAGGCATGGCAGGCAGGGTCCGCAGTGGTGTCGCTGTGGACAGAGCCTGGGGAGGGGGGCACATCTGTGCACAGGGCGGGGGCGGCGGGGGTGGGCTCTGGGGCTATGAGGGGTGGGCGGGGCTGGGGAGAGGCAGTTACCCTGGGTGAAGAAGTGTGCCTTGTACTTGCCGCTTCGCACAGCAAAGACCCCTCGGACCTCGTCTGGGTAGGCCGGGTAGAAGAAGAGGGTCTGCCGGGGACTCTGGGGGCAAAGTCGGGGGTCTGCACATACCCGGAGCCTCAGCCCTGCGTTGGGCCCTGGCTGTGCAGTGGCTCCCTGCCCACCCGAGAGCCCCAGGGGCGGCACCCCTTGGACGCTGCTCGACAGAGGGTCTGCCTGGCCCCAGGGGCTTCAGGTGCTCCCCATACTCACTCCGGGGGAGGGCAAGTTGGGGGGGCCCGGGGGGGGTTGGGGGGAGCAGGGGTCATGAGGTCACGGGCCCTACCTTGCCTGTGCCCAGCAGCAGAGGGCTGAGGTCAACGCCATCCAAGGTGACATTGGGCAGCGGGGCCCCTGCCAGGGCTGCCAGGGTGGGCAGTAGGTCCAGGGAGCTGGCTAGCTCATGGGTCACACCTGCGGGTAGAGGGCTGTACAGTCACTCCATCTGTGATCAAGGTTGGGGAGGTGGGGCCAAGAGTCCAGGAGGAGAAGGCCTGAAGACTGACCGGGAGCGATGTGGCCTGGCCAGAAGGCCAAGGCAGGCTCTCGGACGCCCCCCTCGAAAGTGGTTCCCTTTCCGCATCGCAGGAGGCCAGAGCAGCCGCCGTGGGACATCCGCATCGTCTCAGGTCTGCAACACCCGAGAGGTTATCTGCGATGAGGGGCCCAGGGTCTCTGGCCTGCCCCAGTGACCCCAGCCCCAGACTTCTAAGTTACACATTTTGCCCAGAAACGGCCAGCATGTGCCTGTCCGCTTCCTGTCCTACCAAGACAAGCACCTCCATGTACTCGTGGCCCCCAGCCTCCCACACACATGCACCTGGTGTCACCACATATGGCCAGCATCTCCCGAGACCCCCTTATCCCACTACGTCCTCGGCCAGCAGTCAAGATGGGAAGACCCCAGGGCCCTGTGAGGGATCGACCAGCATCCTCTGCCCCCTGCCGGAGTACCCGTTGTCTGCAGTGAAGAAGACCAGTGTCTCTCCGAGCAGCCCCAGGTCCCCCACAGCCGTCATCAGGGCCCCCACGGCCGCATCCAGCTCCATCAGGGAGTCCCCAAACGGCCCTCGGCCTGAGCGCCCCGAAAAGCTCTGCCCACTGAACTGAGGGTAGTGGGTGTGCTGGGGATGGAGACTGGAGTTAGCAGCAGGTAGAGGTCACGGGCAGCCCTGGGCTGGGGGGGGCACGATCACTCACATGGGAGGCGTAGTACAGGAAGAACGGGCGGCCCTGGCGCTGGGCATCTGCCATGAGGTCACGGGCGAAGGCCACGTAGCGGGCCTCAAGTCCAGGAAGCCAAGGGGGCTGTGCCTCCACCGATAGGTTGGCCAACAGAGGGACAGGGACCAGGCCCTGGTCGCAGCCGCCATCGCAGGGGGTGGCCGGCGGGAAGCAGGTCAGGTTCTGGCAAGGGCCCTGGGGGAGCAGCTCCTTCAGAGGTCTGGGCTGTGGGCTGGGGCTGTAGGGTCAAAGGGACGGACCCCTGTGGTTCCTACCTGGTCATGGGAGTATGGGATGCCCAGGAATCGATGGAAGCCATGGTGGGGGGGCAGAAAGGCCCCCTCAGGCCCCACCCCAAGGTGCCATTTGCCAGCTATCCCTGTGAGGTAGCCTCGGGCAGCCAGGACCTCAGCCAGGGTCACCTCCTCCAGGGGCAGGCCCCCTCGGGAGCTGGGCTCCAGAACGCCAGGGTACAGGCCCATCCGAACTGGGAGTCGGCCGGTCAGGAGGGCAGCCCTATAGGACAAGTCACAGAGTCCGTGAGAGGGAGCAAAAGTGATTGAGAGGGACACAAGGAGAAGGGGAGGGAGAGGACAAAAACAAAGAGACGCGAACTTCTCCACAGAGGGATGGAGACCCTCTTCCTCCCTCTGCAACCCAGAGTGCATCTGGGAGGAACTGGATGGGCAGGGGTGGGCATTTGGGGTGACGGCTCCCGGTCTCCTTGCTCACCGGGAGGGTGTGCACAGAGACACAGGCACGTAGAAGTCCGTGAACCGCAGACCCCCTGCGGCCAGTTGGTCCAGATTGGGGGTGGTGGAACTGGGGTGTCCATAGGAGCCCAGGTCCCCATAGCCCAGGTCATCAGCAAAGATCAGCACAATGTTGGGTGGGCTGGTAGCAGCCAGGCCAGCAGCCAAGGCCAGAGTGAGGGTCCACAGAGCCACCATGGCACCCGGCACAGACAGGCCTGTAACAAGAGACCCTTGGGAGGGAAGGCAAAGTGGTTCCAGAAAGCTCTATCCCAGAACCCCAGACGCAAGGCACTACCCTCCCCTGATACCCCAGATGCAAGGCACTACCCTCCCCTGATATCCCAGACCCAGGCACTAACTTCTGATACCCCAGACCCAGGCACTAACCTCTCCTGAGACCTCAGACCTAGGCACTACCCTCCCCTGAGACCTCAGATCCAGGCACTACCCTCCCCTGAGACCCCAGACCCAGGCACTACCCTCCCCTGAGACCCCAGACGCAAGGCACTACCCTCCCCTGATACCCCAGACCCAGGCACTACCCTCCCCTGAGACCTCAGACCCAAATACTCCCCTAACCCCGCCTGAGACAACCCCTTCCTTAAGTCCCAGCGAACTCGGCACCTGAGACCCTTGACCTCAACAGAACACAGGAGCCCGTAGCCTGGGATCTAATTCCCTGGGGACCCTCAAGGGCCAGGACACCTTTAGATTCTTAGGCGGAGATCTGACCCTCTTCACGTAAAGGTACCGGCCCAGGCTCGTGATCAGGGGCAGAAGTCCCAGGACGCTGACCCGCGCGAAGCGGGACGAAGGCAGTTCACGGCAGGGGAGGGGCGAACGCGGAACAGCGGGCAGCAGTGCCCTCTGCTGGCGCTTCCGCCTGGCCCGGTCCCGCCCCCGGCCCGCCCTGCGACCCGCCCCCTGACCCCGTGACTTCCGCGCGGCCACCCCACCCCACCCCCGCAGGGGCGGGGCGCAGGGCCGGGCAGGGGGCGCCCGGCCCGGGGGTGCGGCGAGGCCTTCTCTGATCGGGGTTGGGGCGGGGTCGCGAGCCTGCGGCGGGGGGCGGCCTGGGCGGGGGGCGGCGCGGTCGTGCGCGCGCGCTCCGACCCGGTTTGCGCCCCGAGGCAGTTGGCGCCAGGTGCGGGGCGGCGGGGGAGGTGCTCGCAAGCGGGTTGCCGGCGTTCGCGCTCGGCGCGCGGTGTGTTCCATAAGGGGCCTGAACCCGGAGAGTGTGGAGCGAGCGAATCGAAACAAAAACCGTGGAGCCCGCGGGCTGCTGGCTTTTCCTTCAACACTACTTTTGGTGTTTTTCTTGAAACAGGAGATAAAAATTTCTTCCCAACCCTTTCCCCTCCGTTCATGTGTGTGTCTGTTGTGCGTCAGGGTGTGTGTGTGCGTGTGTGATGTGTGTGTGATGTGCGGTGTGCGTGGTGGGGCGTGTGTGTGCTGTGTAGAGGGGCATATGGGGTTTGCTCTGCGTCCGGGTTACACCAATGGGAAGGGCCCATCGAAAGCGGAGATGACGGTCCTGGCTCCATCACTGCACAGCTTCGGACGAATGGCTTCACCTTTTTGGTCCGCAGTTTGTTTAGCTGTTTCAAAGTAAGAGAACGCCCCAGGGGGTGGTTAGGTGGGTATCTTAGTGCAGCTGAAGACCCCACGTAACTCCCCCAGGGAGCCTCCCCACAGCAGCTCCCCTAGGACATTCGTCGCCCACCCCCAGCCCTCCCCAGGGCAGCTCTCAGGCTTCAGGGTCCCCCACAAGGTCTGACCTCAGGAAGAGCAGGATGCGGGCTGCTGGTTGGGGAGGGCTTCCCGTGGTTACTGACCCTGGAGCCAGTGGGAGAGTGGACAGGGCCCCTGAAAGGCCTCTGGTCACTGGGGTGGGGGCCAAGACACAGTTTCCACTGCAGCCCTGGCTGGGGAGCTGGTATTTTGCTGGTGAAAGATGAAAGCTCAAGACGAGAGGCAGCGTGGGGGAGAAAATTGGAAGGGTAGCGACTCCCAGAGACACGGCTGGGCTTGCGGCTGCTGCTGGCCTTGGTGTCACATTCCAGTGTGGTTTCTGGGCCGGTGCGTGGGAGCAGTATGGGGTGGGTGGCCAGGACAGAAAGTTTTTCCGTGGCCCAGAAATCTTTGAACTTGTAATTGGAACTATCACAGCTGGTTGGTGCTGTGAATCGGAGTTTAAAAGGAATCAACCAAAAGCACTTTCTTCCCTCTCCGCTGCAAGCTGGGAACTACCCCAGGCAGCGGAGGGCCTGCCCTGACTCTCTGGAAGAGCCGGCCTGTGGTTGTGCTGTTATGCAAATGACTGGCACTTTCCCCCTGCAGTCTCTGGAGGCTGTTCTGGTGTGTGCACACGGGACAGCAGAGCCAGCCCAGCCCTGACCTCTGGGTGGGGGGAGGGCGCATGTGCTGCCAGCTGTGTTTGTTCAAAGCCGCGCTCTGCGGGCGCCAGAGTCTTTTGGAGATGTGAGCCTTTCTTGGCTTTGCTGCGGGAGCCGGCAAGAGGGTCAGCTTGGGACAGAGCCCCGGTGCGAGGCATCCTGCCAGGCTGCGGAAGTGGCTCTGGGCATTGCTAATTTGGAACTAACACCCACAGTTAGGAGAGGGGCCCTGTGAGCGGTGCGTGCCTGCTCTTTCGGCACCTAGGGCAAGGGAGGGCCTCCCATTTCCTGGGCCTGCCTGGGGTGAGTGGGGTGGGCCAGCCGCTTCATGGAGAACACTTGGCCCACCTGAAGGGCTTCTGCAGTGGTTCTTGGGACTGGCGGATGTGGGGGACCCAGGACACCGAAGACCATCTGTGCAGGCCTCCACCTCCTCCTTTGGGTCTGCTCCGTCCACTTTGCCCTCAGCAACCATCATTCCTGTCCCCTGGATATTGGAGGAAAATGATCCTAAGTCAGGCAGGACTGACTGAGCACAGGTTCTGGATCTGAGGGGCTCGGATGGTGTTGACTGTTTGTGCTGTGGTTAAAACCAGGGCTCATGACAGCCCATGTGAATGAAGCCAAGATGCTGGAAACTCTTTGGTTTAATACAGAAAAAGGCATCCAAAGACAGAGAGGGACAGGAGTGTATTGTGCTTGACCTGCTCTGTTGTCCCCTAACTGTCCTCTGTGAGGGCCTGGAAGATGCTCTCACTGAGACATTGAGGTGGACCTTGGAGTAAGGAAGGGAAGCAGCCACACCCTTGCAAGGCTCTGGGGAGCTGGCCACTGTGGGACACAAATGAAATGGATGACAAGATGCTAGGGTGGCAGAGGCCACATGGCCAGGCAGGTATTGTCACCATCATGGTCAGGCAGAATGGCGTGGCCTCAGAGATTTTTGGCTCCCTGGCCAGTGGAGTTACCCTCCAGGACAAAAGCAGGGGTCAGCACTAGTGGAGGCGGGGCTAGCGGTGGAAAGACCCTGGGTCTCGGGAACACGGCCCAGACGTGACTCACAGCGCAGCTCCTCTTCCAGTTCCTGGACATGAGTCACTCACAGACCTGGAGCCCTCTGCCAGAGGGAAAGACCTGGCAGAAACACCCAAGGCTGTACTAAGTCTTTTCCCTGGCCTCCGCTGCAGGGAGGTATGGCCTTTGGCCAGGATGGCCATGCACTAGGGGAAGGGACACCTCAGGCTCGGAGGGGTTGTTGGGCACTGGCTCTGAGCGAATGCCACTTCTTGGACATTTTTTTTTTTTTTTTTTTTTGCGGTAGGCAGGCCTTTCACTGTTGTGGCCTCTCCCGTTGCGGAGCACAGGTTCCGGACGCGCAGGCTCAGCGGCCATGGCTCACGGGCCCAGCCGCTCCGCGGCATGTGGGATCTTCCCGGACCGGGGCACAAACCCGTGTCCCCTGCATCGGCAGGCGGACTCTCAACCACTGTGCCACCAGGGAAGCCCCACTTCTTGGACATTCTGATGACCCCACAGTACACTGATGAGAGCTGGGCTTTGGAAGTCAGACAAGTCATGCATTTGGGGCCACTGTCCATCCCACAATGGATACAGTGGTTACGTGAATTTATTTTGTATTAATCTCCCTGGTTCCCAAGCATATTATTCAAACAGATATGTTGAGCAGCTGGCCAGTGCAACACTACCTGCTGATCTAGACAAGGACTCTGAAGGTGGAAAGCTCAATGGAGTCTCCTATAGCAGTTGAGGAAACACCAGCTACTTTAACAGATAAACCCCCAAGTCTCAGTGACTCAATACAATAGACATTTGTTTCTTGCTCACAGGAAGTCCAGTTTGCGACATAGGCAGGAATGGGGGTGGGTGAGTCTCTGCTCCATATAGGCATTTAGGGACCCGTGCTGAAGGAAGTGCTGCCACTTGTGACATGTGGATTTAAGGTCATCCTAGACGCCTACATTCAGCCAGCGGAAGAGCGAACAGAGAGCATGCAGGATAAGCAGGAGGTATTTATGGGTTAGGCCTAGGAGTGGCACACATCATTTCTACCCAAAGCAATTCCAGAACTCTGTGACATGGCCTTACCTAGATGCGAAAGGGGCTGGAAATACAGACTCCGAGGTGTGGTCTGTTGGAGCCAGCAGTTGGAATATCAGTTTTCTGACACCTCAGTTTGCTGACTGTGGCAAAAAAGAACAAATCCCCAGGGGACTAGTTCTGTGGTATTGTTGGGGGAGAGTATATTTCTAGCAGCTCAGGGTAAGTGCTACTTTCAGTACTTCCAATGACGTTGTAGACACTAATTCCATGTATTAAATACCTTCCTGCTCAAACTAGCCATACGTGCGTCTATAATCTACACCTAAACCCTAGCTTTTACAGTCAGTGAGATGAGAGGTGGAGGAACTGGGAGGCCACGGTGTGAGGGATCACTTGGAGAGACATGGAGGATGTCAGAACTTGGAGTGAGCAGACAACCTGTCATCAGGGTGCTGAAGTTCTCAGTGAATGAGAGGATGTGGTTGACCAGGAGGGACCCATTTGATCACTGCTGTATTCCTAGTGCCTTACCCTCATACTTTGTTGTGTGTGGGTAATAAACATTTTAAAATGCAGGATGTTGGACTTCCCTGGTGGCGCAGTGGTTAAGAATCTGCCTGCCAGTGCAGGGGACATGGGTTCGAGCCCTGGTGCAGGAAGATCCCACATGCCGCAGAGCAACTAAGCCCGTGCGCCACAACTACTGAGCCTGCGCTCTAGAGCCTGCAAGCCACAACTACTGAGCCCGCGTGCTGCAACTACTGAAGCCTGTGCGCCTAGAGCCTGTGCTCCACAACGAGAAGCCACCGCAATGAGAAGCCCGCACACCGCAACAAAGAGTAGCCCCCTCTCGCCACAACTAGAGAAGGCCCGCGTGCAGCAACGAAGACCCAATGCAGCCAAAAATAAATAATTTATTTTAAAAAGTAAAATAAAATGCAGGATGTCTTTCTGTTCATTTATTGACTCATTTAATATCTGACCAGCAAACAATCATTAAACACTTCTATGTGCTGACTGCTGTGGCTGAATAAGAAAAACAGATTTCCAGCAATATAACCTAAAACCCCTCTATTGTGAAACACTTGGAAATGCTGAGTAAAATATAGTAAGTAGAAACTAAAAGCAACAGGGTAAGCAAGTGTGATATCAGGGACATTCTCAATACCAGGAACTTAAAGCTCTGGGTTTTAATGGCTGCATAGAAGGCAAGAGAAAGGGATGTGGGCCCATGCAATATAAGAAGTTGGTATTTTGATACCCACATGAAGTCAGGATTATTAAAGACTCGTAATTTCAGTAAAAGGTTACAAAGGCTAGGAAAAAAAATCTCCTTTCTAGGAAAGAGAAATGAGAAAATTTGTGACAAACTCACCACAAGACAGAAATCAAATCTCCCTTCAGAATTCATAAGTACAGACTTTTACCTTCAAATGGGTGTGGGTTTTAAATATATACTGGATGGGTTTTTTTTGGTCACACTGCACAGCTTGCAGGATCTTAGTTCCCCGACCAGGAATCGAACCTGCGCCCCCAGCAGCGGAAGTGTGGAGTCCTAACCACTGGACCATAAGGGAATTCCCTACCTGGGTGGTTTAGAATTGAGTTGAAGTGGTTATATGTTGGCAGCATTGAGGCACCTAGCGGGAGCAAATGCAAATCACCTCTGGAGGAGTTCAATCCCTCCAGCTTACCACAGTTTGGATTAACCAAACATGAGATCACAATCTAAAAATCACAAAACATGTAAGGATGCTAAAAATGGCCTCAGAGATAAAAGATGCAGTTGAAAACCTGAACAAGGAACGAGAAACTGTTAGAAAGCATCAGAAAAAAAGGATAAAGGAAAAGAAAGAATCTGATAGATTTTAAAACAAACGAAATATAACTTTAGAAATGAAAAATATAAGAATTGAAATTTCAATGGGCAGGTTAATAGCAGCCTAGACACAACTGAGAATTATTGAACTAGAAGATGGTAGACTGAATGCAAAATAGTTAGACTGGGAGATGAGACCATTTTATAGAAGTTACAGTGAGAAGGTCTAATATATATTAAAAATTTCAATCTTTTAAAAATTTTCACAATTTATAATTTAACAAAATATATTCACAATGTTGTAGAACCATCACCACTATTCATTTCCAGAACTTGTTCATTATCTCAAAGAGAAACTCTGTCCCCATTAACAATACTATCTATTCTCTCCTTTCCCCAGCCCCTGGTAACCTCTATTCTGCTTTCTGTCTCTATGAATTTGCCTATTCTAGGAACCTCAGATCAGTAGAGTCATATAATATTTGCCCTTTGTGAATGGCTTATTTCCCTTCACATAATGTTTTCAACGTTCATACATGAGGTCTAACATATTTTTAAAAGAAGATACTGAGGAGGTACAATATTAAAAAAGATAATAGCAGAGAATTTTCAGATTTGATGAAAGACATAACTCCTCAGATTCAGGAATCACAACAAATTGCAAACTGGATAAATAAAACTAAAAGAACACCTAGGCACATCATATTGAAATTGAATAATATTAAAGACAACAGGGTCTGAAAAGTAGCCAGAGAGAACAAATTACCTACAGAAAGAATAACAATTCAAAACAGTATTTATTTTAATGGCAACAAGATGACAATAGAATAGTAAGTTTAAAATGTGGCATGTCAATAACTGTTAATCTAGAATTGTATACCCACAGTGGCATCTTGCTAGTTGCCTATTCTGATATCCATCATGACTTCTTCCTTATTAACAGAGCCCTGGTTTTCTAGGAGGCAGTAATGTGCTCACTTAAGAAAGAACATTTTCTAGCCTCACTTGCAGCCAGACCCAGTTCTGGCCGATAGGATGTACGCAGTTATTGGGTAAGGTATCAAAATGTTCCTTAAGTGGGTCAGCTATCTGTTCATAATGAAAAACTCTCTACAGACAAGGACTACAAGGTAATTTTCTAAATCTGATAAAGGGTATCTATAAAAAAACCTTCAGATAACATACTTCATGGTGAAATAGCAAACATTTTCTACTGATGATTGAGAGAAAAGCAAGAATGCCTGCTCTTATCACTTCTGTGTGACACTGTACTGGTGGTCATTGCAACAAGGCAAGAAAAATAAATGAAAGGCATAAACATTCAAAATAAGGAAGTATTTTGCTATTTGCTGACGATTTATGTAGAAAATCCTAAGGAATCTACAAAAATACTATAAAATGAAGTGAATTTAACAAGGTTATAAGCTACAAAATTTACCTACAAAAATCAGTTGTATTTTTATATACCAGCAACAAACAATTATAGCATGAAATTTAACAATTTCATTTGTAATAACGTGACATAACGAAATTCTTAGGAGCAAATTTAACAAAATGTTTAAGAATGCAACCCTGAAAACTACTAAGCCTTGCTGAGATACCTGAGGAAAACAAAATAAATGGGGGACATACCATGTTCAAACATTAGAAGATTCAATATTGTTAAGATGTCCATTTTCTCTAAATATATTTATAGACTCAATGCAATACCCAATTAAATTCCCAGGTGGCTTTTAATTTTTGTAGAAATTGACAAGCTGATTCTAAAACTTCTAAAACATAGAAATGAAAATGACCTAGAATAGCCAACAAAATTAAAAAAGAATGAAGTTGTAGGACTTACACTATCTGATTTCAAGACTTAGTCTAGAGTTACAGAAATTAAGATAAGTGTGGTATTGGAGAAAGTGTATAAATATACATCAGGGCTTCCCTGGTGGCGCAGTGGTTGAGAATCTGCCTGCCAATGCAGGGGATACAGGTTCGAGCCCCGGTCCAGGAAGATCCCATATGCTGCAGAGCAACTAAGCCCGTGCATCACAACTACTGAGCCTGCCCTCTAGAGCCTGTGAGCCACAAATACTGAGCCCGCATGCCACAACTACTGAAGCCCGCACTCCTAGAGCCCGTGCTCCGCAACATGAGAAGCCACCACAGTGAGAAGCCCACGCACCACTACCAAGAGTAGCCCCCGCTCACCACAACTAGAGAAAGCCTGCGTGCAGCAATGAAGACACAACGCAGCCAAAAAAATAAATAAATAAATAAATGAAAAAAATTATAAATATAGATTAAAGGAAAAGTAAAGAAAGTGCAAAGGCAATTCAGTGGGAAAGGAGTTTTCAAAAATGGTGTTGAGGGCTTCCCTGGTGCCGCAGTGGTTGAGAGTCCGCCTGCCGATGCGGGGGACACGGGTTCGTGCCCCCGGTCCCACATGCCATGGAGCGGCTGGGCCTGTGAGCCATGGCCACTGAGCCTGCGCGTCTGGAGCCTGTGCTCTGCAACGGGAGAGGCCACAACAGTGAGAGGCCCACGTACCGCAAAAAAAAAAAAAAAAAAAAAAAAATGGTGTTGAGAGGTCCCTAAAATAGTGGTGGAGACAGAAAGTAGAAAAGTGGTTACAGGGGCCGGGGGAGGGGAATGGAGTGTTACTACTTAATGGGCACAGAGTTTCCATATGGCATGATGAAAACGTTCTGGACATAGTGGTGATGGTTGCAAAACAATGTAAATAAAAATATTTTAAAATAATTAAAAAATGGAATGAAACAACTGGACACCCCAAAAGGGAAAATACAAACATCAACCTTTTCTTGACACCGCAAATAAAAATTAACTTGAAATTAATCATAGAACTAAATGAAAAGTTAAAACTACAACTTCTCATTGAAAACCCAGGAGAAAATTTTATGATCTTGCAGGAGGAAAAAATTTCTTGGATAGGATACAGAATATAAATGATAGACGAAAAAAGATAAGCTCACTCTATAATAATAAAAAACTTCTGTTCTTTGAAGGAAACTACTATGAAAGTGAAAGGAAGCTACAAAATTAGAGGACTTTTGCAATACACGTATCTTACAAAAAAATTTGTTCCCACAATATATAAAGAGCTTCAACATTTCAATTAGGTAAACTACACATTTTTAAAAAAATGGTCAGTGGACTTGAATGGACACTTCACAAAAGACATGTGAATGGCTAATAAGCTTATGAAAAGAGGCTCAATATCATTAGTCATCAGAGAAATGCAAATTTAATCACACAAGGAGATACCACTATACATCCATTAGAATGGCTAAAAATTAAAAAGACAGGAAACACCAAGTGTTAGCAAGGATATGGAGGAGATGGGAAAAGCTGGAATGTAAAATGGTACTATCATTCTGGAAAACTGCTTGCCAGTTTCTTTAAAAGTTAGCAAAAATAAAAAAAAAAAAAAAAAAAAAAAAAGTTAGCAAAAATATTCACAGCAGTTTTATTCATAACTGTCCCAAACTAGAATCAACCCCAATATGCATATCAACAT
Organism: Tursiops truncatus; assembly: GCF_011762595.2. NCBI lineage: Eukaryota > Metazoa > Chordata > Mammalia > Artiodactyla > Delphinidae > Tursiops > Tursiops truncatus. The sequence continues at coordinate 127,028 of NC_047044.1, read as the reverse complement.
GGTATTTTCATAAAATGGAATGCTGCTCAGAACAAAAAGAATGAACTGAGTGGGATTTATCCCTAGGAGGGCTTCCCTTCAAGATGGTGGGTGGGGACGTGTGAGTGCAAGGGGACCCTGGCAGAAAGTAGGCTGGGGATCCCCTGTCATTCAGAAAGTTGTGAAGGAGGGGCTAGGAATTACCTTTCATAAAAAGTTAAGCCCCTCTCTCCCTGCAATAACAGCCCCACTTCTCTTCTGGCCCAGGGGTCTCTCCAGTCCCCCGCCCACTATACTCAGGGAGCAGTTCTGTGCCCTGCAGCTGGAGTCAGCTGACCCCGCCCCACTCCAGCATGGTCCCACTGTGCCCAGCTGGCCCCTTCCCCAGAAGCTGCTGTGACATTAGGGCTGTGCAGCCGACTCTTCAGCTTTTGTTGGCTTTTCCATCTTCTGATCCATCCGTATCATGTCTTCACAGATTTTATTCACAATCCATGTGCCTGTCTTTTAACACTAGGATGGACTTATTATTTTAAAAAATATATTGTTCCTTTTAACACTACTGTATCATACACTTAAAAGTGGTTAAGATGGTAAATTTTGTTATGTATTATTTACCATAATAATTAAAAAAAAACACCTCACATAGTTCTTAAATTGTCAGTGACCTTTGGGTAGAAGAGGTAGACATGCAGGCAAAACTCACAGTCTTGGGGCTTAGTGGTTGCGTAGTGGTCGACTGCGCTGGTTGACTGCGCAGTGGCGTAGTGGTTGACTGCGCTGTCCCCCCTGCAGGGGACACGGGTTCATGCCCCGGTCCGGGAGGATCCCACATGCCGCGGAGTGGCTGGACCCGTGAGCCATGGCCGCTGAGCTTGCGCGTCCGGAGCCTGCGCTCCGCAACGGGAGAGGCCACGACAGTGAGAGGGCTACATACTGCAAAAAAAAACCCCCCAAAACCTCACAGTCTTGAACCAAAGGGTAAGTAGAAGCCTAAGTGTGAAATTAACTAGGCATATATTTCTCACTCTTAATTTCACTGTTAAAATAATATTTTAAGTCTAATGCTCTTTCTAAGAACTTACAACAAAGACCAGCTGTCCCTTCTCACGCCTCTGAGTTTTGCCACTATACATGAAGAATGTGCATTAGAATGCACTCCTTTGGTTGAGATGACAGAAACCAAATCTGAACTAGCTTTATGATCATACCCAAAATGTGTTCACTATGTACCAGGCACATGGTGAGCATGTCACATCCATGGACCTCATCTAACCTGCACAACAGCCCAGGGGGAAAGGAGCCACCTTGTCAGCCCAAAGGCAGGTTTTTGGTCTGTGGCCTGAATGAGGGAGGGAATGAAGTAATTCTTACCATTGTACCCAATGTACCAGAGCTCACAGGGAGACATAGGGAAGCAAGGAGGCTTTCTCAGGCCACTGGGGTATCGCGTGGCTGAGCTGGGATTCCAGTCGAGGCCCTTGCCCTAGGGCCAGCCCTTCAGCCTCTCTTTTCCATGGATTTTCAGCCTAGAAGGGAAAGCCCCTTTAGGGACCCTTGGCTCTTGAAACCAAAGGCAAGAAAAGCAGATTTCAGGGACTGAGTCTGGGGGCTCAAGCTCCTTCAGGACCGTCCTCGTCTCCTGTATCTATGTTCCTTGCAGCGTTGCTTTCTTCCCAAGGCTGGAATCTCGGTCACTAGCAGTTGCCGAGCTACATCTCTCCTGTGAATTCCAAGAGCAGAAAAAGGGTTTCTTCCCTTAGTTGCAAGCGTAAGACTCCAGGGCAGGATTCTCACTGGTCCTGCTTGGGTCACATTCCCACTGATGTGTTTCAAATCCTGGTTTCTCCACTGATGAGCCACATGTGATTCTGGACAAGTTAAGTTACTTCTAGTTTGCTTTGTTTCCTCATCTGTTACGTGAGGACAGTAATGGGTTTGCTTAGTGATTTTGTGATGACTGAATGAGTTAATACATGTCATACACTTAGGATGACATGTAGTGCTCAAAAACCTGGTGAGTAATCTATTTTCATAATTCTTATTATATATTTCTCTTTTATTTAAGCAATTTTCATAAAGCTTTGTGGTGATCTCACTGTGGAGAAGTCTCCCTATGAAGTTGTAACCACTGCCTGTCCCCAACAATTTTGGAGTCTGAACTGTATTACTCTTTGCAGTCCCCAGGACCACCAAGCCAAGAAATTAACATAAAACAAGTCCTGGGCTAGTCGTACTCCTCTGAGGGACACATCTAGGCTGCCCAGGATTTCCACATAAATACAGGCCCAGCTGAGTTCGTAACCCCAAGTCACAAAACTGTCACAGAAAGAACCTACAGTCCCCCTACAGTGAGTGAGTCGGTGGACACCGCAAACAGGATTAGACCACCAAAAATTTCACATAAGGGAACTACTGACTAGAATTTTAAAATAAATGTTTTTAAAATAATTAAAGACAAAAGAAATCTAAAAATTGCATTAAATAAAAATTGCATTAAATAAAAAAGAAAAAGCCAATATAAAGAAAGAGCAAGCAGATTTGATAATGTATGAAACACGGCTTACAGAAATAGAACCTACGGTCATTGAAATTTAAAAGTCTATGGGGAAAAAACCAACAACAACCCTATGGATGGGATTAACAGCAGATTAAAATCAAACAGAATCAGTGAGATGGAAGTCAGAATTGGGAAAATTACGCAGAATACAGCACACAGAGAGAAAAATCTTCCAAGTATTGAGAAAAAAATAATTTGTCAATTTAGAATTCTACAGTGGCTAAATTATCACTCAAAATGAGGGTGAAATAAGACATTTCAAAGACTGAAATCTGTCACTACTTTCAGGAAGAAGGAAATTCAAGCCAGAAGGAAAGTGAGTAAAGAGCGGGTTGACATGTGACTCCTGAAGCAGCCTCAAGACTCACTGGAGTGAGGACGATGTGGACGAATACCTGCAGCTAAAGCATCTTAAACTCCCCCTAGTTCCCGAGGTGGGTGGAGACAGTAATTGACTTCAGGCTTTGTTAATCCCACATGCTGAAAATTTAAGTGTGTTTATGAAAATGAAAGAAGGAGAATGCTGGACTTCCAAAACAATGGGAGTTGAGGGAAAAAGGAATAAAGATAATGTGATCAATCAAACGGAGGGCCCAACGGGAGAAAAAAGCAGCACAGAGGAAAGACAAAAACAAAAAACCAACCGACAACACAAAATAAGATGGTAAAAAAATATGAAAACATATCAGTAATCAATAATCACAATAAAGCACCGTCAAAAGTTGAAAATTGTAAGATTGGTTTTCATAAAAATCTGGCCACACATACTATTTACCACAAGCACACCTAGGAATGTAAGATGTAGAAAGGATAAAAGGAAAATGAGGGGAAAAGACATATGAGGTCAATACTCACAGAAAAGTGCCGTGCCTAGGCTAATTATTGAAAAAAAAAAATTAAGGCAAAAAGCATAGGGATAAAGAAGGGTACCATATAATAATAAGAGGAATAATTTATCAGGAAGCTGTAATAATCCTAAACCTGTTAGCATTAAAAACAAAGTCTGGAAAGACATATAAATCCCAAATTGGCAAAATTTCATGGTGAGACTGCTAAAGTGAGATTTTATCCCACTTCTTTTAGTAACTTATAAATCAAGCAAACAGAACGTTAGAAAGGCCATAGGATATTTGAATAATACAATTAACAAGCTTGATATAATGGAGATATATATATACATCTGCATTATGCAGATCACCTTCTGACCACAACACAATAAAAAAAGAAATCAGTAGCTAAGGGTTAGTCCTCCCTCCAAAGAAAACCTAGTTTACATTTGAAAATTTAAGTAAGCACATTTTTCAGCAATTCCTAAAGCAAACTATATAATTGATATTAGAAAATCAACAAGATGAAATTAAAAATGCTACTTATCAAGACTTACTGGACATAACTAAAGTCACACTTGGAAATTTATAACCTTATATACTCATTGTCAGAGAAGAGAAAGACTAAAAATTGAGTTGAGTACCCAGCTGAAGAAATAAGAAAAAGAATCTTAACAACAACCAAAACAGTAGAAAGAAATAAACAAAATAGAAGTAGAGATGATTAACAGAATGAAAAGCTGATTCTTTAGAAATAGATTTGTATTCCTAGAGAGAGAAAACTTAACAAATCAGACTCAGGATGAAACAGAATCTAAATATACTGATAGATGTTAGATAACTAGAAGCAAAACAACAACAACAACAACAAACAAAACCCCAAAACCCTACCCACAAAAAGCACGCCAGATCCAGACAGTCAACTGAACACTCAGGTATTCTGCCCCTACAATCTGCTCTGGAGGTTGGAGAGGGTCTGCTCTGAAGAAAGTTGGGCGTGAACAGTCTGTAGATGAAGGTTCAGCAAATACACGCTGAGCATCGACTGAGCACCAGGGCCTTGGACACAGCAGCGAACCAAACAGGCAAAGCTCCCTCTCCACAGGGAGCCTCCATTCTGGGGGGGAGACAGATCCTAAACAGTGAGCAACAAGTAAGTGATTACGGGCAGGTGGGCCTAGGGCGCTGCGGAGGAGAGATCAGAGTGCAGCATAGACTGGGAGAGAAGCCCGAGGGCAGCCAGGGGAGCAGCCGACAGCGGGACGCTCCTCTGCCCCCCCCCCCCCCCCCCCCCGTCCCCAGTTGTCAAGGAAACCAGGGGTGAGGGGAGATCGGAGAGAACGCAGGCCTGTGGGGTTTTCAGCAGAGGCGATTGTGCGGCCAGGCCGAGGGGTGAGAGGGAGGGAAGGGTTAGGGTTTGGGTGAGGAAGTGGCCCCAGGAATGTAAAAGGAGGGAGGGATGGCATGGTGAGGGAGGGGTCACAAATGGCCTCACCAGGAAGGGCCAGGAGTTGGGGGTGGACCACCCACGCTGGTGGGGGGGGCTTAAGATTTTGAGAGTGTGGGGCACCAAGGGTGTCAGACGGCCTATGTGTGCAGGGGTTAACCCACGGATGGGTTTGATCCTGTGCCAGGCACTGTTCTGGACGCTTTGCCCATGTGAGCTCCCACAGGCCCCGGGCGTCTGAACGTGTGTGGTGGGAAGAAGTGGGGATGGGAGAACCATGGGTCATTCTGGAACCTTAGCCCTGATGGAAGGAGTGGAGATGCAGAGGGGCCATGGGGTCTGGGGAATCCTCACCTTCAAGGACAGAGACAGGAGAGCAGCGGGGTGAGGCTGGGAGGTGGTGAAGAGCCTGGGGGTCTTTTATTCTCCACAAAATAGCTTGTCCCTGGGCTTCCTCCTCTGTAAACCCACCATGTTGCAGGGACAGGAGGACATTGTGTGGGTAAGGTGCTTCTGGGTATTGGAACTTTTGCCATTTGCCAGGGTGGTGGTGGGTCCAGAGGAGTGGTGCCGGTTTGGCATTCGTTCATTATGTACCCATCCTTTGCGCCAGGTGCTCTGTGGAAACAGCCCTGGCAGTGCAGGCCCGCCTGAGCCTGGAGACCAGGAATGTGGCCATCAGCAAGGTTGTGAGGTTTTCTCCTGAAAGCTCGGCATTCATCGTGCTGGACTCACCGAGGCCAGTGGGTTGCTGGGGAGGCCGAGGGGGCCTCCGTGAGGTCCAGGATGGGTGGCCACATGGGTGCCTGGCTCTCCAGGTCAAGGGTAGGTTTGCAGGGAGAGCACGGAGGCCTGGGGCTGCTCTGCAGCTGGTTGTGAGCCTCCTCCTTCAGTCCCACCACGAATCGGGGACTCCGGTGAGCACGGCCGGCCTTGCAGCTGCCACAGTGGGAGGGATGAGGGACACGGTGGGGGGGCAGCTCTGGGTGACTCAGGGAGGGGAGAACAGGGGCAGGAAGACAGTGGAGACAGGAGGGGGGCCGGGAAGCACTAGCTTCCTCTCTCCAGGGCTGGGCCACGTGCTTCCCAAGGTGCTTCCTGCAGATAAGTGGGCTTCCGACAGCCCCTTCCTGCTCCCCCCTTCCCCTACCCCTCCCATCCTGCTCCAGCCCCTGGGGACCCTCAGCTCCCCCACTCAGGCCAGGCCAGTGGCCTTGGGAAGAGCCTGGACATCCTGGGGCCACATTTCTAGGCAGGCAGGGTCCACCCAGGCTCGGGAAGAAAGCGGGCCCAGACCACAGACAGCGCTGGAAACTCGGCTCTGCGGGGTCAGTGAAATCCTGGGAGGCAGAGATTTTTCCTGAAGGGGGGCCGGCTGGGCAGGGAGAGAGCCCGGTTTCCCTCAGGGGTCAGGGCTGGTCCTGGGGAAGAGGGCCGCGGTCTGGGGTGACCAGAGGCTGTTGGGGGGGGAGGGGGGGTATTGCGGGGCTCTGTGGGGAGGAGGCTGTTCTTGGAGGGGGTGTCAAGCGCTGGTCCGTGTGGGGTAAGGCTGCTTCCAGGTTGTCATGGGGAGGGGTAGGGAGGCTTTCTGTGTGTGTGTGTGGGGGGGGGGGGAGGTTCATTCAAGTTTATTCCCGGGAGGCTCAGGGGACCCAGGGCTGCTCTTGGAGAAGGTAGGTGAGGCTGGGCTGTCTTCTGCCAGGGACCCGAAGGTGTCCTCATGCTGGGGTGTTCTGTGAAGGTCGGCCAGGGTGAGCGGCTGCGGGGGTCAGGGCCTGTTTCTGGGGAGGAGTCAGGCATGTTGGGGGAGTTCTGGGGGAGTCAGAAGCTGTTTCTCGGGAAATCAGGGCTATTTCGACGTCAAGGGGCCGCTCTTCGCTTTTAGGGACCTTGGGGGCACAGGGTTTCCCAGCACTGGGGTAGTTCTGTGAGGCTGATGAGTGTTGGTGGGACCTGGCCAGCTCCAGTGGGGCGGTGGCGCCTGAGCTAGTTTCTTTACTGCGCTCCCCTCTCCTCCGCCTACTCATCACCCCCTCCCGCGTTGCCACGACAACGCGTGAAACTAAAATTCACTTCCCGGTTGCAGGTGGAGGCTAGTGGCGCCCCCTCCCCTAAGCCCTTCCTCTCAGGTCGCGCCCCCATCTTGTCGTCGCTAAGGTGACTGGGAGGGCGTGACAGGCGTTGGAGCTAGGCGGACCAGGGGACCTGAGGAGGAGGGCAGAAGAGGCGGGCCTCAGAGTCCGGAGTGAACTCCCCAGCCTCGGCCAGGGGTGGGGGAGCCGGGAGCCGCGCGGCACACTGTTCGGCGTGGTCCTAAGGGTTAAGTTGTGAGGTTAATTGGTTCTGGCTGTGGGAGAAGTCCCGGCCCCTCCAGGTTTCCGAGGTCCCCACCGTCCCACCCCAGGACTGGGGCAGTGTTGGTCTCTGTCATCTCCTCCGGGGCTTGAGTGGGGTGGGGAGGGGAGGTCGGTAGGGTGGTAGAGAAGCTGCCACCCCCGGAAATTAATTTTCCTGTTTTTCTCTCCCCTTCCTGCCCTGCCTCTGGTCCCTGTGCCCAAGGCGGCCCCCACGCCAGGTCCAAGACCCCCTCCTCGCCGCATCTTCCCCTGTGGGCCACAGATGCTCTTCCGCAGCCGAACGGCGGCGCGGCCCTTGCTGCTCAGCTACTCTCCCCACACTGAGGCCTAGGACTCCCCACACCCCCGGCGCAGCCCCTAGGCCCCCGCCTTGCTGCGCGGCCCTCGCCCTTCGCACCAACCCCACCCCTCACCCCTCACCCCGGGACCCCGCAAAGTCCCCCTCGCCCTCGGCTGGCTCTGAGCCCTCCCGGCCCCCGCCTCCGGCGCAGCCCCCTTGCCACCCCCGCTTTCCTCGCCGCTCAGGCCCCCTCCCCCCGCCGCCCCCGCCCCCGGGGAAGGCAGGCGCCGAGCGGAGCCGGGGCCGATGCAGCTGAGCCGCGCCGCCGCCGCCGCCGCCGCCGCCGCCCCTGCGGAGCCCTCGGCGCCGCTGTCCCCCGTGCCGGCCCCGGCCCCCCCCGGCCCCCTCCCGCGCAGCGCGGCCGACGGGGCTCCGGTGGGGGGGCAGGGGGGGCCGGGGCGCCGCGAGGAGCCCCGGGGCGCCCAGCTCCCGGCCGCGAGCGGCCACGGCCGGGGCGCGGGGATGGACGGCCCCGGGGCCAGCGCCGTGATCGTGCGCGTCGGCATCCCGGACCTTCAGCAGACGGTGAGCCTCGCCGCCCGGATCCCGGCGGCACCCCCGCCCTCCTCTCCCAGCCCCCCACCCGCGCTCTCGGAGCCCTGCGCGGGAGACCCCAGGCCCGCCGCTACTCACCCCTCCCCCACCACCTCCGCCGGGACCCTCCCCACCTCCAGGGCGGGGGCGGGGCCTGGGGAAGCACCGCCCTCGGGGCGAGGCCTAGCCGGCGGGGCGCGGAGGCTCGGGGTCCGCGGCCTGGGCGCGCGGGGCCCGGGGACTCAGTACTCAGCGCCGCGCGGGGCCGATCGGCGCTCACGCTCCCGCTCCGCCGCAGAAGTGCCTGCGCCTGGACCCGGCCGCGCCGGTGTGGGCAGCCAAGCAGCGCGTGCTCTGCGCCCTCAACCACAGCCTCCAGGACGCGCTCAACTACGGGCTCTTTCAGCCGCCCTCCCGGGGCCGCGCGGGCAAGTTCCTGGACGAGGAGCGGCTCCTGCAGGAATACCCGCCCAACCTGGACACGCCCCTGCCCTACCTGGAGGTGAGCGGCGGCCGGGGGCGCGGCAGGGGGCGGGCTGAGAGCTCCGAGCTCCGGGACGGGAGCGGCGGAGGGCGCGGCAGCGAGGGGCACGGACGCGGCGAGTTAGTGTGGAAGCGGCGGGCGGGGGGGTTGAGTTGTGTGTCTGGCGCGTGAGGTGTGAGCCGCGTGCCGTGCGTGCGGTCAGCGGCACGTGCGATGGGGTGTGAGCAGGCGTGAGTGCCCGGAGCGCTGTGTGGAGTAAGCCAGCCGTGGTCTGTGTGCATGTCGGTGTCAGCGTCTCCTCCTCCCCGCCCGTGAAGTTGTCCGAAGGGCGACCTAAGCTTCCTCGTTTGCTCACCCGTCCACGGTGTAAAGGCTGCTGAGCGCCCTGTGAGCAAGGGGACCCAGACCCACGGTTTGGAGGTGGGGGTGGCAAGTGCAATGAGCGCTGAAGCCAAGAATTACGGTGGCAGAGCTCAGAGCCGGCTTGGCCTTCGTGGTGGCCCCGGCAAGTAGGGACAGTTCTTCCCAGAGACGGCGTGTCTCGGAAGGTCAGCCTGGAACCTGGTCTTGGAAGAGGACTGAGGTTTCCAGGGAATCCCGGGGATGGGAATGAGACAGAAAGGGCACTGCAGGCGGACAGCTGGGCGTACATCACGCCAGACCTCTGTGTTGGTGGTGTCCATGGTGGTGTGCATGGCTTCGTGTGGCTGGCCGGCAGCGGTTTTGTGGCGGGGGGCGGGGTGGTGGTGGTGGCGAGCAGCGTGGGGCCCTAGCCGCACAGAAGTGGGCAGGACTCGGTTATGTGCATACTTTCACTCACTCAGCCCAGGCGGATGCCTTTTTCTGCCTTGTCTTTACCTGAGCAGTTTCGATACAAGCGACGAGTTTATGCCCAGAACCTTATTGATGATAAGCAGTTTGCAAAGCTTCACACAAAGGTAAGGAGGCAGCCACAGGGAGTGGACTCCAAGGTCACCTTCTACACCCCCTCTGACCGCCGCCCCCCCCATGACCAGTGTTCACCCACCCCAGCCTTAACTGGGTTTTGTGGTGTCAAAAATGTTGTTTAAAAACTCCCTTCTTGAGGCCCTCCCCCTGTTCCCAGAACCCCCCACCCGACCTTGGTTGGGGCTGACCAGTCAGTCCTGCCAGCGTTGGCTCAGTCTGCTTTCTCTTGTCGTTAGGGGCCCAGAGTGGGTGTTGGGGACGGCTAGAGGGCTGGGTGCAGACTCGGGGCACCATGGCTTTGGGGTGGTCGGTCTGGTGATGGGTTCTAGTGAGATCAGACTCTGGCTGACCCCTCTGGTGGGCCCCGGCTAAGGGGTGGAGTGCGATAGGGCACAGTGTCTTTGTGGGGGAGAAGTGAGCAGGCGCCAGATGTGGTTGTTGCGGGGAGCTGGGTAGGGGTGGGGAGAACAGGGAGCCCAGCACTTAGTACTCATCCAGTGCTGGGCACTTTAGGCATCTCATTAATTTTCTTCTGTGAGGGACTATTATCATCCCATTTCACAGATGAAGATACTGAGTCCCAGGGAAGTTAAGTGACTGACTTACAGCTCTGCATCCAGTGATGCTGGGGCTGAACCCAGATCTCTCTGACTCTGGGGCCCTGCCCCTAGGCATACTTGTGGAGTCTTTACTCCTCGATAATGTTGCTAGGAGGGTCTGACCCCAAGTGCTCTTTGGGGGGCACCTCCCTGTCTTCTCTGAATGTAGGAGGGGCAGGGTGGGTGCCGCGGCCCTTCCCACAGTCAGAGTCCCTGAGCTCCCACCCCAGGCTCCCCTGGGCCAATGGACATTTGCTTGCTGGACACTTCATTGACAGTCTCTGGAGCCTAAGAGAGGGATCTGAACATTCACCCCTGTGGCCCAGTGACCGCGCTGTGATCCTGGAGCCTCCGTGCCAGACTTCTCTGCTACCCCGGGGCATGTGGTGGTCAGTAGCCATGACTCTGTGGCTGGGCAGAGACTCCCTCACTGGCCCCGGTGTGACCTATCACCCTGGGTTCCTCCTGTAGTTGCTCCTCCTCCAAAACTGTCCCCAGTGACCCACAGGACACCAGTGACTCCTGACCTTCAGTGAGTCCCACTCGTTTTTAGGATGCGTTTCGATTCCTTACCACAGTCCCGTGTTTCTGCCTGCCTGGGCTCCAGCTGGCCCCCACCATCACACTGCCCCCCTCCCTCCCTGCCGGCTACAGCTGAGGTCTTTCCTGTCAGCCGTGAGCATCATTCCTCCTTTCTCACTGCCTGACCCCCCTGGAGGATGCTCCTCCCATGGGGCTGGCCCTGCGGCACCCTGTCTTATCTCTGATGCGCTTCGTTTCTAGAGGGCCCGGGGCCTCTGGCCAGGGCACCTTGCCTTGTGCACGTGGCACTGTAGCACCAGCAGGAGCTCAGTGAGGCTTTGCTGGGTAAATTAGCGCACGACGCACGTCGGGGTATGAATGAAAGGCGGTCAAGGTCACGTGGCAGGAGGGGGCACCTGGTGATGGGGGAGGGCCCCGGAGTTGGCAGTCTGCCATGGGGTGAGCTTGTGAAGAAAATGGGCTGGATAAGGAACAGGCTACCTTGAGAGTGATGGGGATGTGGGCTGCCCTGGGCTGGCTCCTGCCCACGCGGCCTCGGGCTCTTCCAGGCTGGACAGGTTGGGGCACCAGGAGCCAGGGAGAGAAGCCAGGGCAGGGGCTGAGGTTGGGGTAGGGAACTCACTCAGGGGGCGTGAGCGAGGGCAGCCTGGCCTTGTCGAGGGGCTGGCTGGGCTCAGGCTGACAGCTGTGTTGGGCTTGGGATTCAGGGAAGGACTTGGAGCAGGGCGTGGGTCCAGCTGAGCTGGGATCGGGGCCACAGCGGGAGTGCAGGGCTTAGGGTGACACGAGAGGCGTGACAAGGTCACGATGTAGGCTGATAGGTCAGACTGAGGGTGGGGTGGGGTGGTGCCCCACAGGTAATCTGAGGCTCCCTGGTGGAAGGTGGGTGATGGTCAGATGATGGTGGCCGTGGTGTGGGCTGATCAGGATGGCTGGGTATTCCAGGCGAACCTGAAGAAGTTTATGGAATATGTCCAGCTGCACAACACGGAAAAGGTGGCACGCCTGCTGGACAAGGGGCTGGACCCCAATTTCCACGATCCTGACTCAGGAGGTGAGAAGCAGAGCAGGAAGGGGCATGGCCTTGGAATGGCCAGGACTATGACCTTCATCTATCCCTTGAACCCAGAGTGTCCTCTGAGCCTTGCGGCCCAGCTAGACGACGCCACAGACCTGCTGAAGGTGCTGAGGAACGGCGGTGCTCACCTGGACTTCCGCACCCGCGACGGGCTCACCGCTGTGCACTGTGCCACGCGCCAGCGGAATGCGGCGGCCTTGACGGTCAGTGCGGGCACAGCCCTGGCCTGGAGGGGCGTGCGGCCCAGTAGCGGGAGGAGGCTGGCCTGGCATGAATACTGAGGTTCTCGCTCTCAGACCCTGCTGGACCTGGGCGCTTCCCCCGACTACAAGGACAGCCGCGGCCTGACGCCCTTGTACCACAGCGCCCTGGGTGGGGGAGACGCCCTCTGCTGTGAGCTGCTTCTGCACGACCACGCTCGGCTGGGGACCGCCGACGAGAATGGCTGGCAGGAGGTCCACCAGGTGGGCGGGGAGCACGACGGCGGGGGTGTCCCCGGCTCTGTCTCTGGGGTTTGGGGCTTGGGCTCTGTCCAGGGGCCCAGCAGCACCTCTTTCCTCCCCAGGCCTGCCGCTTCGGGCACGTGCAGCACCTGGAGCACCTGCTGTTCTACGGAGCCAACATGGGGGCTCAGAACGCCTCGGGGAACACAGCCCTGCACATCTGTGCCCTCTACAACCAGGTGTGCCTGCGCCTGTGCACACGTGTGTGTACACACAGGTGATGCTGTGCAGTGACTACCTGTGTGTGCACGTCTGACCCTGTGTGTCGCGCCACAAGTGCGTGTTCTGCGTTCTGCAGTGAGCTGTGGCCTTGTAGACCTACGTGTGTATATCATTTCCCTGCACACACGTGTCGTGTGTGTGTGTTCTGTACAACCAGGTGTGAATTGTGTGCGCCTGGGCCCTCTGGGCCAGGTGGGACCTGCACGTGTGCACCTGACCTGCTTGTCCCTGTGCTACACATGTGTGCGCTGAACGTGTAGGCGTGGGTGCGTGTGCCCTGCACTCCGGCGTGCGCCTGTGCTGTCGCCCAGTTGCAACCCCTACTCCGACCCTCCCACAGGAGAGCTGTGCCCGCGTCCTGCTTTTCCGTGGAGCCAATAAGGATGTCCGCAATTATAACAGCCAGACAGCCTTCCAGGTACGCCAGTGTCTACAGGAGCATGAGGCTGCCCCAGGGCGTGTTTGTCTGTTTGTATGTGGCTTGGTCTCTCTAGACCTTGCTTTTTTCCCCTGTAGAGTAATAAGGGAGCTCTGACTCCAGGATCGCCCCAGGGTGGGACGGAGGAAGGGGGTGAGCCAGTGCAGTGCCCAGCTCGTGGTGGGGGTGTTCGTTGAGGGTGGTTCCCTTGGTCCCCCTTCCAGGAAGAGGAGAAGAGGGCTAGAGGGCCCTGGGGCCAAGGGAGAACCGTTGTGGGCCTGATCTACCAGAGACAGGTGGGGTGCAGAGGCCGAACCAGGGGCGAGAGGGGTGGTCCCAGATCCCGGCGGAACTCACGTCATGTTTCTGGGCCTTTTCTCTGGCCAGGTTTGGTTCTTAGCACCAGGATGACCCGACGGATGGGTCTCTGTGTGGCCTGGAGTTTGTGGGGGGAGTCGGGGACCACGTCATGGGGACTTTGGGCACGGAGGGACCTGGGACCCCACTCTCAGTGGGAGCGAGGGCCTCCATAGGAGACGTGGGAAGAGCAGGTGTGGCCACTGATTGTCTAGTCAAGGGGGCAGAGGCAGCAGTGGAGGGCTTTCTGGATGACGAGATGCAGGGGTGGGGGCACGGAGCAGAGAGGGTGACAGGAGTGAGGTAGTGGTGGGCCATGGCTGAGACAGAAAAGATGGTGTGTGGAGGGGCCCTGAAGAGAACAGGCAGGGTGGCCAGCACGTCCCAGCTTTAGCTCCGAGAGCCTCATGTCCCAGGAGACCCCTCGGTCCCATGCAGACTGGGGTGGTGAGTTTAGGCAGGGGACAGCGTCCGAACCTGGGGCCCCCAGCTGAGGAAGACCCCACACGGGGGTCCGAGAAGGCGCCGCCGGGGCCCAGGGGAGGCGCGTTTGGGGCTGCTGAGCCTCCCTCCTGCCCCTCCCCTCCCGCAGGTGGCCATCATAGCAGGGAACTTTGAGCTTGCGGAGGTCATCAAGACTCACAAAGATTCGGATGTTGGTGAGTTCTGCCCACCCAGGTCCCTGCTGAATGTGCATTTGTGGGGGTCGTCGGGGCCCAGCAGTGCAAGGGTCAGTGGGGGTGTTGCAAGGAAGCCCCCATACCCTGAGCCTTTTCCTCCAGTTCTTCCAGTACAACTGGGAGTGGTCCATTAGTGGCCCCTGCAGGTATGGGGAATGTGCTGAGGGAAGGGCCTGTGTAGGGTGGACAAAGGGTCAGGGTCAAGGTCATGGTTAGGTGAGGGCTGTGGATTGGGGTTAGAGTCAGGTCAGGGTCAAGGGTATGGTAATAATGGATAGGGCTGTGGGTTGGCGCCAGTGCTGGGTTGAGAGATCAACTTAGGTTGCAAGCAGGGTTGAAGTTAGGGTCAAGATTTGTCTTCCTGTTAGGTCGTGTGAAGGGCCAGCAGGGGACACGTGGCAGTGGACCCTCAGTGTTTCACTTCATCCTGGCACATAAAGCAGTTCAAGTGGCCCGTAGCAAGCCTCGACACATGTATGCACGCGCAAAGAAGTCAAAACCCAGTGGCGGGGATGCCCGTGGGAGAGGGTGGCAGCGGTCTCGGGGCGAGGGGCTCTGAGCCTTCGGCAGCCAGTGCTTCAGGGGGAGCCCCGCACGTGCCCCAGAAGGAGAACCAGGGGGTGCCCTGTAGTCTGAACCTCAGGGCAGGAGGGCTCACATCGGGCCTGGGTCAGGGGGCACCCACTCCCCTGTCAGCCCTCCAAATCCTGCCGCCCCTCCCTGTGTGGGGTGGCTGGGGGGTGGGCCTCTCTTCCTGGAAAGTATATTTTCTGGCCAGGGGCTGCCCCTTCCAGCCCCCTAGCCATAGAGGGACTTCCTGCTCAGCTCCCTCTGGCCTTGGTGGACAAGGCTTTTCTGCCCACGGCTCTCTTTGGAACACAGACTCCCAGGCTCCCCTTTCTGCTGGGACTGCGATATCCCCATTTTTTTTTTTTTTTTTTTTGCGGTACGCGGGCCTCTCACTGTTGTGGCCTCTCCGGTTGCGGAGCACAGGCTCTGGATGCGCAGGCTCAGTGGCCATGGCTCACGGGCCCAGCCGCTCCGCGGCCTGTGGGATCTTCCCGGACTGGGGCACGAACCCATGTCCCCTGCATCGCAGGCGGACTCTCAACCACTGCGCCACCAGGGAAGCCTGATATCCCCATTTTTATCAAATTTAAAGTGACAGTGGACAGCAGAGGGCTAGAGCTGGTCTCAGGTTTTG
This sequence comes from Tursiops truncatus, assembly GCF_011762595.2. Lineage (NCBI taxonomy): Eukaryota > Metazoa > Chordata > Mammalia > Artiodactyla > Delphinidae > Tursiops > Tursiops truncatus. The sequence continues at coordinate 111,948 of NC_047044.1, read as the reverse complement.
AGTCCTTGTTGGTTCTAATGTGAGGTTATGGTCAGGCAGGGGTTAAGACGAAGGCCAAGTTCATGTTAAGAAGTCTTCCGATATAGAGTCTTCCCAGAACAGTCCTCCCCACAGTGAGGCTTGGTTAGGAGCCCCTCGTTCCCCAAGCAGGGTCAGCGGACTGTGACAGCGGGTAGGCTGCAGAATCAGTAGGCGTGTGTCGAGCACGTAACTGAGCTGATGAAGTGGTGTAGGCTTGGGGCCCAGGTTCTGCTTGGGAGAGAACTGTGATGAAGTTTGAGGTTTGAATTAGGGGTGAGAGACAGAGCAAGGGCTCCAGTTAGGGTCTGGTTGGGGCTGCTGCGTGTTTGGAGGTGTTTGTTAGCCTGGGAGAAGCCTGGTTTGTGGATGTGGGTTCCCTCTTCTGCTTGTGATGTCACCTTGGGAAAGCTGCTTGGGACCTCTGCGCCTCAGTTCCTTTCAGTAAAATATGGTTATTTGCAACCCCTTCCCCCTCTGACCTCATGTGGGATTCGATTCCGTGGGTCTGGACTCTGGCAGGTGGCCTTGAGGGTGGGGGCCAGGCCACGGTCCGGGCTGAGAGTCAGGCAGGCCTCAGCTGCCCCTCTTCTTTGAACAGACATGCCAGGGCTCCTGGGGTCACCATTACCTTTCTGTCTGCCTGATCCAGAGTGAGCTCACCCGGCTGGGGTTAGGCATTTGTCGCTGAGCTGAGAGGTGCATATCAGTTAGTCCCATTGTGGGCATCAGCTCTGCCGGCCATGTGCCCTTACCTGCTCAGGTGTCACACATACACTCAGAAGACGCAGCCAGGTGTCCATGAGTGCTTACGATAAACCCTGTTACTTTAATTCACTGTGTTAACAACCCCCCAATGAGTGACTGTTGTTAGTCCATTCTTACAGAGGAGGAAACTGAGGCACAGAAGGGTTAACGGCAAAGCCTGTCTTTAGTCCTGAGCAATCCAGGGATCCATCCTTGTGACCCCGCTCCCTCTGCGCACACTCCCTCCATGAGTCAGTTGTCACGTCCCACCCCAGCTTGGGGACCCGGGTGGGACCTGCGCACAGAGGAGGAGCGGCAGGGAGGCTTTGCCCAGTCATCCTTCCTTTTCCTCAGGCACGAAGCCCACCTGGAGGGATCTGGTAGGCTGAGGCCTGTCACCCTTCCCGGGACAGGTCACCTGGAAGCCTCTTGGCAGCCTCACCTTCCCCCTCTAGACTGACCAGCTGGAAGCAGGGATCCTACCTGGGAGCAGCCACCTCTGCTTCCTCACCTGTTGCCTTGGGCTACCTCTGGGTCCACAGGCTCTCCCACCCTCTCTTGTGTGTACACTTTCAAGTACACTTCTCTCTGACTTGCTCTCCCAGAGTGCTTTTGAAGAGTGCCCTAGGGAGGTGCTTCTCACTTAGCAATGTACATTTGAGTCACCCAGGGATCTAGTTAAATGTAGATTCTGACTCAGAGGGTCTGGGTGGAGCCTGAGATTCTGCATTTCTAAAAGCTGGAGGTGAGGCCCAAGGCCCACACTTTGCATAACAGGAGTCTAGAATAGGGCTTGGCAAACAATGCCCCCAGGCCAAATCCAGCCCACCGTCAAAATCAGATTCATGTAACATAAAATTAACTATTTTAAATGGAATAATTCAGTGGTATTTAGTACATTCACAACCAACTGTATTGAATTCCAAAACATTTTCATCCTCCCAAATGGAAACAACATATATATTAAGCAACTATTCCACATTCCCCTCTCCCTCAACCCCTGTCAACTATTAACATACTTTCTGTCTGTAGAGATTTACCTATTCTGGATATTTCATTTAAGTGGAATGACCCTTAGTATTTGGCTTCCTTGTTTTCAAGCTTTATCCATATTGTAGGATGTATCACTACTTCATTCCTTTTTATGGCTGAATAATATTCCATTGTTTGTATATGTGACATTTTGTTTATCCATTCATCCTTTGATGGACACTTGGGCTGTTTCCACCCTTTGGCTGTTGTGAATATTGCTGCTACGAAGATGTGTGAAATGTATTTGCTTGAAAACCTGTTTTCAATTATTTTGGGTGTACACTTAGGAGTGGAATTGCTGGGTCATATGATAATTCTATATTTAATTTTTCGAGGAACTACCAAATTGTTTTTCACCATTTTACATTCCCCCAGCAATGCATGAGGGTTCCAAATTCTTCAAATCCTCACCACCACTTGTTATTACCTTTAAAAGAATATTTTTTGTTAAAAAAATTTTTTTATTATAGCCATTCTAGTCTAAGTGAAGTGGTATCTCATTGTGGTTTTGATTTGCATTTCCCTAATGGTTGTTGATGCATCTTTTCATGTGCTTGTTGGCTGTTTGTACATCTTTTTTGGAGAAATGTCAGGAGAAATGTTGCTCATTTTTATTTATTTTTAAAAATATTTATTTATTTATTTCGGCTTTGCCGGGTCTTAGTTGCAGCACGCGGGATCTTTTAGGTGCGGCATGAGGGCTTCTTAGTTGCGGCATGCATGTGGGACCTAGTTTCCCTACCGGGGATAGAACCTGGGCCCCCTGCATTGGGAGCACAGAGTCTTACCCACTGAACCACCAGGGAAGTCCCTTTGCTCATTTAAAAATTGCTCATAGAATAAGTTAGGAAGTGTTCCTACCTCTTCCATTTTTTGGGAAGAATTTGAGAAGGATTTTGCTAATTCTTCTTTAAATGTTTGGTGGAATTCATTAGCGATGCCATTTCATGCTGGATTTTTCTTTGTTGGGAGATTTGTGATTACTGATCCAATCTCCTTGCTTTTTATGGGTCTGTTTAGATTTTCTATTTCTTCTTGAGTCAGTTTTGGTAATTTATGTTTTTCTAGAATTTGTCCATCTAGTTTATCTACTTTGTTGACATACAATTATTCATTGTATTCTCTTATATTTCTTTTTACTTGTATAAGGTTGGCAGTAATACCCCAATTTTCATTTCTGATTTCAGTTATTTGTGTCCCCCTTCTCTTTTTTTTCTTAGTCAGTCTAGCTAAAGTTTTGTCAATTTTGTTGATATTTTCAAAGAAACAACTTTTGGTGTCATTGATTCTGTCTGTATTTCTATTCTCTATTTTGTTTATCTCAAGTAAGTTTTATTATTTCCTTCCTCTGCTAGCTTTGGGTTTGGTTTGCTTCTCTTTTTCTAGTTCCTTAAATAGGTTATTGATTTGAGACCTTTATCCCTTTTTAATGTAGGTGCTTACAGCTATAAATTTACCTTTTAGTACTGCTTTTACTGCATCCTGTAAGTTTTGGTATGTTGTATTTTTGTTTTTCTTTTCTCAAAGTGTTTTCAATTTTCCTTATGATTTCTGTTTTGACACATTGTTTAAGAGTGTTGTTTAATTTTTCACATATTTGGGAATTTTCCAGGTTTTTTTTCCTATTCTTAGTTTCTAGCTTCATTCCATTGTCATTGCAGAAGATACTTTGTATGATTTCAGTCTTTTTAAATTTATTGACACTTTTTTGGTGACCTCATTAATGATCTATCTCGGAGAATGTTCCATGTGCACTTGAGAATAATGTGTATTCTGCTCTTGTTCTGTGGAGTGTCCCATATATATATATATATATGTATATATATATATATATATATATTTGTTAGGTCTAATTGGTTCAAGTCTTCTATGTCCTTATTGATCTTGTCTTTAGATGTTCTATTCATTATTGAAGGTGGGGTGTTAAAGTCTTAAATATTATTGTAGAACTGTCTATTTCTCCAAAGATATCAGTGTTTGTTTCATATATTTTGATGCTTTGTTGTATATGTATTAATAATTGTTAATCTATTTGATGAATTGACACTTTTATCAATATATAATGTCCTCTGTCTCTTGTAACACTTTTTATCTTTTAAGTCTATTTTGTCCGATATTAATGTAGCTACTTAGCTCTCTTTTGGTTACTATTTACATGAAATTATCTTCCATTATCCTTTTATTTGAAGCCTACTTGTGTCTCTGGATCTAAAGTGATTCTTTTGTAAATAGTACATAGTTGGATCATGTTTTTAAACTCATCATCTGCTATTTAAATAAAGTTTTATTAGAACTCAGCCACACCCATCTGCTTATACATCATTTGAGGCTGTTTTCATGCCGCAGAGGCCGTGCTGAGTCCTTACAACAGAGACTGTATGGCTTGCAAAGCCTGAAATGGTCACTATCTGATTCATTACAGATGTTTGCCAACCCCCGGTCTAGAACATCTTTTACAGTTTCTCTGGTTATGGTCAGCTGCAAACAGTTCTATACAGTGGTAGTCTGGTGAGATTTGTCACATGTGGCCGGTTTTGTCTCTCTGGAAGCCTGTGAAAAAGGCAGTTCCAAGACCTCATTTGGCTGAGAGGAAGGGCAGGCTTTTACCCCTGAAGGTAGAGGTAGAGGCAGTTTGGTATGTGTCCCTCCTGGCATCATAGTTTCAGTCATGGGGTGACCAGCTGTCCTGGTTTGCCGGGACTGAGGCAGTTCCTGGGACATAGGATTCTACTTTTAAAATCTGGAAATACCAGGCAAACCAGGACAAGTTGGTCACCCTTTCTGGCTGCCCAGAGTCTCACCTGTCCCCCCTACCCCCTCCCAGTACCATTCAGGGAAACCCCCAGCTATGCGAAGCGGCGGCGGCTGGCTGGCCCTAGCGGCCTTGCCTCTCCTCGGCCCCTGCAGCGCTCGGCCAGCGACATCAACCTGAAGGGTGAGGTGCAGCCAGCAGCTTCTCCTGGACCTTCACTGCGAAGCCTCCCCCACCAGCTGCTGCTCCAGCGGCTGCAGGAGGAGAAAGACCGGGACCGGGATGGTGACCAGCAGAGTGACGGCAGTGGCCCCGCAGCAGGCAGGGGCAGCCAGAGTAAGATCAGGTATGTGGGGGCCGGGACCTGAGCCTGGAGGAGCCAGCATTAGCGGGGCAGGGAGGGGCCTGTTTGTGCCTGGCACCTCTGCAGTGATGAGCTGAGGCTTTGGGCCGGCGGGGGGGTCTCTTTGGATGGGAAAGGGAAGAAGGTGAGGTCCTGTGGCCTGGGGCAGGCGCCCCCGTGCTGATCTCTGGCTGGAGCTGGACTTGTCCCGAAGGCAGTGGGCAGCTGAGGGAGAATGTTGTGGGGAGAGGGTCTGGTCAGACCTGTGGTTTAGAAAGGTTCCTGCAGTGCCAGGGAGGAGGGTGAGGGCTGGGATGAGGCAGGGCTGGGTGACGTGTGGCAAGAGGTCAGGGACTGGAGCTTCCTTTCCATGAGGGCTCAAAATCTATGGGTGGACCCTAGCCCCGTTCCCAAGGGGGGAGCCTTCATCCCAACGCTCCGTCTTGGTGTTTCCCCAGCCGCTCTGGCCCTGTATGACCACAGGACCCCATGGCTCTTCTCTTTATCCCTCACCATGAGTGCTGGGACCCTGAGAACCAAGGACGTCTGAAGGACTTGGCACTCCTAGAACTTAGAGCAAAAAGCCTGGGCGGGAGCCTCACCAGACTCTGTGGGCTGGAGCCCCACTGAGCTGAGCAGTGGGGAGTGGAAGGTAGAAACTGGCTCTGCAGACAGATGGATGGGCTCCAGTGCAGTCCTTGCATCTGCCTCCCGTGTGGCCTTGTGCGGATTAGCCAACCACTCTGTGCCTGCCTTTCTCATCAGTAAGGTAGGCTAATCCTACCCAAAGATTTCCTTTGGGAAGCCTTCTGGAGCCTGGGCAGTGAGGGCTCCCTACTGGGACCCCCGTGGCCCACAGCAGTGGCCTGCTGCTGCTGATTAAGGCCTCTCTCCTCCCTGCACCTTGAGGGCAGGAGCTGTCTTTCTCATTTCCCACAGTTGCTCCAGAGCCAGTCACATAGAAGGTGCTCGGCTGACATGTTGACTGAAAGAGTTACATAAATAGCACTTTGTTTTCACAATGACAGCTGGGCTCAGCAGCGTAGTGTTGACCGTGTATGAGGCTGTGCTGTATTTTACAGATGAGGGTCCTAACTCTCAGGTGGGGTAAATGACTTGCCCAAAGTCACAGAGCTGGGAAGCAGCTTAACTTGTCCCCCGGTAGACCTGATTCCCAACCTTCCTAAGCCTGAGCGTTCGGCAGAGGGGTGCAGCAGGAGCTTATAAAAGCCATTTCTTCCTCTGCTGTCGTCCCTGCTCATGTAGCCTCGACCTGTGATGTCCCTACCCAGACTGCAAGGCTACCTGTCCTGCCCCAAATCACCTCAGTTCTCCCCCAAAACTTTTGCATGGCCCAGTGGCTAAAAGAACAAACTTTGGGGTGTTTCAGTTTTGCAGATGGGCTGCTCCTGAGCTGGAGCTGTGTGGAAGCCCTGCTTTCATGCAGTTTTCGTATATTCGGTCATTCTTTCAGCAAACACAAGCTAAGACCTGCTCTGTGGGGAGAACAGAATTATTGTAGCTTTCTTTCCAGCAAACATTTAGTAGGTGCCTAGAGTGCCAGATGTGGTGGGGGGCTAAGGACGAAGCAGCAGCTGGGGGGGAGCGATCCAGGTAATTTTTATTGGAGGTAAGGGAGTCCCCCAGTGAGCGGCCAGGAGGGCGCTGAGGAAGTTTGGTGCACCCTGGAGGGAGAGGGCCTCAGGGGGAGAGATCACGTTTGGTGGAAGGAGAGAAGGTAGACGGCTGAGTTTGAGCTGCTGTTGTGGGGTGGTGGGTAGAGGTGGCCGAGGTGGCAGTTTCCCCCTGGCTCCCCCTGTTGGCAAAGCCTGCCATGAAATGTAGTCGCAGAGTCCCCACCACCATCACAGAGCCGGACAGAGAAAGGTGCATTCGGAGCTGAGAGACAGTAACTTAACAGTTGGCCGGAGGAGGGGCATTAGGATAGCTGAGGTGTTGGGGACAGCCTTATGAGCGGCCGCGGGAGGGAAAAGAAGGCACCCAGCCTTGTTGCTGAAGTGTAGCTAATTCTCGTCCCAGAGAGCCTGGCTATCGGCGGAGAACGTGGACCTGGTCGGCCTAGGTGCCAGGGAGCCAGTGCAGGCCGTTGAGCAGGGCAGAGGCGTAGGGCCGAGGCCTCAGGCTCGGTGCCCAGATCGGGGGAGTGGTCCGGGCAAGGCGGTCAGCCTGGAGAGGGCATGAACATCCGAGGCAGATGTCCAGGAGAAGACCCAGGTCGGGAGGGGGATTCTGGCGCCCAGCACACGCAGCGGTCAGGGTGTGAGGAGGCCAAGGCCCGAGCTGGAGGGTGCGGGCGCGGACCCGCTGGGGGAGCCCCTCCTGGCGGCGAGGCGGACCTTCACGGAGGCGCTTCCCTCCTGTCCGAAGCCTCCAGTCCCTCCCCAGCTCCCACCCAGCCGGTCCCGCCTCCCCCGTCCCCGCGCTCCTCCGTCGGACTGACCCCTCCCCCACCTTCCCCTCTGGGCACCGTAGTCCCCCTCGGCCCCTCGGCCTCTCCCGCGTCGGGGCCGCGGCGACCGGGCCGCAGGGGGGAGAGGAAGGAGCCCGGCCCGCCGCCCGCAGAGGGAGGAGCCGGGCCGCGGAGGAGGCGGGGCGCGCGGAGCGGCCGTGGCATGGAGCGAGCCCGGCGCGCCCGGGAGCGCAGCCCCGCGGCCCCGGAGCCCTGAGCGGGCGCGGCTCGTGCGCTGGCGGGAGCGGGCCGGGCGCGGCGGCGCGGCCCATGGAGCGGCCCCGGGCCGGGCCCCCGGCGGGCGGGCGGGCGGCCGCGGCGGGCGGCGGGCGGCGGGCGCTGCGGCGGCGGCTGCGGTGAGGCCGGCGGCGGGGCCGGGCCGCGCGCCATGGAGGCCCCGGGCGCCGGCTTCGCGTGCCCGCTGCCCCCCGGCATCGCGTCCGTCACCTACGTGTTCGTCTACAGCCCGAGCGGTCCCGGCGGCCCCGGCGGCCCCGGTCCCGTGCCCGGCCCTGGCCCGGCGCCCCCCGCGGCCCCCGCGCCGCCGCCCAGGGGCCCGAAGCGGAAACTTTACAGCGCTGTCCCCGGCCGCAAGTTCATCGCCGTGAAGGCGCACAGCCCGCAGGGCGAGGGCGAGATCCCGCTGCACCGCGGCGAGGCCGTGAAGGGTGAGGGGGCGCGGGGGGCGCGGTCGCGGGGGGGCGCGGCGCGGGGCCTCCTGGGGTTCGCGGGCGCCACTCTGGGGTGCCCGGCCCGGCTTCCCGGCGACCGTGGAGGGGCTGATGCCATTTTGGGTGTCTGTTATTAGGGGTGTCCCTGGGAACTCTGAGTCGCCGTGGTCATTATGGGTTGCATCTGCCACTGGGGATTCCTTGTGTCGCTGTGAAGGGCTCTGTCAGGGAGGGGTGTCTGTCTTTATGGGGTTCCTGTCGTGGGTCCCTCTCCATCCTCTGTCATTTTGGGTTTTCCGTGTCACAACAGAAGCTCCTCTCGTCATGGGGGTGTTTCTGTGTCATGCTCGGGGCTGGTGGTGGTGGGGTTCTCTGTGTTCGTAGGACCTTATCCTATTACAGAGCTTCCTTGAATTATGGGGTTCCTGTGTCACTTCTGGGACTTCTTTCATTGGAAACGCTTGCGATATGTGGGAACCCTCTGCCATTCTGGGGGTGTCTGTGACAGTTTGGGTGTCTGTGATGAGGGGGTCCTGTGCCATGACAAGCCCCTTGCATTACGAGGGTCTCTGTCATCACTGGGGTCCCCACCTCATGAGCGCTCTCTGCCCGTGGAGCCTAAGAAAGACACAGTTGCGAGGGTCAGCTCTCCATGGCCCATCATGTGGCCTAATCCCCTGGCCGCAGCACAATGACCCTGAGCTCTTGGCCGTGACCCCTGGGGTGGGCGACAGAGCAAGGTTGGTTGGGGGTTGGTTGAAGAGGTGGGAGGAGAGGGGTCAGCTGGGAGGGCAGGAGTAGGATTGTGGCCCCTGCCTCTGCCTCCTGTCCCCCCCTCGAGTGTGTCCATCTGTGCGTCTCTCTGTCCCCCACATGCCCATCCTGTGCTGTGCCCATCTGTTCTTTTCTGTCTTCTGTGTGGATCCCAAAATTTTCCCAGGGGAAAAGACAGGAGGATGAAGGAAGGGACGGGAAGGGAAGGAGAGACGTGAAGGGTGGGTGGGCAGAGCCTGAGCCCGAGGAGGTGGAGGTGGGGCTGGTGGTGCTGGTGGGAGAGGTGTGGCCCTCCGGCCGCCCTCCTCCGCCCTGACAGCCCGTCTGGCTTCTGTCCCTCCAGTGCTCAGCATTGGGGAGGGCGGTTTTTGGGAGGGGACCGTGAAAGGCCGCACAGGCTGGTTCCCGGCTGACTGCGTGGAGGAGGTGCAGATGAGACAGTATGACACGCGGCACGGTGAGTGACCCCTACGTCCCCTGGGTGGCCCCTGAGGGTGCCGCCCCTTCCAGCTTCCCGTTGGTCTTGCTTGGAGGCAGATCCTCATTGTATACACAGAGAAAAGACTAGAACAAACTCAAACACACGTTCGAAGTAGGTGCAAACTCGTGTACATGACAGACACGGCACGCGTTCACCCCATACTTACTTACCAACACACACGTGTGCATCTGGATCCTGGACAGCTGTGGAGACACGTGTGACGTGCGCGCCCATGGGACGCACACGTATGAACGTGCACCAGTCTGTGATCCCACATGTGGCTCTCAGTGACCACAACCCTTCCCAGACACGGTTCTCACAGAAATGCTGGGTGCTTGGAGTGTGTGATTGCCGTGTGGCTGGCAGACAAGTAAAGAGGTCAGTATGAGAAAAGAGGCATCTTTCCAAAGTGGACAGATTGTCCAAGTGGGCAGTGCCGGGAGGCCTGGGCCAGCCAAAAGGAAATGAGGCCAGTTGGGCCCAGAGGGGCTGTCATGGGTGCCCTGGGGCCAGGAGGGTCTGAGGGCAGCAGGTGGGGGATGGCTGCATCCTTAGCCTGCAGGAAGGACGTGAGGGCAAAGGCCGTGGCTCCTGGGGCTGGTGAGCAGCCTCGGTCCAACCCTGCTCACCACCTGAACCTCCAGGAAGGACCCCTCTGGGAGTTGGGATCTGAGGTGGTCCTGCCGGTGGAAAGGAGCGGGGTCCCTTCAAGACCCCAGCCAGGGCTGACTGCGCACCCAGGAGGCCCCTCGACCCGCAGGTATTATTTCTGGCCCCGAGAGCTGGTGGGACAAGGGAGCCCCCTCCTGAACGGTGGCTAGGTGGTGGTCACTAGTGGTGTGTCTGGACCCAGGGTGCATTCCTCTGTCTTTCTGCACATGAAGGGCTCAGAGCCAGGGTTGCTGTGCTCCCTTATCCTGGGTTGCGGGTTTCCCCAGGGGAGCCCACCCCTGTGTGGCCTGGACCCCTGCCCTGGGTGGAGCGTGGCAGAGCCCAGGGAAGCAGGAGTGTGGCCGCTGACCCACTCCTGAGCAGGAGCCTTTGTTATAAATTATTTATTTATTTTTATTGGAGTATAATTGCTTCACAGTGGAGCCTTGACTCTCATACCTGGCTGTTCACACCGCCTCACCCTGACGGCTCTCCTTGCGGCTGGCAGCCTGGGAGGGACACGACATCCTGTATTCTGCCCATCGTGGGCAGGTGGGGTGGTATGTTGAGGTGGGGAGTGGTTTCGGAAGTTTGGGCTCTGGTGCCAACTGGACAGGAGAGGGGAGGGGAAGGAGGGGCCTCGAGACCTGCGTAGGGAGTGGGTCCTGTGCGCCCCTATAGGGTGGGCAATAAAGGTTCTGGTCTGAGAACTCTGTGGGTCCAGGGGCAGTTGGAGCTGAATCTGAGGCTGGGGAGGAAGGAAGGGAGGTCTGGACTGGAGCTGGAATTTGAGAACAGCCCATGTTTGTTAGGTGGTTGACGTGCGCTGGACCCTGTGTTGGGAGCTGGGGTCACAGGGGCTGGCTCTCTGCCTAGCGAGGGGCAGGCGGGCACACTGCATGGCTGTGACAGGCGTGAGCACAGGGGCCTCCCTGGGTCGGTCTGAAGGAGTCCGGGGGCCTTTAAAGCAGAGGTGTTGTTTGAGCTAAGCCTTGAAGGATCGCTAGGACCATCTAGGTGGTCAGCATGGTGGGGGTGGGGGCAGAGCCTGTCGGCCAGGGCACGGCCTGTTGGCCAGGGCACGGCCTGTTGGCCAGGGCACGGCGTGGCCTTCTAGACCTACACGTGCTGGCACCCCGTGTGCTCCAAGCAGTGTCAGGATGCCTGGCTGGGTTTTAAGCTCTCTTACATCTAAGAGTTCACTGACTCGTCCCGGCGTGCCTGGGAGGCGGGGACAGTTGTTGTTAGTTCACCTCTGGGAGGGTTCTGTCCCGCAGCCCAGGGCGCAGTCTCGTTTGCAGTGTAGGCAGTGGGCTGCAGGCTCTGTGCTGTAGCTACCACGCTTCATGGGCTCTGGCTGAGCGAACCTGTGTGTTGAGGGGCGGGCGGCAGGGCTGGAGTGGGGAGTGTGAGGGCTGGTCCCGCGTCCTGGGACCAGGGGCTAAAGTTTGTGGCGGTGTCGCAGGAGGAGTCTGGGGGGCCGCTGTCCTGATCGTGCTGGTCATTTAGGATGAGGGTGATGGCCCAGGCAGGGCAAAGCAGGGAGACGGAGACGGGATGGGCAGGGCTGGACTGGAGTCATAGAGAAGGGAGACGACACAGAGCAACCTGTTGAAGGAGCTGTAGGCCTCCGGGCAGTGGTGGGGCTCCTAGACAGGGGTGGCTCTGGGATTTGTCATCTGAAAGTGTCAGAAGGTACCTGGGTAGATGGGAGCGTTTCATGGACGGGCAGGGAGACGGGCCTGCGGGGGCTGCCTGCTGGGAGGGGGTGGGAATAACCTCTGTCCTTACCTGCAGGCCCGGCCGCCAGCTGCTCTGGGCAGAGTCTCTGATCTGGGACCCAGGGGCTGAGTTCTGCCAGAGGCGAGAGGGCAGCCCAGGAACAGGAAGCTGCTTCCAACAGGCCCAGATCCAAAGAAAGATCTGTTTCTGAGACTGGAGCAGGGACAGAGAAGGGACTTAGAGGCCAAGGAGGGGATACTGCCAACACGTGTGGGCCAGGCCGATGCCCTGGGTCAGCAGAGAGCAAGGCTCCCACGGCACCCATCTGGGTGAAAGCAGCAGTTGCAAGCAGGGAGAGTTGAGCTGTGAGGGGAGGGAGTGGGGAGGCGGCCCTGGGCATCCGGGAGGCTGGCATAGAACACCAAAGCTATGGCTCTGGCTGGCATCCTCCCTCCTCCTCCTTTCTTTCCAGTACTGGGGGTGGGGGGGGCATGCTGTGTGTTTTCATTTGCGTTATGTAATAATTTGTGTTTGGTCGATAAATATAAAAATAGGAGTCCAGTGATCTGCAGAGGGTCATTTTTGGGGGAGGAGTCCTTCTGCAGGCAGGCACTGTGAACGTTTCCGAAGTTGGGTCAGCGTGGAGAAGGGTGTGGTGGAGGTGAGGAGAGGCCTGGCCTGCTCTGGCTTTGGGGACGGCAGGGTGGTGGGTGCAGGTGTGCTGCAGAGGGAGGAGAGGGTGTGAGCACTGGGGACGGTGCCAGTGAGATCAGACTATAGGCCATCAGAACCTAGGGGGCCCCTCCAAGGTGAACCTAGGGGGCCCCTCCAAGGTGAATTTTCCTGCTTTATAAGGAGAGGGCCAAAAGGGACTGTCGAACATACTGAGAATCACACAAGTTAGTGGCAGGGTTCTGAAATCCAGATCAATACTTTTCCTGATACCTGTGTCTTCTGATGTTAACAGGAGCTCTTCTTTCCATCCAGCCACTGCTCCATCTACTCTTTTTTTAAAATTTTTCAATTTTTGGCTGCGTTGCGTCTTCGTTGCTGCACGCAGGCTTCCTCTAGTCGCGGCGAGCAGGGGCTACTCTTTGTTGAGGTGCACGGGCTTCTCGTTGCGGTGGCTTCTCTTGTTGCGGAGCGTGGGCTCTAGGCACGTGGGCTTCAGTAGTTGCAGCATGTGAGCTCAGTAGTTGCGGCGCATGGGCTCTAGGGCACGCAGGCTTCAGTAGTGTGGCTCGCGGGCTCAGTAGTTGTGGCTCGTGGGCCCTAGAGCACAGGCTCAGTAGTTATGGCGCACAGGCTTAGTTGCTCCGTGGCATGTGGGATCTTCCTGGGCCAGGGATCGAACCTGTGTCCCCTGCGTTGGCAGGTGGATTCTTAACCACTGCTCCACCAGGGAAGTCCCTCCGTCTACTATTTTTTTTTAAATTAATTAATTAAGTTTTGGCTGTGCTGGGTCTTTGTTGCTGCGCGCGGGCTTTCTCTAGTTGCGGCGAGCGGGGACTACTCTTCGTTGCAGTGTGCGGGCTTCTCATCGCGGTGGCTTCTCTTGTTGTGGAGCACGGGCTCTAGGCTTCAGTAGTTGTGGCTCGCGGGCTCTAGAGCTCAGGCTCAGTAGTTGTGGCGCATGGGCTTAGTTGCTTCGCGGCATGTGGGATCTTCCCAGACCAGGGATCGAACCCGTGTCCCCTGCATTGGCACGCGGATTCTTAACCACTGTGCCACCGGGGAAGTCCCCTCTGTCTACTCTTACATCCATCTATGCTTTCACTCACCCACCCATCCTGTCATCCATCAAGCCACCTAGCAGACCCAGTCCACCCATCCCCTCCTTCCATCCATCCCCCCACCTCCCTACCCTGCTCTCTTTCCCTCCATCCACATATATATACATTTACCTTTTGATCCATCCTTCTGTCTACCTCTTGTTCCATCCATCCTTCCATCCATCCACCCCCCCGCCCCAGCCAGTTGTCCACCTGTCTGTCCTTCCAGTTGGCATTTGGAACGCCTGTTGTGTGCCAGGTGCTGTGCTTGGTGCTAGGATCACAGAAACAACTGCGACATGGTCCTTACAGGAGCTTTACAGTTAGTGGAGACATGGTCCTTACCCTCAGGAGCTTACAGTTAGTGGAGACAGTTAGTGGAGACATGGTCCTTACCCTCAGGAGCTTACAGTTAGTGGAGACAGTTAGTGGAGACACGGTCCTTACCCTCAGGAGCTTACAGTTAGTGGAGACAGTTAGTGGAGACATGGTCCTTACCCTCAGGAGCTTACAGTTAGTTAGTGGAGACAGTTAGTGGAGACATGGTCCTTACCCTCAGGAGCTTACAGTTAGTGGAGACATGGTCCTTACCCTCAGGAGCTTACAGTTAGTTAGTGGAGACAGTTAGTGGAGACATGGTCCTTACCCTCAGGAGCTTACAGTTAGTGGAGACAGTTAGTGGAGACATGGTCCTTACCCTCAGGAGCTTACAGTTAGTGGAGACAGTCGTCAGAATCATAGGTCCCCTCTCGGGCCTCCTTTCCTGCTCTCTCTCCTGCTCCCTCCGCCCCAGCTGCCCAGGCTGTTCACTGTCCCAGAAAGCCTTTACCCACACGGAGGGCTGCTCCCTTACGTCCTCGTGCCTTTGTTCACCTCTCCCTTCCTGGGGAGGCCTTCACGTGACCACCTAGAATTGCAGCGCCCCAAACGGCTTCCTTTTTTCTTACTGCTTACCAGCATTCCACACGTTCTGTGTGTACCTGTTTCTCGTCTCCTCTCTCTCTTCATCTGTACAGTTTAGCCTGTAAACTCCGCAGGGTAGGGGGGCTTCGTTCTGTTCTCTGCTCCATTCTTGGAGCCTGGTACGTAGTAGGAGCTCAGTACGTACTTGTTGAATGAATAAATTGATCTTGAGGAATGCTAAGCTGGTAGAGAAGGGGGGAGGAGCTGAGGGGTGAAATTACAGGTGGTGGTGGAGCTGGAGACAGAGGTGCTGGGGGCTGGGGGCCAGGAGTGGGTGCGAGGGTACCAGAGAATCCAGTGTACGTGTACAGGCAGCTGGAGAAGTAAGCCTGGAGCAGGGAGGGTCGTGACTGGAGGTGCGGACTGGAACCTGCGGGCTTGCAGGACATCAGCGAGGCCGAGGCTGGGGCAGCTCTGCAGTGGCTGTGAGGGACTCTGAGATCAAGAGTACAGACGGGGATAAAGCTCTGTGGGATGCAGTGACAGCAGGATAGGGGGACCTAGCCCCCCATACATGGAGGTGGCGTCTGGAGCAAAGGACCCCATGGGGGTGAGCGGCTCTGTGGTGAGGGGTACGTTGAAGACACAGGGCCACCTCAGTGCCAGTTCACAGGGGTATGTAGCGTGACACTTGCGCATGACTGGGGGTCATGCACACACAGACAGGCACGCGTATGAGCACGGCACCTGCACGTGACTGCAGGTCACAGAGACACGCCTGTATGAACACAGCACTTACACGTGACTCCAGGCCACACGTGTGCGTGCGCAACCTTCTCTGCCCTTAGTCTGGGGGCTTGCTGACTCTCTCTGTGCTTGCCCTGGCCCTGTCCGGTCTGCTGTGTGCAGCCACTCAGGAGAAAGATGAGCCACAGCTCCTGCCCCCGTCTGGACTCTGACCCCTAGAGGCAAGAGTTCCTGCATGGCCCCCTCAGCCTTCCCACCTAGGACCGCTGGGCCCAGGACGCCAGGATTTGGACCCCCCACTTCCATGTGGGCACTACCATGCCAGGGGCGTGTGCGTGAGCGTGCGTGCATGCGTGTGCGTGTGTGTGTGTGCGCGCGTGCGGCTGGTGACGGGCGTGGTTCAGGGGGCGGTTCACGCCACGTGGAGGATGAGACCCTCTGTCAGCTCCTGAACCTCCCCTCAGAAACCCGGGAGGACCGGACGAAGCGACTTTTCCGCCACTACACGGTGGGCTCCTATGACAGCCTCTCTGCACACAGGTACAGGTGGGGCAGGTGGGCAGGCGGGCGAGGGTGGGCACGCGTGCGATGGAGCGTCAGATGTGGAGGGAGGCCTCCCGGGTGAGTCCAAGGACAGCTCCCAGGGTGGGCTGTGTCCCTGCCGTGGGATCCTGTCTGGGGCACGTGCCTTCCCGGCAGGGTTCTCCTCACCTTTCTGTTTTCCTCTGTCAGCGATTATGTCATTGACGACAAGGTGGCTGTCCTGCAGAAACGGGACCACGAAGGCTTTGGTTTTGTGCTCCGGGGGGCCAAAGGTAACGGAGCGGGGTACCCGGCTGGCAAGGGCTGTGCACCACTCGGGGTGTCTTCTGTGTCCTGCCTCTGCTCCTCTCCTCTGCTCTCCTCCTGCCGCGCCCCTGCCCCCCTTTCTTCTCCCCCACCCGCTTCCTCTCCCTGCTGTGACTCTGTATTCTTGGTTTGGGATGTTGGTAGGAGGCAGCGGGCCCTTTCCCTCATTGGTTCCCAGGATCTCTGCTGTGCGTGTCTAATGGAGCGGGGGCCTTTCTGGTGGGGTGAGTGGCGGGGGCGGGGGGGTCTCTCAGAGGGGTGTGTCCTGGACTCCCGGGCTGGCTCTTCTCGCGCCGGGCAGCCCCCGCCTGCCGCCCCCCGGCCCAGGTCGTTCGTGGGAGGTTGCTGTGTTGCAGCCACCTCCGCCTGGACCCTGCTGGCAGGACGCCGTCCTCATTGCCCTCTTCCCGTCCCACAGCAGAGACCCCCATCGAGGAGTTCACGCCCACGCCGGCCTTCCCAGCGCTTCAGTATCTCGAGTCGGTGGACGTGGAGGGCGTGGCCTGGAGGGCCGGGCTGCGCACGGGGGACTTCCTAATCGAGGTGAGGCTCGTCCTTCCCTGTGTGGCCCTGTGGGGTGCTGGCCTCTGTGCGAGCCCGAGGAGGACTCACCTGGATGGCCCCCGGGCCCTGACTGTCCCAGGTGAATGGAGTGAACGTGGTGAAGGTCGGGCATAAGCAGGTGGTGGCTCTGATCCGCCAGGGCGGGAACCGCCTCGTCATGAAGGTGGTGTCAGTGACAAGGAAGCCTGAAGAAGATGGGGCTCGGCGCAGAGGTGAGGGCTCGGGCTTCGGACCTCTGTGCCCAGTCTCCCTGCTCTGTCCCCTGACCTTAGACCTTTGACCCCAGGCCCATGCTCCTCTCATCACCCCCGGCCCCAGACTGCTGACTGCTGACGTCAGAGGCCTGAACCTAGGCGAACGCCCACGTGCGCCGCCTGGGTGCCAATCCCCGATGTTAGACAGCCAACCCTCTCCCGGCCTCTGACCCCAGGTTGCCCTCCTAAGATCCCTGCCCCCTCCTTCCCGGCGCCCCCCAGCCCCTGGCATGGAAGAGCCCTCCTTCCCGACGCTGCCAGCAGCTGCCTGGAGGCCGGGGTTGCCATAGCAACTGTGAGGTTGACGCTGCCGCTGCCGCTTATTGTCGGAGGGAAGGGGGAGGCGGCACCTGAGGGAAGAGGAAAAGCGTCTTCTCCCCGCGCCAACGTCGCGGCACAGCCTGGGCCCAGGAGGCTTTGCTGGCCGGGTCTAGCCCAGCCCAGGCCCTGGCTTGGCTGACCACACCCTGGTCCCCCGAGGGGCAGCGGCCTCCAGGCCTGGTGGGGGGGGCGGGCGCTGGAGCAGCAGGAGCCCGGCCTGCCGGGAGACCCCTCCCAGCCCCCACCCCATGACTCTGCCCTCGAAGCCTTCCACGTGGGCCCTCGGGCTGAGGCTGGCCAGCACTGTGACCCCCCCTGGGGCCCTCGACCACCGCCTGAGGCCCTGGCTGCCCTGGCCCAGCCCGGCCTTCAGCACCCCCTGAGCTCCCAGCGCCATGAAGAAGTTTGCATCCAGCCGCAGCCTGAACAAGATCCTGGCGCAGTGTGACTCGTCCTCGCGGGAGTACGAGGAGATCCAAGCGGTGGAGCGCAGGTGGCACCTGCACCTGGCCACGCCGCGCTGCCTGCTGCTGGACAGGAGGTCCAAGGCCTCCCTCTTCTTTGCAGCCCCGCCGCCCCCTAAGAGGGCCCCCAGTACCACGCTGACCCTGCGCTCCAAGTCCATGACGGCGGAGCTCGAGGAGCTGGGTGAGTGGCAGGGCAGGCGGTGGGCAGATAGCCCAGGGCGGGGGCCCAGGTCAGGGGAGCTGGGCCGAAGCCAGGCAGAGACAGAGGGGAGGGAGGACCGCGAGGTGGATGTATGGACAGGTTAGAGGTAGATGGGTGGGTGCTGGAGTGGTGGGGGAATTGGGTGTCTGTGGGCTGAAAAGGGAGCTGACGTGTGGATGGATCGAGGGCTGAGGGGCAGGGTGACAGGGCTGGGGACAGACAGTGGGACCACCACGTGTGGCGGTGGGGACTCAGGCCCTGGCTCACCAGTGTGTTTGCATGCGTGTGCGCACGCAGCCCTGGTCCTCCACACCTCCGGTATGACTCTACGTCTTCATTTCATCCAAGTGAGAAAAGGGGGCCTGACCTTTGCTCCCGGCTCTGCCAGGCACTAGCTGTGTGGTCTTCGCATTTCCTGTACCCTCTCAGCACCCGTTCACACATCAGTTAAGCAGGGCTCAGTAGAGTGAGCTGCCGACCTCGCGGGGCCGTTGTGAACATTGCTGGTATGGTGATGGGACAGGTCCTCGTAAGTTGCAGGAGGCAAACAAGAGTGTGTTGAGGCTTTGATGGGTATGTGGAGGGCACGATTCCAGGGTGACCACCAGCAGCCTCATCGTGGGTGTGTCTCGATATATGTGACCGTTAATAGCCTCATCATTGGCATGTTCAGATATACATGACCGTGTCCTGACATACGTGACAGTTAAGAATGGTTGTGCCCTGACTTACACGACCATGAACACCTTTATCGTGGCATGTCCCGATGCACATGGCTGTTAACGTGCTCGATCCTTCTATAACCTGAACCCAATTCGAGTCCCAGACTTTGCTCTCGTTCCAGCCATAGAAGGACCCCTGACTCTGGTCGTGTGCTGAGCTCTAGCCCAGTCGTGGGCACAGGAAGGGCCCTGATCCTGGTTCTAGACTGAGCCCCAACCCTGGCTTCAGGCTTGGTTCTGCCCCAGCCATAGAAGGAACCCTTACCTGTCCCCTAAAATTATTTCTGACCTCCCTCATGGACTGATCCCTGACCCTAGACCTTTGCTGAGCCCTTCCCTTCCAAGCAGGTACTCTTTTTTTTTTTGTGGTACGCGGGCCTCTCACTGCTGTGGCCTCTCCCGTTGTGGAGCACAGGCTCCGGACGCGCAGGCCCAGCGGCCATGGCTCACGGGCCCAGCCGCTCCGCGGCATGTGGGATCTTCCCAGACCGGGGCACGAACCCGCGTCCCCTGCATCGGCAGGCGGACTCTCAACCACTGCGCCACCAGGGAAGCCCTGAGCAGGTACTCTTGACTGCAGTTTAGTTTGGTGTGGAGAACAGCCACCAAGATAGATTAGGCTGATGTGGTCAGGACCTTCTTCCCCATAAATATTCTGAATAAAGTAAAACTCTAAAAATACACAGCCATCTCAAAACAAAAGAAGAGGAATTTCCCAGTTCTCGTAAATGAAGAGAGAAATCAGAGCCAAGGGAGTGAGAGGAAGCAGATGCTCCCATAGTCCATGAGGGCTTGGGACCGATACAGATCCTATGGGCAGGGCACTGGGGCTCTGATACCCCCACAAAGCCAAGAGATGGGGGAAGTAGAGCCAAGCCCAGGACTTGGAATTAGCATCAGAAGAACTGGGAACCGTAGGATGCTATGAAAGAGACAAAACAAGGTGTTTAAAGCCAAAGTTTGAGAGAAATAACAGAACTCATAATGAAAGAACAACACAGTGGGGGGGGGGGGAAATCAGGATAAGCAGATTTTAAAAGGATTCCTAAAGAAATGTTATTGAAACAAAAATAGAGCCCCTGAGATTTTAAAAATCCGTGCCTGGGAAACAATATGGTAGACCCACCTGAAGGAAGAAACTATGAATTAAAAGATAATCTGAGGAAACTACCCGAAGTTCAGCACAGAAAGATAAGGAGATGCAAAATATCAAAGAGTAGACAAAAAATATGGAGGCCAGCTGAGAAAAATCCCAGCCTAAATAGAGTCCCAGAGGGAAAGAGTTAAAAGATTGGGGAAGAGGCAATATTTGAAGAGTAAATGGCTAAGACTTTTCTAAAATTGAACGAGGACATGAGACTCCAGTTTGCAGGAGTGTAAGTCTGAAGCAATGAAGTAAAAACAAAGCTACCCCTAGACCTGTCATAGTAAAATTTCACAACACCATAGACGAAAAGAAAAACCTGAATTGCCAGAGAATGATGACTTAGAAAGGAACGGGGGTCAGACTGACAGCGGAGGTCTGATCAGCAGATGCTAGAAGACAGCGGAACGGTAACTTCAAAGTCTTGGGTCAGAATGCCTTTGCACCTGGAATTCTATGCCTAGTAACCTCGCTCATTCAAGAGTAAGGCAGAGACGCTCCGGGCCCCGGGGTCACAAGGGTGCAAGGCTAGTCATGGGGAGCTGACCCACTGCACTGATTGAAGGTCCAAACTGGTCAATAAACCAATACCAGTAGGCAGCTGGGTCTGGCTAGACCCCACACCAGGCTCTGGTGGGTGGTTCCTGGGAGTCTCTTGCCAGAGGCCGTCACGTGGCCACGTTCAGCTGCACGTTCAGAAAGAGGTGCTTGGGCAGCCTGAGGTCTGTCATCCAGGGACCCAGGGACTCTGCGCTGCAGAAACAGAAGATTTGCCTTCTGCTCTCTGGGCTGCTTCTGTGTGCAGAGACCAGTGGATGGAAGAAGAGCCTCCTTCCTCTCTGGCCTGGGTGTCCCCTCTGTTGCCTTGTGACAGGGTTGCTCCACAGACCCCTGTCTTCCAGAGGGAGGGGGCTCACTCTTGCGGCCCGAGGTCAGCATCCTTTTCACCAGCTTTTCCTGAGCAGAGTCTGGGGGAGGGTGAAGGGACAGCCTACCGCAGAGCCTCCATCCACACTGCTGAGTGAGCGGGTCACAGCTTTTGTTGAACTGGACCCAGGCCCTTCCCGTGGCTCTGTTCAGAGGAAACCCACAGGAAACCCACTCCTGCCCCTGGATGACAGCTGTCCTGGGAAGCCAGTCCACCTGCCGACCTTCTGTAGACACACGTGGTTTGAGGAAGCCAGGCCAGCATCAGGGTTTTCCCAGGTGCCTAAGCGATCATCCCATGATCCAGTGCTTGTGCTTTTACGGGACAGAAGGAAGGCCCGTGGGTTCGTTGCCAGCATGAACATGTCAGTTTTATGTCTCGATATCGAGGGCTGACAGGGCCCTTTAGTGTCTGTGGTCTATTGAGAAGATGACCTGAACACCTGGGAAGAAAGGAAAACGTGAGGTGACAGAAAAGCAGGTGGCAAGGATGGGGCTCACGCAAGGTGGCTCCCTGTGGCTTGGAGGGCCCTGCAGGGGGAAGAGGAAGGGAAGGTATATCCTGCCCCCTGGGGGGGCACTGGTGTCCCCAAAAAGGAAGGGCTGAGGTGGCTGGCAGAAACGGCATGAAGAGGAGGGGTTGGGTGGGGACTCTCCTGAGAGGGAGAGAGAGGGAGAAGGAGGGAGGGTGGGACCCCTCTAGTGCCCTTCAGCCCTGGGGCCCCTCACACTCAGCAGGTGCTCATTGCATAGCTCGAACCAAGGAGGTGCTGGGGCTGCAGAGGTTGGTGGAGGCCCAGGCCAGAGGGGCCCTGATGGGTCCAAGCCCCTCCTGTCCATCCTCTTTCCACTAAGAAATCTGGAACTTCTGGGTTCCTTGTTCTTTCGAGATGAGAATGTCAGGGCAGGTGCCATGCCAGGGTGTGGTCCCTGACTGGCCTTGGTCTGGAAAACACGCTGACTTGCCTGTTGTTGGAAACACACTGCAGGAATGCTTGTGGGTGGCCACTGCACCATTGGTGGCCTCTGAAATGGGTTTTTATGGGGTTTTGCCTTTTTTCTGAACAAACGTTTGATTGAACCTAGTGTGACTTAGCTGTGTGTCCACACAGGTGTGTGCATGTCTGTGTGTGTGTGTGGACGTACACGAGCACGTGTGAGTGTGTGCGTGCGTGCGCGTGCATGCGCACAGGCATTGTCCCTGCTTGTGGTTGTTCCCACCTTGAATTTCACGTACTGACTTGGTATTTGGGTCGGTTTGCCACCCGCCATCTGACAAGGGTATAGGCCAGGGGTGGTGGGGGTCTGGGAGGTCCTGGTTGTCGGGAGGGAAGGGATGGGCTAGGAGGGGTGGGAGTGGGGAGTGGGGCCCGGGTGCCGAGGGACGAGTCCTGCCTCTCACCCGTTTACTCTGTTTCTCGATTCCAAGCCTCCATTCGGAGAAGGAAAGGGGGTGAGTCGTCTGCTGTGCTCGGGGCCCAGCTTTGCCTGACCCTTGGCTGCGGAAGTGCTTGTGTGGGAGGGGCTCCTGTTCGAGTCAGGGGGTCTGGGAGCCTGGGTTGCACCCTCCTGTTGGCCTTCTCCGTGGGGGGGCTGCTGGGGGCGCAGTGGAAGGACCTGGGAAGGGTCAGATGGGCCTGGGATGGTGAGTGTGGCCACAATCCTCGGGGGCTCGAGTGAGCTGGGGGCAGCGGTGTGAGGGCCATGGGGGCTGCTGAGGCAGAGCTGGAAAGGCATCCCAGTGGAGGCCACAGCGCGTGCCACAGCCCGGAGCAGAGGCGGGAAGGGTCCAGAGGGCCCAGCTGTGGAGCTCGCTTGGGGAACAAGGTGACCGGGCTGGTGGGGGCGGGGGTGTCAGGTGCTCAGCCCCAGCCCGTGCCGCTTCTCTCTGCTTGTTTCCTGGGGCTCCTGTGCCTGGTGTGTGGGTCCCGCCTCTGTGCTTGGCCCTTTAGGAGCGGGAATCTGGGCCCCAGAGCTGCTGACTTGACCACCCCGCGCCTCCCGTCAGACCTCCCACCCTGGATCCTTTGAAGCTCCTTCCTGGATGTCCTGGATGTCCAGCCTGGCTCCGTGAGGCGCAGCAGCCAGGCGGGGACAGAGTCTGGGCCTGGGCGCTGAGGTCCAGGGTCTGGTGGGGTCTAGGGCCTGGCCTTTGCCAGCCGGCTGCACCTCACGTGGAGCCTGGAGCCTCCTTCTGCTGCACAGGAGTCCGTGCCAAGCAGGGGCCTGAGGTGGCTTTGTGGCCCCAGGCGTGTGTGTTCACTCGTTTGTCTTTGTGCCTGGTGCCCGCCCACCCCTCACTCCGGGATCCACTGGGCCTTCCCTGTGCCAGGGACACACTTGCCCATCTGTCTGAGCCCAGGTTCCCTGTGTGACCTGCGATCTCACCCTCTGAATTCTCCCGTCGCCCTTGCCCCGGTCCCAGGTGAAATGCTTTCCCTTTTCAGGGTCTTTTCAGGTATAAAACAGATGACTAGGTCTCCTCTGGGGACACTTTTCTTCACACCTTTGAGGCAGACACACAAGCTATTTCTGGAATGTTTTGGTTCTTTCCTCAGCTCATTAGCGGGGCTCCCAGGGTGCTCTGCTGTGGCCTGTGTGCTTCTTCCAGTCGTAGGGGAAGTGACGGCGATTCGTCGCCCCCGCAGGCCCCTCATCCCTGCTTGGGTCCTGGTTCAAACAGCTGCATCCCCAGCTGCGTCCCTGCCACATAGCGACCCTGACAGCCAGTGTAGTGCCCCAGACCTGGTTCCTAATGGGCTTCATTTCTTTTGTTAAGTATCTAAAGTCATTTATTTAAGAATATAGTTTTCTCATTTTGTTGGGGATTGGTGTCAACCTCACCAGCTTGTAGTTTGCAGAATTCTTGATGCTTTTCCTTTTGAAAATGAGTCTCGTCTGGCCTCAGCACCATGGCCCCATGGCCAACAATATTCGCTTTGCTAATAACTTCACGTGCACACTGCTCTGGGTCTCTGAGCTTGAGTGCTTCCGGACCTAGAGACGCAGCCCGTAAATCCACAGCTCGGGTGAGCGTGCGCCCCGTGAGGCCCACGGAAATATCTTCTCTCCGCTCATGTCTTTATGTCTGTGGTTTCCGGATAATCTGGTTGTTAAGTCTGATCTCTTACTTACCGGATCTATGATCTGGGGCAACTTATCTCTCCCAGAGCTTCAGATTCTTCTTGGGTAGAATGGGGGCAATAGTGATCCCTTCTGCCTGTGGTGGTTGCAGCATGAGAGGGGCCACATAAACCTCTTCTAACTCTGGAAATCCCCACGGACTTAGCAAATGGTGATCATGGTGATTTCAGCTTCCAAAGGGCAATTACTTACCTCATTACAGAAGCAAACAGGAAGGCCCCTCTCACAGCCCGCCCCTGTCTGCGCCTGGTGGCGCTGGGAGCTGTGCACAGGCCAAGCGAGCTGGTCTGTAGATGGAGCGTGTTTTGCTGGTCACTCGCAGCGTTTGTTGAACTCTCTTGTATTCGGGGACCAGGCTGGACGCGCCGGGCACAGCTGTAGCACTTCTGCCGTGTGTGCTAATTCTCACAACAGACACTGAAGCAGGTACCTTTCTTAATGCCTGTTATCAGATCAGGAAACCAAGTCGCAAAGAGATTAGGTCAGAACAGTCAGTATACAGGATGGGTCTGGGTTGGGTCGGGTACTGTACATCTCGGAGGAGTTTATTTCCTTCCCCACAGCAATGACTGAGCAGTGCTGGGAGGAGGTGTCAGGGCTGACCACAGTTCTTCAAGGGGGCACTTGGGGCATAAAAGGACTAAGTGTAACCAGATGCGTGGTCCTCTATGGTTGGCACAGCTCCTAAGAGTCTGGAAGGGCTCAGGGATTTCGAGGCTGAGTGATGGGTGGGCTGCGGTGGGGCTCCTGGATGAGAGGGGCAGTGTGGCGGCCAGGTGCACGTGGGAGCTGCCCCCAGCCCGTGCAGTGTCCCGTGTGCTGGCCCTAAGCGGGCCCTCCCCAGTCATCCGTCCACAGCTGATAGGTTTCAGACACAAGTGTTTAACAAAATCTCCAAGTCACTCGCTAATCAAAAGCACCACTTTCAGAAACATTACGTAGCTTTAAGAAAAACAAGCAAACAGTTTTTCTTTTCCAACAGATTTGAAGAGCGCCGCCCAAGGGCACCTGGTTCAGGCTCAGCCCTGGGCTTGTCCTTCCCGCTCCTGGCTTCTGGGGCTGCTTTCTAAGGGGCCGCTGGAAGCCCCCCAGCACTGCCCCTCCCAGTGTCCTCTTCTCTGCACCCCCCACCCTTGGTGGGGCTGCCTTTCGGGGGTTGTAGGTTCTGTGGCCTCCTGATCTGCATGCAGCTATTTCTTAGGTCTCTAGCCTCGGGCAGTGAGCCCGCCCCGACCCCCATGGTTCTTGCTTTATACACATTCTCTGTGGGCAGCGACTGTGCATCAGGTCTGTTCTGGGGCTACAGCCTATCTTTTGGTGCAGTGGCAGTACAGGCAGGCGAGGAATGCCACGTGCTAAGGAGAAGAATGAAAGGGCAAAGGGAAATGGGGAAATTCAGGAGGTCTCTGGGCTGTAAACAGTCCCGCCCCCTGCCTGGTTCTCTCCCTAATGGTCAGCCAGGCTTTTCCTGGAGTGGGGTTCGCGGGGTCCCCTGGGGCCTCCCTGAGGACGGAGGGGCCAGGCTGGAGCAGGGTCTGGGTTCTGGTGTGTGAGGGGCTTGGATGGGATACAAGTTGTGGGGCCTCCTGTCTTGTGTCTGGATTGTGTGCCTTGGGGAGGGAGGGGCCGAGGTGGGCGGGGCCCAGTGGCCTCTGTCAGCAGCCCCGGGAGGACCAGCCAGGATGCGTGAGTGGGGCTGCAGGGGGCGGTAGCGGGTTCGAGGTCCCTGTGGCTGAGACGGCACCTCCTTGGCTGTGCAGAGAAGCTGGACGAGATCCTGGCAGCTGCCACGGAGCCGGCGCTGAGGCCAGACATCGCGGATGCTGACTCAAGAGCTGCCACCGTCAAACAGCGGCCCACCAGTCGGAGGATCACCCCTGCCGAGATCAGCGTAAGCCAGCCTGGCAGCTGGGGGCGCTGGGGGATGGGTGGGGCACGGGGTCAGAGTGCCATGGCCCCTACTGGGTGTTTGTGCATTTTGGAGGGTGAGGGTCCATCATTTGGACTCCACTCTCCAGGGGTGGGGGTGAAGGACCCCATAGCGTCTCCCGAAGACACCTGGGGCCATCAGCCCTCAGAACAGCCACAGTCCAGCTCGTGCTGAGCTCTCACTCTTCTGGCGCCTCCCGCCTTCGGCAGGTTCTGTGCCACCTAGAGCAAGGACCCCAGCCGTGCTGAGGCCACAACATGGTGTCGCTGTCCCCCCCGCCCACTCCTCTCACTTGGCACCTTCTGGGCTGCTCCCGCAGCCTCACCTCGGCCATACCCAGGACCCCTGACTGCTCTGGCCCGTCTGCATCACCCCTGCCCAGTGCTGCCTATCCCTGTGGGCCCGCAGCCATGCCCCTGCTTCTTGGAGGCAGGGCCTGGGCCTGGCTTCTGGGTCAGACACCATGGGAATTAGCACTGTTGGAATTAGCACATGGGGTGTCTGATCTCAGGCTTGGGAGGAGGATGGGTGGGGCTGGATGGGCAGCTGGGGACCCCAGTGCTCTGGAACCTCCATATACCCCCACCCCCTCCAACTCTCACAGTCACTGTTCGAGCGCCAGGGCCTCCCAGGCCCAGAGAAGCTGCCAGGCTCCCTGCGGAAGGGGATTCCACGGACCAAATCTGTAGGTATGGCTGGGCTGGGAGCTGCATGGGGCTGGAGGACTGGGGCGGGGGCTGGAGCGCGTGCGGGGCTGGAGGGCCCCGTCTCTCCCCACCTTTCGACTGAGGTTTCCGGTTTCTCTCTGAGTCCTGTCTCTCCCTGGCCCCAACCCAGAGATACTTTGCTGGAAGATACCCTTGAGGCTTCTCGCCATCTGTCACCCCCTGCCAGTGGGCACCCCCGTCTGTACTTCCCACGGACACCAGCATCCCTGTCCCTGGGTCTTCCATATCCTACCTGGCTGTGCCCCCTCCAGCCCGAGTACCTGTCCCGTTTCTGATGCTAAGCTACCCTCCCCTTGAATCTGCCCTCTCCCCTCCCCCCGGCACCCCAGTTATTGCTCTGTATCTCTCCTCTCCTTCACAGCCAGTTTTCTCCGGAAGTCACCCATATTTGCTGTCTTCCATTCCCTGCCTGCCTCTCGGCCTTTTAGGGAATTGTCCATACCTGAAACTGTTCTCACCAGGGTCACCAGTGGTTTCCAGGGCGTTCCTCCCAGTGGACACATTTGATTTTGCTGCTCCCTCCTCCATGGAATTTTCCTACCCAGGGCTTCTAAGACAACACTTAACTGGTTTTGCCCTCAGTTCTCAGGCTGGACCTGTTCAGTGCCCATCGTTCCCCTGCAAGATGTGGGTCTTTCTCAAGGTTATGTCCTTAGCCTCTTTGCCTTCTGCACCTGTCTCCTTGGGGCCTCATCACATCTCACCCTTGGCCATCTCCTCTCTTGTTGACCCCAGACTGGGTCATCTAATAAGCCCCGCCCACTGCTCCTCCCTTACCTGCCCACCTGTCCATCCATCCACCTACAGACATGTCCAGTTGTCTGTCCAACTGTTCACCCACTGACCTTTCCACTCGTGCATCCGTTTGTCCCTGTGTACCCCACCGCTCTGTGTTCTACACACACTGGTTCATTTAGTACTTACAGGAACCCTGCTGAGGTAACACCATCAGCACCTCTGGATTATAGATGAGAAAACAGAGGTAAAATGACTTGCCCAAGGTCACACAGCTGCCTTACCTGTCTTCTATTCACTCATCTGGCCAGTTTCTGCAAACCCAATCCCTCATTCACCCCAGGACCCCAGCTGATTGATGCACACTCTAGGCTGATGCTGGGCAGGGTCTGGGGCTCAGTTGGAGGAGGTGACGTGTCTGCAGACAGCTCAGCTCAGCAGTTACATGGGGGGTGCAAAGCACATTTACTAGGGAGCACCAACCATGCTTGGGTGTCAAGAAAGGCCGGGCATGTGTGTGTGTGTTTGGGCTCAGACGTGCCAGATACTTTGCTGAGTGGGGGTTTCTGAGAGATAATGGCATGAATTGCTGACAGTAGTGGTCCTTCAGAGACCGCTATGGGTCATTTCTGTAGGTAGGAGGGTGGGGGAGAGGACACATGAGACTGCAGCTGCTTTGGAGCCAAGAGGCACTCCCCCCTCACCTCCCTGGCCTAAGCCCTGGGCATCCTCTGTGGTTTCCTCCTTATTCTCTGCCTCCCCGGACAAATTAGGGATGGCCGGCTTCCTCACCGTCCTTGCAGCCTTACCTGGCCAGGCCTCAGTGTCTTGTGCCTCAGCGTCTGGAGACCACAGCTTTGGTCTCCTCTTGACCTCCTGCCCCAGCTTCACCCTCTAGTCCATCCCTCTGGCCACAGGGGGCTTTCTGCACAAGATGCCACCTCACATCCCTAGAGTTGGTCCTCTGTGGGCTCTGCGTTGCCTTGGGGCCCTGAGGCCTAGCCCCAGCGCCCTCCTGCTTCATCTAGGGACCTTTGTCTCTGCCTCCCTCTGAGTGACATCTACCAGGACTGGCTGTTCTCCACCTGCCCTCATCTGCCTGGATGGCCTGTCCCTCAGCCCCACCCAGTCTCAGTACTGACCACCACAGGTCCGCATCTAAGTGCCTGTCCTTCAGGCTGTAAGCCTCAGTGGAGACTGCCAGCTGGTCCCTGCTCACCCTCCTGGACCCTCCTGTGCTCGGTCCATGGGTGGCTCATCTTTAATCCCCCTTGCCCTAGCCTGCCGCCTGTCACCCACTTGAACGCTGGCTGAGGTGTCAGACTCCGGGACTCCTACCCCTTGTCCTGGCTACGTGGCCCTGGGCACACATCTCAAGCCTTGAAACCTCAGGGTTGAGGTTCGCACAGAGGGCGGTACTCACAGACTGAGTACTGTGTAACTGCTCGCGGTGATGGTAGATGCAGGTCCTGCACCTTGAGGCTGGTGCGCAGAAAGTGCTGGAGAAATGCTCACGGCTGTTGTTTGGATTCCCGTTTTCATCACAAGGAAAGTGACTTGTCTTTACCCTGGGTCAGAACGTGGCACGCTGACCCTCCGGCGTGTCCCAGGTGCAGTAGCTTGTCCCACGTGGCTCCGTCTCGCGCACAAGCTTGTGGGTGTTGAGCTGCTGCGCAAGAAATGCAGCAGGGAGGAGACCCAGGCCGGACCTGGCACGGAATCTGTGTCCAGCAGTGGGGGTGGAAGGCTGGCCTAAAAATGATGATGGTGGTGATGATGATGATGATGGCGACGACCTCAGCCACCTTCCTGGGGGCGCTGCTGGGGGCTCAGCCCTGTGCTATGAGCTTTGAATGGCTTCACTCCGCGCTTCCGTGGGAGGGCGCAGGTCTCCAGAGATGAGGAAGCTGAAGCGCCAAGAGGTTAAGAGGCATCAGACAGGAAGTGGCAGGGCTGGAGCTCAAGCCTTCTCTCACACGAAAGCTCCCGCATGCGCCACGCCCCTTGCTGAGCCCTTACGCAGGACACACGCGAACAGTGCCGGGTGGGAGGCCTGCTGAGCACTGTGGTGGCCAAAGGAGGAGGTGGTCAGGAACAGGCAGGCTGCATCGTCGTGAGTTCATAAAAATGGGACCAAGCCCAGAGTGAGGCCAGGTGTAGATTCCCAAAGACTTGTTCCAGAGACCTGTGTGTCAGCACTGAGGAGCCACCCCTCCACTGTCCTTGCATCGGGCTGCCTTACACCTGCAGCCTAACCGAACACACCTGCAGCACAGGTGTACGCATTGTGTACACGGGAACACTCGGGAGGCCCTGCCCTGTCCTGGCTGGGCGGCGGGACGGTGGGGGCTCTGAGCGCCAGCCCTGACCCCGCACAGGTCCTAATGACAAGCTGAGTGCGGCAGGAAGTAGGGTTCACTTTCAGTCCATGTTGTCCATGAGAGAACTGGGGCGTAGAGGGGCTCAGGGCCTGGCCTGGGGTCACACAGCCCATAAGGAGTGAAACTAAAATACGTGTCAGGTGCTCAGCCTGCCATTCCACTGCCGCCTGCCCTCCCTCCTGCCCAGCCTTTCTGAATTTCCGCCACTAGGGCTACGGCAGTGACCTCCTGGCAGCCTCCCCCAGTCCAGTGCCCGTCGGTCTCTGGGGTAGAGCCTTTCAGGACTTCTCTTTACAAAGCCTCCCTCACCTGGGCATCGGCTCTCTCCCCGGCCACAGCCCTGCTGCCCCCTTGTCCACAGCGCGTCACTCCCGCTTGGGAGAGTTCCCGCTCATTTCTGACCATCTCCCTTCTTCCCGCCTCTGGTTGCCACCAGGGCCTCCCAGTGACACCTGCTTGTTCCACTGCTGGTGGTTCTGAGATGAGGCCTTGCGCAGTCTTGTGTGCGAAGGCCTGTGCCAGCCACCTCCTGGCCCTTCTCTGCAGTTCTGTCCCCACGACTGGGGGTGGGGGTGGGGCTGCCCCTGCCCTCCTGCGGTGTTGACCTTGGGCTCTCTCCATGTACCCAACCTGAGGAGGCAGAATTTGGGTCTTCTGTCACAGCCTCCGCTGGGGGGCCCTCCTCTCCGCTATATCTGAACGGATACCTCTCCCCAGTCTCCGCAGGAGCCCTCCCAACCCGGCGGGGACGAGCCCAGACTGGGGATCTTGCTTAGATCCCCTGCTCTGGGATCCCCGTGTCTACCCCGATCTCATACTAGCGCCCACGCCCACCCTGACTCCGTCCTCTGGCTGGCGGCCAGCACCGCCCGCGGATTAAGAAGGCGCCTTGGCGTCCGGGACCTTGGCTGCCCTGGGGTGGGGGGTGGGTGGGGGCGGGGCCGGCCTCTGCGGACGGGGAGGGCGGGCGCCTGGGTCGGGAGGGGCCTCCTCGAAGGCCCCTGGCTCCTGGGCCGGGCTCACCGGGGCCCCTCTGTCCGCAGGGGAAGATGAGAAGCTGGCGTCCTTGCTGGAGGGGCGCTTCCCGAGGAGCACGTCGATGCAGGATTCAGTGCGCGAGGGCCGAGGTATCCCGCCCCCGCCGCAGACCGCACCGCCGCCCCCGCCCGCACCCTACTACTTCGACTCCGGGCCGCCCCCCGCCTTCTCGCCGCCGCCTCCGCCGGGCCGCGCCTATGACACCGTGCGCTCCAGCTTCAAACCCGGTCTGGAGGCGCGCCTGGGCGCGGGCGCCCCGGGCCTGTATGATCCCGGCGCGGCCCTGGGGCCGCTGCCCTACCCGGAACGGCAGAAGCGCGCGCGGTCCATGATCATCCTTCAGGACTCGGCGCCCGAGGCAGGCGACGTCCCCCGGCCCCCGCCAGCGGCCACTCCGCCGGAGCGCCCGAAGCGTCGGCCGCGGCCGCCCGGCCCCGACAGCCCTTACGCCAACCTCGGCGCCTTCAGCGCCAGCCTCTTCGCGCCGTCCAAACCTCAGCGCCGCAAAAGCCCGCTGGTGAAGCAGCTGCAGGTGGAGGATGCGCAGGAGCGCGCGGCCCTGGCCGTGGGTAGCCCTGGCCCGGCGGGCGGCAGCTTCGCCCGGGAGCCCTCCCCGACACACCGCGGGCCTCGGCCGAGCGGCCTCGACTACAGCCCCGGAGACGGCCCCGGGCTCGCGTTCGGCGGCCCGGCCCCAGGCAAGGACCGGCGGCTGGAGGAGCGGCGGCGCTCCACCGTCTTCCTGTCTGTCGGAGCCGTCGAGAGCAGCTCTCCTAGCGCAGATATGCCCTCCCTGCAGCCCTCCCGCTCCATTGACGAGCGCCTGCTGGGGGCCGGCGCCACCACCGGCCGTGACCTCCTGCTGCCCTCCCCTGTCTCCGCTCTGAAGCCATTGGTCAGCAGCTCGAGCCTTGGGCCTTCGGGCTCCACCTTCATCCACCCGCTCACCGGCAAACCCCTGGACCCCAGCTCACCCCTGGCCCTTGCCCTGGCTGCCCGGGAGCGGGCTCTGGCCTCCCAGGCGCCCTCCCGCTCCCCCACACCTGTGCACAGCCCTGACACCGACCGCCCTGGGCCCTTGTTTGTGGATGTGCAGGCTCGTGACACTGAGCGAGGGCCCCTGGCCTCCCCAGCCTTCTCCCCGAGGAGCCCCGCCTGGGTTCCTGTGCCTGCTCGCAGGGAAGCCGAGAAAGCTCCCCGGGAGGAGCGGAAGTCACCGGAGGACAAGAAGTCCATGATCCTCAGCGTCCTGGACACATCCCTGCAGCGGCCAGCCGGCCTCATCGTCGTGCACGCCACCAGCAATGGGCAGGAGCCCGGTGGGCTGGGGGCCGGAGAGGAGCGCCCGGGCACCCCAGAGCTGGCCCCGGCCCCCACGCAGTCGGCCGTGGTGGCAGAGCCCCTGCCTAGCCCCCGGGCCCAGCCCCCTGGCAGTACCCCGACCGACCCCGGGCTGGGCCAGGGCAGCTCAGAGGAGGAGCCAGAGCTGGTATTCGCCGTGAACCTGCCGCCGGCCCAGCTGTCCTCCAGCGATGAGGAGACCAGAGAGGAGCTGGCCCGCATCGGACTCGTGCCGCCTCCTGAAGAGTTTGCCAATGGGGTCCTGCTGGCCACCCCACTCCCTGGCCCAGGTCCCTCGCCCGCCACGCTGCCAGGCCCGGCCTCAGGGAAGCCGAGCAGCGAGCCGCCCCCTGCCCCCGAGTCCGCAGCGGATTCGGGGGTGGAGGAGGCTGACACGCGCAGCTCCAGCGACCCCCACCTGGAGACCACGAGCACCATCTCCACAGTGTCCAGCATGTCCACCCTGAGCTCGGAGAGTGGGGAACTCACCGACACCCACACGTCCTTCGCCGACGGACATACTTTTCTACTCGAGAAGCCACCAGTGCCTCCCAAGCCCAAGCTCAAGTCCCCGCTGGGGAAGGGGCCGGTGACTTTCAGGGACCCGCTGCTGAAGCAGTCCTCCGACAGCGAGCTTATGGCCCAGCAGCATCATGCCGCCTCCGCCGGGCTGGCCTCCGCTGCCGGGCCTGCTCGCCCTCGCTACCTCTTCCAGAGAAGGTCCAAGCTGTGGGGGGACCCCGTGGAGAGCCGGGGGCTCCCCGGGCCCGAAGACGACAAGCCAACTGTGATCAGTGAGCTCAGCTCCCGCCTGCAACAGCTGAACAAAGACACCCGCTCCCTGGGGGAGGAGCCGGTTGGCGGCCTGGGCGGCCTGCTGGACCCCGCCAAGAAGTCGCCCATCGCGGCAGCTCGGTGAGCAGGGCGGTGTGGGGAGGGTCCTGTCCCCTGTCCATGCCCACCCCGTTCTTCCTCTTGTCCTTCCACAGTTCCCTCTGTTCCTCCTCCACAGCCCGTGCTGTCCCCTCCCTCACCTGTCCGTGGCACCCATCCCTGTGCTTCTCCCGTCCACATCTTTGTCCTTTATCTGGCCTTGCTTTACCTGTCTGAGACCGAAGGCTCTTTCAGCGATCTGAAATATCAGGGGTTCTGTTCTCTCTGTCCCTGTCGGTGCTGGCAGTGGGAGCTGGGCACCCACCGGAGACCCAGGCTGGCCATGAACGCCTTCACAGCCCTCCTGGAGGCTCCCTGCCGCGGGGTCCCTGTGCTCTCACTCTCACACCTGACGTAGCTGCCTCTGCTACCATCAAGGGTCGTTCTCTGGTCCACACTCAAGGTGCAGCTCTCCCCCACCCCCACCCCAGCTACTTGGCTTCTCTGTGGCCACATGGCTGTCCCACGTGGCCAGTGCCATCGTTCCTCACTTCCTTTCGTAGCTGCCTTGCTTCCTTTTGAAACCTGGAGTACACTGGATCCTTTTCCTCTTAGGACCCACCACCAGTTTCCCGTTTTCTGCCCCGGAAACATTTCTGTTCTGTCTCTCAGCACCGCCTCAGAGTCTCTCAAGCACAGGTCCCTGTGCGTGATTTTCAAAGTGCATCGGGAAGCCATTCTTGGGCGGAAATCATGCCGTTTTTCTGTACCTCTGTCCACTCTCTCTTCTCCATACTTCACCCGTTCCTCTGTCCTCCCCGCCCACTTCCTACACAAGGTGGGGACTTAAAGAGGCCACATGGTGCCCTGGAAGTGGGGGGAGGGGCCGAGCAGGGGGCTGGGGTGCTGCTCTGGCTGGGCAGAAGCTGCCAGAGCCTCTGGGCTCATCCCTTGGCCCTTTCCTTGAGGACCTCATTCCCAAGGCTCCGCCCCCAAGGGGTGCCTCCTCGGGCCTGTGGGCTCCAGGCTTGCTGGCGGGAGAGCTGGTTCCTGCCCACGAGTGGTCTGAGGCAGAGCTGGCCGCCCCCTGGCCAGCCCTCGTCTGCCTTCGCCTTCTGCGCCCCGTAGCCCTCCCCCACCTCTGGCTTTGTGGGTAGCACTTGGGTTGCCACCTCCTGAGTCCTTCTCGCCGCCCTGAAGACCAGCCTAGTGAGTCTTTCCTGCCAGCCTTGGGAGGCAGAGTTCACAGAGCAGTGAGGCATCCAGGTCTTGCGCACAAGGGCTTGTCTCATCTACTTTCTTCCAGCTGAGGACTCGAAGGATAAGTGGGGGCTCGGGAGACGAGTGACGCCTCTCCCGCGTGGTTGGGCAGCGCTGCCCTCCGGCTCCCGTCACCCCAGGCTTGCGCCGGGGCCCTCCCCTTTTCGTCTCTTCCAACTCCCAGTTGAATGTGAAAGCCCTCTTCCCAGCAGGGCGATGTTTAAAGTGCCCTTCGAGTGGGTGTCAGGGGTGTGGCCAGGAGTGTCCAGTTGCAGTGAGCAGCCCAGGTCCTAGGCCTCTGTGGAACAGAGGGCGGGGATCCCTGATACAGCCTGGACCAGTCCCCATCTTCGCTCTCTGTTTCTCCCCCCTCCACCAGCCCTTCCTTTCCTCTGTGCCCCTTGGTCCTGATGAAAATTAAAGCCATTGACAGCGGGTAGCACAGTGCCCGGCACAGTGCAGGCCTCAATAAAACATTTGCTAAACGGACGAAAGAACAAAGCTAAACGCAAGTGCTGTCTTTTGTGACTTGAGGTCTAGGGAGGTGGCTTAGGACAAATGCCACAGAAGGACAGACACTTGGTTGAGGTTTGCTGGTTGTCGAGCCCCTTGGCCGAGCTCAGGAGAGCCCAGGTGTTGCCTTAGCTCTGCTGGCTCCTGTGGTGCAGCTGGGCCGTCACAGGGCAGGAGGAGGTGGTCTCTGGGCTGGACCTGCCGCCATGTCCCTCACGGTCGTCCTCAGCGTTTCCCCTTTGTCACGGCGAGGCGCTCTTGGCCAGTGGGTCTGGGTCATGCCAGAACCTGTGTTTGTTTCCTTTCTTGGAAGTGGTGTGGGGGAGGGGCAAGGCCAGCAGTTCCAACCTGTACATCCCATCTGTCCTGCAGGCCCACGGGAGAGTGAGCCTCTTTCCCTCAGGAGTTCCTGCAGAATCCCGGCCTCCGATTGGCTTCGTGTGGATCCCCTGCCTCCCCTGAAACGGTCACTGGGGTCAGGGAGGCATTGGGCTACTGTTGGCCAGGCCTGCCTCATATGCTATCCTGGGAGCCAGGGCATGGGGTCAGCCAGAGCTACCGGATGGGTGCTGAGTGAGGGGGGCGGGTGTCCAAAGGAACGTCAGGTGCTGTTCCCAAAGGTGCCAGATGCCGGAGAGCCTGAAACAAGAGGCTCCCTGTGCCACGGCATTCACCAGCTCTGGCACCTGGCTTTGTTCCCTGACATCGGCCTGGGGTCAGGGGGCCCTGGATCCCCACCTCAGCAGCTTGCATCTGAGTTTGTATTCTTGGACAAACCACTTAACCTCAGTGAACTTCAGTCCCACCCCTGTGAAATGGTGAGGGTGACCAGGCCCTCAGGCGGGCCGGTAGGAGGACTCTTAGGGTCCTTACGGGAAAATGAGCGCTCTGCACTGGAAAAGGCCAAGTCACGTCACCTCCTGTTCAGAGCAATTCTGTTCGATGGATAATAATAGAATCTCCATTTTCCAGACGATAAAATTGAGCTTCTGAGGAGATCCATTCCAGCCAGCAGATGGTGGCATCTGGCCTCAAGCCCCACTCTCTGTCCACTGGAGTATGGGGCCTCTGTCATTCAGCCGCTTCTAGTGACAGACACTGTGTTTCTGTGCCTCAGTCCCCTCACACAGAAGTGCGTGTGTTCGTTCTGTAGACCGAGCCTCTGTCTGTCGGTCAGGTGTGTGACAGACAGCACGTGGGTTCTGAAATCACCTGCGGTTGAGCCCAGCCAGTGCCGCTCGAGAGGCCCAGCAGCTCCCGTCTGCCCTGCGCTTCCACTCCCACTTCCCTCTACATTTCCTTCTGCTGCTGTTCACCCTTCCTTCCTTCCTTCCGTCCTCTTACGTGCCCCTTCTTGCCCTCGGACCTGGGTGGAACCATGGCCCCCGGGGTGGGCCCCACTGCCTGTCCTGGACCCTTTACTTCTGGCCCCTGGCAGGTGGCTGAGCAGAGACGCTGTGGCCACGTCCAGTCAGCCCCGCACGTGGCCGGCAGTGGCTGTGGTGCCCATCGGCGCTGCTGGGCAGCTCTTGTTTTGCCGCCAGCGGTGGCTAGAGTCTGACACTCATTTCTCACACAGCGATAAAAGTGCTAGTGATACTGTCTTTCAGAGACATGTCCAAAGTGCAGGAAGTTCTGATGTCCCAGCGGGGCTGTTTCCTTCCCAGGATGGATCCTAGCTGAAGCCCTAGGGCAGTTGCCACGGCCACCCAGTGGGTCACACCCCTGTGCCTTGTCCACTGGCCCCCATGTGTTCCCTCGCAGGCCTGCCCCTCTCCTCACCCGACAGACACCACAAGAGAGGAAGCGCCTGCTCTGCCCACCTTCCTCGCTGGCAGCTCAGTCTAGGCTCCGGCGTCCTTCCCCCGCAAGACACTCTGCGGCCCGAGGTCTAGGAAGACCTCAGAAGGGGAAGGGGACGTTACCCCTTATGTCACGGACTTGAAGCACCTTGTGGAAATGGCACTGGGGCATCCGGAAGGCCCATGGCCTTTGGCTTTTTGGAACTTTGATCCCAGACCATCCACCTCTTTATGCTTCTGGCTTTGGGTCTAGCCTGATAGGCAGAACATTTGTCTGCTCAGAGCCCCACATCTGCTCTGAACTCCCTTTGTCTTCCAGACCCCGCGGGTGGTCTGAAGGGCACATGTCTCTGAGCCCCACAGCAATACTCAGTTTTGCTGTGGCCCTCAGCTTGACACCTGTCTGACCGTCACATCTGATGTTACAGAAAAAAGTTCATGGCGAAATAGCTTTGGAAACCCAAAGTTGATGAGGTTTCTTTCCTGCAGTACTTCTCAGAACTTTTGATGTGCTGTGTGCTGTGGTCTCGGACAGCTTCTTTAGTAGATCACTAATTAGCATCCCACAGAAGACGCACGTTTCTGCGATGGTGGAGAAACCCCGCCCTGGGGACCTACTGTGAGCTCTGTCCTGCTAGCCCATCTGACAGGGATCTGGATAAAGCCATACATGACTGCAGGTGCCTCAGGGCTTATTCTTTTGAAACTGGACCTGTTGTTTGCCGGCCAGTGCAGGGCACAGGGGCCAGGATGTGCTCTGTCCTTGCGGAGGTCCTCACAGGTTGGGGGCCTGTGAGGTGTGTTTTTGCAGCAGATGTGATCAGGGCTTCAGGAGTTCACGGAACTCTGCTAGGGGAGCGGGAAGGGGTCACAGAGGAGGGGTCATAGGGGCATCTGGGTGCATCAAGGTTGGAGCCATGACCTAGTGTGGGCGGTGAGAAGTTAGGGCTGGAGTGAGACACAGAGACCAGAGAGAGTGCAATGGGACGCTCACAAGCCCGTATGTAGTTTGTGCTTCTGTTGAGGAGTATTTCCGTTAATGGGGCTCTTAAATTTCAAAAGGCCACAGGCCTAGACCTGCCCTGCGTGAGTGCAGTGGCAGAAGGCTCCAGGCAGGGACCAGGGCCGGAGTGGGCTTTTTCTTGCCTGTTGGCACCAATGGGTTGACAGGCAGTCGAGCCTGAGAGTGACATGTCACGTTGTTTTATAACGTTTTTTTCGGTGCATATTGTGTTCCTGGCTTTGAGCTAGGCACCAAGCGTCAAGGATAGCAATTAGGAAGTGAGAGGAAAGGTCCCGAGTGAGAGCGCGGAAGGTCTGGGTCCGAGGTGGCTGCGGGCGAGGAGGGCCAGGGTTAATGCTGGGAGTTGGTGGCGCATCGGCCATGGCGGGGAGGATGGAGCGGCTGATGGTGGCTCGCAGGCCTCTGGTGTGGGCAGGACTGGGGCGAGGGAGAGCGTGTTTGGAGACCCCAGGAGAGGTCTGGGGAGAGTCGTTGGCTTCACATGTGGCCTTCTTGGCCACATCGGTCACAGGAAAGGGTGGGAGTGGGTGACACGGCCTGGGAGAAAGTGCGAGCTGAGAGGGGAGCCCATCTAGGAAGGAAGGGGTAGAGGAGAGGGTGCCGGGCGCGGGGTGGTGGGGCAGGAGCAGACCTCACTGGTCAAGGAGTCACGAGGAAGCAGGCAGTGCAAGGTTCAGACACTGGTGGCGAAGTTGCTGGGGAGTGTGGAGCCTGGCTGAGACGTCTGGGGAAAGACCGGAAGGCGTCCAGGGGTGCTGTGCCTAGTGAGGTACCACATGTTAGAGAGTGGGTGGCCCAGAAGCCCTCTGGGAGGCTGGCAGCGGTTGTGATGTGGCCATGCCGCGGTCAGAGGCTGGCTGGGGAGGCCGTCAGACAGCTCAGAGTGGCGATGGACAGCAGTGGCCCTGCAGAGGTGGTGTGGAAACATGTGGACCTTGACCATGGACGCTCCCGGGTGCCTGGCCTGGGACAATGTGGGAAGTGCCCTGTTCCCCAAGAGGAAGGGGAGAAGCAGCAGACCTCTGGGCCGTGGGCATCCCCGGCCACTCCCTGCTATGCCCTGGGGCCTTAGGAGTGTGACCCGCCCTCTCCCCTGCGCTCC
The DNA here is from genome assembly GCF_011762595.2 of Tursiops truncatus. NCBI lineage: Eukaryota > Metazoa > Chordata > Mammalia > Artiodactyla > Delphinidae > Tursiops > Tursiops truncatus. The sequence continues at coordinate 73,544 of NC_047044.1, read as the reverse complement.
GCTGGGTCAGTCCCTCACTCATGGTACCTCCTGGCACCAGCCCTAGCCTCTGGCAGGTGCCCACCTCCCCACACCCAGTATCTCCCCTCGGCAGGGTCTCCCTGGTGCTTCTGAGCCAGTCTGCCCTCATCCTAGGCCCCCAGCTCACCCCCTGCCAGGGCTCCAGACCGTGCTCCAGGGGACTCTGGGGGTGGGCCACGCAGAACTGCATCCCGAGGTGCAGGTCCCCGTGCCAGGGTGGGATGCTTGAGGCCCCGGGGTGCGGGAGGGCCCAATCCCCCAGCACTGCCCCCTCGCCCTCTCCCTAGCAATCACGACCACTTGGGCACCTACCACGTCCTTGGCACCCTCCCCCACCCTCCACTGCCGCCCCACTTTGCTCCGGAACCCAGGCGGTACCGTGGAGGTCAGACGTGGGAGAGGGGAGGGTCTCTTCTGGTGATCGGTGCCTGTTCCTTGAGCCCATCACCCCAGGCGTCCTTTGAGTCCCTCTCTGCTGGGTGGGGGAAGCATGGTCTGGCCTCTTCAAGAGGCTCTGCTCTGGGTCTGAGCAGGTGGGCGAGGCAGCAGGGACAGAGGCTGAGGAGAGGGAGCCAGTGGAAGGCAGTGGAAACCAGGCTGAGTGGGAGGGACAGAGTTGGGTCTCCAGCGGGAGGCTCCCCTTGCACGGCTGAGACGGGAAGAGACCAAACCTGCTTTCAGGCGAGGAGGGATGCTCAGGGTGCCCGTGCAGTGTGGGACAGGTGCCAGTCAGGGTAGCACAGAGGTGGGTGGGGGAACCCAGGGGAGGGGTCCTTAGCCCAGTGTGGGCAAGGGCAGGGAGAGGGAGGTGCGATGGCAGCTGGAGAGAGGCCCTTCAGGCAGCAGCAAGGGGACAAGGGGACACGAAGCATCCCCAAGTGCCAGGGGTCTGCTGAGCAGCGGCCACACAGGGCTCTTAGTAAAGCCTGTGGATGGACACCACTGTGGTCTGCACTTCACAGACCAGAGAACAGCTCACAGGCAAGCCAGGAGCCCACCCAGCTCTGCCCACGTCGTGCCTGCACTTTCCTTCCTCCAGCAGCTCCAGATGTGTTCCCTCCCATCTCACCTAGGCCCACTGCACCTGAATCCCTCCCTTACTGGGTATCTGGCCAGGGGGCCCCTGCACCTGGCTGCCCTCCCTGTGGTCGTGACTGGGGGCCATGTGCCTGCTTTGAGGGCCTGGGCCGCTAACACTCTCTCTCATTGCTCTCTCCCGCCCATCTGCATGTGGCTGCTCTGTCTAGCTGCGCGGTGGTCCTGAGCGCCGGCTGTGTAAGTGAGCATGCCCATCCCATGCCTCTCGCTGTCTGCGCTGCACCTGCCCGCCTGGATCTCTGCTCTGCGTGGCTTCATGGGGCTTTGGTGCCACTGACGGCCCCATGAGGCTTCCCGTGGCCACAGTAGGGGATAGGGAAAGAAACGGGGTGGAGGTGGCCTGGGATCTAGGAGTGGGTTTTCTCTGGAGGCGTTCCCCCAGCCAGGCCTCCCACCATGGCCATGCTGGGGGGCGTGGCGGGGCTGAAGACCTGGGGTCCTATCAGGTGATGCTGGGAAGTGAAGACCCATCTGCGTGTGTGTGCGTGTGCGTGTGCGCGTGCACGTGTGCTGCTGTCACTGTCGTGAGCAGGCCACTGCCACTCCTGCCGCTGCTGCATGTGTGTAACACACGTGGGTGCTGCCGCTGCTGCTGTGCGCTGTCCTGTGCGGGGAGGCCGAGTGTCATGGGTGTGTTGCTGCCTCACGCCTGCCCTGCACGTGCCGCCGCTCTGTGTGGGTGTGAACGCCGCCTCGTGTCTGTCTCAGACCTCATGGACTTGTTCCGTCTTGTGCTGCCACCAGCCTGTACCACGACTCAGCCAGCCGTGCGGCCAGCCCAGGTCTTTCTGGGTCCCCTCATGATGACAGAGGGGGAAGTGGTGTGTGGGAGAAGTGGTGAGGGGTCTTGCCGGAGTCTTTCTCTCCAGGGTGTGGGTGGACGGGGCACTGTCCAGAGCTGGTGTCCCGGGCTGTCAGAAATGCGGTGGGAAGCCCTTTGCCCCAGTGGCTGTCTTTCCCCTGGCAGCCTGCCCTTGGAGCCCGCAAAGAGTGGAGGGGGCCAGGGGTTTTACTCCTCGTGGGCCGCTCAGTCTAGGGCCCCGCCTCCCCCAGCAGGGCACTGGCTCTGAGTCTGAGGACCGGGCCAGAGTAACCACAGGACCCTACCCTCCTTTCTTCCTCTGGCCCTGAGGCTACCCACCGAGTCCCAGGCCACCCCCTCCCGCCCCCACCCTCCCACAGTCCTCCTGGCCGCTGGCCCCCGCCCCTCCGCCCACCCCCACCTGGCCTAGTGCCCCTCACCTGGCCTTGACCCCCTCTCCCTCCGCAGGCTCTTCAGCAGCCTCGGTGAGCTGAGCTCCATCTCAGCGCAGCGCAGCCCTGGGGGCCCGGGCGGCGGGGCCTCCTACCCGGTGCGGCCCGGCGGCCGCTACCCAGTGGCGCGGCGCGCCCCGAGCCCAGTGAAGCCCGCGTCGCTGGAGCGGGTGGAGGGGCTGGGGGCGGGCGCGGGGGGCGCGGGGCGGCCCTTCGGCCTCACGCCCCCCACCATCCTCAAGTCGTCCAGCCTCTCCATCCCGCACGAGCCGAAGGAGGTGCGCTTCGTGGTGCGCAGTGTGAGCGCGCGCAGCCGCTCGCCCTCGCCTTCGCCGCTGCCCTCGCCAGCGCCTGGCCCCAGCCCCGGGGCCCCCAGCCCGCGCCGGCCCTTCCAGCAAAAGCCCCTGCAACTCTGGAGCAAGTTCGACGTGGGCGACTGGCTGGAGAGCATCCACTTGGGCGAGCACCGCGACCGCTTCGAGGACCACGAGATCGAGGGCGCGCACCTGCCGGCGCTCACCAAGGACGACTTCGTGGAGCTGGGCGTCACGCGCGTGGGCCACCGCATGAACATCGAGCGCGCGCTCAGGCAGCTGGACGGCAGCTGACGCCCCCCCGACCCCCACGCCCGCGCCCTGCCGGCAGGGTCCCCCACCTCCGCCCCCGGGCCGCGGGCTCGGCCCGCCCCCTAACCCCCACCCCAACGGCGCCCGGGCCAGGAATGTTGCATGAATCGTCCTGTTTGCTGTTGCTCGGAGACTTGCCCTGTACATTGCTTAGTGCCCTCCCAGGCCGTCGAGCCCCACCCAGCACACGGTCAGGAAGGGCGCGGGCCGTGGGGCGGGGGTGGGGGGGGGGCTGGAGCGGGAGGGGGTTGGGGACGGGGGTGCTCCGGCCCGACCATCTCCCGCTCAGCTCCTGGTGGCTACTTTCGCAGAGGGGGGAACCTAGTCCAGCATGCAAGGTCAAGACACACCTTGGTGACTCGGGGGGAGGGGGGAGACATTGGGGTTCTCGGTTGGGGGCCAAGGAGCCCCCCTGTTTTGCATATTTTAATCCACTCTATATTTGGAACGAGAAAAGGAACAAATATCTCTGTCCTCAATAGCTTCCCTTCTCCTCCCCTCCAGCCCCCCACTGGTTCCGCTGCGGCTGCCCAGTCTTCCATCTCTGGCCCCTCAACTGCCACTGCCACCCCACATGGGGCGGGGGATGCTCCAGCTGGTCTGGGGTTGGCCAGGGTCCTAGTAACCCGCCCTGGGGCCCCGGCTGGGCCCTCTCCCCTCGCTGAGCTATAGTGTGCCCCACCGACCCTTCAGGTGCTGCGTGGAGGAGGGGCGGCAGGCAGCGAGTCCTGCTGGGCACTAGCAAGGTCAGATGGCCTGGGAGACCGTGGCCCTGGACCAGGGGTGGGGTGGGGGTGGGGTGGGAGGGCAGGGCCCTGGCACCCGCCCCCAGCTATCTCTCTCACAGGGTCCCTCCCCAGTAGGGATCTAGCCTCCTCCCCACGCTGCTGGGCGACTACAGCAAAGAAGCCTCCCCGCCTCAGACCTGAAGTCTCCAGTTCCGCCCTGCGTGTGTGCGCACATGTGCGAGTGTGTGAATCTCGGGGTGCGACTGAGTGCATCGGAGCCCCGCGTGTGCCTGACTGGAGAGCGGTCCCTAGGGGCCACTCTGGACTAGTGTAGGGGCTTCGGAAGCGTGCACAGGGTGCGTGCATGGGTGTGTGCCTGTGAAAGCACCCCGTCTCCACTTCCAAAGAAAGTCAGAGGTCGTCTTGCACACTGGGACCTGCTGTTTGCCCAGCCTGTCCCTCCAGAGCCTCGCCGAGCCTGCGTGGGCCTTCTTGGCGAAGGCATGCTGCTTGGGAGAGGCCCCCAGGGGCCCCTGGAGGCAGTGCTCTCCCCCCCCCCCCCCCGTCGGGCTTCATAGGGGCAGCCCTAGAGCCAGGCCACTGCGAGCCCTGGGGAGAGGCAAAGGCCCCGGCGGGCACCCCAGCCCCCCTTACTGTGACTACTCACACTCAGCAATGACCTGTGGGGCGGGGGGCCCGGGACGTTTTTAAACCTAGGCTGTGGAGTCTGGACTAAGCTCCATCCACGTCACTCACAAGTTTCTGTTTATATTTCTAGCTTTTTTTAATAAAAATTAAAAAACCCAGAAAACAGAAGTTTTCACAGCCCAGGGACCTGGCACGCCGGTCTGTGCCCACCTGCCCCGCCCCCAGCCCGCTGGCCCCATTCCCTGGGCGGATTCACACCCAGTAACCCTTTCACCGAGAGACCAGGTCACACACACAGCAGCAGTCACTGTAACAGACTGCCACATACACACTCGTCTCACACTCACCTGTGGGTTTTTGGTTCCGTTCAATTTGGGTTTTTAACTTTACAGGGTCAGTTCTGCTTCACCCCTCCTTTTGTATGGAGTTCCAGCTGGGGGATTTCACCCCCTGCTCCAGTCCTGAGGCCTCCTGACCCTGACGTTGTGATACACCCCACAGAGATCTATGTTTCTTATATTATTATTATTGATAATAATTATTATAATATTATTATGTAATAAATTTATAAGAAATGAAACCATCTCTCTGTTGCCTGCTTGAGAGGAGGTGTTGGGAGCACAAACTCTGCTGTCCCTTGGACAGCTCACACAGACCTCCCCGGCCTCAAGTAAGCATTCAGCCACACGCCGCGATCACCTGCAGATCCCCGTCTCTGACGCAGTCTCTCTGCTGAGCTCCACGCCCACGTGCCCGGCTTCTCCGTGCCTCTCTCTCTCTCCAAGTCCTGCTGGACCTGAGCCCATGCTTCCTGAGCTGGAAGCTTCGCCCTCTGCTCACCAGCTCAGTGAATGACACCTTCTGAGCTATAAGTCCGGTTGTCCTCCGTGGCCTCTGTCCACTTTTCCCCCTGGTATCCAGTTGTCCCTAAATTCTGCTGCTCCTGTCTTTGAACCCTCTTCTGTCTACCCGTGCTTTCCAGCCCCCAAGGCTTCTGCCCACGTTCAGGCCTTCTCCCCTCTGAGCCAGCTGCCACCAGCCACTGATGGGGCAAGTGCTGTGTGGCACCTGGTGGGGGCTGGTAGCTCACGGGAAGGGCAGAGGCACCTCTAAGAGTGAAAGGAGGAGGAACAGTGAGGCGAGAGGGCCAAGGAGACCCAGAGGGAGCCGTGGAAGGGCGGAGACTGCGGGGCCCAGGTCTGAGAGAGGGCCAGAAGCCGCAGAGGTGGGCTATCGGACCCGTTGGGCACCAGTCGCCCGGTGGGGTTTTAGGAGGGGCAGTGGGTGCACAGCCTGGCCACGCTGGGTCAAGGTGGAATGTGAATGTGACACACGACAAATGTAGACCTCGATTCAGGATGGGGCCTGGGCGACGCCTCCAGGGAAGCGTGAGGATCCCAGGGAGAGTAAGAACGGTGGATGGGTGAAGCCTTGTGGGCAGAAGGGGGGTGGACTCAGGAGTCTTTGCCCGGAGGTGGGGGGAAGGCAGAGAAGCTCTGAGGAGCAGGTGAAGGTCTGGACGGCCTGCAAAGGAAGGTGAAGGCCCCAGTGAGGCTGCGACGGCGACTGCTTGGCAGTGGGACCTTGAGAGAGGCTCATCGTCTGTCTAGAAAGCCCCCCAGTTTCAAATTTTCAACACTTTCCAATTTTGGCTTCGTTTTCAAGTTAGAAACAGTGGTCATCCTACAGAAGAGGCCAAGAAGGGAGTCGAGGAGTGGGGGCCTGGGAGGGCCCGGGTGTGCGGGGCAGAGGTGGGGCCCCGACTCGCTCTGGGCCTGAGCGCCGTGGCAGCTGGGGCGCTGAGCTCCTCTGAGCTGCGTGTGGAACCCTGGGCCTCCCCGGAACTGGGCCCGGGACTTGGGGCGAGTCCAGCTTTCCAGTGGAGGAGAGGAAGAGCTCGGCAGTGGGAGCCGCCGTCCCTGGGAATGGCGTTGCCGTCCCGGCCCCCGGGGGTCTGGGGAGACCGATGTCCCCACGGGTCGGAAGCCACCCCAGTGCCTCAGAAAATGGGTCAGAACCTTCCAGATCTATACCAGAGAAGCCTGCAGCGGCAGGTGGAGAGATGGCAGAGGGACACAGGGCTGAGTGAGCTGAAGCCTCCAAACGCCTGTGACCACTTTCTCACTCTGGACTATGAACTCCCTGCCCCGCCTCTGCCTCGTCACGACCTCAGAATGTTCCAGCTTTATCCTCTCAGGGGCCCCAAGCAACTCACCAGTGCTCTCTCTGGAACCCGGAGCAGAGGCTGTGGCTCCAACCCTCCCTTACCACCAGCCGCCCCCAAGGTCCTGGGGGCACTAAGGCTGGCTGGACGATGAGGTTTCTTCTCTGCCGGGGGCCGTGCCGGAGAACAGCAGAGGATGGGAGAAGTGAGGGAGGGGCCGGTGGGAGCCGGCAGAGGTTAAGGGTCAGTGTGAGGACGATGGGGCGGGAGTTGGCCTGCTCAGGTGAGTGGGGTGCAGAGTGCACAGGGGCAGGGCGGAGGGCCGGGGCCAGCTAGAGGGCCACGTCGGGGTGGGGAGGGAGTGGGACTGGAGACGGGAGAAGGAACCTCGCGGGGAGGGGTACGGGAGCCCCACCTTGGCCTGAGCCCAGCCCCCAGTAGCCATTGAGACCCCATCCTCTGGCCCCGGAACCCTAACTGTCCCGTACCTTCCCACCTCCCTCCTTTGCTCTTGGGAACAGCGTGGAGAAGGCCAACGCAGTCACTCACTCACACACCAAACCATTAGGTTTAACGACAAAATTAAGCCTCTGCTGGTCCGTGTGCCTATCGCTCAACCCATGACTGTGGCCGGGAGCAGGTGCTCTAACCCCTCCAAGACTCAGAAGTGGGCGCTACTCTGAAGAGTCAAACAATAATTGTCTTCTGGGATCTAGACATTGGGTCTTCAATCTTTGTTACTGCATAACCCCTAAATGTTTTGAAAAACTGGGTACCACTTTTCATTTTGAAGTTTATATGTTACATTTTCATCCTATATTTTGGAAAACTTGCAAAAGTTATGATTTCCAGAAAATTGTACATATTAACATTTAAAATAAATGGTTACATCATTCTGTTAAATGACTCTCATGGATCTAAATACTGGATCAATTTTATGCCCATCAAAATCCTGTCAAAACACCTGAATAACCTTTTCTTTAACAAGCAAACCTTTAATATCACTTATAGAGTTCCTATTGCCATTTCTTGAACTATATTTCCAAAGCCTTTTTTGGTTACCTTATCAGGCACAGTCTGACACTGAGTTAAAATAAGCAAGGCCTCAGGTTGGTGAAATAGGACCTCGAAACCTTCAGATAGAAGAGGTGAGACCACCTGAGATGAGAGAGAGGAGAGAGAGAGAGAGAGAGAGAGAGAGACCTTGAACACTTATGTAAGGCAGAAGAGTCCTCCTGAAAGTCAAGTAGAAGAAACAAGTCCTGTGACACTCAGGTATGGGAAGTAGTAAGAGATCCTAACAGATAAAGTATCTAAGAGCCCTGAAACGGACGGAGGGGAGATGAATCCTCCTTACGCTCAGGGAGCGGAGAGGGAGACCTCCCGACATGCAGTAGCAGAGAGGAAAATCTCGTGACACTCCAATAGTTGATATCTTTGAGACCTGATTGCATTTATATAAGGGAAATAAAACCTCCCGCTTGGCAGGAAGGGAAATAATGAATCTCAAACTCATCTTTGTAATAGGAGAGAACAAGACCTTCTGACCTGCGGGGAGAGTATATTTGGGGCCAGTCATGTGGAGAAAATAACTTCCTGACAACAAGGTGTGTGAGAGGATGTCTCTGGACATTGGAGAGGAAGTGAGGTGCCCCGACAATTAGGTAGAATAGATGGAAAAGCCTGATACCCGGGGACAACGAAGCCTCATGACACTCAAATAAGGAAGATGAGACGTGCTTGTACTAAAGTAAGGGACAGGAAACCCCTCGGTCACTTAGAGAGAAGAGGCAGGACCTCCAGACACAGAGCAGAAGAGATGAGACCTCCCGACACTCAGGGCCTGTAAGACCTCCTTGTGCTCACATGGGAGATAGAGATTTCATGACCCTCAGGTAGGGGAGGTGAGACCTCCAGACACCCAGGAAGGGGAGAGAAAGACTTCAGACAGTCAGGGGGTTGAAGGGAGAGCTTTGGACACTTATGTAGAGGAGAGGAGACCTTGTGGTGCTCAGGTAGAGAAGATGTAAGCTCACGACATTCCAGAAGGGAGACGACGGTCTCCTCAAGCAGGGGCTGGGAGACTTCCTGGCAGTCAAGTGGGGATGTGAGAATCCCTGACACTCCAGTGTGGCAGTTGAAGCCTCAGAGTACTCATATAGGTGAGATGCAACCTCTTGACACTCAGATAGAGGATGTGAGACCTTTCGGTTCTCAGGCAGAGAAGATGGGACAAAGTGACACTCAGGTGGTGGAGTTGAGGCCTTTGGCCCCGAGATGGAAGAAAAGAGATATCGTCACAGTCAGGGAGAGGAGATGGCAGCTCCCTGATACTCAGGTAAGATATATGCCACCTGCTGGATGTTCAGTTGAGGGGCATGTGACCTCCTGAAGGTTACATGAAATGAGAAAGTAGGACATTTCGTCAGAGAAGATGCTCGGGTGAAGGAATCGAGATCGGCTGACAATCTGAAAACTCTTCACACCTGGAAAGAGGACATGAGGTGTCCTGACAGTCGGGTGGGAGAGGTGGGGCCTTGTGACACTCATATAGGTGGAGTGCAACTCCTTGACATTCGGATAGGCCAGCTGAGACCTTATACTCAGGTACAGGAGCTAAGACTGCTCCTCTAGTAGGTAGAGGTGCGACCTCCCCACACTCTTACAGGGGAGGTAAACTTTTTAACATCCAGGTAGGTGAGGTGAGCATTCTCCTACTCTGGAGGTGAGATGCTGTCTCCTGACAATCAGAAGAAACTTTACTTCATGACATTCAGGTAACTGTGCTGAGAATTCCTGACACTCAGGTATAGGAGACAACACCCTGCTGCCCATGGCCCCAGGGAGGAGACCTGGAGACACTCAGGTAGAAGATGCCGAGACCCTGTGGAGGGAAAGGTGGGCTTTGTAGTCTTAAGCTGGGCGAGTTCAAAATGGTCTTCAGAAAGCGTGCTGACGGCACACGCTTGCAAGAGGGAAAGACAGTTTCCCCGCAGTGTTAAGCGTCTGTCAACATGTGGAGCCTCTCTCGAACCGCTGACATTTTGCACCATCTTGTCGCAGAGTGGCTGAGCTGCCCCTCAGCCTGTGAGTTGGAATGGGACTGTGGCTACAGCTTGCATGAGGGTCAGACCCTGAACCTGCACAAAGGTGGAACCTCAGATGGTGTGGGACCTTGGAAGATAACTGGGACTGAAGATCCTGGCCTTGGGACAGAGGGAGGGGGCTGCATGTGAACCCGCGTCACCCTGGGGCGGGGGAAACCTGTGCAGGAAGTTGGGAAGTCACTTCAGCATGAACCGGTTGAGCTAAAGGGCTCCTCCTGCCTGGCCTGACTGCTTGGAGGGTGGGCGGTGGGAGGTCACTCTGCTGATTGGTCAGAAGGCCATGGAGCTTTGTGAGGTCACTGGGCTTCCAGGCCAGGCTGGGGCAGGAGTTTGGTAGAGATGCTGCCAACTGCCGTTCTGCTGGTCTTGGCAGTGTCTGTGGTCGCTAGAGATAACACCACGTGTGAGTAAGTGTCAGAGACACCAGGGGCGGGGAGGGTGTCTTCTGAGTAACAGACCCCACCCAGACACCCTCTGTCCAGGGCTCTGGAGGAAGCCAAGCTGGGGCCTCAGCAGTCCCCCGGGTCTCACAGCGCCTGTTACCCACATCCCCAACCCAGACCATCCCTGCTCCCAGCATCCTCATCCCAGAGCCCCCAGGGCCCCAGACGTCCATGGTTTCCTCCAGAGATTGACTCCTGGGGCCCTGCAGCACACAGGCCTGTGCTCCCTCCCCGCCCAGTGACGGACTTCACTGCCTCTTGAACGGGAGTCTTGATTCTCAGGAGCTCCTGTCCTCCCGCAGACACTGGGACACCCCCCCCCCCCACTGAGGGTGACCCCAAAGGCCCCAGGGTATCGTCAGGCGGTACCTCTGGGACCTCCACTCCATGTGTAGAATCCCAAGCCCCCAAGGTGCCCCGCAATGCCGATGGCTACCAAGCTCCCACCAGAGACACAGAGCCCTGACCTTCCCCACTCTGGGCCGCTCCCGCCCCAGTGTGCCCCCCTCCCCTGGGGGTCACTGTATCTACCTGCGGCTGCTCTCCTCCTACCATTGTCCAACCCAACCCTGCAGCCCCAGGACCCGCTGGCTCTTCCCGGAGTTTCCCACACAAGATTACCCGCCTCCGCTCCCACCTTTAGCCTCCCCCTCTGATCAGGGAACTCCCATACTTCTAGGGCCCTCACAGTCTGTCCTAGCTACCCATGGGCCCCTCTATCCCCACCTGTGACCACACTCACAAGACCCAAGAAATGCCACCCCTGGAAAAGTTCCTGGAGCCCGTGGCTTCCTGTCCCATCACAGCCGCCACAGCACCACTGCTCAGCCGTCCCCCTGGATCCCACACCCTCGAGCTGCCCCTGCTTTCCCAGGACCCCACAGCTCTTCCCCACTGTGACCAGCCCCATGCCCCTCTCCCCCAGTTGTGGAGGCAAGAGGACAGGCTGGCCTATTCTTGATTCGAACTGTGCCCATGGTCTCTCCTCAGTGGCCCCTGCGGGCTACGGTTCAGGCAGAACCCGCAAGGGGGCATGCGTATCATCGGTGGGCAGCCCGCAGCGCTCGGGGCCTGGCCCTGGATGGTCAGCCTCCAGGTCCTCACGTACCACGACAATCGGCGGTATCACGTGTGCGGGGGCACCTTGCTCAACGCCCACTGGCTGCTCACTGCTGCTCACTGCTTCCGGAGCAAAACGTATGTGCGGGAACACGTGGAGGGGGTCTTCAGAAAGGCTCTTCTCAGAACTGGGCGTTCTCCAAGGGTCTGTGTGCCGGGGAAACCTGATGCTTTGGGCCCCGTGTGGTTGACCCACACCCGCTGGGGATGGGGTGCTCCAAGGGTCACGGTCACCAGCCAGTCCACAGTGAGGGTGACCTGGCTTACCTCTGTGCCCACAGCAAAGTTACCGACTGGAGGCTGATTTTCGGAGCAAAGGAAGTCGTGTGGGGAAGCAATAAGCCAGTGAAGCCGCCTCTGCAGGAGAGATACGCTGAGAAAATCATCATTCACGAGAAATACTCCCCGGGCTCAGAGGCAAACGACATCGCTCTCATGAAGATCACCCCTCCTGTTCCCTGTGGGTACTTCATTGGACCAGGCTGCCTGCCCCAATTTCGGGCAGGCCCACCCAGAATTCCCCAGACATGCTGGGTGGCTGGCTGGGGATTCTTAGAAGAGAACGGTGAGTACTGGCAGGGAGAAGTGCTGGTCACCTCGTTGGTGGTCCTTGAGGTGAAGGGGAAATATGTGGGCGCCTGCCCTAGCCCCACCCAGTCCCCAGCGTGGTGCTGTGAGCGGGTCCAGTCACTGTCCCCTTTCACAGCCAGAGAAAGAGAGTAGAGTTCCCTGCCCAGGGCCCCTCACTGGTGGCTGGTGTGCCCCCCGGGGAGAGGCAGATGGCAGGCGCCAGGAGAACCTTGGCGTCTTTAGCATGGGGTCGAGGCTGTGCCTGGAGCCCCAGGGTGAGTTCTGGAAGTGGGGGACGTGCCCCGAAGTAGCACTTGGAGAAGGGCTTTAGACTGATCTTCCCTCTCTCAGTGCCTCAGTTTCCCCATCTGTATATGGAAGGGCCAGGTCACGTGGTCTCCAAGCTCTGCGACTCCTGAGCCCGGCCCTTCTGTCCTAGTGCCACCTCTGCTCCACACGCTGCCCAGCAGCCCATCCTGCCCAGCCGTTACTGCGCGTGTCCTCTGGAGGCCGGGAGAGGGGCTGGCGGTGGTTGTGGCTTTCTGCGGGTCAGCAACGGGCAGCAAGGTTCTGCTAGCGGGGCAAGACGGAGTAGGACAGGCCTCTGCTCGTGAGCTGCCCGTTCAGCTTTCCGTAGCTGGGTGCGTGAGTCACATTAGGGATGTGAAGATATGATTGAAATTAACTTAGCTTTCAATCTCTTTTGTTCATTGATAATGGAAAATCTGGGATTCCTAACTCAAGGCAGTTCAATCATTTGGGGTTTAAAACTCAGTATTTTTTTCTTTTTTTGGTAACAAAAATCGGTAATTTTGGATGCTTCCCTTAACTCGTCTTCTCCTCTCTCACAGTTTGCTCTTAGTTTCTGATAGGATTGCCACCTATGCTGTCCCTCGGGGAAGGGCATCTCCTCCCAGCCGCCTGTGCTTTCACTGGCCTTTGCTGACTCACAACCTTTCCTCCCTGGCCTGGGGTGTCAATCCCCGTCCGGCTGTTGGTGTCCGGGGCTCTGCCATCATCTCTAGAGCAAGTACACACTTTCTTCTTTTCTCATCCCCTGGCCTGCCCTGCTCTGCCCACCCGTCCGACGGGGGTTCTTTTGGGGGTTCTTGCAGTCCCTGGAAGGCTGATCTCAGGATTTCCATCTGGTGACCGCCCCCCCCACCCGCCCACCAACCCCACCTCTGCTGTCCTTTTGCTCAGGAGAACTGTGGGCTCCCACCTATACCCTGGACGTCATGCAAGACCTATTTTGTTCTAGAATCACCTTAAATTTAATGAGATTTCTATCTTTTTTTTTTTGCAAGCACATCCCCCACCTTTAAGGCCAAGTCTTAAAGAAACCCCCAGCCTCCTGTGATATTCCTTCCGACCTTTCTTTTCCTTGACCTACCTGTTCCTTGAACTCGGATGCTTTGGGGCTGGAAGAGCACTTTTGGGAATCGGCCTCTTTTTCCATTGAATTTTTAGCTCCTGCAGGCTTTTTTGGCATTTGACGTTTAAAGCCAAGGTGCTGGGACTGAGAAAACTCTTCTGTGTTTCAGGACACCTGGCTCTGAACAGTGAGTCTCATGGCTTTCCAGACTGTGGGCTCTGCCGTAGATTTAAGAGGCCACCTCAATGGCCAACAAGCCAGGCTTGCCATTGTTATTTCCGTGTTACCCCTACCCGAAGGGCCGTGCGTGTACAAAACCCTCATTGCTGCTTGGATGGGAAGGAAAGGTGGGGGCTGAGGAGGCTGGAAGCGTAACCTAAGCCACGCACACATGCATTCAGCAGCCGTCTACTGAATGCTGCCCGTGCCCGCCCCACCCGCAGCGCTCCACGGGGCGCCTGCCTTCCAGTCTCGGCCTTCAGAGCCGCGCTCCGGGTCTGCCCCTCCGACAGGTCTGACCTGGCAGCTCCCATCTGTACTGCAGACGATGCTCAAGCCCACTGGGCTGTGGGTGCTGCTGTGGCAGGGCCAGTGGAGCCCTCCTGTCTGTGGGACCACGTGATGCAGAGGGGCGGGCACGTGGGCTCTTGGGCTCCAAGCCAGAGGCGATGGAGCTGGCTGCTCTGGCCCCAGCACAGGCTGGGCCTTTCTTAACCCCTGGTCATGGCCGAGCACCTGAGGCAATAAAGGAAGTTCTGACGTGGCCTCAGGGGTCATTTCAACCACCCGTGCCCCTGACAGGTCTGCCTGTGTGTGGAGGCCCCGCCTAGCCCTGCTCTCTCCACATCTCAAAACAGATACGAGGCACATGGAGAGGGACTCATCAGACCAAGTCCAGCGGGTCCCATCCACAACCGGGTGGAGGATAGAAAGCAGGGGGGTGACCTATAGCCAGAACGAAAGGCATGGTCTGGACTTGAGTCTAGAGAGGAAAACCTGGGTGTGAATCCAAGCCGCACCAGGTCCCTGCCGTGACCCTGGCAAGTGGTGCTCCAATCTCCTGATGGGAGAAAAGGGGAATAACCGTTCCTAACTCCTGAGGCGGCTGTGAGGAGTGAATGGGACGAAGCCTGTGTGATTCATAGTGAGTGCTCAGCGCATCCTCAGTATAATTGGTAACATCCCCGCTGTCAGCCATCACCTACCATTAATGTACACGACGCTCCAGCTGTATCCATCCATCCTCCACCTGCCGTCTGCCCACGTGCACCTCCTTCCTCTCTCCTCCACCTCCATCTCCCGTCTCTCTTCCGCTCTTCCAGCTGTGTGTTTTCTTCCCTTCAGGAGTGGGTAAGGAGAGGCCGGGGGCATTGACTTGCATGGATCTCAGGTTTAAACAGAGCATTTCAGGACGATGGGGTTTTAGTGGAGGGAGGAAGGCTTTCCCAGAACACGTCTTCTGTGATCACTGACCACTGAGTCGCCTGGCTGTAGTCCCCAGGATATCACCTATACTGCAGGAGGCACGTGTGAACATCATCGACCTCGACTTATGTAACTCGACCAGCTGGTACAATGGGCGCATTCGTTCAACCAATGTGTGCGCAGGGTATCCTGAAGGCAAGATTGACACCTGCCAGGTAACTTTCCTTTGGGTGCCCAGGCCCTTGCGGACACCTCTTTTTTGGATCCCTGAGCAAATTTCCCCGGTCCCGTCTTCCAGCATCTGCAGTCACAGTGAGCTTGGGAGGTGACACCCACCAGCTGCCCCTACAAAGGATCAGTCACCACTTGTAGAACTGTATCCCACCCTAACGCAGAGATCATATGATCCAGACACTGCTCCAGAGAGGGCGCTTACCTCTCTTCACCACAATGCAAAGCAGTCAGATCCCCTTGTACACACATGCTCACGTACGCACGTAACACCACGTGCTCAGGCACATGGATTTGCTCATCCTGCCCCCTCACCGCGAGGAAACCCATGACAATCCACACCCTTCTCATCCCAGAGAAGCTGTTGGTGCGCCTCAACTTTACCACAGCCGCCTGTGTTTATGGCAGCAGGGAACCGTACGACTGCAAAAATGCCTCCCAGAGTCTATGACGCTTCTGGGCAGGGAAAGTGGCTCCGGCAGAGAGTGACTTCTGTGTCCTTCTGGGCAGGGGGACAGCGGCGGGCCTCTCATGTGCAGAGAGAGCGTGGAAAACAGCTACGTGGTCGTGGGAATCACAAGCTGGGGGGCAGGCTGTGCCCGAGCTAAGCGCCCCGGAGTCTACACGTCTACCTGGTCCTATCTGAACTGGATTGCTTCCAAGATTGGTTCTAATGCTTTGCACATGATTCAGTTGCCCACCCCTCCCCCTCCTTCTACTCCAGCCCCCCCCACTAAACCCGCCTCCACTCAGCCTTCTATTCGCCCACCTTGGTACTTCAAACACCCTCCTCGACCACCTCCCTCCCAGAGCCCCACTGCAGTGGCCCGACCCCAACCCGCAGCTCCACCGCCCCCCCCTCCCCCCCCTGCCCCCCCTCCCCCACCGCCACCTTCCACTAAACCTCCCCAAGCACTTTCTTTTGCCAAGCGACTACAGCAGCTCATAGAGGCCTTGAAGGGGCAGGCCTTTTTTGACAGAAAGTGCACTTATGAAATGGAGACCACAGACATCCCAGAGCAGCCTGCCTCCTCCTGATCTGACCCCCTTCTCAACGGACCCATTGAACCCCTCACTCCTGAGGAAAAAAACTCGAAATAACTGATCATAGATACAAATATAAATATATGTACGTAAAGAGATGCTCTCTGGACTCCTTCCTCTCTGCCCTCCCCAACTCAATCCCTCATCTCAACTACCTTGTCTCCTCCGTTCACCGCCCGACAAGTTGGAACTGCTTGTATTAATGATGTCAATTGTGGTTCTTTTTAAATCTTGATTTTAAAAACTAGAACAAGGTGGCCTGGGGCTGTGGTCCAGGTAATCATTTAGCGCTTAGTGTCTCTGCATATAATCAACGGGCCTCTCAGCTCCCGTGAGGTGAGCTGACTAGAAATGAAGGGTGTGCGTCCAAGTCTGCTGGAGGCCATGCTCTCCTGGTGGTGTGAAGAGACAGCCCCACGAGAGGAATCTGTCCTTAGTTTGCTTCTTCTCTCCTCCTTGAGGTGGAAAATGCTGCCCTGGGCCTACGATCTGTAGCTGACACTTGGGTCTCCTTCCTGGAGAGACAGGGCTGAGCTCAAGGAACACTCTGATGGGAGCCCGCAGAGTCTAGGCGGCGGGTTCTTGTCTACCTTCTGCAAACTTCCCATGCACGTGACGGTAACCTAATCCCCTTCTTATATTTTCACTGTTGATATTACTCTTTGACTTCCTTTTTTTCATTTATCGAATACAGACATTTCCATATTAGCGCATATGGACCCCTTCTCTAACTACGCTCCGCAGTATGGGCATTTTTGAGCTATAGTGTCACATTTCCTTCCTAGGAGGGAATTTCCAGTCTTCCATTTTAGCTCCCCCCTCAATGTGCACGTTTCCCCACATCTGGTTCATAACAAATTCATCAGTCCTTGCCAATCTAATGGATGTTTTAATCTTCATTTTAAAAATTATGAATGAAGCTGTTTATAAGCGAAGCAAGACTCTTTTTTTTTTTGCGGTACGCGGGCCTCTCACTGCTGTGGCCTCTCCGCTGCGGAGCACAGGCTCCGGACGTGCAGGCTTAGCGGCCATGGCTCACGGGCCCAGCTGCTCCGCGGCATGTGGGATCTTCCCAGACCGGGGCACGAACCCACGTCTCCTGCATCGGCAGGCGGACTCTCAACCACTGCGCCACCAGGGAAGCCCAGAAGCAAGACTCTTTGATCGGCCTTCATGTCCCTAGCCCTGAAAATGGCTCTAGCCCTGAATATGGCTCTGTGGATACTCTAGCCCTGAAAATGGCTCACAGATCCTGGAGCAGAAGCCCCTGCCCACAGGGGCAGGAGGAGCAGGGAAGAAATGGATAAGCAGTACGTTGAACCAATACCGAAGGGCATCCAGGCATCCGAGGAATATGCTCACTCTTTCCCTGTGGGATCGTTAGGCAAATGATAAGTATTCTCAAAAAAATAAAATTCAGGGCTTCGGACGCGTAGGCTGTAGCTGTAGGCCGTATCACCTTCCGAGTTCCCATAGGCCCCTAAGACACAACACGCTAGCAGGGACTGAATTAGTGAAAGGGATACTTTTTCTCACCTCATAAAACTAGGTCTCTTTTTAGTGTTTGCTAATAAAGGGAAACAATTGACTCATTACTGCTCCTATAATAACAGACAAGCACAAGTCAACAACTTGCCCACAGTCAGTTTGTTCCTACTTTGGGGTGGTAAGTAGGTTTGCCCTTCCCAAGAAGCGTTTCCTGTGCAGCCTTACTGACCTTTCTGTTGCTTGTTTTCACTGCTAATTTCCAACATATGCTTTGATCTTGCCCCACTCATTATTTCTTTTTCCCCAAACTCTAGAAAATTGAGTTTTGATATGTGCAATCAAGGAGAATTCATTCATTCCCGTGATATTATTCCTGGAGAGAAAGATAAACAATGCAGAGCCCAAGGCTGGGACTTGCTGGCTACCATCTGCGTCTCTCCTGGCCGGCCTGGGCACTGAATTGATCCTGTTAGCCAAGTGGTGAGCACTATGTTAAGCTCATGCTAAACATCATGCTCGGACAGACTCCAGAGCTTGGCTGGAATCAGATGATTCCTCAGTCTATATACTTTGGGAATTTGTAAGATTTCTGTTCATTTTAATTTTGGATTTTTAAATTTTTTTTTTTTTTTTTTTTTTTTTTTTTTTTTTTTGCGGTACGCGGGCCTCTCACTGTTGTGGCCTCTCCCGTCGCGGAGCACAGGCTCCGGACGTGCAGGCTCAGCGGCCATGGCTCACGGGCCCAGCCGCCCCGCGGCACGTGGGATCTTCCCGGACCGGGGCACGAACCCGCGTCCCCTGCATCGGCAGGCGGACTCTCAACCACTGCGCCACCAGGGAAGCCCTGGATTTCAAAATTTTTGAGATAAGAATCCAAGCTTCTAACTTTTCACCTTGATTAAGATGACTTAAATCTTGCGTTATATTAAAGCACTCAAATAAAACTATGCTCCTCATAGAGAGTAACCATCAAGACGTGGCTTAGTGATGATGAACGGGCTGTTGTATCATTTCAGCTCCGCTTTGTTCTTCAGTCACTGAAACACGGATATCAAGCCAAATATACATATTTTTCACATATACAGTATTATACCACTTTGTAAAATAGAGGCCATTTCCTAAATGACAATCTACATTCTTAAAAGCAAATAAAAAATTCTACATATTTCTTCTTCAGTGCAAAACCTTTGAAAACAAACTCATTCAGAAAAGTGGTGCTTTACGTTTGGCTAGCTGTCTATTACCTAAATCATACAAGACACAGCTATGAGAAAGTAAAGAAGGAAAAAATTAACAATAGTGGCAATATAATAATTTGAAAATTATGTGCGTTCAACCAAATGTTAGCTGACAGCTGCAACAAACCAAACCATGATTTACTGAACATTCTAATCAGTTCAAACTTTATATTATTATTATGTTAGGAAATAAATTCTCTTATACCACTGCTATCTCCTATAGGTAATTTGTTTAGTATGATTACATTCAAGGCCTTATGATTGTTACCTCTTAAACTATACCACGTGTGTTTAAGTATTCTGTGAACTATGTAGAACAGAATATACTTTAAGATTAAACAGCACTTCTCTATTAAGTCTTTTTTCAGAAGACTGCAGAATCAACCAAAAATGACCTTCCATAAATTTTTTTCCACATTAAAAATGATAAATGGTTCTTATATGATCAGAAATTTTGTTCAGGTCAGAAAAATGTTACAATAAACTGGAGTTTTAGTGTTCCATAACACCTAAAATCTGTTTGTTTTATTTCTTAGTAACATTAGCATAAATCTACTTACAAAAATATAATTCAAAAGTTAAACTTCTAAATAAATTCCAGCTCCTTTCTCAGCTCTGATTTTTTTATTTACTTAAATCAGCAAATCCATTTAACATAGAGGTGAAGCACCTAAATAGTTCAAAAGATTTTTCTCTAGCTGCCTAAAAACGAACTGATTAAATCATATGCAATGCAGGAACATCATTTCAGTTCACACCAGACCCTGAGAAGTTTCCAAGAAATGCGACAAGAACAAAGCCACCAGGAGTGTCCCCTATTGGTTTATGTTCAGTAAACATCGGGATTTTTAAAATATACAATAAATGTATCCTGCACCAAGAGTATCAACAGAGGTGCTGAAGCCACATATGGAAGCGCGAAATGCCCTGCTTCAGATATTCTAATTTGTAAATAAATACCTATGATGTAACAATAACACGTTTCCACAGTGATCTGGGAACAGTGCCATTTTCTTGCCAATTTAATGGATTAATTTCCTTAACTAACTCTACAATTAAATACATGACGCATGCTTCTTTTAAAAATGTGCTATAGGGACTTCCCTGGTGGTCCACTTGTTAAGACTCCACGCTCCTAATGCAGGGGCCTGGGTTTGATCCCTGGTCAG
This sequence comes from Tursiops truncatus, assembly GCF_011762595.2. Taxonomy (NCBI): domain Eukaryota; kingdom Metazoa; phylum Chordata; class Mammalia; order Artiodactyla; family Delphinidae; genus Tursiops; species Tursiops truncatus. The sequence continues at coordinate 53,796 of NC_047044.1, read as the reverse complement.
GGAACTAGATCCCGCATGCCGCAACTAAAAGAGACTGCATGCCGCAACTAAAAAGGTACCGTGTGCAGCAACGAAGATCTTACACCCAGCAACGAAGATCCCATGTGCGGCAACTAAGACCCGACGCAGCCAAATAAATAAATAAAATGTGCTATACACAATTACAAGACACTGGAACTAAGCTTAATCACACTTTAATTAGTAAACTCACTTTTGTTATGTTTTTGTTAAAGGAAGAACAATGTGTTGCTATGATACTTCTAATGTAATGAGTTTTGTTCAAGATTATGAAAAGTTTGAATAATTTCCCTCCAGACCATTTCATTTCAAATTTATACAGCTTGTTTAGTTACTTGACCAAGCCAGAAGAAAATAAAAGGAAAAAAGACACTCGGCCGGATGAGATAAAGAACGCTAACACGAGGTCCAGGCGCAGCTTGGTTTTTCTGTCCCAAGTGCCAGCGAAAGCAACGACAGACGGGTGTACACCTAAACAGAGTGCCAGGTCAGCCCATTTTTACTGGGCTCAAAATTTTTAATCGAGTGATGAAACAAAATTCACATTTTGTGGCAAGACAAGAAACAATTAAACGTAAAATTTCTCTCTCCCGGTCTGGGCCTCTTCAGACCCTTTAGTGTGTTCTGTGCATCTGCATTAACCAGACCTCCTTAGGTGAGAACCTTCCTTCCTAATCTTGTAAGGAGCAAAGACGACCCACTACTGCCTCTGTACACGCAGATCTGGATTGTGTAAACTATCAATATGTCATTTGATATATAACACTTTGTCTCAAAAATGTATATAACTGTTCTTTGACCAAAAATGGGCCCAACAGTCCTCAGGGCTTCCTGAAAGACTGTCTCCTGGGTAATAATACTCAAATTGGCTCAAGTAAAATTTTCCATTCCTTCCTTAGATCAGCTATTGATTAACTGATTAATTAATTGAAGGGCCTCAATGAATTTCTTCAATTCTTCTTTCAGTAAGGCAGCGACACTCTGGTTGGATGATGTGCGCTTCTCTGCATAATACTTTATCTTTGGTTTTGTCTTGCTTGTCTGAAGAATAGCAAAACAGCATTTTGAAAAGCAAGTGTGAAAGTAGCTCTTTTGCCCATTTCTGTTCCCCTCTAAACTTGAAATAACCTAATTAACCTGTTTATTCTTTTCCTAGATAAAAAGAACTAAGAATAAAGAATTAAGTAAAGAATGACCAGCTCTCTATCCCCAACAACCCCCTTAGCCACCCTGCAGGCAGATCACACGGGCAAGACGGGGCGTCAGAAGGGAGAGTCAGCCAGCCTGCACGCAATAGGGAAGGATGCGGAACACAGCCTCCTGCCTCGATGATTCACTGAGATTCTCCCCCCTCTCGCTTTTCCCTTTAAAAACTGTCATGGCTGAGTAGAGTCTTTGGATTTGGTCTGGGGATGTGAGTCTGCCTTCTCCCCAGATTGCCGGCTTTTCTGATTAAAACATCTTTCCTGTCTACTGACACTTGCCTCTCGATTGTTGGCTTTTGAGCGGTGAACAGCTGAACCTGAGTTTGTTAACACATGTAATCATTTGGTTATTTTTATTCACAGGCAGCATTGATTTCTTTCTTTTTTATAAATTTATTTATTTATCTTTGGCTGCACTGGGTCTTTGTTGCTGTATGCGGGCTTTCTCTAGTTGCGGCGAGAGGGGGTGGGGGGCTACCCTTCGTTGTGGTGCGCGGGCTCCTCATTGCAGTGGTTTCTCTTGTTGTGATGCACGGGCTCTAGGTGTGCAAGCTTCAGTAGTTGTGTCACGTGGGCTCAGTAGTTGTGGTTCACGGGCTCTAGAGCTCATGCTCAGTAGTTGCGGCGCACGGGCTTAGTTGCTCAGTGGCATGTGGAATCTTCCTGGACCAGGGCTTGAACCCGTGTCCGCTGCATTGGCAGGGGGATTCTTAACCACTGCACCACCAGGGAAGTCCAGCATTTACTTCTTATTAGGCTGGCTGCTGTCACATTCACAGGTAATGTCCCATGTATGCAATATGATGGATATTCTTTCAGAGAATCAAAATTGTGAAGACTTTCAAATATGCATTTGTTGGTAGTCAGATCAAAACACAAGAAATATGAAGTTTTTGAAATATGATAATCATATTTTTCACAAACCTTAATCGGTTACTGGCTCAGTGTTATGCTTATGGTTTCCAGTTAAGATAACACCTCAGCCACAACGATGGCTGTACTCACCCCATCTTTATTCAAAATTGAAGTTCCACGCAGAAAAGCAATGGACTTTTTAAATGCAATAATGACTTCTTTCCCATTTTCCAGGTCTTTTATCCTACTTCCTAGCCATTTAAAGTCTGGTAATATTTCTTCAAAATAAAAATCCTTCTTTTTTTAAAAAAAATAATCTATTTATGTATTTTATTTTCGGCTGCTGTTGGGTCTTCGTTGCTGCACACGGGCTTTCTCTAGTTGTGGCAAGCAGGGGTTACTCTTTGTTGTGGTGTGAGGGCTTCTCATTTTGGTGGCTTCTCTTATTGTAGAACACGGGGTCTAGGCATGTGAGCTTCAGTAGTTGTGGTACGTGGGCTCAGTAGTTGTGGCTTGTAGGCTCTAGAGCACAGGGTCAGTAGTTGAGGCACACGGGCTTAGTTGCTCCATGGCATGTGGGATCTTCCTGGAGGAGGGCTCAAACCTGTGTCCCCTGCATTGGCAGGCAGATTCTTAACCACTGCACCATGAGGGAAGTCCCTAAAATCCTTCTTTAAGTGCAACTGGATACAAAATTTTGGAAGAGACTGCTGAGGCTAACATATAAACATTATTCACATCAGAATTTCTTGATTTATTTTTCCGGCAATCAAATATCCACCCCCCCGCCCCCCCCCCCCCCCCCCCCCCACTAAACAAAGTTGCCAACTCATTCCCCGTGAAAACTTTCCATTGACCATCCTCCTGGAGTTCTGCCACAGCCAGCTGGTCTGCACTGGGACCTGTAGGTAGCACTATCTGAGCGTTCTCTTTCTCTGCCAGTCTCTGGGAAATTTCCAGCACAGACGCTCCTTCATATTTGGGCATTTAATGGCATAAAAGTCTGGATCAGGATCTTTTTGTTCTGGTAATGGAATTGGAGGCTTAAAACCAAACACGTGCAGAGTCAACTGCACATAGTCATGTCCGACCCCATGAAAAGATATATGTACAAATTTCAAGGTGGTCTTTGAGTTTGATTCCCTGTGAAAATCAGTCTTTTTCAGATCTTCCATGTGTCTCCTGTAATGTCCTGCAGAGAGTCTCTCTCCAGTAGGCTGGCATTCACTAAATCATTATTCCAGGAAGCATTCCAGGGTTCCACACAGTCCTCTATGCATTTTGGACTTTCTTCATCATGAGGAGATGTGATCTAAACACCAGTTTCCCAATAGACCCTTTGTCTGTTCTCTTCCTTGCAGTTGTGAGAGGCAGTAATCACCACACCTCCAACTGCTTTGAGCTCCTGGACTGCATATGATGTAGGAACTTATTTCGGAAAAAGGTACACAGAAACATCTTTAGGCAGCAAGACTGAAATGGTGAGTTTGGAAGCCTTTGGATGCTGCAGCTGTTAGTTACTTGACCCCAGCTGTCATACCCAAGACAAAGTTTCTCAACATCTCTCAAGGTATTTGTGCATCTTCTGTGTTGATTGGATTACTGTAAGGTCATTAATATAGCAAAACCCTGCCACCAGAGCAGAACCAAGTCCTGCAGCTCCAAAAGTCATCCAGCAACAAAGAACCTCCTTGTTTGTCCCATTCAGTAACAGATTTTCAAATTGCTCTTTTGTTTTGGCATCGTTTACTGGTTTGCAAAGGGTGGCTCAGTATAAAAAATCAATCAATGTAATTCATTACATTGATAGAAGTGAGGTGGAAAGACCACACAGTCATCTCAACTAATGCAGGAAGAGCATTAGACAAAATCCAGCAGCCTTTTATAATGAAAGCACTCGGAAAATCAGGAATAGAAGGGAACTTCTACAACATGATAAAGGCCATATGAAAAATCCATAGCTAACATCACATTCAGTGGTGAAAAACTGAAAAAGTTCCCCCTAAGATCAGGAACAAAACAAGGATGGCTGCTTTTACTATTTAATTCAACATAGTACTGGAAATTCCAGTCAGAGGAGTTAGGCAAGAAAAGGAAATACAAGTCACCCATATTGGAAAGGAAGAAGTAAAACCTTTTCAATATGCACATGATATGATTCTATTTATAGAAAAACCCCAAAGTATGCGCAGGAAAACTATTAGAATTAATAAAAGAATTCAGCAAAGTTTCAGGGTACAAGATCAACACACAAAAGTCAGCTGTTTCTATAAAGAGCAAGGGATAAATAAAAAAGTAAATAGCATCTAAAAACAATCTGGAAATAAATTTAACCAATAAGTGAGAGATTCATACGTGAAAAGTACAAACATTGATGAAAGAAGTTAAAGATATAAATAAATGGGAAAAAAAAGGAAAGACATCCAGTGTTCATGAATTGGAAGACTTAATATTGTTAAGATGTCAAAACAATCTTTAGACAGAAGTTGAAGGACTCATACTTTCCAAGTTCAAAACTGTACTACAAAGCTACAGTAATTGAAATAGTGTGGTATTGGCATAAGGATAGACATCTAGACCAATGGAATAGAATTGAGAGTCCAGAAATAAACTCATACAACTATGACCAATTGATTTTTGACAAAGGTGGTAAGACCATTCAGACAGAAAAGAATAGTGTTCTTGACAAATATTGCTAGGACAATGGGATATCCACAGGCAAAGGTAGGAAGCTGGATCCCTAAATTATACTATATATAAAAATTAACTCAAAATGGATCAACGACTTACATATAAGAGCTAAAACCATAAAACTCTTAAAAGAGAACATAAGGGTAAGTCTTCATGACCTTGGACTTGGCAATGCGTTCTTAGATATGACACCAAGAGCATGAGCAATAAAAGAAAAAAAAGATAAATTGGACTTGATCAAAATTAAATACTTTTCAGGGAATTCCCTTGATGTCCAGTGGTTAGGACTCGGTGCTTTCACTGCCAAGGGCCCGGGTTCGACCCCTGGTTGGGGAACTAAGATCCCGAAAGTCACAAGGCACGGCCAAAAATAAAATTAAATACTTTTGTTCATTAAGGACATTATCAAGAAAGTGTAAATACAACCTGTAGAATGGGAAAAATATTTGTAAAAGTCATAAATAAGAATTTAATATCCAGAATATGTAAAGAATTCTTATAACTCAACAGCAAAAAGTCAAACAACTCAATTTAAAAATAAGCAAAATAGGGGCTTCCCTGGTGGTGCAGTGGTTGAGAGTCCGCCTGCCGATGCAGGGGACACGGGTTCGTGCCCCGGTCCGGGAAGATCCCACATGCCGCGGAGCGGCTGGGCCCGTGAGCCATGGCCGCTGGGCCTGCGCGTCCGGAGCCTGTGCTCCGCAACGGGAGAGGCCACAACAGTGAGAGGCCCGCGTACCGGGGGGAAAAAAAAAAAGCAAAATACTTGAATAGTTGTTTCTCCAAATAAATAATACAAATGAAGGGGAAATGTATCTCAAAACCACAGTGAAGTACCACTTCATAACTACTAAGATGGCTTATCTTTAAAAATGGAAAATAACAAGTGCTAGCAAGGATGTGGGAAATTGGAACTCTTGTACATTGCTTGTAGGACAGCAATGTAAAATGGTGTAAAATGGTGGTTCCACTGTGGAAAACACATTGGCAATTCCTCAAAAGTTTACACATAAAATTACTATATGATCTTCTTTTTTAAAAAAAATAAATTTATTTGTTTTTGGCTGTGTTGAAAGCTGCGCGCAGGCTTTCTCTAGTTGTGGCGAGCGGGGGCCACTCTGCATTGGGGTGCGTGGGCTTCTCATTGTGGTGGCTTCTCTTGTTGCACAGCACAGGCTCTAGGCACACGGGCTCAGTGGTTGTGGCACGTGGGCTCAGTAGTTGTGCCTCGCAGGCTCTAGAGCACAGGCTCAGTAGTTGTGGCACATGGGCTTAGTTGCTCCGTGGCATGCGGGATCTTCCCGGGCCAGGGATGGAATCTGTGTCCCCTGCACTGGCAGGAGGATTCTTAACCACTGCGCCACCAGGGAAGTCCCACTATGTGATCTTGTAATTCCACTCCTAGATCACTGTGCTATGCCCTCCTCCCACACCCCCCAATTTAAATGTTGAAGCCCTTACCCTCATGTGATTGTATTTGGAGACATGGTCTTCAGGAAGTAATTAAGGTTAAATGAGGTCATAAGCGTGGGGCCCTAATTAGGATGTCATTATGGGGGTCACAGGATATAGTCTTTTTAAAAAACCTATTTTTTGGCTGCGTTGAGTCTTTGTTGCTGCGCGTGGGCTTTCTCTAGGTGTGGCGAGCGGGGGCTACTCTTCGTTGCGGTGCGTGGGTTTCTCACTGCGTTGGCTTCTCGTTGCGGGGCACAGGCTCTAGAGCACAGGCTCAGTAGTTGTGGAGCACGGGCTTAGTTGCTCCGTGGCACGTGGGATCTTCCTGGGCCCGGGCTCAAACCTGGGCCCCGGCACTGGCAAGGCAAGCGGATTCTTAACCGCTGCGCCACCAGGTAAGTCCCAGGACATAGTCTTTTAAGAGGACTCTACCTGAACACAAAGAGGTCATGTGGGCACACAGTGAGATGGCAGCTGCCTACAAGCCAAGAGAAGAGGCTTCAGGATGAAACCTACCTTGCCAGCACCTTGACCTTAGACTTCCCGGCCTCCGGAACTGTGAGAAATAAATATCTGTTGTAAGCCACCCAGTCAGTGGTATTTTGTTACAGCAGCCCGAGCAGACTCTGACACCCAGAAGAATTGAAAACTGCTCGTATAAGCACATGTATAAGCATGTTCATAGCAGCACTATTCGCAATAGCTGAAAGATGGATCCAAACATCCATCAACGGATGAACGGATAGACAACTTGAGTTATTTAATACAATGGAACATCAGCCATAGAGAGGAATGAAGTACATGATATATGCGTGAATCTTGAAAACATGCTGAGTGAAAGACACAAAAGGTCACGTATCGTTTTATTTCATTTATATGAAATATCCAGAGTAGATAAATCCATAGAGACAGAAAGAACGTGGATCAGTGTTTCAAAGGGGCTGAGGGGAGGGAGTGTTGGAGAAACTACTAACGAGTAAGGGGTTTTACTTCAGAGTGATGGAGATGTTTTAGAACTAGATAGAGGTGACAGTTGCACGACACTGTAACTGTACTAAATGGCACTGCATTGTGTACTTTAATTTTATGTTATGTAATTTCACCTCAATGAATTATTTAAAAAAGACTCAGGGGTGGTGTTCCTGTATGTCAGGGTGACATACTGCTTTAAGAAGCAGGTGGATTTGAGCAATGTATGGGCAGGTGGCCATGGATATGGCTGGCACCCTGCCTGAGCACTTATCCCCTACCTACTTTGAGTGTTGAAACTCACAGCTGCCCTTTCCCCAGGGAACTGTCCTTGCTAAAACAGGAGCCCTTTTGCCCTGGACACTACAAGTCACCCCTTCCACCTCCCCCTCACACACTTGGCCAACCGGCACAAAAAGGGCCCTGGTCTCAAAGTGGGACCATCCTTGTGGGGCAGTTTGTCCTCCAGAGCTTCCCTAGGAAGGGGGAGACTGAAGCTGGTCTCCAGCAGAGACAGAAAACTGCCACAATGAGTCATCTGAACAAGAGTTGCCTTCTCAGGCTTTGCTTCCAGGGAACCTGATGCAAAATGGTTACGTAAAGCCAATACTGATGGTGAATTATACGGTTTTTGAATTATATCTCAGTGAAGCCATTATATTTAAAAAACACTTATTAATCATTTATAATAACTAAAGGGTTGTTTCTGTTGTTTGTTGTTTTTAAAAGTACATCTCACCAGGGTAACGCATTCCTGAAATTTCCTGGTCGGGTTAAATCTGTGAAGTTGAAATTGTAAGCGTCAGTAATCTAAAGGGTAAAAATGCTTGTTCTTGACTCCCAAACAAACACCCATTCTTTTAAAAACACTGAATTCCACGGAAATGGTCTCTGTGACAATCAATCTAGAGATAACACGACAGGCCACGGCAGTCTCCCCTTACTAACGTGGCTGATGATCCGCTTGTTCTCTTGTGACTCTTTGCTCAGAGAAATCCATGCCCACAAAGCATGCACATCTATTCAACGTAAATAAAAATAAATTTTAAAAATGGAAATGACGTACAAGATGATCATAAAAGCATCCTAGTGAACCACAAGTCCTGGAGATAAATGGAGAAGGCAGCATGAGAGTTCTCAGCAGCCCTTGCCACCCAAGGAGGTACAATGTCCACACTAGTCCTCAAGAAAAATGAAGGAAATCCTCCCTTGTTGAAATAGGGGTTCTAAAGGAAGCTTTCCGAAAGTCAATTTTTTACAATGCAAACAGGTGTGCCTTGTGGTGTGGCTGTATTGACCCTCGATGTTTACAACTACGATGTTTGTGTATTACTAAGTATGGCCAGAGCAGTCGCCTGCTTTCACGTGATGTTAACAACAAACTTGGGCCTGTGATCTTGGCCTCGCTGTTCATCAATGTACTGGCTGTACCTAGAAGAACTCTGGAAAAACTTACGGAATGAACAGCTCTCTGTTCAAAACCATTTTTTTAAAATGGTTGGTTTCGTTGGGAGACTAGAGGAAAAAGGACAGTCAGGAATTAGAAATCATTCCCTTGGTAGAAATCATTCCCTTGGTAGAAATGCAACGAATAGGCCCTGAGGTCAGTTCTGGGAGGGGGAAAAAAAAACACCTAAATTTCCTTTTATTTAAGAGACACACACAGAATGTTGCCCGATTTTCTTCACCGTCCCACATAACCTGGAGTGTCCATCCTTAATTCTGCCCCAGGGTCTGGTGCGGACCCCTTCCCTGCCCGACTACAGGGGAGGGAACAACTGTGACGGGTCAGGTCTCACGGGCCATGGCAGTGGGGGAGCAAATGGGATGGTTGGCTCTGTAGGAGGCATAGCAGGGGATGGCCTGGAAGAATGTCTCACGTGAGAGCTGAAGGACTGCAGAAGGGAGGGGTATTCTGAACTCCCCCCCTCCCCAAGTCGGCCGTGGAGAGAGGCCTCCTTCTGTGGCTCAGGAGGGAGATGGGCTCTCGACGTGGCCACGCGGCTCTTTGCCCAGCATATCCTCCTCCTTCTGCTCCAAGCTGATGCTCTGTGAACAAGGTTGCAGGTGAGGCCTGGCCTTGCATTTGACCAACTGTAGCTCTGACACCTCTAGGGGCAGTGCCCTCGACGAGCACGTGTGGCCTGCAAAGTCGGTCTGTTGGGTTATGCTCTGCACCCCTATGAAGGGAAGCCGCTTCCTCTACGCCACCTGACATCCGGGCCTGACCTACCTCAAGCTCCTGCAAAACCTCATCCATGAAGTCCCGGGAGTTCTGTTTGTAGGACACAGCTAATCGAATTGCATCGCTGAAGAGCTGGAGGTAAGGTGAAGGTGGTGGGAAGGAAAACAAGGCCGTGGGGCCAGTGGCCTGGACTCTGCCTGCCCTGTACCCACTGGCCCCGCTCCCATCATATGTCCCCACAGTACTCCACCCTAAAATCAGCACGGTCACTCCTCAATTCACCTTTTCCCTGTCACCCTGACCCCATGCATGGTCAATGTACCTTTTCTTCACCAAGCCCAACCCACCACCGCCCCTACTGTCAATGCTCACACGACCCCTTCCTGTCACCACATGCTCAGCACAGCCCCCAAAACAGTGCCCGTCCTCTCCACCAGCCCTGCAGCCAGCCCTTCTCTCCATCGCTTCCCCGGTGACTTCAGCACCAGGCCGTCCCCGGCCTTACGAGACTGTCTCTGCAGTCTCCCATTACCTTCACAACGTTGGTACCATCAGCAGCTGAGACAAAGTACAGGGGCAGGGAGAACTTCCTGGCAAAACTGAAGCTTTTTTGGGTCATCTTTATGTCTGCTGTAGAGAGAAGGTAGGACATGGGCCTGTCTACAAAGGCAAAGGGAGAGAATTTTGCAGGGTGGGTCACTGGAGGTCCCCATTCTAGGAAGAGGGATGAGCAGGGACAACCAGGGGACGCGTCTTAGAAAGAGTTCATTTCACTGGGATCTGTGTCTCGAGAAGGCAGGTTGCCTCACTTGGATCCTTACTGGGAGGGCAGTGATGGCAAGAAACCAAGGGCTGTGTGTCGGGAAAAAGAATGGACCATTGACGGTTCGCTGGCCCAGGAAAGGAAGAGGAAACGTGTGATGGTGGGTCCCCCATGAATTGCTGGCACCCAGATGTAAGGTGGCCTCACCATCGATTTTATTGGCCACCACAATGCATGGAATCTCTGGCCTGAACTCCCGAAGCTCTGCATACCAGGTGCTCAGGTTCTTGTAGGTGATTTTCCTCTGCACATCAAATACCTGCAATTAGCAGAGGAAAGAAGACAGCCCAAGTGCATCAGTGTCTCTGCATGCCACCCCCAGGTGACACACACACAAGCAGGCAAACACGGGCTTGGCAACTCGGACCACGCACCACTCTGAGCGGCCTCCCCTCTAACCACAAGGGCTATGCCTTGCCCACCCTTCTCACCCTCTAGAACCTTCATCCGGTCACCTTATTTACCTATTTTAACCGGATTTTATCATTTTACTTATTGATAAGTCCGTTACAAATGGTAAGCTTTTTGTTTTTTTCGTAGTCTAACTACTGCTTAAACTTTGTTTAAAAAACTCCCTTATAATGGGACTTCCCTGCTGGTCCAGTGGTTAAGACTCCACACTTCCAATGCAGGGAGCGTGGGCTCCATCCCTGGTTGGGGAACCAAGATCCCACATGCCACGCGTGGTGTGGCCAAAAAAACCCAAAACACCTCCTCTATGATAATCTTAAATGTTTCTAGAATTTCCTTTCAGTTATTTTGATTTACTTTTAATGATAAACTTTTAATTTTGTATTTTAGACTTTGTAGAAGTACTTTTGTCTTTTATTATTCTGTAGCTTATCATAATTTTACTAACTTTCTATAATTTATAGTTCTCACCTATTGAAAAGTGCCCGCAAGAAGCATGAGCACTGTGACTGGCTCTAGGGCGGGGAGGACAGAAGCCCTAAGATGCTTCACGTTGCTGCTACAGGGATCCTTCAAGCCCCTCGCAGGAGCTTCTCAAAGGCCAGCTTTCTGTTGCCCAGACACCCTCCAGAAGAGACTCCCATGTCCAAACTGCCCCAGCACAGCAGTGGATTGAGATGCACAACCCTGTAACCTGCTGGAATGGCAGATGTTGCTTCTAAGCAACCCAGCCCTTCATGGGAGTAACCACGTCCAGGGCCAGGGATTCCCCCTGCACGGCAGCGGGCTCTGGTCAGCAGCTGTCACACCTGAGGCAGCAGGAGGTCCACCTGAGAGGCTCTTCTATGGCACTCTCCAGGCCCAATTTCAATAAATGACTACTTTGTCTTGAATTCCCAATAAAGACTTCTTTTAAAATACGCTTGTAATGAAACTTCCGGAATCTGCTTCACACCTCCCATGGCTGCCTGCCATGGTGACTGTCAGTCACACTTTGTCCAGGCCTGGTTTCCTGAGCTTCCTTTCCTTGTTTTGAGAGCTGAGGAGCTGGTTAGGCTGAGAAGCATACCCTTTGGGGTTTCAAGGTGGAGGGTGGAACCCCAGCTCCCTCTGGGACTATCAGGTCCCCGTGTGGTCACGAGAGGCTGAGCGCTTTCTACCGGCAAGGCCCCCTACAGCAGGCTGGGGCTGGTGGTAGGCACCTGCACATACAGGTATGCAGGGAGGCTGGCAGGACGAACACCCCAGGTCTCAGAAGAGGGCCCAAAAGGAGCTAGTGGAGATGTGTCAGAGGCAAGAGGTCACGACTGCTGGCACTAGTCTGCCCCCATTTGCCTTACCCTGTTACCCTCTTTTGTTTTGTCCCATTATAGGTACTAGCATTAAATTTTGGAAAATTTCAAGAGATCTTGTGCTTAAAGGGACAGAAGAGCCTGAGAAAGGAGCCAGTGAGTTTGTGGGCAGGAGGTCCTAAAGGACACAGGCTTACAGTTCCTCTCTCTATTCGTGGCCCTTGCCATAGCTGAGTGTCAGGCTCTCCTGCGGCACCTGTCACCCACTGGCTACTGGGCTGGACCTCTGAGGGCTGTGCTCTAGACAGCAAAGTGAGAGGCTGAGACGGAGGAGGGGGCCATTTTGGAGGGGAAAGCTCCCTGGGAACCAGAGCCTGCTCAGCCCCAGCATCTGCCCCTAGAGAGCAGCGGATGAGGGAGGCCTCCATTAGGGAGGGACTGTGTTGGACTCTTAGATGCTCTGCCTGATGATGAGGCCCTGAACTTGCTCCTCCCGCTGGAATGGTGGCTCCACACATCCCCCCACCCCCGGAAGAGAAGCCGGCTCTGGCGTGTTCTCACTCCGAACCTCTGGGAAGCACGTGCACTCTGAAGCCTGCGCTAATCCTTCCCTCCAGCACCCAGCCCTGGTGAGGAGGGCTCAGTCCTGCTGGGCCCTTCATCCCTTCACCCCTCAGGCCAGACTTGCCCAGAGCCTTTGCCCTCCAGTTGGTTTCATACCATGATGCAGGCGTGGGCCTTGTGGTAGTAGGAGGCGTGCATGCTCTGGAACCGCTCTTGGCCTGCTGTGTCCCAAAAGTCTGCAATGTGAACACAGCTCTGACTGCCTGATGGGGGATGAAGGGCAGAGAGCCCCAGACGCTGAGCATCTCTGTGCGGTGTCTGTGTTCGGAAACACAGGCACCCGTGGGAGGATGGGGAGCAACGGAGACCACACAGCTCGCGGGTGTGTTGTCAGGATGTACGCACCTGGGCGTGCGTGGGGGCGGGTGAGAGGGAGACCCAGGGCCAGGAGGAAGGAGAGTACAGACAGGGAGCCCCAAGAGGGAGAGGGTCAGTGACCTCCTTCCCCCACCTATAAGATGCAGGACGCTCCAAGGTCACAAGTAGGCCCAATTCCCATGTGTGCTGATCACAGAGGGTGGACACAGTCAGGCCGGACGTGTGGCCTGGCCAAGGGGAAGGTTGTGACCACATTTAAAGCCAAACCCTTTGTGGCAGATGACACTCAGACCAACCCTGTTGTTTCTTTACACTGGCTGAAGAGCACCGGAACAGAACCCTGCGTGCTTCCTCCCACCCTCCCTGGCTTCCGGGCTCTCTGGGTTGCACCTATCACCCTTCACCCATGCCTGGGGTCTCATTTCCCCCTGCTTGACTCTCTCCCCCACTACTTCTCCCTCCTGAGAGGTGGTGTGGCTCGGCACTGTGCTGCTCACCCACAAGGACGGTCTTGCCGTCCACCGTGGCCGTGTGCTTGTACAGGGTCAGGGCGTGTGTGGACAGCTGCCGGGGCTGACTGCACTTAGGTTAAGGGGCAAAGATGAATGAAAAGAGACGTAAGCAAGGTGCTGGGGGGGCGGCTGCTGGGGGGATGGAATGGGCTCTCTCTCTCCTTCTTTAAGAAGTTATTTAGATTTTAAATTGAATGAGTGTTGCAGACAGAGGATCAACTTCAAATATCACAGGCACAAGCTCCATGGAAAGGTGAGGGGTGGGAGAGGTTGGGATTATGTCCTGGCCACCTAAGTCCAAGGGAAAACATGGAATGGAATTTTACAGAGCAGCTGTCTGAAACAGCATCACGTAGTTGGCCAATGAGACTGCGGGGATGCCCCAGCTCCCCATGGATGGGGCTCTTGCAGGCCGGAGAGGAAACCCAGCCATAAGAAGCAACATGACAGTTCCAGGGAAAAAAAGTCTTCATAAGCCAGACAGCTGACAAACTGTTTATGAACTGTAGTTTGCTTTTTGCAACCCTATCAAAAAGCTTGGGGAATAACATTTCCTGAAGCTGCAAGATGCTGTGTGGTTTAACCATCGGAGCTGGGATGATGCAGGTGGGTGGGTGCAAAGGAGAACTTGGTAGAAGGTGAAGTAAGATACACTTAGAGTCTACCACGGGGGGGCTGGGGCCCCGGGCAGGGAGCAGGGGGCTCTGGGGTTCTTCTCACCCCCAGTTCTCAACGGACTCACTTGGGAAGCTTTTAAAAACCATCCCAATTGTCTCATTCCAAACCTGCACAATGCAACGATTCACGGAAGGAGGGTGGGGCTGGCGCTTCCTATTTGACAAAGTTGACTCATACCAGAGAATGTTTAAACATTAGAGAGCCCAAGCTCTGAGGTCAGAGATGTTAAGTGACTTGCCCAGCGCCAGAGCTACTAAGAAGGAAGAGGCGGGGTTTGAGTCCAGGCATTTGACGAGGTACTTACTGTTAGCCATTCCACTGCTTTCCTAATAGAAAGCAGATCCAGATGTGAGTAAGCTTGAAAATATGCAGCACCAACTACATGTGATGCCACGTGGGTCAGCTGGTGAGAAGCCAGCATGAAATGAAACCTGCGAACTTACTCACTTATCCCTCCTCCCTGGACCGCTGGAGCAAAGGGGTGGGCAGTGGGGCTGAGCTGGCCTGAGGGTGGAAAGGGCCACAGGAACAAGGAGCATTTCAAAACTTGAAGGATACAATCCATCCATGAGAAATCTCTCCATAAGTCTGTAAGGAGAATGTGCAAGTGGTCAGGTGCATCCCTCAACGCTCCTGCCTGCCCCTGTTGCACCACCCAAGGGTTGAAAACTTGGAAGCCAGCTGTGGCTTCCCCCCTCCCACTCCTTCCACAGCTACACAGTTTCCTTTCAAGGACAATGCCCAGGAACCACCCACCCACCCTCTTTCTGACTCCCCTTAAGTTCCTGACACCCTTCGGCTATAACGCTGACCCAGCACCCACAGATGCTTTCCCTGTGGGCAGGGACCCCAGTTTCCTCCTTTTAGGGAATAAACAAACTGTGGTACATCTATAATATGGACTACTACTCAGCAATAGCAAGGAAAAGATTACTGATATACCCAACAATTTGAACAAATCTTAAGGGTATTATGCTGAGTGAAAAAGGTCACACGTTGTATAATGCCTTTTATACAATGTTGCCAAGATGACACAATTATAGAGATGGAGACTATTAGTGGCTACAGGGGTTAATAGGGGTGGTAGGAGGTGAAGTGGGGTGGGTGTGACTATAAATGGACAGCAGGACCGAGGCCTCTGCAGTGATGGAATAGTTTTGGATCTTGAGTCCAGTGATGCTTACACAAATCTACCCATGTGACAAAATGACACAGAATTATACATATGCATTGAACTAACGCCAGTTTCCTGATTTGATCTTGTACTACAGTTATGTAAGATATAACCACTGGGGAAACTGGGTGAAGGGTACACAGGCCCTCTCTGTATTCTCTTTGCAACATCCTGTAAATCTGTTATTTCAAAATGAAAAGTTAAGAAATAAACAAAACAAAACAAAACACAGACTGGGAGAAGCTACGTGCAATGCCAATCACTGACAAAGAATTAATATACAGAGATTATGAACAGCTCTGATACGTGAATAAGAGAACACACACACAACCTGGGTCCTAAGAATATGAACAGGCAATTCAGAAGAATGGCTAAAAAACATATGAAAAGATGCTCAATCTTGAATGATTTTAATGTAAATTAATGATTTTCATGCAAATTAAAATAAAATGAAATAGCACACACATCCTTCAGATTAGCAAAGTTGAAAAAGTCGTATGATACCAAATGTTGCACATTTTGTGGAAACTCTTGTACTGTGCTGGTAGGAGTGCGAACTTAATATACTACTACTTTGGAGAGCAACTGGGATAAGTCAAAGTTTGAGCTAATCCTAAAACTGGGCAATTTCACCCCAAGTCTAATAGACTGTGTGCCCAAGATGATAGGCATAAAAATATTCACTGCAATATTGTGTCTAATACCATAAAAATTGTAATTTCATAACTGTTCTTCAGCAGAAGAATGGACAAACATATTTTAGTACAAAAAAATTTAAAATAATTACTGAGTGCTTGCCATTTGCCAGATACTATGCTAGGTGCCATGATATAACATTTAACAAAACAGAGGAAAATTCCTGTCTTCATGGAGCTTACAGTCTAGTGGGTGAAGACAGGCAGTAAACACACACTTAAAATATATATAGCCACGTGTATGGTCACTGGATTTAGAACAAAAGCATTACTGCAATTCAACAGGGTAAAGGATTGTTTTATCAAGGAATGGTGTGGAAACAAATGGATATCTATGTAGGAAAAAAATGAACATTACTTGAGGACATTACTTAAAATGGTGGATGGAGTATGAAGTTCTATGGGTCACTCCCTCAACTGAAACAACCAATAACTGGAAAAAATGATCAGAATCAACTATTTCAGAACTCTGGAACCTGACTGGACACAATGACCAGTAGAGTGCTGGATAAAAGGAGAGTGCTGGTCTTGTGCAAAAGAACAACACGCACAAACCAGCAATGGTCACCCACTCCTCAGGCCCACTGCAGCTAGGCAGTGACCCGTGTTCCAAATGTCTGGCTCCAGTAGAGATACTTTCCTCAAGAAGTTTGGCCGAGGAGCCGGATCTCAGCTCTCTTAGGCTTCAGAGTCTTCCCCTGCTGGCATCTATTGGAAATTTAAAGGGATAGGAATACCTCTTTGTTTCTTTCCCCTTTTGGAGTCAAATATTTAAGGAAATCTTTATCAGGTCACTGTATGATCACAGAAAATGGAATAGAAATATCAGTGACCACACACAAGAAGGAATATACACTTTGCAAAAATAGTATATGGGAAAGTTACAAGTGGATACTCCAGCTCTAAACAAGCAGAAATCAGCTATACCCGAGGAGTGGAATATCTGAGTTCCAAAGTCACCACATCAAAATACTCAGAATGTCTAATTAACAACCAGAAAATTACAAAGCATACAACGAAACAGGAAGGTATAGCCTATTCTCATGATAAAAAGAATTTAACAGAAACAATACCTGAAGAAATCCAGACCCTGGAATTACCAGTCAAAGAAGTTAAATCAATGATCTTAAATATGCTCAAAAAACTAAAGAAAACCATGGACAAAGAACTAAAGGAAATTAGAAAGCAACATATAAACAGAATGAGAGTATTAATAAAGAGATAGAAATTATGAAAAGAAACCAAATGGATATTCTGGAGCTGAAAAGTACAATAATTTAAATGAAAAACTCCCTAGAGGGCTTCCCTGGTGGCGCAGTGGTTGAGAGTCCGCCTGCCGATGCAGGGGACATGGGTTCGTGCCCCGGTCTGGGAAGATCCCACATGCCGCGGAGCGGCTGGGCCCATGAGCCATGGCCGCTGAGCCTGCGCGTCCGGAGCCTGTGCTCCGCAACGGGAGAGGCCACAACAGTGAGAGGCCCGCGTACCGCAAAAAAAAAAAAAAAAAAAAAAAAAAAAAAAAAAAACTCCCTAGACAGTTTCAACAGCATATTTGAGAAGGCAGAAGAAAGGATCAGCAAACTTGAAGATAAGGCAACTGGAATTATCCAGTCTAAGAAGCAGAAAGAAAAATGAGTAAAAATGACCAGTGCCTAAGGAGCCTATCAGACAACATAAATCATCCTAACACATGCATCATCAATAGAAGAGGGGTGGGGGCAGAGAGACTAGTTGAAGAAATAATGGCTAAAAACTTCCCAAACCTGATGCAAGACATGAATGTACACACCCAGGAAGCTCAACAAACTCCAAACAGGATAAACTCACAGAGATCCACATTATAGGCAAAATGTCAAAACTCAAAGACAAAATCTTCAATAAGATAAACAGCTAACTTCTCATCAGACACCACTGAGATCAGAAGGCAGTGGAATGATATATTTAAAGTCCTGAAAAAAAAATTGTCAAAAAAGAATTCTATGTTCAGCAAACTATCCTTCAAGAATGAGGGAGAAATTAAGACATTCCCAGATAAACATAAGCTGATGTGACTTATTACCAGTATATCTGTCCTATAAGAAATGGTACAATAAGTCCTTTAGGTTGACATGAAAGGACACTAGACAGTAACTTGAAGCTGTATGAAGAAATAAAGATCTTCAGTAAAGGTAGCTACACAGGTAAAGATAATTACCAGTATTCTTGGGCTTCCCTGGTGGCGCACTGGTTAAGAATCCACCTGCCAATGCAGGGGACATGGGTTCGAACCCTGGTCCAGGAAGATCCCACATGCTGCAGAGCAACTAAGCCTGTGTGCCGCAACTACTGAGCCTGTGCTCTAGAGCCCAAGAGCCACAACTACTGAGCCTGTGTATCACAATTACTGAGGCCCACGCACCTAGAGCCCGTGCTCTGCAACAAGAGAAGCCACCGTGATGAGAAGCCCGTGCACCAAAACGAAGAGTAGCCCCCATTTGCAGAAATTAGAAGAAAGCCTGTGCGCAGCAACAAAGACCCAACGCAGCCAAAAAAAAAAAAAAAACCCCAAAACCAGTATTCTCATATTTTTGGTTTGTAACTCCTCTTTTTTCCCATGATTTAAAAGACAAATATCTAAAACTATAATTGTAAATCTATGTTAATGATCACAATGTATAAAGTTGTAATTTGTGACAAAACAATATCAAGGGGAGGGATAGAAATATATAGGAGCAGAGTGTTGGTATACTATTATAACTAAACTGGTATTCAAATAGGCTGCTATAAATTTTAGATATTAATTATAATCTTCAAGGCAACCATTAATAAACAACTAAAAAAATTATACAAGACAAGAAGGGACTCAAAATAGTACACTACAAAAAATTAAAAAAAAGAAAAAGTAATGGAGTACTTGAGGAAAAAAAACTGGAGACATAAAACAAATAGCTAAATGGCAGAAGTAAATCCTTCTTTATCAGTAATAGCTTTAATTATTGTTGTTGCAAATGAGAATAGATAAAACTCTCCAACTAAAAGTGAGAGATTGGGAGTGTATATTAAAAAAACATGATCCAGGCATGTCCTAACTGTAAGACACTTGCTTTAGATACAAGGTCACAAAGAAGTTGGAAAACAAAAGGATGATAAAGATATTGCATGCAAACAGAATTCAAGAGAGAAATGGGGTGACTATACTACAGTCAGACAAAATAAACTTTTAAGTGACAAATGTTACAAGAGACAAAGAAGGACATTATATATTGATAAAAAGTTCAATCTATCAAAAAGATATAAAAGTTATAAACATATATGCACCACACAACAGAGTCCCAAAATATATGAAGCTAACACTGACACAACTAAAAGGAGAAATAGAGAGTTGCACAATAATATATTGAGATTTCAATACCCCACTTCCAATAATGAGTAGAACAATGAAACAGAGGACTTGAACCACACTAACTAGGTCTAACCACCAATTAGACCTAACAGACATACACAGAATACTCCACCCAACAATAGTAGTATACATATTCTTCTCAAGTGAACATGAGTTAGGCCACAAAAAAAAGTCATAATAAAATTTAAAAGACTTAGATCATACAAAGTATCTTTTCAAATAAAATGGAATGAAACTAGAAATTAATAACAGAAGAAAAACAAGAAATTTCACAAAAAGGTGGAAATTAAATCAAATAGGGAAGATTTAGTCAAATTAAATCAATAACATAACTGTACATCTTTAGGTAGTAGACATGAAAGAGCAAACTAAACTCAAAGTTAGCAGAAGGAAGGAAATAATAAAGATTAGAGTGGAGATAAACAAAATACAGAATAGAAAGACAACAGACAAAAATCAGTGTAACCAGAAATTAGTTCTCTGAAAAGATCAACAAAATCAACAAACCTTAGCTAGACTAAGAAAAAAGAGAGGACACAAATGATCAAAATCAGAACTGAAACTGGGGACAGTAACATCAATTTTACAGAAACAAAAAGAATTACAAGAGAATACGATGAACGAACAAGCTGGATAACTGAGATGAAGTGCACAAATTCCTAGAAACACACAAAGTACCAAACAGACTCAAGACGAAACAGAAAATCTGAGTAGACCTATACCAAGTAAGGAGATTATATCAGTATTCAAAAATCTCCCATAAGGAAAAGTCCGGGACTGGATGGCTTCACTGGTGAATTCTACCAACCATTTCATGAACAAACACCAATCCTTCTCAAACTCTTCCCAAAAATTGAGGAGGAGGGAACACTTCATAATTCTTTCTATGAGGCCAGTGGTACCCTGATTCCAAAGTCAGACAATGACACTACTAGAAAAGAAACCTACAGGCCAATACTCCTCATGAATTTAGTTGTAAAAATCCTCAAAAAAATCCACTGGCAAAGCAAATCATATTAAAAGGATTATACACCATCAAAAGGACCAAGGGAGATTTATTCTCAGAGTATAAGGATGGTTCAACTTAAAAAAATTAATCAAACATATCATATTAATAGAACAAAGGAAAAATCCTACATATTCATCTCAACAAATGCAGAAAAAGCATTTGACAAAAACCAACACCATCTCATGACAAAAACTAGGAATAGAAGGTAATTACCTCTAGGATAAAGGCCATATATGAAAACCCCACAGTTAATACTCAGTTGCAAAAGACTGAAAGCTTTCCCTTATAATGAGAAACAAGAAGATGCCTACTTTTGCCACTTCTATTCAACACAGTACTGGCAGTTCTAGCCAGAGCACTGTGATGAGAAAACAGTTATTGTGAGTTGCTTCCTAGACATTTTACAGCATGACAATCCTGCTCACACCTAAAGTCTGGACATTTAGATGAGGACCTGAGTTTAGGATTCCCGCCACAAGTTCCTGCTTTGCTTTTCCCAGGGCACCTTTTAAAATAAACAGACTTGAGGCTGAGAAAAGTTAGTGACCTCTGCCCCAATCAGCAAAGCCCCTAGGGAATTACTGACAGCTACCTGGGTCTAAGGATATGTTAATAACGGATAAAAGTGGAAACCAAGGTGGAACTGGGGCACCTGGGTATAAGACTAAACTAGGCATCTGGTTAGGGGCAAGTTTACCCTCATCCTGCGAAGGCAGAAATGGATGTGTGCCCCACTGGTCCAAGACAGCTGAGAAACAGGCTCACACCCTGTGGAGACAAGCTGCCAGCACTGCAGAGCCTCCCTTCAGGGGAAGCTCCACGCCTGTGCACAGAGGCACTGAAGTCAGTTAAAAGAGTGTGTCGATCTTTACCCTGGGACTTCCCTGGTGGCGCAGTGGATGGGAATCTGTCTCCCAATGCAGGGGACACGGGTTCCATTCCTGGTCCAGGAAGATCCCACATGCCGCAGAGCAACTAAGCCCATGCGCCACAACTACTGAGCCTGTGCTCGACAGCCCACGAGCCACAACTACTGAGCCCGTGTGCCACAACTACTGAAGCCCGCGCGCCTAAAGCCCACGCTCCGCAACAAGAGAAGCCACCGCAGTGAGAAGCCCACTCACCTCAACAGAGTAGCCCCCGCTCACTGCAACTAGAGAAAGCCCGCTCGCAGCAACCAAGAGCCAACACAGCCCAAAATAAATAAAAATTAAATCTTTTAAGAAAAAAAAAATCTTTACGCTGATTATAGTCAGGCATCATTTCTATCCACTCTTCTCAACTCTGAGTTCTTTCAAGACAGTATCTTCACCACCTTTCTTCGACCTGTCGCTGGTTGTGCCAGTCACACTTCTCACACTTTCCTCTCCCCATTCCCACTGTCTGCATCTTGCAGTCTCTCAGCCCCATACCACACACAGGAATACCCCAGCTCTCACCTCACCAGGACTGCTTCAGTAGTCTCTAGGGTGACCGGTCCCATACTTTCTGCCAGGACTCATGGATAAAGCTCAATTTCCTCAGTCCTGTGACTTGCCCCTGGGGACGCCCTCCTCCCCAAACACACACAGCTGCTGATGTGACGCTCCCTTGTTCCCCCATGCAGACCTGGGCTCCAGCCAAGACTACTCTCTCACCACTCCCATAGAAGCCATGCTCCTCTATGCCTCTGGAGGATTTTTCTAACAACCTAGACCCACTCTGGGCCTGGCATTTCTTCCCTAATCTCCCAACATACTTGGACTTGCCCACAGCGCTGTCCCCCAGGCAGATGATTTTCACATTGTCATCGGCATCGTATTTCTCTTGGTCCAGCTCACAGGGTTTGGCTCTGTCCCCGGCCATTGGCTCCTGGCTGTAGAAAGGGGATCAGCTCAGGGGAGGGGGGTCTTGTCACCGTCTGGGAAGATCAAGAAGAGGCTGTTGTTAAAGAGATGAGAAGTCCCCTCCACCAAATCCACTTCCTCTTCCTGGACAGGGGAGACAATGAGCTGACAAGAGAGGGGCCCAAGGAAACACTTACATCCTTCTCTATTCACCACCCACCTGGCTAGCACTTGCTGAATCATGGGGCTGTAATCTTGTCCCCACCCAGATCTTCTGAGAGTGGTTTACCCTATGTCATCTCTTTACTTCAGCTATGCTCAGAACCACAACTCCCACTCCCACCTGGAGAGACTATTCTAAAGCCATGTTGAAGCTTTGCAAGTTTTACCTACAAGCGTTTTCTCACTTGTAAAGCAGGGACAAAACTCAGTGCCCACATCACATGATTGAGTTGAGACACTGTCTGACAAAGAGGGCTCTGTAAGCCTGAATTCTCATCACTGAATGACAGATCACACAGCCAAAGAACCCTAACCTGTATTCCTGATCCTCTACCTCATGCTTCTCACTTCCACTTCATTTTCCATCATACTGCCATCAGTAGCTGCCTTCTCCTCTCTCAACTAGGCATTCCCCAGACCCTCTTCTCTAGGGTTATTCCAACCTCTACTGGTTTTAGGTATCTCCTACATGCTGATGATGCCAGATCTGTATCTCCACAGAGATCGCTTCCCTCAGTGCCAGACTCAGGTATGCAACTGCCTACCAGATTCTGAACAGCGAACTATTCCACACAGGCAAAAATAACCTGTGAAACCTAAGCCCTGCCCACCCCGAAGTCGCTCCTCACGTTCCCTGTCTGCACAATACATCACCAGCCACCCGACGCCAACATCGAGGCGTAACAACCTCTAGCTCTATTCCACTACCCTCATGTCCTTAAGCCCAAATATAACTTCACGAACATTACTGGGAATGTGCCGTAGTCCACACTCTGAGTTAACTCGGCACACAAAAATGATGCAACGACAACGCAGCATCAGTGCTCGCACTTACTGAGGGTTCATCACGGGTACATCTTGCACCCGGATAGGAGACACGATGGCAGTCTACTGTGGCAAGAGCTATGACAGACGTGCACACAAGGGTGGAAAATACCGACAGGACCCCTGAGTTTCCCTAACTGCAATGCTACTGTTTCTGCTCAGGTAGGGACTCAGCCTTCTTTACCGAGGTACCCTCAGCCTCAAAAGCAGTGACTGGGAAGTGGCAGATGCCTGATAAGTATAATGAGGGGCTGTCCCTTCTACCTCCACCCTGAAGCTGGAGCGACCTGTTCGGAAGCCAAACGCGGCCAAACCCGTTCTCAAAGACCTTCAATGGGTGTCGATGTCCTCGCCACCCAGTGGATAAGTTCTCTTTCACTCAAGTAGTTTTCGGGCACCAAA
This sequence comes from Tursiops truncatus, assembly GCF_011762595.2. Taxonomy (NCBI): domain Eukaryota; kingdom Metazoa; phylum Chordata; class Mammalia; order Artiodactyla; family Delphinidae; genus Tursiops; species Tursiops truncatus. The sequence goes on along the minus strand of NC_047044.1, from coordinate 30,225 downwards.
CAGGCCTGAGAACCACTTTACCCCCGCAGCCAGGCTGGGCTGCCTTCGCCCCCCCTCCCCCTACCGTTGCCAGAACCCACTGTCCCGTTCTTCCCCGCACTGGCCAAGGGCCCGAGGACGGCCTTGGAGGGGCGGTTCCCACATGCGAGGCCGCCACCCGCGCGACTTCGTCTTCTCGGCCGTTCCCGGGCGAGGGCTGGAGACCAGGAGCGCCGCAGGTCGGTCCGCCCACGGCCAGCCGCCCTCAGGGCCCCGAGTCCCCCTCGGATCCCGCCCCGTCCCGGACCCTGCCCTGTCTCGGACCCCGCGAGTCAGCCCGGGTCCCAACCGCGGTTCACTCAGCTTCCAGCGCTGCCCGCGTCCTCGCAGATGCTACGCAACCGCGCAAGGACCCTAGGAGGGCTGCCCGGCCAAAGGCCTGAAGGACCTCGCCGGGGGCTGGCTGGCTAGTCCAGTGCCGGGCGAGAGTACTGCCGGTCAATGAGTACCCGGACGGGGCCGGCCTGGGGCTTCCAATAGCCGGAGTCTGGGGTGGGCTTTGGCCCCGGGGCTGAGCCAGGGTTCAAGCGGCTGTAGGCCTTGGGGAGTGACTGGGCGGCCGCGGGGGGAACGACTGGGGAAGCGTTCCTGAGGCGTGGGGGCGGGGCCTGTGGCGTGTGGGGCAGGGTGCTCAGGTGCGGTGGGTGGACCATAGGTGTGGGGCCGGAGTCTTGTGTGGGCGTTGGTGCCCGAGTGCGGGGCTTCTTTGGGGGTGATGGAAGGGGCGCAGAGCAGCGCTGGGGAAAGTGGGGGGTGGGGTGGGGCCTCATGTGTGGGAGGCAGAAGACTAGGTGATTTCTAAAGTTTGTAATTCTCTCTTGGGGCGATTCTGAGCATATTTTTCTTTCTTTTTTTAAAAAAAAAGTTTATTTATTTTTGGTCTTTGTTGCTGCGCGCGGGCTTTCTCTAGTTGCAGCGAGAGGGGGCTACTCTTCGTTGCGGTGCGCGGGCTTCTCATTGCAGTGGCTTCTCGTTGCGGAGCACGGGCTCTAGGCACACGGGCTTGAGTAGTTGTGGCACGAGGGCTCAGCAGCTGTGGCTCGCGGGTTCTAGAGAGCAGGCTCAATAGTTGTGGCGCACGGGCTTAGTTGCTCTGCGGCATGTGGGATCTTCCCGGACCAGGGATGGAAACTGTATCCCCTGCATTGGCAGGCGGACTCTTAACCACTGCGCCACCAGGGAAGTCCCATTGTTGTTAACCGAGAATTGCGACAGCCACGACTGAGCCAGGTTTATCAGGGAACCTAGTTCTCCCTCCACACAGCTCGGCAGTGAGATGCCGGCTCAGGGGCATTCATTGATTTATTCAAGAAGTACCTGTTGAGGGCAGCTGTGGGCTAAGACAGGCATTCCTTGTGGGGACTGAGGGTACAGCGGAGAGCAACAGAGCTGCCATCTTGGAACTGACCTTCCAGTGGGGCAGACGTGTAAATCAACTAGCTGTTGTAATAAAATTACAGACAAACCCTCTGAAGAAAGTGCGCAGGACGCCGAGAGAAAGCAACAGGGGAAGTGAGCTGGGCTTCAGCGGGTAATTAGGTGCCAACCTAGGGAAAGTCCCCACTCAAAGGCTGTCTGGCAAAAGAGCCTTTTGGAACGGAATTAGAGTAGTCATTGTATGATTTGTATTCTTTTAAATTTGTTAAGTTGTGTTTCATGGCCCAGAATGTGGTCTATTTTGGCATATGTTCCATGTGAGCTTGAGAAGAATGTGTATTCTGCTGTTGTTGGATGAAGTAGTGTATAGATGTCCATTATATCCAGTTGATTGAAGGTGCTATTGAGTTCAGCTACGTCCTCACTGATTTTCTGTCTGCTGGCTGTGTCCATTTCTGAGAGAGGGGTGTTGAAGTCTCAAAATAATACTGGAATCATCTGTTTCTCATTGCTGTTCTTCTTTTTGCCTCAAGTAGTTTGACACCCTGTTGTTTGGTACATACATTAAGGATTGCATGTCTTCTTGAAATATTGACCCCTTTATCATTATGTAATACCTCTCTTTATCTCTGATAACTTTCCTTGGTCTGAAGTCCTCTCTATCTGAAATTAAGATAGCTACTCCTGATTTCTTTTAATTGGTGTTAGTATGATATATCTTTCTCCATGCATTTACTTTAGACAGCAGATAGCTGGGTCTTGTTGTTTGATTCACTCTGACAATCTGTCTTGTAATTGGTATATTTAGACAATTGATATTCAAAGTGATTATTGATATTGTTTGATTAATATCTATCTATTTGTTCCTAGTTTCTATTTGTTGCCCTTGTTCTTTTTTTCCTATTTTGTCTTTCCTACTTTTTTTTTTTTTTTTTTTGCCTTTTGGGGTTTTAATTGAGCATTTTAATTTTATATGATTCCATTTCCTCCCCTCTCCTGTCATATCAATCATGCTTATTTTGTTTTTACATTTTTGATGGTTGCCCTAGAGTTTGAAATGTACATTTATAAAATATTCAAGTCCGGTTAATAACACTATACCACTTCACAGGTAGTGCAGGTGCCTTATAATAATGAAATACTCCTATTCTTTCCACCTGTCCTTTATCTCACTTATATATAAGCACACATAACTGAATGCATTGTTGACATTATTATTTTGAATAAACTGTTATCTATTAGAGCAACTGAGAAAAAGAAAAATTAAATGAAAAGTTTTACCTTCACTTATTCATCCTCTGATGGTAGATGTGGATCCAAGTTTATGATCTACATTATTTTCCTTCTCTCTGAAGAACTTCTTTATAACATTTCTTGCAAGGCAGGTCAATTTTTGTTTGTCTGAAAAAGTCTCCTGCACTTTTTTTTTTTTTTTTGCGGTACACTGGCCTCTCACTGCTGTGGCCTCTCCTGCCGCGGAGCACAGGCTCCAGACACGCAGCCCCAGCGGCCATGGCCCACGGGCCCACGGGCCCAGCCGCTCCGCGGCATGCGGGATCCTCGCGGACCGAGGCACGAACCCGCGCCCCCCGCATCGGCAGGCGGACTGCCAACCACTGCGCCACCAGGGAAGCCCTCTCTTTCACTTTTGAAAGATACTTTCATAGAGCATAGAATTCTAGCTTCGTGGTTTTTTCTCTCAGTACTGTAAGTACTTCACTCCACTCTCTTCTTGCGTTCCTGGCTTCTGAGAAGTATGTAATTCTTACCTTTGTTACTTCATGGGTAAGATGTTTTTTCCCTGTGGTTTTTTTCAAGGTTTTTTCTGTATGTTAGTTTTTCTGAAGTTTGAATATGGTATGCTTAGGTGTGTTTTTTTTTTTTTGGTGGCGTTTATCCTGCTGGTGTTCTCTGAGCTTCCTGGGTCTCTGTTTTTGTGTCTGACATTAATTTGGTGGAAATTCTCAGGCTTTAGTGCTTCTGTTCTGTTCTGGGTTTTTTTCTGGTATTTCCATTATGTGTATGTTACACCTTTTGTCTTGGATATTCTGTCCTGGTTTTTATATCCTCAAGCTCAGAGATTCTTTCCTCAGCCACAACCCGGATCCTAATAAGCCCATCGAAAATGTTCTTCATTTTTGTTACAGTATTTTTGATCTCTAACATTTCTTTTTAACTAATTCTTAAAAATTCCATTTCTGTTCTTACATTATCCATGTTATTTATTTGTTCCAGTAAATCCCTTAGCATATTAATAAATATTGTTTTAAATTCCCAATCTGATAATTCCAAATTCTTGCCATATCTGACTCTGGTTCTGATGCTTGTTCAGTCTCTTCAAACTATGTTTTTTGCTTTTGAGTATGCCTTGTAATTTTTGTTGAAAGTTGGACATGTACTAAGTAAAAGGAACTGTAGTAAATAGGCCTTAGTAATGTGATGTTAGATGTGGGAGAACAGAAGTGCTCTGTAGTCCTGTGACTAGGCCTCAGTCTTTGGTGAGCCTGTGCCCCTGGACTGTGAACTTCACCAGTTTTTTCCCTCCTAAGGTGGGACAGGATGGATAGAGCTAGCTGGAGTTGAGTATTTCTCTTCTGTCAGTTTGGTTGAGCTCTCATAAAACCCAACAGGTCAGGCTCTGGCAAAATGGTTTCTCCTGAGGGCAGGCTTGTTAAGAACAGAATGCCCTGGTGTATTTTAAAGTAGTTATTTTTCCTTTCCTTCTGCTGGAAGCATGAGGGATTTTTCTCCAATATTCACTGTGAAGACCTGGAGCTCTCCTGGAGGTAAAACTCACAAAAGTGTGGGAGCTCCCCTAAGACTGGGCCCACCCTGGAGTTTTTAGCTCTCAGATTTGTCCACACTGAGTGTTCAGTGACTTGTCAATTACAGTAGGTAGGTTTACCTTTCCTGATGCTGGTTCCTGCGATGTGTTTCTACTTGTGGGTTTCTGCTCTGCCTGTCTTTCTCTTCATTTTGGGGGGCAGTGGTTTGCTCTGTGACCTCACCTCTCTAAGAATAGCTGGTGGTTTTTCAGTTTAGCTTCTTACTTGTTAGGACAGAGTGTCAACTTCTGAACTCCTTGCATGCTGGACCGTAAACTGGAAGGCTACCAGGTACTCTCTTTTGGGGGTGTATTTTCATTGGTGGCTGGTGAAGTTCACAGCCAGACACTTCGGACTTTGATACCAACATCTTTGCTCCCCTTCCCCCAGAATAGATTATTATTATTATTATTATTACTTTTGCTACTCTTTGAAGTTGCATGTCATCACAGCTGAGCCTCTGCCTTCTTTGGTCACTCCCATTCATTCAAGCCCACTCCAGCCTACTTTGAATGCCCAACACTACAGAAATTGCACATGCCAATGTCATCAGTGATGTCTCTGGTGCCAAATATAGTGAGTACATTCCAGGCTTAGCTATACCAGACTCTCAGCAGCATTCGACTGCTTTTTTCGATACCACATTCTCTCGGTTTCCTTCTTGCTTTTCTGGCTGTTTCTTATTCTCTTTAATTATCTTAGATTAGGATTATGGTGAGAAGTTAGGGTTTAGTAGTTAGGGTCAGGATCAGGGTTTGAGACAGTGGTCGGGGGTCCAAGATCTAGGATAGGGTTCAGGGATCAGAAGTTAGAGATAGGGTTCAAGGGTTAAGAGTCAGGGACTAGGGTTCAGGTTTGGGTTGGAGTATGGGTTAGTTAGGGTATGGGTTAGAGTACAGGATAGGGCTAGGGTTAGGGCTAGGACAAAAGCTAGGTTTTAGGATTTAGGGCTTAGGACTAGGGCTAGGGCCAAGGGGTCTAGGGGCTAGAGTTAGAGGGTTACAGGGTTAGGGTTAGAGTTAGGGTTAGGAGTAGTGAATTTAGGCATAGAGATGAGGGATTAGGGTTTGAGGGTTATGTTAGCGTTAAGGGTAACTGGCCCACATTTCTCTCCTTTTTTCCCCATCTCCCTGACACCTCTAGGAGGACGGCACTCTCTAAGGGTCACTCATGAATGAAAGGTTGAACTGGACCATTAGTTGGGTTAGGGTTAGGGGTCAGAGTTAGGGTTTGATATCTCCTCTGCTTTTCTGACATGGTATTGTCATGGTTGTTTTAAAAAGTAATTTACTTCCCAGTCATTTCAAACATACAGAACACTTTCAATAACAGTAAAAAGTGCTCACATTTGCCACTTCACATGAAATATTCCAGTTTATTTTACCCAAAATAGGGACACTCTCCCCAGGAGCCAGCATATAACCCCAAAATGAGTAAATCAAAAGGTTTCCACTTTATAATTTAATCCACAGGCCCACTTCAACTTTCAGCAGGTTTTCCAGCTGTTTGGAAATGTCTCTTTGCATCCTGACCCAGTTTTCTTTTTCTGGAATCGTTACTGAGATTTCCCCTTATTTTTACAGTCTTCAGGGGTTTAGAGCACATGATGCGAGTCTGTGTTTGGTGGCCTCTTCTGTGAGCCTTTGGCTGTGGATGAGCTCAGTGTTCACCCATGTTGTAATGCATATCAGTACTTAACTTTTTTTATCATTGTGATTAGAAATGTGTAACATGACATTTACCATTTAAGCGTTTTAAGTGTACAGTCCTGCGGCATTAGCTGCCTCTCATTGTCGTACAATCATTCTCACCATCCGTCTCTGGGACTTCTTCATTTTCCGCAAGTGAAACTCTCTGTCCATTACACACTAACTCCGCTCAGCCCCTGGCAACCACATTGTCTTTGTCTCCGAATTTGACCTATCTGGATACCTTATATAAGTGGAATCATGTAATACTTGTCCTGTGACCAGCTTAGTTTTAGCATGGTGACTTCAAGTTTCATCATGTGTGTGATGTGTGGGAATTACCTTAGTTTTAAAGGCTGAATCATATCATATACCACGTTTTGTTATTTGTTCATCAGTCGATGGTTACGTGGGTTGCTTCCACATTTTTGGCCATTGTGAATGATGCTGGTATGAATATGGTTGTACAAATAACCGTTCTACTTACTGCTTTCAAATACTTGAGTCTATGCCCTGAAGTGGAATTGACAGATCGTACGTTAACTGCTTAAGTGTTTGGGGAGCTGCCGTATTGTTTTCCACAGCGGCTGCGCCATTTTACTTAATTTCTTTGTATAGTAGAATAATAGGATAGTTTATGGATCTACCCATTTTGTTTATCCATTCACCCTTTGATGGACATTTCAGTCACTTCTACCTTCTGGCTCTTGTGAACAGTGCTGCTATGAATATTCGTATATATATATATATATATATATATTTTGTTTGTTTGAACACCTATTATTCAATTCTTTGATGTCTATATCTAGGAGTGGAGTTGTTGAACCATAAGGTAATAAGGTAATTGTATAGGTATATTTTTTAATAAGTTTATTTATTTATTTTTGGCTGCATTGGGTCTTCGTTGCTGCGCGCGGGCTTTCTCTACTTGCGGCGAGTGGGGGCTACTCTTCGTTTCGGTGCGCGGGCTTCTCATTGCAGTGGCTTCTCTTGTTGTGGAGCACAGGCTCTAGGTGCGCGGGCTTCAGTAGTTGTGGCTCGAGGGCTCAGTAGTTGGGGCTCAGGGCTCTAGAGCGCAGGCTCAATAGTTGTGGCGCACGGGCTTAGTTGCTCCGCCGCATGTGGGATCTTCCCGGACCAGGGGTCGAACCCGTGTCCCCTGCATTGGCAGGCAGATTCTTAACCACTGAGCCACCAGGGAAGCCTGGTAACTGTATTTTTATCTTTTTGAGGAAATGTCAAAAATGTACACATAGGCTGCACCATTTTCCATTTCCACAAGCAATGCTTAAGAGTTCCAATTTCTCTACATTGTTGGCAACGTTTGATATTTTCTATTTTTTTTAAATAACCATTCTAGTATGTGTAAAGGGGGATTGCACTGCGGTATTAACTTGCATTTCCATTATGATTACTGATGTTTGAGGTCTTTTTAAGAATTTATTGACTATTTGTATTTCTTGTCTAGAGAAGTGCCTCTTCAAGTCCTTTTCCACTAAAAAAATTGGGTTGTCTTTTTGTTGATGATTTGTAAACGTTCTTGATATATTCTGAAGAACAGACTCTTGTCAGATATATGATGTGCAAATATTTTCTTCCATTCTGTGAGCTGTATTTTCCCTCTCTGTATATCACCTTTTGATGCACAGAAGTTTTTAAAATTGAGGAAATATAATCTGTCCATTATTACATGGCTACTGTAACCGTCCTCCTTTGCTTATCTGAAACTTCCCACTCCGAGTGTAAGATAACTGGCTCCCACCTCCGTCATTTATTGAGCTCGTTGCTTGCTCCATTGCTCCGCCCAGATTACAGGTTTAGTAGTTTCAGTATTGTTAGCTTCTATCACCATGGGAAGGAGCTGAGACTCCAGTATTTATGGATGGTACATTTCGCCTTCGTTCTACAGATTCCATTGTTTTCCATGGTTAATTAGGTCAAGTACCTTTGGCCCGCCCACACCTCACCCCACCAACAGTGAGTTTTGTGTACTTCTAAATCAGTTAGATTCCTTGTCACATTCTCTATTCCATCCTGTGAAACTCCCATATCCTAAATAACTAAATTTGATTATATATTATTTACGTGTTGGGTTGTAAAAATCCATGGGCTTAAACTAATGCATAGTGGCAGGTATCCAACATTAAATTATCATGTGGAATATTTCAATGCCCACCCCATAACTTGTTTACCATCTCTGTTTTACCTGTTCCAGAATGTCATACAAATGGGGTCATACAGTGTGCAGCCTCTTCAGACTGGATTCTTTCACTTAGCAATAGACATGTAAGATTCACCCATGTTTTGTGCATGGGTTGATGGTTTATTCCTTCCTATTTCTGAATAGTATTTCATTACATGTGAATGGGAGGAAGAATAATTCTCCCTCTACCCTCCTAGGTTCTTGGATGGGGACCCCCCCATAATAAGAGACATACATAATCATCCAGACAAGTGCATATAGAGAAATTTCCAAAATTTTGGCCGTGAGTCAGTAAAACGGAGTCATACAAAATCATCTGTTTCTGTGAAATAGCAGACTCTGAACTGTGTTTCTGGCGGAGGGAAGACAAAGATTGCTTGCCTAGCGAGAGCTAAAGCTTTTCACTAATATATGGGGAGAAGACTTTTCAGATTTTTGATTTGCCCTGATATGTAATCTTATGGAGGCTGTGGACTGAATTCTGGACAGTGGAATTTCTGGAAATACTATGTATCCATCTTGTTTTTCTTTTTTTAAATCAATCTGAGTGGATAAAATATCTAGTTTGTCTACAATTAGCTTTTTCCTTTCTGGTCTCAGGTAGTGATTTTAGTGGAGTAAGTTACTGTTCAACGGTTGGGCATGATAGGCAAGAAAGCATTGCGGATTTTTTTTGTGGGGGGAGGGGGTGTTAATTGCACTTATGAGGTGAAGAAATAAATGTCTAATTTTTTTCAAGAAACATTATCAACCTTGAGACTAGTTGAATATCTTGAATACTGTAAATCGTGTTCAAATATCCTTAATAATAATATATTTTTGTTTTTGTTTTTGTTTTTTTGGCTGCACCAAGTGGCATGCAGTTTCCCCGACCAGGGGTCGAACGCGTGCCCCCCACAGTGGAAGCCCGGAGTCTTAACCACTGGACTGCCAGGGAAGTCCATGATATATTTTTGAAATGTCTCATGTTTTATGACAGGAGGCAAGAAGCACAATTAAAGGCAAGACACCCTCAACTTAGAGTTATTTCCTTGGATGTTCACATTTAAAGACACAGCTCTTGCTGGGAGAAGGGCCTGGGGAAGGATGGAAGCATTTAAAATAAGAATTTCTGGGGCATATTTCCTGTTATCAGAGATGTAGGGCAATTACTATTTAAGTTTATCTTCATTCTGGAGTGTCGGACAGTTCTCTTCCCAACGCCCAGACATGAGAAGAAAGTGGAGACTTTCATATCGATAAGAAGGGTGGGTGGGCTTTGAATTCCTCCTACAGCTGCATTTCTGTTTCGTGCAGATGAGATTAGTAAAGCAAGGATGGTTGTTTTTAATTCTTCAAGGAATTGCATATCTTGCTCCGTGATCATTTCAAGAGGCTGAACTGTCCATCCGACTTCACTATCTTGGATTTGCCTCTTTATAACAAGGAGAAGATTTCCAACTAAGATGTAAATCAAAGAATTCTCGTGTGCGGATTAGAGCTGTGTGCCTTTGGGATGTTTTCACGAATCCTACCACAAAGGCTTGGCGTGCTCTGTCTCGCTCAGAGTGCATGGTTCCATTTTAGCCCAGGTGGTCTTAGCAGAGGAGGCCTCACAAATCACTCCTCTCAGGCCTGAAGAGCAGCCTCCAATGGGGCCAAGTTCTGAAAATTAGCAGGAGGTTCTGGCCAAGGACCTGGCCATTTGCAGTCTCGGAGAGGGTTTTCTCCAGGGGCATCTGAAGAATGGCATGAGCAGAGTGTATATATATGGGGTGATGGTTGATTGTGTACATGGATTTTATTTTTTCCTCTAAATCTGATTTCCGTTCTTTTGTTTTGTTAAGGAAGTGATCTTAGGCTCGCTATGATACTTCTTCGTCTTTTTAAAAAATTTGATCATCTGAGAGGTTTCAATAGGATATTTGTTTTAGGGTGAGAACATTTATTTATTTATTACATCTTTATTGGAGTATAATTGCTTTACAATGTGTGTTAGTTTCTGCTGTACAACAAAGTGAATCAGCTGTACATATACAGGTATCCCCATATCCCCTCCCTCTTGGGCCTCCCTCCCACCCTCCCTATCCCACCCCTCTAGGTCGTCATAAAGCATCGAGCTGATCTCCCTGTGCTATGCAGCAGCTTCCTAGTAGCTATCTGTTTTACATTTGGTAGTGTATATATGTCAATGCTACTGTCTCACTTCGTCCCAGCTTCTCCTTGCAGCCTTGTGTCCTCAAGTCCATTCTCTACATCTGCGTCTTTATTCCTGCCCTGCCACTAGGTTGATCAGCATCAGTTTTTTAGATTCCATATATATGTGTTAGCATACGGTATTTGTTTTTCTCTTTCTGACTTACTTCACTCTATATGACAGACTCTAGGTCCATGCACCTTACTACAAATAACTCAATTTCGTTCCTTTTTATGGCTGAGTAATAGTCCATTGTATATATATGCCACATCTTCTTTATCCATTCATCTGTCGATGGACAATTAGGGGATGAGAACCTTTTAAAAATATCCTTGCAAATATCTTATCAGGTGTTTGGCCAGGACAACCAGTAAATTCTCCTGTATTGAACCCTTTTTTCCCCTCCCAGGCGGTTTCCAAAGGTATACTTATTCCTAAACGTGCCTCAAAACCAATAAGCCTTATTATAGCTCAACAATGGACAAAAAGATGTCACTAAAGAGGTTGAAAAAAGAGCAGCCGTGATACAGAGTCACTCCCAAAGACAGCCAAAAGAAATAAAGACTACATGAGTCCCTGAGAGCTGGCAGCCCCTTAAGTAGCACATCAGCCTCAAGTGGGGTGCAACCCACATTTCTGGACAACCAACTACAAATTCTAAGGACCCAAATGTGACAGTTGGCTGCCAGTACACTCAGGCTATACAACCAGTGTTCCTTGCAGGAGGAAAGACACAGAGGGAACACTCTCAATGGATCCAGGCCAATCTCCCAGGATACCAAATGGGGCAAACGGGAAAGCAATGCTGTACCTGGAGGGAAAGGACACTGAGAGGACCCAGAACTGAGGGCCATGCAAAATCACAACGCCCAGAGAAGAGGTCCCCCCAAGTGTTTCCTCATGCCAGTCTAGATGAGCAAAGGAGAAGACAAGGAGAGATTGTCACTGCCCTCATTTGACCCAGTCAGAGCAGATATCTGGGAGGCTGACTTAGTCAGAATTATTACCTTTTCTTTGTTCTTTCAGACGTCCTGAGAATCCATCACAGCCTCTGGAGTGAGTGGTGTGCCCCAGCCTTCCCTTTGTGTTCACCAAAACTGTGAAAAAAGAAAACAATTCCCTCGACTTTCTCAGGATTAGTGGCTGGGGCTTGTAAATTAAACTTAGAGAAGACAGGTTAACAGGAGAAAATGTTTGTTTCCATGCACACAGGAGCCAACCAAAACAGTCACTCTGTGCTAAATAATGAGAGTCAAAGGCTTATAACCTAACTTAGCAGGGAAAGGGTGAGGGGAGAATTGGCTTCTATGGGAAGAACAGAGAGGTTTCTTCAGGAAAGACAAACAGGTTCTTCGGAAAACAATGGGATATGAGAAAGTTTGTGATAATGTTTGCGTCTTCTTCAGGGTCATAAAACACCTCACAGAAGGGACTTATGGTGGGTTTACTCTTGGTCTCTCTCCTGGGAATAGAAGCCACCCTGAAGAGGGAATTTACAGCAGTGGTCATTTCTCAGAAGTTTCTGCTTTTATTCAGATGAGGGAAGCTCCAAGAAAGCTCTTTTTTTCCTGCATCTATTGAATCTCAAGTATCTTCAGCTTAAATTGTCTTTATACCAACCATGGGGTTCTGTCTGGCTCTCCATACCTCCAACTTTGTTCTTCAAGATTCTTTGATCTATTCTGAGCCCTTTTTCCACATGAATTTTAGACTGCTTGTCAATTTCTGCAAAACACCACCTGGAATTTTGGTAGGGATTGACTTGAATCTTTATTTGTGGAGTATTGCCGTCTTAATAGAATTAAGCCTTCTGATCCATGAATATGGGATTATTTTCCATGAATTTAGCTCTCTCTTAGTTTCTTTCAACAAGCAATTGTTGTTTTCAGTGTACAAGTCTTACCCACATTTCCCTCACCTCTACTGGATGCTGATTCAGAACATATACAACCTCCGGGAGAAACTTGCCCCAACCCTGCCATTCACTGCTGCCTAGCTGGCCTGGAACTGAGTCACCAATAGCTTTTGTTCTTTACTTGATTCTTTTTTTAATTAATTAATTAATTTACTTATGGCTGTGTTGGGTCTTCGTTTCTGTGCGAGGGCTTTCTCTACTTGTGGCAAGCGGGGGCCACTCTTCATCGCGGTACATGGGCCTCTCACTATCGCGGCCTCCCTTGTTGTGGAGCACAGGCTCCAGACATGCAGGCTCAGTAATTGTGGCTCACGGGTCCAGTTGCTCCGCGGCATGCGGGATCTTCCCGGACCAGGGCTCGAACCCATGTCCCCTGCATTGGCAGGCAGATTCTCAACCACTGCGCCACCAGGGAAGCCCTATTTGATTTTTAATTCCTTTAGAATTCATTATTTTACCCTCATAAGTGGTTACTGTCCTTGTAATAAATCTTTAAAACATGAAATGATGTTACTTTAATTATTCCAACGATGAGTGATAAATGGATCACACTTAACATGATTTTAATCTTTTTAGAATTATACGCATATTATAAAGTGATATACACATATTATAAAGAATTGAAATACCACCTAAAGGAGAAGAGAAGAGGTTTGCAAATCCCACCCCCAGAGGTGACCATCATGAATGGTTTGGTGCACCTCTCTCAGGCTCTGTCTCTCTCCTGTCTCTCTCTATCTCTGTCTCTCACACAAGCAGATTTATTGACATCTCTGTTTATTTCACCTCTTTGTGGTCTTACAGATGGGATCCAGGCTGCAGATGGTTGGTCCTCATGCTTCCCACCTAAGAGAATCCTGAGGTCTCCCCTTTCATGAGGTACACACCCTGTCCCCACTTTCCTAGCTGCAAAGCATTCATTCGTCCATGTGGACCAGAAATGATGGATCCCATCCCCTCTCCATGAACATTCATGTTGTTGCCAGTTCCCTACTATTTCAACCAGTACTGGGATGGATACCCTTGAAATGACATCTCTGAAAAATTGGGCAAGAATTTTAGTGGGATCAAGTCTAAGAATCATCACTGCTAGTAAAGGGACGCACCTGTGGGACTTTGATGGGTCCTGCACACTGTTCTCCCAGAGAGGAGTGTCTGGTCACTCTTCCCTCTAGGGGATCTGCTGGGGCCTCTTCTTCCTCACTTTGTCCCCTGGGCTGGTGGTCACCAGACTAGAAACCTGCCAGCGTGATGGTGACGAAAGCTGCCTCCACAGTGTTTATGTTTGCATGTGTCCCATCTGAGAGGCTGAGCATCTCTCACATACACTGGCCATATGCACGGCCTCTCAGTGGAATTGCATGTGTTTGCTCTCTTTTTAGAACATTGATCTTCAAGAGGTTTTTGGACCACAGGTATTCTCCGGCCTTGGTTATGAGGAATGCTTTTCCAGTTTGTGTGTGTTGGCTCCTGCAAATCAGTTCATTCTGGGAACCTTCTGTCGTGAGTACTGTGGTGCTAGTTAGCTTTGTGATGACAAAGCCAACTCCTCTCCCTGCCTGTTTATGAGAAAAGGCCTGAGTCTGAGCCACTATAGATTCTCTAGATATCTTGGTACATGGACCGAGCCCCACCCTCCCATCCTGCCAGACCCCTTGTACAAACACCTCTACTTGAAGAGTTCTTTCGCCTCATCCAGAAAATAAACAGCACACGCCCCTCCCCCCCAATACCCAACAAACAAGCAGACAGACATCCAGCTGGCCTCCTTCTACCTCAACCTCTCCAGAGAGCCACTCTCTTAGAAATACCTTAAGCTCAATGACATACCGCTGTCTCCCTTTCTCTGGCACCATGCCAACCCCGGGTGAGCCCCGTCTTATGTGGGCACGACGGCACCACTCAGGTTAGCCGGAGACAGTACCCCAAAGTGGCCTGATGGTACCACCGTACATTGAAAATGACCTACACACCAAATCGGCCTTAAACATGGTGGTTCAGAGACCAGAGATGTGCATGTGTCTCCGATAAAATCACTGCTCAGGAGACCCCAGCATCTATCAGCAATCTTCTACATTTTACTGAACTTTACTCTTCCTCTTTTCAGCTGATATCTTGCTAGATCGTTCATGGAGAAGTTAGATCCCATTTGGCAAGAGCAGAATCATCTTCCCAACACATGAGAAGAGAACAGGCACAGGCCCGCACCCATCCCATCTTATCCCTCCTTGCCTGCCCAGCCCGTCATGTCAGAAACATGTGTCCCTCCTCTTGTCAGAAGCCTAACCCCAGGGAAAGGACTTAGATGTAAAGGAAACCAGAATATTGTCTTGAGCTACGGACACTTCAAAAAACAAAGCAGGGCTTCCCTGGTGGCGCAGTGGTTGAGAGTCCGCCTGCCGATGCAGGGGACACGGGTTCGTGTCCCGGTCCGGGAAGATCCCACGTGCCGCGGAGCGGCTGGGCCCGTGAGCCATGGCCGCTGAGCCTGCGCGTCCGGAGCCTGTGCTCCGCAACGGGAGAGGCCACAACAGTGAGAGGCCCGTGTACCGCAGAAAAAAAAACAACAAACAACAAACAAAAAACAAAGCAAAAACAACTCCCCCCCCCCCAATACAGCAGGTGCAGAAGGGCGTTCTGAGCCTTCTCCTCTTCCTTCCTGGAAGCAGCAGATAACATGTCCCCCTGCCCCACCCCCAGCAAGACGCCTTCCCTCTGCTGGAAGTAGAGTGACATTGCGATCGTCAAGGGCAGACAGTGGAGAGTGAAAGAATTCTGTACAAACAGACCTTGTTCAACCTAATTCTCAACCTCCTTAGCCTCCCCACATAGTGTAGTTCCTTTTCCACAATCGCCTCTGTGTTCAACCCAACAGAAAAGAATTTCTGCCACTTCTCTGGGTCTTTCTTCATTTCCTTAGGAGGGGGCCCTGGGTCAGGGAAAACTTGTGGGAAATAAATGTGTATGGTTCCCTCCTGTGAGTCTGTTTCACGCCCATTTAATTCTCAGGACCAGCCGTCAGCTCTAAGAGGGTGGAGGTCAGGTTCGGTCTCGGCCACATCTTCCCCGCCGGCACCTTTGAATTCTACCTCCTTCCTTGGCTTGACTCCTCAGCATGCTGACATGCTCTCAGCGACCATCTTCAGAAGCTCTGTGAACGTGGGCTGCGTCTTTCAAAATGAAACGCATTCTTCCTCTACGATCCAGCCCTCAAACTCCTTGGTACTGATGGACCTAAATGAGTCGAATGCTTCCATCTACACAGAAACTTGCATCTGGACGTTTACGGTAGCTTTATTCATAACTGCCAGAACCTGGAAGCAACCAAGATGTCCTTCGGGAGGTGAATGGACAGATAGACGGGGCTCCATCCATGCAGCAGAATGTTCTTCAGCACTGAAAAGAAAAATGAGAGAGAGAGGGAGCCACGGGGTGACAGGTGGGGCACCTTAACTGCATGTCACTCACTGAAAGAAGCCAATCTGGAAAGGTGCCACAGCTTAGGGTACCAACTACCTATGACATTCGGGAAAAGGCGAACCACGGAAAGGGTGGGTTGCTAGGGGTTTGTGGCGGGGTTAAGGGGTGGGGTATGATAAACAGCTCAAGCACAGAGGACTTTCAAGGCAGTGAAACTATTCATTGTGATACATTCATGGCGAGATACATTTGTCAAAACCCATAGAATGTACAACACCAGCAGTGAACCCTAGTGTAAACTCTGGACTCTGATGACCATGATGTGTCCATGTAGATTCAGTGATAATGACCAACACACAGAATGTTGATAGGCTAGTTGGGGAGAGGGAAACTCTGAGCACCTGTGTGGGTGGGGGGGAGGGGGTGGATGGAGAGAGCAGTAACAGCAGAGCAGGGGGCACGTGGCACCTCTCTGTACTCTGCCCAATTTTGCCGTGAATTCAAAACTTCTTTAAAAAATAATAAACCCCATTTAAACAAAGAAACAAATGAACATTCCAGTAGCATCATATGACTCCTCCTCTGCAAGTCCTCAATTTGTCTGGACCACTTGAGAGTCAAACTTCAGGAGGCACTTGGCCTTTCAATCAGCATCCTTTCAAAGTTTCATCTGACTCCCGCTCTTTATCTCACTACACTCTTTTTTACACATTTTTAATTAAAAAATTTTTTTTGCCTGCAGCGTGCAGCTTGCCAGATGTTAGTTCCCTGACCAGGGATTGAACCTGTGCCCTCAGCAGTGAAAGCACAGAGTCCTAACCACTGGACCACCAGGGAAGTCCCCAACACTTAAAAAATATATATTTATTTATATATTTGGTTGCAACGGGTCTTAGTTGCGGCAGGCGGGCTCCTTAGTTGCAGCATGTGGGCTTCTTAGTTGTGGCATGTGAACTCTTAGTTGTGGCATGCATGTGGGTTCTAGTTCCCTGACCAGGGATCAAACCCCGGCCCCCTGCATTGGTAGCACAGTCTTATCCACTGCGCCACCAGGGAAGTTCCCCCTTCTCTTTTTTTTTTCTCTTTATACCTGAGGTTTTTTTTTTTAATCTTTATTGCAGTATAATTGCTTTACAATGGTGTGTTAGTTTCTGCTTTATAACCCCCTCCTCTTTTTAAGATAGTGTTTTTTCTTCTTTTGTAAAATTGGTGTATACTTGACAGGCAATATTATATATTAGTTTTCTGGAACACAACATAGTGACTTGATATTTTTATACTCTACAAAATGATCACCAAGATAAGTCTAGTTACAATTTGTCACCATACAATGTTATTACAGTATTATGGACTCTATTCCCTATGCTGTAAACCACACCCCAGGACTTTCGTTTTATAACTGGAATTTGGAACTTCTCAATCTTTCTCAACTATTGCACTCATCCCTGCACTCCCTCCCATCTGGCAACCACCAGCGTGTTCTTGGCATCTATGAGTCCATTTCTGTTTTGTGGTGTTTGTTCATTTGTTTTGTTTTGTAGATTCTACATATAAGTGATATCGTAAGGTAATTGTCTTTCTCTGTCTGCTACATCTCACTTAGCATAATGCCCTCTAGGTCCATTCATGTTGCCATAAGATTTCATTCTTTTTATGGCTGAGTAATATTCCAGTGTGTGTGTGTGTGTGTGTGTGTGTGTGTGTGTCCAGTTTTCATACATATATATGAAAACTTCTTTATCCAATTGTCTATTGATGGACACTTTGGTGGCTTCCACATCTTGACTATTGCCAATAAAGCTGCCATGAACATAAGGGTGCAT
Organism: Tursiops truncatus; assembly: GCF_011762595.2. Lineage (NCBI taxonomy): Eukaryota > Metazoa > Chordata > Mammalia > Artiodactyla > Delphinidae > Tursiops > Tursiops truncatus. The sequence continues at coordinate 12,759 of NC_047044.1, read as the reverse complement.
ATATCTTTCTGAATTTGTGTTTTGGTTTCCTTCAGAAAGATACCACCAAGTGTAATTCCTGCATCATATGGTAGGTCTATTTTTAATTACTTGAGGAACTTCCATACTGTTTTCCATAGTGGTTGTACCAATGAACATTCCCAACAAAAGTGCATGAGGGTTCCCCTTTCTCCACATCCTGAGCAATACTTGTTATTTGTTGTCTTTTAGATGGTAGCCATTCTTTGAGGTGTGAGGTGATAATCTCACTGTGGTTTGGATGTGCATTTCCCTGATGATGAGTGATGTTGACCATCTTTTCATGTGTCTTTTGGTCAACTCTATATATTCTTTGGAAACATGTTTGGTCTTCTGCCAATATTTTATTTGGGTTTTTTTTTTTTGGAGGCTGACTTGTGTGAGTGAGTTCTTGGTCTATTTTGTGTATGAACCACTTACCAGACATATTGTTTGTAAATATTTCTCACATTCAGTAGGCTGCCTTTTTGTTTTGTGGATGGTTTCCTTTGCCATTGAAAAAGTTTTCAGTTGGATGGAGTCCCATTGCTTTATTTTGCCTTTGTTTCCCTTGCTTGAGGCGACAGGTCCAAAAAATATTGCTAAGACTGATGTCAAAGAGTGTACTGCCTATGTTTTCTTCTAGGAGTTTTATGGCTTCATGTCTTGTTCTAGTTCTCCTAAAAATTCCATTGGTATTTTGCTAGAAATGGCATCGAATCTCTAGATAGCCTTGGGGTGTGGAATCCTTTTAACAATACGAATTCTTCTAATCCATGAGCATGGTATGTCTTTCCATTTGTTTGTGTCGTCTTCAGTTTCTTTCATCAATGTCTTCCAGTTTTCTGAGTATAGGTCTTTCACCTCCTCGGTTCGATGTATTCCTAGGTATTTTATCTTTGTTACTGTCATTGTCTATGGGGTTGTTTTCTTAATTTCTCCTTCTGGCATTTTGTTGTGAGTGTATAGAGATGCAACCGATTTCTGGAGATTGATTTTGTGTGCTGCAACTTAACTGTGCTTCCTGATGAGTTCTATTTGGTTTTGGGTGTCGTCTTCAAGGTTTTCTGTATAGAGTACCATGTCATCTGCAAACAGTGACAGTTTTACTTTTTCTTCTGCCATGAGATTCTTTTATTTTTATTTTTTTAAAATCTAATTACTATGACTAGGACTTCTTAAACCATGTCAAATGAAAGTGGCCAGAATGGTCAGGGTTAGAGTTAGGTTTAAGCATAACTGGGCCTCTTCCCCTTCCTCTCTCTCCATGTCTCTGACACCTCCATGAAGGACAGGACTAGTCCACATTTACAAATGGCTCAGGGAGTTGAGCTGGACCATTGTTTTTCTGCCCCCTAGTCCTGGGCATAGTTTTGTGTACTGTCTGTGTATCTTCTTTGGCCAGGTGTCCATTCAGATCTTTCCCTATTTTAATTGGGTTGTTTGTGTTAGAGTTATTTGTATGTTTTGATACAAAACGTTTATTAGATATGTGTTTGCGAATATTTTTCTCCTGGTTTGTGACTTGTCTTTTGATTTTCTGAGTAAGGTCATTCACAGAGTACAAATCTTTAATTAAGTCCATGTTATTGCTTGTTTTCATTTTTAGATTGCCTTTTTGTGTTGTGTGTTAAAACTCCAAAGCTCATGATTTACATGGGCAAACCCAAGCTCATGTCAATTTTCTTCTATAATTTTGAATAGTTTTGTATTTAAAATTTGCCTGTGGGGACTTCCCTGGTGGCGCAGTGGTTAAGAGTCCGCCTGCCGATGCAGGGGACACGGGTTAGTGCCCCGGTCTGGGAAGATCCCACATGCCGCGGAGCGGCTGGGCCCGTGGGCCATGGCCGCTGAGCCTGCACGTCCGGAGCCTGTGCTCCGCAACCGGAGAGGCCACAACAGTGAGAGGCCCGTGTACCGCAGGAAAAAAAAAAAAAAAAAAAGAGTCCGCCTGCCAATGCAGGGAACAAGGGGTCGATCCCTGGTCCGGGAAGATCCCACATGCTGCAGAGCAGCTAAGCCTGCGCGGCACAATTACTGAAGCCTGCGCGCCTAGAGCCCGTGCTGCCCAACAAGAGAAGCCACCGCAATGAGAAGACCGTGCACCGCAACGAAGAGTAGCCCCGCTCGACGCAACTAGAGAAAGCCCCCATGAAGCAACGAAGACCCAACGTAGTCAAAAATAAATAATAAAATAAAATAAAATTTGCCTCTGAATAACTTTGAGTGAATTTGGTACAAGTTGTAAAGTTTGAATCTACATTCATTTCATTCCAAATGGTTTCCAATTAATTGTTCCTTAACTAATTTTAGAAAACGTTTGGGATAGAGACTCCATTTCAGTTTGAATTTCCAGTTTAATGGATTCAGCAGTTCTGTCAGTAGGGGCCGCTGTCTCCAGTGACCTGAGAGGGAGGCGCTGCCTGCACTTCCTGCACTGACCACATGGTGGCGCCAAGCTCCGCTCTCTGACCCACAGCGTATGCCCGTTCCCTGCGGACTCGATTCTGAGCGCAGCTGAGATGAGTTGTGCCTCCTCCGGCGCGGGGGCGGGGGCTTCGCGTGGGACGCCCGGCTCAGCGTCTCTGCTGAGAGGAGCTCGGTCTCCGTCTCCTTAGGACTCGCTGGGGTTTCGACTTCAGGACAAAGTGGGGCTGCGTCCACGCTGACTAGGGAACAGGTTTCCTGAGGACCCAGGTGATGCCTGAGGGAAAGGAGAAGAGACAGTGAGGAAAAGTGGGGAGAAGATTCCTGTGGGCGACTGACGGCTGAGGGGGTCCGTCTTCATGTGACCGAGGAAGGGCTTGGTGTGCAAAGCTGGGTTTTGGGTCAGGTTTGTGTGCAGGGTAGCCAGCATGAGTTATGGGGTGTCCAGTTTTCCCAGCACCATTTATTGTGGGGAGTGTCGTGCTCCGTGGTGTGTCCTTGGTCCCTTTGTCATAAATTAACTGACCCCGTCCTTGTGGGTTGAATTCTGGGCTCTCTGTCCTGTTCCTATGGTCCCTGTGCCTGTTTTGAGCCACTTCCACACTGTTTTGGTGACTGTAGGTTCGTAATGTAGTGTGAAGTCAGGGAGGGAGATGCCTCCAGCCTGTTCTCTTTTCTCAGGGTTGCTTTGGCTATTTGCGGTCCTTTTTGGTTCCACACAGATATTAGGAGGATTTGCTCTATTTTGGGGGAAAATACCATGGAATTTTGGGAGGGATTGCATTCACTGTGTACATTGCTTTGGGTAGAATGGGTATTTTAACAATATTAATTGTTCCATTCCCTGAGAACAGGATGTCTTTCCATTTATTCGTGTGTTTTTCAATTTCTTCATCAATGTCTTAAACTTTTCAGTGTGCAAGTCTTTCACATCCCTGGTTAACTTTATTTCCAGGTATTTTGTTCTTTTGGATGCATTTGTAAATAGGGTTGCCTTCTTTCTCTTTCTGATGGTTCATTATTAGTGTTTAGAAATGCAACTGATTTCTGTGCATTGATTTTGCAACTTTACTGAATTCATTTATTAGTTCTAATAGTTTTTTTTGTGGAATGAGGTGGAAAATTGGAATTCAAAAATCCCACTGTTTCTATCATATCCAGGTCATCCACAACACGGAGGACAGTGGCTCCTAATATAACCTTCCCACAGTGCCTCTAAATGACATGTGGACTTTGGGTGAACTGGATCTGGGTAAATCTTGGCTTCTATATGGAAGTTTGATGTTTTCTCTGCTTTTCTGGCATGCTATTGGCATACATGATATTTTGAAAAGTAATTTACTTTCCAGTAATTTCAAACATACAACTTTACATGCATAAAACAAGTCTTGTACCTTGATTAAATATACTCCTAAATATTGATGTTGACATTATTTAAAATGGAATTGTTTTCATAAATTCTTTTTCAGATTATTTTTTGCTAGCACATACATATAAGACAGATTTTCATGAATTGATATTTTGTTCTATAACTTTGCTTAATTAGATGATTAGCTCAAATAATTTCTTTGCTGATTTTAGGTAGTTTTATATATAAGATGATGTGACCTATGTTCTGTGAAGAGACACAGTTTTAATTTTTCCATCCACCCACGGATGCCTTTCATTTTTTCCTCAAGAGTCTGGGTAGAACTTCCAGTCACTACTGAGTAACGGTGATGTAGGCCGGCTTCCTGGCCTTGCTCCTGATTTCAGGAGTAAATCTTTCAGTGTTTAACGTTGAGCATGACGTTTGCTGTGGCTTTTTGTACTACTCTTTTCCATATTGAACAAATTTCCTTTTAGTCCTGCTTTCTTGAGTGTTTGTCATGAAATAACACTGGATTTTCACTGTAGTTTTTTTGCATTAATTGATATGATATTATTGTGCTTTAATACATTGCTTACTTTTAATATGTTGAGCAACCTGAAACTTCTGGTGTAGAGATACTTGCTTATGGCATTATCCACTTAAAGTTCTGTTGGTTTCATGTTGCTATTATTTTGTGATAGATTTTTACATTCATATTTATAAGTTATATTGGGGTAGTTTTCTTTTTTGTCTTTATTTTTAAATCTTTTTTAAAATAGTGGTTTTATTTCATTTTATTTATTTATTTATTTTGGCCACATCCCATGGCTTGTGGGATCCTAGTTCCCCAGTCAGGGATCGAACCCGAGCCCTTGGCAGTGAAAACACAGAGTCCTAACCACTGGGCCACCAGAGAATTCCATAGTTTTCTTTTTTAAGATGTATTTGTATAATCTGATTAGATTTGGCTCAGTGTAAGTGGTTTGCAGGGTTAGCATTAGGGCTGGGACTGGTGCGAGGGCTGAGGCTGTGATGGTTTATGATTGCTGTTAGGGTTTACGTTTTATGGTTATGTTTTATGGTTATGACTTATTTATGTGTATGGTTAATGAATGTATTTTATGGTTTATGGTTTGGTTATGGTTATGGTTTTGCTTATTGGTTAAGGTTTATGGTTTTGGTCTCAGGGTGTTAGCGTTCTGTGTTAGAGTGGGTGTTAGGGTATGGGTTAGAATTGAGGTACAGGTACGATACGGGTAGAGTATGGGTTAGGGTAAGGTACAGGTTTAGGGTACGGGTTAGGGCTAAGGTTAGGTCAGGACTTCGGGTCAGCACCAGAGTTTAGGGTGAGGATCCATGTCAGGATTAGCGTCAAGGTTGAGCTCGGCCGTTGTTTTCTGCTCCTCCAGTCCTGGATTCTGATTGATAGATGAATGAAATGTCTGCTCTGGTCACTCACTGTTTCAAATTGAGCTCAGCCTTAGTCAAGTGTTCTTAGGGCTTCAGAGGTCATGCAGGGTTTCCCTCCACCCTCCGTTCTGGGAAGTGTGATGCAGGCCCCACTCTGTCTGGGCAGCCCCAGGTCCAGCATGGCCCTGACATGCAGGTACTAAGTAGACGTGTGTGTGTTTATATAAGACTTGGTGCATCAATCTGCCAGCCCCCAGGTGCTGCCTTTTTTAAAAAAAATTAATTAATTAGTTTATTTTTGGCTGTGTTGGGTCTTCATTGCTGCGCGGAGGCTTTCTCTAGTTGCAGTGAGTGGGGGCTTCTCATTGCAGTGGCTGCTCTTGTTGCAGAGAACAGGCTCTAGGCACGTGGGCGTCAGCAGTTGTGGCTTGCGGGTTCTAGAGCGCAGGCTAAGTAATGGTGGCTCGCAGGCTCTAGAGCTCAGGCTCAGTTGTTGTGGCGCACGGGCTTAGTTGCTCCGCGGCATGTGGGATCTTCCTCTACCAGGGCTCAAACCCATGTCCCCTGCATTGGCAGGTAGATTCTTAACCACTGCGCGACCAGGGAAGTCCGGTGCTGTGTTCTTGAGGGCTGGTGGGGCCCTCCTGGGACTGGATGGATCCTTTGTTCCATCTGCATGGGTGTATAAGCAGGTCTCAGAACAGCCCTTGGCCTCTGAGCATCCAGGCAAGCATCCATGTTCCTCCAGCTCAGGTTAGCCTTGGCCCCTCAAGACCCCGTGGCCAATTACTGAGCTGATTGTGTCTTTACTCTTTAAAATTAAATCACTCTCTCCAGGAGGGCAAGAGGTTTACTTGTGGACTTGCTTAGGGTTAGGGGTAAGGGGTTAGGGTTAGGGGTTATGGGTTAGGGCTAGGGCTAGGGGTTAGGGGTTAGGGTTAGGCTTAGGGTACGGGTTAGGGTACGAGTTAGGGTACAGGTTAGGGTACGGCTATGGGTTAGGGTTAGGGTATGGGTTAGGGTTAGGGTATGGGTTAGGGTATGGGTTAGGGTACAGGTTAGGGTTAGGGTATGCTTTAGAGTTAGGGTATTTATTAAACCTCTTCCATTCTCCAGATATCACTTAGCACGGAAAGGAATATTATTTGGGGTCCAGCCAAGGAGAAGACTTTAGACTCTAGGATAAGACAAAGAACACACACATTATAAATAAATCACATTAGGATTTTGTTTTTAACCTGTACATTAAAACACTAGTGCTTAGGAAATCTAAGGGAGACAGAAGCAGTAAAGGGTAGATTTATGGGAATAACATCACAGATTTTCTGTAGAATACATAGATTTTGCCTGGTTAGAAAGTCAAGGGGGAATGCTTTTCTTCTGAATATATAAACCCTCTTGTAAATTGAGCTGTTATTGGAAGTTAGAAATTTTTTGTTGCTGTTGTATTGCTTTGTGTTTTCATGATTATTCTGCCTGCATCTCCCTTGTTAAACCTTTGATTTGGGGAAGAGTGCCATTACTGGAAATGAGTTCACAGAATTATTCTCAAAAACAGAAGGAAATGGTTCTCACCTAAATATTAAGAACTAATCTCGGGCTTCCCTGGTGGCGCAGTGGTTGAGAGTCCGCCTGCCGATGCAGGGGACACGGGTTCGTGCCGCGGTCTGGGAAGATCCCACATGCCGCGGAGCGGCCGGAGCCTGTGCTCTGCAACGGGAGAGGCCACAGCAGTGAGAGGCCCGCGTACCGCAAAAAAAAAAAAAAAAAAAAAAGAACTAATCTCTATACTGGTGTACTAACAGAATTATGATTCAGGGATAATAGTTCTACGAAATGTAGTTAAACACACAATATACATTTTTTCTTTTAAATTTCCATTGTTACTTTTTAAAAGTACAATTATAATTCAAGTTCTTTGTAACAAGTGAAATTTAAAAAGATTAAAGGAAAAGAAAATATTTTAACACTTGCCATCCTTCCGCACTCCCTGAAATGACCAGCATAATGTATAGCTTTCTCATTTTATTCAGGTGTTCCTTACATGTGGAACATCATGTTTCTCACTGTAGAAAAACAGATTGAACTCTCACACCTTTTATAGGCTACATAAAAGTCCATAGAACAGAAGTACCAAGTATTTCAGACTTAGCTTTTGGAGGGACACTCAGGTTACTTTCTGTCTTATTTTATTGTTCTGCTAATTTGTTTTAACCCCAGAAAAATATTTTTTTAAATACAAAAAAAAAATTAAGTTAAGGGTAAGGATTAGGGTTTAGGGTATGGGCTAGGGTTAGGGTACAGGTTAGGATTAGGGTACAGGTTAGGGTTAGCATAAGGGTTAGGGTACGGGTTAAGGTAGAGCTTAGGTTACGGGTATGGGTTAGGGTTAGGGTATGGGTTAATGTACATGTTAGGGTTATGGTATGGGTTAGAGTTAGGGTATGGGTTAGGGTTAGGGGATGGGTTAGGGTTAGGGGATGGGTTAGGGTTAGGGTTCGGGTGGGGTTAGGGAACAGGTTAGGGTATGGCTACGGTTTAGGGTTAGGGTATGTGTTAGGGTTAGGGTACGTGTTAGGATTAGGGAACGGGGTAGGGTTTGGGTACGGGTATGGGATAGGGTTAGGGTTTGGGTTCAGGTACGAGTTAGGGTACAGGTTAGGGTATGGCTACTGGTTAGGGTTAGGGAATGGGGCAGGGTTCGGGTACAGGTACGGGTACAGGTTAGGGTTCGGGTATGGGTTAGGGTACAGGATAGGGTACGGCTACGGATTAGGGTACATGTTAGTGTTAGGGTAGAGGTTAGGATTAGGGTAGAGGTTAGAGTGAGGGTTAGGGTACGGGTATGGGTTAGGGTACAGTGTAGGGTTAGGGTACAGTTAGGGTAAGGGTTAGGGTTAGGGTTCGGGTGGGGTTAGGGTACAGAGTAGGGTATGGCTACGGTTTAGGGTTAGGATATGTGTTAGGGTATCCATTAGGGTTAGAGTACGTGCTACGGTTAGGATACGGGGTAGGGGTCGGGTACGGGTTAGGGTTTGGGTTCAGGTACGGGTTAGGGTACAGGTTAGGGTATGGCTATGGGTTAGGTTTAAGTTGTGGGTAGGGTACCTATTAGAGTTAGGGTACAGGTTAGGGTTAGGGTATGGGGTAGGATTCGGGTACGGTTACAGGTACCAGTTACAGGTCGGGTATGTGATAGGTACAGGTTAGGGTATGGATATGGGTTAGGGTACATGTTATGGTTAGGGTACAGGTTAGGGTTAGGGTACGGGGTAGGGTACAGGTTAGGGTTAGGATATGGGTTAGAGTTAGGGTACAGTTTAGTGTATGGCTATGGTTTAGGGTTAGTGTACCAGTTAGAGTATGGGGTAGTGTTAGGATATGGGTTAGGGTTATGGTATGGGTTAGGGTTAGGGTTAGGGTTCAGGTAGGGGTTAAGGTACAGGTAAGGCTATGGGTTAGGGTTAGGGTTTGGGTAGGGGTTAGGGTACAGGTTAGGGTACGGTTTAGGGTTAGGGTATGTGTTAGGGTACATGTTAGGGTTAGGGTATGTGTTAGGGTTAGGGTATGGGATAGGGTTCTGGTACGTGTTAGGGTTAGGGTTTGGGTTCGGGTACAGGATAGGGTAGAGTTTAGGGTATGGCTACGGGATAGGGTTAGGGTGTGTGTTAGGGTACATGTTAGGGTTAGGGTATGGGTTAGGGTTACTGTACGGGATAGGGTTAGGGTTAGGGTTAGGGTTAAGGTACAGATTAGAGTTTGGGTACAGTTTAGTGTACGGCTATGGTTTAGGGTTAGTGTACGGTTTAGGGTATGGGTTAGTGTTAAGATATGCGTTAGGATTAGGGTACGAGTTAGGGTAGAGGTAGGGTTAGGGTTCGGGTAGGGGTTAGGGTACAGGTTAGGGTACAGCTACAGATTAGGGTTAGGGTATGTGTTATGGGACGTGTTAGAGTTAGAGTATGTGTTAGGATTGTGGTAAGGGGTAGGGTTCGGTTACGTATATGGGTGAAGGATAGGGTGTGGGTATGGTTTCGGGTATGACAACGGGTTTGGGTTAGGGTATGTGTTAGGGTACGGGTTAGTGTTAGTGTATGGGATAGGATTAGGGTATGGGTTAGGGTAAGCCTTAGGGTTAGGGTTAGGGTTAGGGAACAGGTACAGTTTAGGGTACAGGTTAGTGTGACAACGCTTTAGGGATAGTGTACGTGTTAGGGTATGGGTTAGTGTTAGTGTAAGGGTTAGGATTAAGGTACGGATTAGGGTAAGGCTTCGGGTAAGTGTTACGGTTAGGGTTAGGGTTAGGGCTAGGAAACGGGCATGGTGTAGGGTACATGTTAGGGTACAACAATGCTTTAGGGTTAGCGTATGTATTAGGGTATGGGTTAGTGTTATTGTATGGGTTAGGATTAGGGTACGGGTTAGGGTAAGCCTACAGGGAAGTGTTAGTGTTACGGAACAGGTACGGTTTAGGGTACAGGTTAGTGTACGACAACGCTTTAGGGTTAGCGTACATGTTAGGGTATGGGTTAGTGGTAGGGTATGTGTTAGGATTAAGGTATGGGATAGGGTAGGGCTTCGGGTAAGGGTTACGGTTAGGATTAGGGTTAGGGTTAGGGAACAGGTACGATTTAGGGTACAGGTTAGGGTACGACAAAGATTTAGGGTGAGTTTACGTGTTAGGGTACAGGTTAGTGTTAGTGTATGGGTTAGCATAAAGGTACGGGTTAGGGTAAGGCTCGGCATAAGGGTTAGGGATACGGTTAGGGTTAGTGTTAGGGTTAGGAAACGGGAACAGTTTAAGGCACCCGTTAGGGTACGACAAAGTTTTATGGTTAACGTACGTGTTAGGGTATGTGATAGCGTTATTGTATGGGTTAGGATTAGGGTACGAGTTAGGGCAAGGCTTCGGGGAAGGGTTACTGTTAGTTTTAGGGTTAGGGTTAGGGTAAGGGTTAGGGAATGGGTACGGTTTAGGGTACAGTTTAGGGTATGACCACAGTTTAGGGTTAGGGTGCGTGTTAGGGTATGGGTTAGTGTTAGTGTATGGGTTAGGATAAAGTATGGGTTAGGGTAAGGCTTTGGGTAAGGGTAACGGTTACGGTTAGTGTTAGAGTTAGGGTTACGGTTAGGGAACCGGTACAGTTTAGGGTCAGGTTAGTGTACGACAACATTTTAGGGTTAGCGTATGTGTTAGCGTACATGTTAGTGTTTTTGTACGGTTTAGGTTTAGGGTACGGTTTAGGGTAAGGCTTCGGGGAATGGTTAGGATTAGGGTAAGGGTTAGGGTTAGGGAGTGGGTATGGTTTAGTGTTGAGGTTAGGGTACGACAACGTTTTAGGGTTAGTGTACGTGTTAGCATAAGGGTTAGTGTTTCTGCATGGGTAAAGATTAGGGTACGGGTTAGGGTAAGGATTCAGGGAAGGGTTAGGGTTAGCATTAAGGGTAGGGTTAGGTGTAGGGAACAAGTACGGTTTAGGGTAGAGGCTAGGTTACGACAATGCTTTAGGTTTAGTGTACGTGTTAGGGTACGGGTTTGTGTTAGTGTACAGGTAAGGATTAAGGTACGGGTTAGGGTAAGGCTTCGGGTAAGTTGTAGGGTACTGGTTAGGGTTAGTGTTTGGGGACGGATACGGTTTAGGGTACATGTTAGGATACAACAACGATTTAGGGTGAGTGTACGTGTTACGGTATGTGTAACTGTTAGTGTACGGGTTAGGATAAAGATATAGGTTAGGGTAAGGCTTCGGGAAAGGTTTAGGGTTATGGGTAGGGTTATGGTTATGGTTAGGGCACAGGTAGGGTTTAGGGTACAGGTTAGGGTACGAAAATATTTTAGGGTTGGTGTACGTGTTAGGGTACGGGTTAGTGTTATTGTATGGGTTAGGATTAGGGTACAGTTTAGGGTAAGGCTTTGGGGAAGGGTTAGGGATCGGGTCCAGTTTAGGGTACAAGTTAGGTTACGACAAAAGTTTAGGGTTAGCGTACGTGTTAGGGTATGGGTTAGTGTTATTAGTGTTAGTGTATGGGTTAGGATTAAAGTACGGGTTAGGGTAAGGCTTCGGGCAACGGTTACGGTTAGGGTTAGGGTTAGGGTTAGCGTTATTGAACGGGTATGGTTTAGGGTACAGGATAGTGTATGACAAAGCTCTAGGGTTAGCATACGTGTTAGGGTACATGTTAGTGTTAGTGTACAGGTTAGGATTAAGGTACGGGTTAGGGTAAGGCTTCAGGTAAGGGTCACGGTTATGGTTATGGTTAGGGTTAGGGAATGGGTACGCTTTAGGGTACAGATTAGGGTGCGACAACAGTTTAGGGTGAGTGTAAGTGTTAGGGTACTCGTCAGTGTTATTGTATGGGTTAGGATTAAGGTACGGGTTAGGGTAAGGCTTCCGGTAAGGGTTACAGTTACAGTTAGGCTTAGGCTTAGGGTTAGGGAACGGGTATGGTTTAGGGTACAGGTTAGAGTACGGCAACGCTCTAGGGTTAGTGTACGTGTTAGGGTACAGGTTAGTGTTAGTTTACGGGTTAGGATTAAGGTACGGGTTAGGGTAAGGCTTCAGGTAAGGGTTAGGGTTACGGTTATGGTTAGGGTTAGGGTTAGGGAATGGGTATGGTGTAGGGTACAGGTTAGTGTACGACAGCGCACTAGGGTTAGTGTACGTATTAGGTTATGTGTTAGTTTTATTGTATGCGTTAGGATTATGATATGGGTTAGGGTAAGGCTTCGGGTGAGGGTTATGTTTAGGGTTAAGGGTTAGGGTTAAGTTTAGGAAACGGGTATGGTTTAGGGTACAAGTTAGGGAACGTCAACACTCTAGGGTTAGCGTACAAGTTAGGGTAAGGCTTTGGGTAAGAGTTACGGTTACGGTTAGGGTTAGGGTTAGGGGTTAGGGTAAGGGTGAGGGTTAGGGTTAGGGTTTAGGGTTAGAGTTAGGGTTAGGGGTTAGAGTTAGGGTTAGGGTTAGGGTTAAGGTTAGGGTTAGGGTTTAGGGTTAGGGTTAGGTTTAGGGGATAGAGTTAGGGTTAGGGTTAAGGGTTGGGGTTGGGGTTGGGGTTAGGGATAGGGGACGGGGACGGTTTAGGGTACAGGTTAGTGTATGACAAAGGTTTAGTGTGAGCGAACGTGTTAGGGTACGGGTTAGTGTTAGAGTAAGGGTTAGCATTAGGGGACGGGTTAGAGTAAGGCTTTGGGTAAAGGTTAGGGTTAGGATTAGGGTTAGGGTTAGGGTTAGGGGACGGGGACGGTTTACGGTACAGGTTAGAATATGACAACGCTTTAGGGTGAGAATACGTGTGAGGGCACGGGTTAGTGTTAGCATACGGGTTAGGATTAGGGGACGGGTGAGGGTAAGGCTTCAGGTAAGGGTTAGGGTTAGGGGACGGGGACGGTTCAGGGGACAGGTTAGGGAACGACAACGGTTTAGGGTGAGCATACGTGTGAGGGCACGGGTTAGTGTTAGCGTACGGGTTAGGATTAGGGGATGGGTTAGGGTAAGGCTTCGGGTAAGGGCTAGGGTTAGGGTTAGGGTTAGGGGATGGGGATGGGGACGGTTTAGGGGACAGGTTAGGGT